>NW_027327859.1:642789-1285579 GCF_047675955.1 Chlorocebus sabaeus
CTTTTTCACCATAGCCCTCTATGGGCTTCCAAATATCCCTTTGCCAATTCCACAAGAACAGCCTTAGCGAAAGGCTTCTTGAAGGGAAAGATGTAACTCTGTGAGATGAATTAACAGAACACAGAGCAGTTTCTCAGAAAGCTTCTTTCCAGTTTTGAACGGAAGATATTTCCTTTTTCACCATAGCCCTCTATGGGCTTCCAAATATCCCATTGCAAATTCCACAAGAACAGCCTTAGCGAAAGGCTTCTTGAAGGGAAAGATGTAACTCTGTGAGATGAATTAAGAGAACACAGAGCAGTTTCTTGAAAGCTTCTTTCCAGTTTTGAACGGAAGATATTTCCTTTTTCACCATAGCCCTCTATGGGCTTCCAAATATCCCTTTGCCAATTCCACAAGAACAGCTTTAGCGAAAGGCTTCTTGAAGGGAAAGATGTAACTTTGTGAGATGAATTAAGAGAACACACAGCAGTTTCTCAGAAAGCTTCTTTTCAGTTTTGAACGGAAGAGATTTCCTTTTTCACCGTAGCCCTCTATGGGCTTCCAAATATCCCTTTGCCAATTCCACAAGAACAGCCTTAGCGAAAGGCTTCCTGAAGGGAAAGATGTAACTCTGTGAGATGAATTAACAGAACACAGAGCAATTTCTCAGAAAGTTCCTTTCCAGTTTTGAACGGAAGATATTTCATTTTTCAACATAGCCTTCTATGGGCTTCCAAATATCCCTTTTCCAATTCCACAAGAACAGCCTTAGCGAAAGGATTCCTGAAGGGAAAGATGTAACTCTGTGAGATGAATTAACAGAACACAGAGAAGTTTCTCAGAAAGCTTCTTTCCAGTTTTGAACGGAAGATATTTCCTTTTCCACCATAGCCCTCTATGGGCTTCCAAATATCCCTTTGCCAATTCCACAAGAACAGTCTTAGCGAAAGGCTTCTTGAAGGGAAAGATGTAACTCTGTGAGATGAAATAACAGAACACGGAGCAGCTTCTCAGAATGCTTCTTTCCAGTTTTGAACGGAAGATATTTCCTTTTTCACCATAGCCCTCTATGGGCTTCCAAATATCCCTTTGCCAATTCCAGAAGAACAGCCTTAGCGAAAGGCTTCTTGAAGGGAAAGATGTAACTCTGTGAGATGAATGAACAGAACACAGAGCAGTTTCTCAGAAAGCTTCTTTCCAGTTTTGAACGGAAGATATTTCCTTTTTCACCATAGCCCTCTATGGGCTTCCAAATATCCCTTTGCCAATTGCACAAGAACAGCTTTAGCGAAAGGCTTCTTGAAGGGAAAGATGTAACTCTGTGAGATGAATTAACAGAACACAGTTTCTCAGAAAGCTTCTTTCCAATTTTGAACGGAAGATATTTCCTTTTTCACCATAGCCTTCTATGGGCTTCCAAATATCCCTTTGCCAATTCCACAAGAACAGCCTTAGCGAAAGGCTTCTTGAAGGGAAAGATGTAACTCTGTGAGATGAATTAACAGAACACAGAGCAGTTTCTCAGAAAGCTTCTTTCCAGTTTTGAACGGAAGATATTTCCTTTTTCACCATAGCCCTCTATGGGCTTCCAAATATCCCATTGCAAATTCCACAAGAACAGCCTTAGCGAAAGGCTTCTTGAAGGGAAAGATGTAACTCTCTGAGATGAATTAAGAGAACACAGAGCAGTTTCTTGAAAGCTTCTTTCCAGTTTTGAACGGAAGATATTTCCTTTTTCACCATAGCCCTCTATGGGCTTCCAAATATCCCTTTGCCAATTCCACAAGAACAGCTTTAGCGAAAGGCTTCTTGAAGGGAAAGATGTAACTTTGTGAGATGAATTAAGAGAACACACAGCAGTCTCTCAGAAAGCTTCTTTTCAGTTTTGAACGGAAGAGATTTCCTTTTTCACCGTAGCCCTCTATGGGCTTCCAAATATCCCTTTGCCAATTCCACAAGAACAGCCTTAGCGAAAGGCTTCCTGAAGGGAAAGATGTAACTCTGTGAGATGAATTAACAGAACACAGAGCAATTTCTCAGAAAGTTCCTTTCCAGTTTTGAACGGAAGATATTTCATTTTTCAACATAGCCTTCTATGGGCTTCCAAATATCCCTTTGCCAATTCCACAAGAACAGCCTTAGCGAAAGGATTCCTGAAGGGAAAGATGTAACTCTGTGAGATGAATTAACAGAACACAGAGAAGTTTCTCAGAAAGCTTCTTTCCAGTTTTGAACGGAAGATATTTCCTTTTCCACCATAGCCCTCTATGGGCTTCCAAATATCCCTTTGCCAATTCCACAAGAACAGTCTTAGCGAAAGGCTTCTTGAAGGGAAAGATGTAACTCTGTGAGATGAATTAACAGAACACGGAGCAGCTTCTCAGAAAGCTTCTTTCCAGTTTTGAACGGAAGATATTTCCTTTTTCACCATAGCCCTCTATGGGCTTCCAAATATCCCTTTGCCAATTTCACAAGAACAGCCTTAGCGAAAGGCTTCTTGAAGGGAAAGATGTAACTCTGTGAGATGAATTAACAGAACACAGAGCAGTTTCTCAGAAAGCTTCTTTCCAGTTTTGAACGGAAGATATTTCCTTTATCACCATAGCCCTCTATGGGCTTCCAAATATCCCTTTGCCAATTGCACAAGTCAGCCTTGGCGAAAGGCTTCTTGAAGGGAAAGATGTAACTTTGTGAGATGAATTAAGAGAACACAGAGCAGTTTCTCAGAAAGCTTCTTTCCCGTTTTGAACGGAAGAGATTTCCTTTTTCACCATAGCCCTCTATGGGCTTTCAAATATCCCTTTGCCAATTCCACAAGAACAGCCTTAGCGAAAGGCTTTCTGAAGGGAAAGATGTAACTCTGTGAGATGAAGTAACAGAGCACCGAGCAGTTTCTCAGAAAGCTTCTTTCCAGTTCTGAACGGAAGATATTTCCTTTTTCACCATAGCCCTCTATGGGCTTCCAAATATCCCTTTGCCAATTCCACAAGAACAGCCTTAGCGAAAGGCTTCTTGAAGGGAAAGATGTAACTTTGTGAGATGAATTAAGAGAACGCACAGCAGTTTCTCAGAAAGCTTCTTTCCAGTTTTGAACGGAAGAGATTTCCTTTTTCACCGTAGCCCTCTATGGACTTCCAAATATCCCTTTGCCAATTCCACAAGAACAGCCTTAGAGAAAGGCTTCTTGAACGGAAAGATGTAACTTTGTGAGATGAATTAAGAGAACACAGAGCAGTTTCTGTGAAAGCTTCTTTCCAGTTTTGAACGTAAGATATTTCCTTTTTCACGTTAGCCCTCTATGGGCTTCCAAATATCCCTTTGCCAATTCCACAAGAACAGCCTTAGCGAAGGCTTCTTGAAGGGAAAGATGTAACTCTGTGAGATGAATTAAGAGAACACAGAGCAGTTTCTCAGAAAGCTTCTTTCCCGTTTTGAAAGGAAAATATTTCCTTTTTCACCATAGCCCTCTATGGGCTTCCAAATATCCCTTTGCCAATTCCACAAGAACAGTCTTAGCGAAAGGCTTCTTGAAGGGAAAGATGTAGCTCTGTGCGATGAATTAACAGAACACAGAGCAGTTTCTCAGAAAGCTTCTTTCCAGTTTTGAACGGAATATATTTCCTTTTTCACCATAGCCCTCTATGGGCTTCCAAATATCCCTTTGCCAATTCCACAAGAACAGCCTTACCGAAAGGCTTCCTGAAGGGAAAGATGTAACTCTGTGAGATGAATTAAGAGAACACAGAGCAGTTTCTCAGAAAGCTTCTTTCCCGTTTTGAACGGAAAATATTTCCTTTTTCACCATAGCCCTTTATGGGCTTTCAAATATCCCTTTGCCAATTCCACAAGAACAGTCTTAGCGAAAGGCTTCCTGAAGGGAAAGATGTAACTCTGTGAGCTGAATTAACAGAACACAGAGCAGTTTCTCAGAAAGCTTCTTTAGAGTTTGGAACGGAAGATATTTCCTTTTTCACCATAGCCCTCTAGGGGTTCCAAATATCCCTTTGCCAATTCCACAAGAACAGCCTTAGCGAAAGGCTTCTTGAAGGGAAAGATATAACTCTGTGAGATGAATTAACAGAACACAGAGCAGTTTCTCTGAAAGCTTCTTTCCAGTTTTGAACGGAAGATATTTCCTTTTTCACCATAGCCCTCTATGGGCTTCCAAATATCCCTTTGCCAATTCCACAAGAACAGCCTTAGCGAAAGGCTTCTTGAAGGGAAAGATGTAACTTTGTGAGATGAATTAAGAGAACACACAGCAGTTTCTCAGAAAGCTTCTTTCCAGTTTTGAACGGAAGAGATTTCCTTTTTCACCATAGCCCTCTATGGGCTTCCAAATATCCCTTTGCCAATTCCACAAGAACAGCCTTAGCGAAAGGATTACTGAAGGGAAAGATGTAACTCTATGAGATGAATTAACAGAACACAGAGCAGTTTCTCAGAAAGCTTCTTTCCAGTTTTGAACGGAAGATATTTCCTTTTCCACCATAGCCCTTTATGGGCTTCCAAATATCCCTTTGCCAATTCCACAAGAACAGTCTTAGCGAAAGGCTTCTTGAAGGGAAAGATGTAACTCTGTGAGATGAAATAACAGAACACGGAGCAGCTTCTCAGAATGCTTCTTTCCAGTTTTGAACGGAAGATATTTCCTTTTTCACCATAGCCCTCTATGGGCTTCCAAATATCCCTTTGCCAATTCCACAAGAACAGCCTTAGCGAAAGGCTTCTTGAAGGGAAAGATGTAACTCTGTGAGATGAATTAACAGAACACAGAGCAGTTTCTCAGAAAGCTTCTTTCCAGTTTTGAACGGAAGAGATTTCCTTTTTCACCATAGCCCTCTATGGGCTTCCAAATATCCCTTTGCCAATTGCACAAGTCAGCCTTGGCGAAAGGCTTCTTGAAGGGAAAGATGTAACTTTGTGAGATGAATTTAGAGAACACAGAGCAGTTTATCAGAAAGCTTCTTTCCAGTTTTGAACGGAAGATATTTTCTTTTTCACCTTAGCCCTCTATGGGCTTCCAAATATCCCTTTGCCAATTCCACTAGAACAGCCTTAGCGAAAGGCTTCCTGAAGGGAAAGATGTAACTCTGTGAGATGAATTAAGAGAACACAGAGCAGTTTCTCAGAAAGCTTCTTTCCCCTTTTGAACGGAAGAGATTTCCTTTTTCACCATAGCCCTCTATGGGCTTTCAAATATCCCTTTGCCAATTCCACAAGAACAGCCTTAGCGAAAGGCTTCCTGAAGGGAAAGATGTAACTCTGTGAGATGAAGTAACAGAGCACCGAGCAGTTTCTCAGAAAGCTTCTTTCCAGTTCTGAACGGAAGATATTTCCTTTTTCACCATAGCCCTCTGTGGGCTTCCAAATATCCCTTTGCCAATTCCACAAGAACAGATTTAGCGAAAGGTTTCTTGAAGGGAAAGATGTAACTCTGTGAGATGAATTAACAGAACACAGAGCAGTTTCTCAGAAAGCTTCTTTCCAGTTTTGAACGGAATATATTTCCTTTTTCACCATAGCCCTCTATGGGCTTCCAAATATCCCTTTGCCAATTCCACAAGAACAGCCTTACCGAAAGGCTTCCTGAAGGGAAAGATGTAACTCTGTGAGATGAATTAAGAGAACACAGAGCAGTTTCTCAGAAAGCTTCTTTCCCGTTTTGAACGGAAGATATTTCCTTTTTCACCATAGCCCTTTATGGGCTTTCAAATATCCCTTTGCCAATTCCACAAGAACAGTCTTAGCGAAAGGCTTCCTGAAGGGAAAGATGTAACTCTGTGAGCTGAATTAACAGAACACAGAGCAGTTTCTCAGAAAGCTTCTTTAGAGTTTGGAACGGAAGATATTTCCTTTTTCACCATAGCCCTCTATGGGCTTCCAAATATCCCTTTGCCAATTCCACAAGAACAGCCTTAGCGAAAGTCTTTTGAAGGGAAAGATGTAACTCTGTGAGATGAATTAACAGAACACAGAGCAGTTTCTCAGAAAGCTTCTTTCCAGTTTTGAACGGAAGATATTTCCTTTTTCACCATAGCCCTCAATGGGTTTCCAAATATCCCTTTGCCAATTCCACAAGAACAGCCTTAGCGAAAGGCTTCTTGAAGGGAAAGATGTAACTCTGTGAGATGAATTAACAGAACACAGAGCAGTTTCTCTGAAAGCTTCTTTCCAGTTTTGAACGGAAGATATTTCCTTTTTCACCATAGCCCTCTATGGGCTTCCAAATATCCCTTTGCCAATTCCACAAGAACAGCCTTAGCGAAAGGCTTCTTGAAGGGAAAGATGTAACTCTGTGAGATGAATTAAGAGAACACACAGCAGTTTCTCCGAAAGCTTCTTTCCAGTTTTGAACGGAAGAGATTTCCTTTTTCACCATAGCCCTCTATGGGCTTCCAAATATCCCTTTGCCAATTCCCCAAGAACAGCCTTAGCGAAAGGATTCCTGAAGGGAAAGATGTAACTCTATGAGATGAATTAACAGAACACAGAGCAGTTTCTCAGAAAGCTTCTTTCCAGTTTTGAACGGAAGATATTTCCTTTTCCACCATAGCCCTCTATGGGCTTCCAAATATCCCTTTGCCAATTCCACAAGAACAGTCTTAGCGAAAGGCTTCTTGAAGGGAAAGATGTAACTCTGTGAGATGAAATAACAGAACACGGAGCAGCTTCTCAGAATGCTTCTTTCCAGTTTTGAACGGAAGATATTTCCTTTTTCACCATAGACCTCTATGGGCTTCCAAATATCCCTTTGCCAATTCCACAAGAACAGCCTTAGCGAAAGGCTTCTTGAAGGGAAAGATGTAACTCTGTGAGATGAATGAACAGAACACAGAGCAGTTTCTCAGAAAGCTTCTTTCCAGTTTTGAACGGAAGATATTTCCTTTTTCACCATAGCCCTCTATGGGCTTCCAAATATCCCTTTGCCAATTGCACAAGAACAGCCTTGGCGAAAGGGTTCTTGAAGGGAAAGATGTAACTTTGTGAGATGAATTTAGAGAACACAGAGCAGTTTCTCCGAAAGCTTCTTTCCAGTTTTGAACGGAAGATATTTTCTTTTTCACCTTAGCCCTCTATGGGCTTCCAAATATCCCTTTGCCAATTCCACAAGAACGGCCTTAGCGAAAGGCTTCCGGAAGGGAAAGATGTAACTCTGTGAGATGAATTAAGAGAACACAGAGCAGTTTCTCAGAAAGCTTCTTTCCCGTTTTGAACGGAAGAGATTTCCTTTTTCACCATAGCCCTCTATGGGCTTTCAAATATCCCCTTGCCAATTCCACAAGAACAGCCTTAGCGAAAGGCTTCCTGAAGGGAAAGATGTAACTCTGTGAGATGAAGTAACAGAATACCGAGCAGTTTCTCAGAAAGCTTCTTTCCAGTTCTGAACGGAAGATATTTCCTTTTTCACCATAGCCCTCTGTGGGCTTCCAAATATCCCTTTGCCAATTCCAGAAGAACAGCTTTAGCGAAAGGCTTCTTGAAGGGAAAGATGTAACTCTGTGAGATGAATTAACAGAACACAGAGCAGTTTCTCAGAAAGCTTCTTTCCAATTTTGAACGGAAGATATTTCCTTTTTCACCATAGCCTTCTATGGGCTTCCAAATATCCCTTTGCCAATTCCACAAGAACAGCCTTAGCGAAAGGCTTCTTGAAGGGAAAGATGTAACTCTGTGAGATGAATTAAGAGAACACAGAGCAGTTTCTCGAAAGCTTCTTTCCAGTTTTGAACGGAAGATATTTCCTTTTTCACCATAGCCCTCTATGGGCTTCCAAATATCCCTTTGCCAATTCCACAAGAACAGCTTTAGCGAAAGGCTTCTTGAAGGGAAAGATGTAACTTTGTGAGATGAATTAACAGAACACACAGCAGTTTCTCAGAAAGCTTCTTTTCAGTTTTCAACGGAAGAGATTTCCTTTTTCACCGTAGCCCTCTATGGGCTTCCAAATATCCCTTTGCCAATTCCACAAGAACAGCCTTAGCGAAAGGCTTCCTGAAGGGAAAGATGTAACTCTGTGAGATGAATTAACAGAACACAGAGCAGTTTCTCAGAAAGCTTCTTTCCAGTTCTGAACGGAAGATATTTCCTTTTTCACCATAGCTCTCTGTTTCCTTCCAAATATCCCTTTGCCAATTCCACAAGAACAGCCTATGCGAAAGGCTTCTTGAAGGGAAAGATGTAACTCTGTGAGATGAATTAAGAGAACACAGAGCAGTTTCTCAGAAAGCTTCTTTCCCGTTTTGAAAGGAAAATATTTCCTTTTTCACCATAGCCCTCTATGGGCTTCCAAATATCCCTTTGCCAATTCCACAAGAACAGTCTTAGCGAAAGGCTTCTTGAAGGGAAAGATGTAACTCTGTGAGATGAAATAACAGAACACGGAGCAGCTTCTCAGAATGCTTCTTTCCAGTTTTGAACGGAAGATATTTCCTTTTTCACCATAGACCTCTATGGGCTTCCAAATATCCCTTTGCCAATTCCACAAGAACAGCCTTAGCGAAAGGCTTCTTGAAGGGAAAGATGTAACTCTGTGAGATGAATGAACAGAACACAGAGCAGTTTCTCAGAAAGCTTCTTTCCCGTTTTGAACGGAAGAGATTTCCTTTTTCACCATAGCCCTCTATGGGCTTTCAAATATCCCCTTGCCAATTCCACAAGAACAGCCTTAGCGAAAGGCTTCCTGAAGGGAAAGATGTAACTCTGTGAGATGAAGTAACAGAGCACCGAGCAGTTTCTCAGAAAGCTTCTTTCCAGTTCTGAACGGAAGATATTTCCTTTTTCACCATAGCCCTCTGTGGGCTTCCAAATATCCCTTTGCCAATTCCAGAAGAACAGCTTTAGCGAAAGGCTTCTTGAAGGGAAAGATGTAACTCTGTGAGATGAATTAACAGAACACAGAGCAGTTTCTCAGAAAGCTTCTTTCCAATTTTGAACGGAAGATATTTCCTTTTTCACCGTAGCCTTCTATGGGCTTCCAAATATCCCTTTGCAAATTCCACAAGAACAGCCCTAGCGAAAGGCTTCTTGAAGGGAAAGATGTAACTCTGTGAGATGAATTAACAGAACACAGAGCAGTTTCTCTGAAAGCTTCTTTCCAGTTTTGAACGGAAGATATTTCCTTTTTCACCATAGCCCTCTATGGGCTTCCAAATATCCCTTTGCCAATTCCACAAGAACAGCCTTAGCGAAAGGCTTCTTGAAGGGAAAGATGTAACTTTGTGAGATGAATTAAGAGAAGGCACAGCAGTTTCTCAGAAAGCTTCTTTCCAGTTTTGAACGGAAGGGATTTCCTTTTTCACCGTAGCCCTCTATGGACTTCCAAATATCCCTTTGCCAATTCCACAAGAACAGCCTTAGCGAAAGGCTTCCTGAAGGGAAAGATGTAACTCTGTGAGATGAATTAACAGAACACAGAGAAGTGTCTCAGAAAGCTTCTTTCCAGTACTGAACGGAAGGTATTTACTTTTTCACCATAGCTCTCTGTGGCCTTCCAAATATCCCTTTGCCAATTCCACAAGAACAGCCTTAGCGAAAGGCTTCTTGAAGGGAAAAATGTAACTCTGTGAGATGAATTAACAGAACACAGAGCAGTTTCTCAGAAAGCTTCTTTCCAGTTTTGAACGGAAGATATTTACTTTTTCACCATAGCTCTCTGTGGCCTTCCAAATATCCCTTTGCCAATTCCACAAGAACAGCCTTAGCGAAGGCTTCTTCAAGGGAAAGATGTAACTCTGTGAGATGAATTAAGAGAACACAGAGCAGTTTCTCAGAAAGCTTCTTTCCCGTTTTGAAAGGAAAATATTTCCTTTTTCACCATAGCCCTCTATGGGCGTCCAATTATCCCTTTGCCAATTCCACAAGAACAGTCTTAGCGAAAGGCTTCTTGAAGGGAAAGATGTAGCTCTGTGAGATGAATTAACAGAACACAGAGCAGTTTCTCAGAAAGCTTCTTTCCAGTTTTGAACGGAATATATTTCCTTTTTCACCATAGCCCTCTATGGGCTTCCAAATATCCCTTTGCCAATTCCACAAGAACAGCCTTACCGAAAGGCTTCCTGAAGGGAAAGATGTAACTCTGTGAGATGAATTAAGAGAACACAGAGCAGTTTCTCAGAAAGCTTCTTTCCCGTTTTGAACGGAAGATATTTCCTTTTTCACCATAGCCCTTTATGGGCTTTCAAATATCCCTTTGCCAATTCCACAAGAACAGTCTTAGCGAAAGGCTTCCTGAAGGGAAAGATGTAACTCTGTGAGCTGAATTAACAGAACACAGAGCAGTTTCTCAGAAAGCTTCTTTAGAGTTTGGAACGGAAGATATTTCCTTTTTCACCATAGCCCTCTATGGGCTTCCAAATATCCCTTTGCCAATTCCACAAGAACAGCCTTAGCGAAAGTCTTTTGAAGGGAAAGATGTAACTCTGTGAGATGAATTAACAGAACACAGAGCAGTTTCTCAGAAAGCTTCTTTCCAGTTTTGAACGGAAGATATTTCCTTTTTCACCATAGCCCTCAATGGGTTTCCAAATATCCCTTTGCCAATTCCACAAGAACAGCCTTAGCGAAAGGCTTCTTGAAGGGAAAGATGTAACTCTGTGAGATGAATTAACAGAACACAGAGCAGTTTCTCTGAAAGCTTCTTTCCAGTTTTGAACGGAAGATATTTCCTTTTTCACCATAGCCCTCTATGGGCTTCCAAATATCCCTTTGCCAATTCCACAAGAACAGCCTTAGCGAAAGGCTTCTTGAAGGGAAAGATGTAACTCTGTGAGATGAATTAAGAGAACACACAGCAGTTTCTCAGAAAGCTTCTTTCCAGTTTTGAACGGAATATATTTCCTTTTTCACCATAGCCCTCTATGGGCTTCCAAATATCCCTTTGCCAATTCCACAAGAACAGCCTTACCGAAAGGCTTCCTGAAGGGAAAGATGTAACTCTGTGAGATGAATTAAGAGAACACAGAGCAGTTTCTCAGAAAGCTTCTTTCCCGTTTTGAACGGAAAATATTTCCTTTTTCACCATAGCCCTTTATGGGCTTTCAAATATCCCTTTGCCAATTCCACAAGAACAGTCTTAGCGAAAGGCTTCCTGAAGGGAAAGATGTAACTCTGTGAGCTGAATTAACAGAACACAGAGCAGTTTCTCAGAAAGCTTCTTTAGAGTTTGGAACGGAAGATATTTCCTTTTTCACCATAGCCCTCTAGGGGTTCCAAATATCCCTTTGCCAATTCCACAAGAACAGCCTTAGCGAAAGGCTTCTTGAAGGGAAAGATATAACTCTGTGAGATGAATTAACAGAACACAGAGCAGTTTCTCTGAAAGCTTCTTTCCAGTTTTGAACGGAAGATATTTCCTTTTTCACCATAGCCCTCTATGGGCTTCCAAATATCCCTTTGCCAATTCCACAAGAACAGCCTTAGCGAAAGGCTTCTTGAAGGGAAAGATGTAACTTTGTGAGATGAATTAAGAGAACACACAGCAGTTTCTCAGAAAGCTTCTTTCCAGTTTTGAACGGAAGAGATTTCCTTTTTCACCATAGCCCTCTATGGGCTTCCAAATATCCCTTTGCCAATTCCACAAGAACAGCCTTAGCGAAAGGATTACTGAAGGGAAAGATGTAACTCTATGAGATGAATTAACAGAACACAGAGCAGTTTCTCAGAAAGCTTCTTTCCAGTTTTGAACGGAAGATATTTCCTTTTCCACCATAGCCCTCTATGGGCTTCCAAATATCCCTTTGCCAATTCCACAAGAACAGTCTTAGCGAAAGGCTTCTTGAAGGGAAAGATGTAACTCTGTGAGATGAAATAACAGAACACGGAGCAGCTTCTCAGAATGCTTCTTTCCAGTTTTGAACGGAAGATATTTCCTTTTTCACCATAGCCCTCTATGGGCTTCCAAATATCCCTTTGCCAATTCCACAAGAACAGCCTTAGCGAAAGGCTTCTTGAAGGGAAAGATGTAACTCTGTGAGATGAATTAACAGAACACAGAGCAGTTTCTCAGAAAGCTTCTTTCCAGTTTTGAACGGAAGAGATTTCCTTTTTCACCATAGCCCTCTATGGGCTTCCAAATATCCCTTTGCCAATTGCACAAGTCAGCCTTGGCGAAAGGCTTCTTGAAGGGAAAGATGTAACTTTGTGAGATGAATTTAGAGAACACAGAGCAGTTTATCAGAAAGCTTCTTTCCAGTTTTGAACGGAAGATATTTTCTTTTTCACCTTAGCCCTCTATGGGCTTCCAAATATCCCTTTGCCAATTCCACTAGAACAGCCTTAGCGAAAGGCTTCCTGAAGGGAAAGATGTAACTCTGTGAGATGAATTAAGAGAACACAGAGCAGTTTCTCAGAAAGCTTCTTTCCCGTTTTGAACGGAAGAGATTTCCTTTTTCACCATAGCCCTCTATGGGCTTTCAAATATCCCTTTGCCAATTCCACAAGAACAGCCTTAGCGAAAGGCTTCCTGAAGGGAAAGATGTAACTCTGTGAGATGAAGTAACAGAGCACCGAGCAGTTTCTCAGAAAGCTTCTTTCCAGTTCTGAACGGAAGATATTTCCTTTTTCACCATAGCCCTCTGTGGGCTTCCAAATATCCCTTTGCCAATTCCACAAGAACAGATTTAGCGAAAGGTTTCTTGAAGGGAAAGATGTAACTCTGTGAGATGAATTAACAGAACACAGAGCAGTTTCTCAGAAAGCTTCTTTCCAGTTTTGAACGGAATATATTTCCTTTTTCACCATAGCCCTCTATGGGCTTCCAAATATCCCTTTGCCAATTCCACAAGAACAGCCTTACCGAAAGGCTTCCTGAAGGGAAAGATGTAACTCTGTGAGATGAATTAAGAGAACACAGAGCAGTTTCTCAGAAAGCTTCTTTCCCGTTTTGAACGGAAGATATTTCCTTTTTCACCATAGCCCTTTATGGGCTTTCAAATATCCCTTTGCCAATTCCACAAGAACAGTCTTAGCGAAAGGCTTCCTGAAGGGAAAGATGTAACTCTGTGAGCTGAATTAACAGAACACAGAGCAGTTTCTCAGAAAGCTTCTTTAGAGTTTGGAACGGAAGATATTTCCTTTTTCACCATAGCCCTCTATGGGCTTCCAAATATCCCTTTGCCAATTCCACAAGAACAGCCTTAGCGAAAGTCTTTTGAAGGGAAAGATGTAACTCTGTGAGATGAATTAACAGAACACAGAGCAGTTTCTCAGAAAGCTTCTTTCCAGTTTTGAACGGAAGATATTTCCTTTTTCACCATAGCCCTCAATGGGTTTCCAAATATCCCTTTGCCAATTCCACAAGAACAGCCTTAGCGAAAGGCTTCTTGAAGGGAAAGATGTAACTCTGTGAGATGAATTAACAGAACACAGAGCAGTTTCTCTGAAAGCTTCTTTCCAGTTTTGAACGGAAGATATTTCCTTTTTCACCATAGCCCTCTATGGGCTTCCAAATATCCCTTTGCCAATTCCACAAGAACAGCCTTAGCGAAAGGCTTCTTGAAGGGAAAGATGTAACTCTGTGAGATGAATTAAGAGAACACACAGCAGTTTCTCCGAAAGCTTCTTTCCAGTTTTGAACGGAAGAGATTTCCTTTTTCACCATAGCCCTCTATGGGCTTCCAAATATCCCTTTGCCAATTCCCCAAGAACAGCCTTAGCGAAAGGATTCCTGAAGGGAAAGATGTAACTCTATGAGATGAATTAACAGAACACAGAGCAGTTTCTCAGAAAGCTTCTTTCCAGTTTTGAACGGAAGATATTTCCTTTTCCACCATAGCCCTCTATGGGCTTCCAAATATCCCTTTGCCAATTCCACAAGAACAGTCTTAGCGAAAGGCTTCTTGAAGGGAAAGATGTAACTCTGTGAGATGAAATAACAGAACACGGAGCAGCTTCTCAGAATGCTTCTTTCCAGTTTTGAACGGAAGATATTTCCTTTTTCACCATAGACCTCTATGGGCTTCCAAATATCCCTTTGCCAATTCCACAAGAACAGCCTTAGCGAAAGGCTTCTTGAAGGGAAAGATGTAACTCTGTGAGATGAATGAACAGAACACAGAGCAGTTTCTCAGAAAGCTTCTTTCCAGTTTTGAACGGAAGATATTTCCTTTTTCACCATAGCCCTCTATGGGCTTCCAAATATCCCTTTGCCAATTGCACAAGAACAGCCTTGGCGAAAGGGTTCTTGAAGGGAAAGATGTAACTTTGTGAGATGAATTTAGAGAACACAGAGCAGTTTCTCCGAAAGCTTCTTTCCAGTTTTGAACGGAAGATATTTTCTTTTTCACCTTAGCCCTCTATGGGCTTCCAAATATCCCTTTGCCAATTCCACAAGAACGGCCTTAGCGAAAGGCTTCCTGAAGGGAAAGATGTAACTCTGTGAGATGAATTAAGAGAACACAGAGCAGTTTCTCAGAAAGCTTCTTTCCCGTTTTGAACGGAAGAGATTTCCTTTTTCACCATAGCCCTCTATGGGCTTTCAAATATCCCCTTGCCAATTCCACAAGAACAGCCTTAGCGAAAGGCTTCCTGAAGGGAAAGATGTAACTCTGTGAGATGAAGTAACAGAATACCGAGCAGTTTCTCAGAAAGCTTCTTTCCAGTTCTGAACGGAAGATATTTCCTTTTTCACCATAGCCCTCTGTGGGCTTCCAAATATCCCTTTGCCAATTCCAGAAGAACAGCTTTAGCGAAAGGCTTCTTGAAGGGAAAGATGTAACTCTGTGAGATGAATTAACAGAACACAGAGCAGTTTCTCAGAAAGCTTCTTTCCAATTTTGAACGGAAGATATTTCCTTTTTCACCATAGCCTTCTATGGGCTTCCAAATATCCCTTTGCCAATTCCACAAGAACAGCCTTAGCGAAAGGCTTCTTGAAGGGAAAGATGTAACTCTGTGAGATGAATTAAGAGAACACAGAGCAGTTTCTCGAAAGCTTCTTTCCAGTTTTGAACGGAAGATATTTCCTTTTTCACCATAGCCCTCTATGGGCTTCCAAATATCCCTTTGCCAATTCCACAAGAACAGCTTTAGCGAAAGGCTTCTTGAAGGGAAAGATGTAACTTTGTGAGATGAATTAACAGAACACACAGCAGTTTCTCAGAAAGCTTCTTTTCAGTTTTCAACGGAAGAGATTTCCTTTTTCACCGTAGCCCTCTATGGGCTTCCAAATATCCCTTTGCCAATTCCACAAGAACAGCCTTAGCGAAAGGCTTCCTGAAGGGAAAGATGTAACTCTGTGAGATGAATTAACAGAACACAGAGCAGTTTCTCAGAAAGCTTCTTTCCAGTTCTGAACGGAAGATATTTCCTTTTTCACCATAGCTCTCTGTTTCCTTCCAAATATCCCTTTGCCAATTCCACAAGAACAGCCTATGCGAAAGGCTTCTTGAAGGGAAAGATGTAACTCTGTGAGATGAATTAAGAGAACACAGAGCAGTTTCTCAGAAAGCTTCTTTCCCGTTTTGAAAGGAAAATATTTCCTTTTTCACCATAGCCCTCTATGGGCTTCCAAATATCCCTTTGCCAATTCCACAAGAACAGTCTTAGCGAAAGGCTTCTTGAAGGGAAAGATGTAACTCTGTGAGATGAAATAACAGAACACGGAGCAGCTTCTCAGAATGCTTCTTTCCAGTTTTGAACGGAAGATATTTCCTTTTTCACCATAGACCTCTATGGGCTTCCAAATATCCCTTTGCCAATTCCACAAGAACAGCCTTAGCGAAAGGCTTCTTGAAGGGAAAGATGTAACTCTGTGAGATGAATGAACAGAACACAGAGCAGTTTCTCAGAAAGCTTCTTTCCCGTTTTGAACGGAAGAGATTTCCTTTTTCACCATAGCCCTCTATGGGCTTTCAAATATCCCCTTGCCAATTCCACAAGAACAGCCTTAGCGAAAGGCTTCCTGAAGGGAAAGATGTAACTCTGTGAGATGAAGTAACAGAGCACCGAGCAGTTTCTCAGAAAGCTTCTTTCCAGTTCTGAACGGAAGATATTTCCTTTTTCACCATAGCCCTCTGTGGGCTTCCAAATATCCCTTTGCCAATTCCAGAAGAACAGCTTTAGCGAAAGGCTTCTTGAAGGGAAAGATGTAACTCTGTGAGATGAATTAACAGAACACAGAGCAGTTTCTCAGAAAGCTTCTTTCCAATTTTGAACGGAAGATATTTCCTTTTTCACCGTAGCCTTCTATGGGCTTCCAAATATCCCTTTGCAAATTCCACAAGAACAGCCCTAGCGAAAGGCTTCTTGAAGGGAAAGATGTAACTCTGTGAGATGAATTAACAGAACACAGAGCAGTTTCTCTGAAAGCTTCTTTCCAGTTTTGAACGGAAGATATTTCCTTTTTCACCATAGCCCTCTATGGGCTTCCAAATATCCCTTTGCCAATTCCACAAGAACAGCCTTAGCGAAAGGCTTCTTGAAGGGAAAGATGTAACTTTGTGAGATGAATTAAGAGAAGGCACAGCAGTTTCTCAGAAAGCTTCTTTCCAGTTTTGAACGGAAGGGATTTCCTTTTTCACCGTAGCCCTCTATGGACTTCCAAATATCCCTTTGCCAATTCCACAAGAACAGCCTTAGCGAAAGGCTTCCTGAAGGGAAAGATGTAACTCTGTGAGATGAATTAACAGAACACAGAGAAGTGTCTCAGAAAGCTTCTTTCCAGTACTGAACGGAAGGTATTTACTTTTTCACCATAGCTCTCTGTGGCCTTCCAAATATCCCTTTGCCAATTCCACAAGAACAGCCTTAGCGAAAGGCTTCTTGAAGGGAAAAATGTAACTCTGTGAGATGAATTAACAGAACACAGAGCAGTTTCTCAGAAAGCTTCTTTCCAGTTTTGAACGGAAGATATTTACTTTTTCACCATAGCTCTCTGTGGCCTTCCAAATATCCCTTTGCCAATTCCACAAGAACAGCCTTAGCGAAGGCTTCTTGAAGGGAAAGATGTAACTCTGTGAGATGAATTAAGAGAACACAGAGCAGTTTCTCAGAAAGCTTCTTTCCCGTTTTGAAAGGAAAATATTTCCTTTTTCACCATAGCCCTCTATGGGCGTCCAATTATCCCTTTGCCAATTCCACAAGAACAGTCTTAGCGAAAGGCTTCTTGAAGGGAAAGATGTAGCTCTGTGAGATGAATTAACAGAACACAGAGCAGTTTCTCAGAAAGCTTCTTTCCAGTTTTGAACGGAATATATTTCCTTTTTCACCATAGCCCTCTATGGGCTTCCAAATATCCCTTTGCCAATTCCACAAGAACAGCCTTACCGAAAGGCTTCCTGAAGGGAAAGATGTAACTCTGTGAGATGAATTAAGAGAACACAGAGCAGTTTCTCAGAAAGCTTCTTTCCCGTTTTGAACGGAAGATATTTCCTTTTTCACCATAGCCCTTTATGGGCTTCCAAATATCCCTTTGCCAATTCCACAAGAACAGCCTTAGCGAAAGGATTCCTGAAGGGAAAGATGTAACTCTATGAGATGAATTAACAGAACACAGAGCAGTTTCTCAGAAAGCTTCTTTCCAGTTTTGAACGGAAGATATTTCCTTTTCCACCATAGCCCTCTAGGGCTTCCAAATATCCCTTTGCCAATTCCACAAGAACAGTCTTAGCGAAAGGCTTCTTGAAGGGAAAGATGTAACTCTGTGAGATGAAATAACAGAACACGGAGCAGCTTCTCAGAATGCTTCTTTCCAGTTTTGAACGGAAGATATTTCCTTTTTCACCATAGACCTCTATGGGCTTCCAAATATCCCTTTGCCAATTCCACAAGAACAGCCTTAGCGAAAGGCTTCTTGAAGGGAAAGATGTAACTCTGTGAGATGAATGAACAGAACACAGAGCAGTTTCTCAGAAAGCTTCTTTCCAGTTTTGAACGGAAGATATTTCCTTTTTCACCATAGCCCTCTATGGGCTTCCAAATATCCCTTTGCCAATTGCACAAGAACAGCCTTGGCGAAAGGGTTCTTGAAGGGAAAGATGTAACTTTGTGAGATGAATTTAGAGAACACAGAGCAGTTTCTCCGAAAGCTTCTTTCCAGTTTTGAACGGAAGATATTTTCTTTTTCACCTTAGCCCTCTATGGGCTTCCAAATATCCCTTTGCCAATTCCACAAGAACGGCCTTAGCGAAAGGCTTCCTGAAGGGAAAGATGTAACTCTGTGAGATGAATTAAGAGAACACAGAGCAGTTTCTCAGAAAGCTTCTTTCCCGTTTTGAACGGAAGAGATTTCCTTTTTCACCATAGCCCTCTATGGGCTTTCAAATATCCCCTTGCCAATTCCACAAGAACAGCCTTAGCGAAAGGCTTCCTGAAGGGAAAGATGTAACTCTGTGAGATGAAGTAACAGAGCACCGAGCAGTTTCTCAGAAAGCTTCTTTCCAGTTCTGAACGGAAGATATTTCCTTTTTCACCATAGCCCTCTGTGGGCTTCCAAATATCCCTTTGCCAATTCCAGAAGAACAGCTTTAGCGAAAGGCTTCTTGAAGGGAAAGATGTAACTCTGTGAGATGAATTAACAGAACACAGAGCAGTTTCTCAGAAAGCTTCTTTCCAATTTTGAACGGAAGATATTTCCTTTTTCACCATAGCCTTCTATGGGCTTCCAAATATCCCTTTGCCAGTTCCACAAGAACAGCCTTAGCGAAAGGCTTCTTGAAGGGAAAGATGTAACTCTGTGAGATGAATTAAGAGAACACAGAGCAGTTTCTCGAAAGCTTCTTTCCAGTTTTGAACGGAAGATATTTCCTTTTTCACCATAGCCCTCTATGGGCTTCCAAATATCCCTTTGCCAATTCCACAAGAACAGCTTTAGCGAAAGGCTTCTTGAAGGGAAAGATGTAACTTTGTGAGATGAATTAACAGAACACACAGCAGTTTCTCAGAAAGCTTCTTTTCAGTTTTCAACGGAAGAGATTTCCTTTTTCACCGTAGCCCTCTATGGGCTTCCAAATATCCCTTTGCCAATTCCACAAGAACAGCCTTAGCGAAAGGCTTCCTGAAGGGAAAGATGTAACTCTGTGAGATGAATTAACAGAACACAGAGCAGTTTCTCAGAAAGCTTCTTTCCAGTTCTGAACGGAAGATATTTCCTTTTTCACCATAGCTCTCTGTTTCCTTCCAAATATCCCTTTGCCAATTCCACAAGAACAGCCTATGCGAAAGGCTTCTTGAAGGGAAAGATGTAACTCTGTGAGATGAATTAAGAGAACACAGAGCAGTTTCTCAGAAAGCTTCTTTCCCGTTTTGAAAGGAAAATATTTCCTTTTTCACCATAGCCCTCTATGGGCTTCCAAATATCCCTTTGCCAATTCCACAAGAACAGTCTTAGCGAAAGGCTTCTTGAAGGGAAAGATGTAACTCTGTGAGATGAAATAACAGAACACGGAGCAGCTTCTCAGAATGCTTCTTTCCAGTTTTGAACGGAAGATATTTCCTTTTTCACCATAGACCTCTATGGGCTTCCAAATATCCCTTTGCCAATTCCACAAGAACAGCCTTAGCGAAAGGCTTCTTGAAGGGAAAGATGTAACTCTGTGAGATGAATGAACAGAACACAGAGCAGTTTCTCAGAAAGCTTCTTTCCCGTTTTGAACGGAAGAGATTTCCTTTTTCACCATAGCCCTCTATGGGCTTTCAAATATCCCCTTGCCAATTCCACAAGAACAGCCTTAGCGAAAGGCTTCCTGAAGGGAAAGATGTAACTCTGTGAGATGAAGTAACAGAGCACCGAGCAGTTTCTCAGAAAGCTTCTTTCCAGTTCTGAACGGAAGATATTTCCTTTTTCACCATAGCCCTCTGTGGGCTTCCAAATATCCCTTTGCCAATTCCAGAAGAACAGCTTTAGCGAAAGGCTTCTTGAAGGGAAAGATGTAACTCTGTGAGATGAATTAACAGAACACAGAGCAGTTTCTCAGAAAGCTTCTTTCCAATTTTGAACGGAAGATATTTCCTTTTTCACCGTAGCCTTCTATGGGCTTCCAAATATCCCTTTGCAAATTCCACAAGAACAGCCCTAGCGAAAGGCTTCTTGAAGGGAAAGATGTAACTCTGTGAGATGAATTAACAGAACACAGAGCAGTTTCTCTGAAAGCTTCTTTCCAGTTTTGAACGGAAGATATTTCCTTTTTCACCATAGCCCTCTATGGGCTTCCAAATATCCCTTTGCCAATTCCACAAGAACAGCCTTAGCGAAAGGCTTCTTGAAGGGAAAGATGTAACTTTGTGAGATGAATTAAGAGAAGGCACAGCAGTTTCTCAGAAAGCTTCTTTCCAGTTTTGAACGGAAGGGATTTCCTTTTTCACCGTAGCCCTCTATGGACTTCCAAATATCCCTTTGCCAATTCCACAAGAACAGCCTTAGCGAAAGGCTTCCTGAAGGGAAAGATGTAACTCTGTGAGATGAATTAACAGAACACAGAGAAGTGTCTCAGAAAGCTTCTTTCCAGTACTGAACGGAAGGTATTTACTTTTTCACCATAGCTCTCTGTGGCCTTCCAAATATCCCTTTGCCAATTCCACAAGAACAGCCTTAGCGAAAGGCTTCTTGAAGGGAAAAATGTAACTCTGTGAGATGAATTAACAGAACACAGAGCAGTTTCTCAGAAAGCTTCTTTCCAGTTTTGAACGGAAGATATTTACTTTTTCACCATAGCTCTCTGTGGCCTTCCAAATATCCCTTTGCCAATTCCACAAGAACAGCCTTAGCGAAGGCTTCTTGAAGGGAAAGATGTAACTCTGTGAGATGAATTAAGAGAACACAGAGCAGTTTCTCAGAAAGCTTCTTTCCCGTTTTGAAAGGAAAATATTTCCTTTTTCACCATAGCCCTCTATGGGCGTCCAATTATCCCTTTGCCAATTCCACAAGAACAGTCTTAGCGAAAGGCTTCTTGAAGGGAAAGATGTAGCTCTGTGAGATGAATTAACAGAACACAGAGCAGTTTCTCAGAAAGCTTCTTTCCAGTTTTGAACGGAATATATTTCCTTTTTCACCATAGCCCTCTATGGGCTTCCAAATATCCCTTTGCCAATTCCACAAGAACAGCCTTACCGAAAGGCTTCCTGAAGGGAAAGATGTAACTCTGTGAGATGAATTAAGAGAACACAGAGCAGTTTCTCAGAAAGCTTCTTTCCCGTTTTGAACGGAAGATATTTCCTTTTTCACCATAGCCCTTTATGGGCTTTCAAATATCCCTTTGCCAATTCCACAAGAACAGTCTTAGCGAAAGGCTTCCTGAAGGGAAAGATGTAACTCTGTGAGCTGAATTAACAGAACACAGAGCAGTTTCTCAGAAAGCTTCTTTAGAGTTTGGAACGGAAGATATTTCCTTTTTCACCATAGCCCTCTATGGGCTTCCAAATATCCCTTTGCCAATTCCACAAGAACAGCCTTAGCGAAAGTCTTTTGAAGGGAAAGATGTAACTCTGTGAGATGAATTAACAGAACACAGAGCAGTTTCTCAGAAAGCTTCTTTCCAGTTTTGAACGGAAGATATTTCCTTTTTCACCATAGCCCTCAATGGGTT
Source organism: Chlorocebus sabaeus (assembly GCF_047675955.1). Classification (NCBI taxonomy): domain Eukaryota; kingdom Metazoa; phylum Chordata; class Mammalia; order Primates; family Cercopithecidae; genus Chlorocebus; species Chlorocebus sabaeus. The sequence continues at coordinate 664,293 of NW_027327859.1, forward strand.
TCCAAATATCCCTTTGCCAATTCCACAAGAACAGCCTTAGCGAAAGGCTTCTTGAAGGGAAAGATGTAACTCTGTGAGATGAATTAACAGAACACAGAGCAGTTTCTCTGAAAGCTTCTTTCCAGTTTTGAACGGAAGATATTTCCTTTTTCACCATAGCCCTCTATGGGCTTCCAAATATCCCTTTGCCAATTCCACAAGAACAGCCTTAGCGAAAGGCTTCTTGAAGGGAAAGATGTAACTCTGTGAGATGAATTAAGAGAACACACAGCAGTTTCTCAGAAAGCTTCTTTCCAGTTTTGAACGGAAGAGATTTCCTTTTTCACCATAGCCCTCTATGGGCTTCCAAATATCCCTTTGCCAATTCCACAAGAACAGCCTTAGCGAAAGGATTCCTGAAGGGAAAGATGTAACTCTATGAGATGAATTAACAGAACACAGAGCAGTTTCTCAGAAAGCTTCTTTCCAGTTTTGAACGGAAGATATTTCCTTTTCCACCATAGCCCTCTAGGGCTTCCAAATATCCCTTTGCCAATTCCACAAGAACAGTCTTAGCGAAAGGCTTCTTGAAGGGAAAGATGTAACTCTGTGAGATGAAATAACAGAACACGGAGCAGCTTCTCAGAATGCTTCTTTCCAGTTTTGAACGGAAGATATTTCCTTTTTCACCATAGACCTCTATGGGCTTCCAAATATCCCTTTGCCAATTCCACAAGAACAGCCTTAGCGAAAGGCTTCTTGAAGGGAAAGATGTAACTCTGTGAGATGAATGAACAGAACACAGAGCAGTTTCTCAGAAAGCTTCTTTCCAGTTTTGAACGGAAGATATTTCCTTTTTCACCATAGCCCTCTATGGGCTTCCAAATATCCCTTTGCCAATTGCACAAGAACAGCCTTGGCGAAAGGGTTCTTGAAGGGAAAGATGTAACTTTGTGAGATGAATTTAGAGAACACAGAGCAGTTTCTCCGAAAGCTTCTTTCCAGTTTTGAACGGAAGATATTTTCTTTTTCACCTTAGCCCTCTATGGGCTTCCAAATATCCCTTTGCCAATTCCACAAGAACGGCCTTAGCGAAAGGCTTCCTGAAGGGAAAGATGTAACTCTGTGAGATGAATTAAGAGAACACAGAGCAGTTTCTCAGAAAGCTTCTTTCCCGTTTTGAACGGAAGAGATTTCCTTTTTCACCATAGCCCTCTATGGGCTTTCAAATATCCCCTTGCCAATTCCACAAGAACAGCCTTAGCGAAAGGCTTCCTGAAGGGAAAGATGTAACTCTGTGAGATGAAGTAACAGAGCACCGAGCAGTTTCTCAGAAAGCTTCTTTCCAGTTCTGAACGGAAGATATTTCCTTTTTCACCATAGCCCTCTGTGGGCTTCCAAATATCCCTTTGCCAATTCCAGAAGAACAGCTTTAGCGAAAGGCTTCTTGAAGGGAAAGATGTAACTCTGTGAGATGAATTAACAGAACACAGAGCAGTTTCTCAGAAAGCTTCTTTCCAATTTTGAACGGAAGATATTTCCTTTTTCACCGTAGCCTTCTATGGGCTTCCAAATATCCCTTTGCAAATTCCACAAGAACAGCCCTAGCGAAAGGCTTCTTGAAGGGAAAGATGTAACTCTGTGAGATGAATTAACAGAACACAGAGCAGTTTCTCTGAAAGCTTCTTTCCAGTTTTGAACGGAAGATATTTCCTTTTTCACCATAGCCCTCTATGGGCTTCCAAATATCCCTTTGCCAATTCCACAAGAACAGCCTTAGCGAAAGGCTTCTTGAAGGGAAAGATGTAACTTTGTGAGATGAATTAAGAGAAGGCACAGCAGTTTCTCAGAAAGCTTCTTTCCAGTTTTGAACGGAAGGGATTTCCTTTTTCACCGTAGCCCTCTATGGACTTCCAAATATCCCTTTGCCAATTCCACAAGAACAGCCTTAGCGAAAGGCTTCCTGAAGGGAAAGATGTAACTCTGTGAGATGAATTAACAGAACACAGAGAAGTGTCTCAGAAAGCTTCTTTCCAGTACTGAACGGAAGGTATTTACTTTTTCACCATAGCTCTCTGTGGCCTTCCAAATATCCCTTTGCCAATTCCACAAGAACAGCCTTAGCGAAAGGCTTCTTGAAGGGAAAAATGTAACTCTGTGAGATGAATTAACAGAACACAGAGCAGTTTCTCAGAAAGCTTCTTTCCAGTTTTGAACGGAAGATATTTACTTTTTCACCATAGCTCTCTGTGGCCTTCCAAATATCCCTTTGCCAATTCCACAAGAACAGCCTTAGCGAAGGCTTCTTGAAGGGAAAGATGTAACTCTGTGAGATGAATTAAGAGAACACAGAGCAGTTTCTCAGAAAGCTTCTTTCCCGTTTTGAAAGGAAAATATTTCCTTTTTCACCATAGCCCTCTATGGGCGTCCAATTATCCCTTTGCCAATTCCACAAGAACAGTCTTAGCGAAAGGCTTCTTGAAGGGAAAGATGTAGCTCTGTGAGATGAATTAACAGAACACAGAGCAGTTTCTCAGAAAGCTTCTTTCCAGTTTTGAACGGAATATATTTCCTTTTTCACCATAGCCCTCTATGGGCTTCCAAATATCCCTTTGCCAATTCCACAAGAACAGCCTTACCGAAAGGCTTCCTGAAGGGAAAGATGTAACTCTGTGAGATGAATTAAGAGAACACAGAGCAGTTTCTCAGAAAGCTTCTTTCCCGTTTTGAACGGAAGATATTTCCTTTTTCACCATAGCCCTTTATGGGCTTTCAAATATCCCTTTGCCAATTCCACAAGAACAGTCTTAGCGAAAGGCTTCCTGAAGGGAAAGATGTAACTCTGTGAGCTGAATTAACAGAACACAGAGCAGTTTCTCAGAAAGCTTCTTTAGAGTTTGGAACGGAAGATATTTCCTTTTTCACCATAGCCCTCTATGGGCTTCCAAATATCCCTTTGCCAATTCCACAAGAACAGCCTTAGCGAAAGTCTTTTGAAGGGAAAGATGTAACTCTGTGAGATGAATTAACAGAACACAGAGCAGTTTCTCAGAAAGCTTCTTTCCAGTTTTGAACGGAAGATATTTCCTTTTTCACCATAGCCCTCAATGGGTTTCCAAATATCCCTTTGCCAATTCCACAAGAACAGCCTTAGCGAAAGGCTTCTTGAAGGGAAAGATGTAACTCTGTGAGATGAATTAACAGAACACAGAGCAGTTTCTCTGAAAGCTTCTTTCCAGTTTTGAACGGAAGATATTTCCTTTTTCACCATAGCCCTCTATGGGCTTCCAAATATCCCTTTGCCAATTCCACAAGAACAGCCTTAGCGAAAGGCTTCTTGAAGGGAAAGATGTAACTCTGTGAGATGAATTAAGAGAACACACAGCAGTTTCTCAGAAAGCTTCTTTCCAGTTTTGAACGGAAGAGATTTCCTTTTTCACCATAGCCCTCTATGGGCTTCCAAATATCCCTTTGCCAATTCCACAAGAACAGCCTTAGCGAAAGGATTCCTGAAGGGAAAGATGTAACTCTATGAGATGAATTAACAGAACACAGAGCAGTTTCTCAGAAAGCTTCTTTCCAGTTTTGAACGGAAGATATTTCCTTTTCCACCATAGCCCTCTAGGGCTTCCAAATATCCCTTTGCCAATTCCACAAGAACAGTCTTAGCGAAAGGCTTCTTGAAGGGAAAGATGTAACTCTGTGAGATGAAATAACAGAACACGGAGCAGCTTCTCAGAATGCTTCTTTCCAGTTTTGAACGGAAGATATTTCCTTTTTCACCATAGACCTCTATGGGCTTCCAAATATCCCTTTGCCAATTCCACAAGAACAGCCTTAGCGAAAGGCTTCTTGAAGGGAAAGATGTAACTCTGTGAGATGAATGAACAGAACACAGAGCAGTTTCTCAGAAAGCTTCTTTCCAGTTTTGAACGGAAGATATTTCCTTTTTCACCATAGCCCTCTATGGGCTTCCAAATATCCCTTTGCCAATTGCACAAGAACAGCCTTGGCGAAAGGGTTCTTGAAGGGAAAGATGTAACTTTGTGAGATGAATTTAGAGAACACAGAGCAGTTTCTCCGAAAGCTTCTTTCCAGTTTTGAACGGAAGATATTTTCTTTTTCACCTTAGCCCTCTATGGGCTTCCAAATATCCCTTTGCCAATTCCACAAGAACGGCCTTAGCGAAAGGCTTCCTGAAGGGAAAGATGTAACTCTGTGAGATGAATTAAGAGAACACAGAGCAGTTTCTCAGAAAGCTTCTTTCCCGTTTTGAACGGAAGAGATTTCCTTTTTCACCATAGCCCTCTATGGGCTTTCAAATATCCCCTTGCCAATTCCACAAGAACAGCCTTAGCGAAAGGCTTCCTGAAGGGAAAGATGTAACTCTGTGAGATGAAGTAACAGAGCACCGAGCAGTTTCTCAGAAAGCTTCTTTCCAGTTCTGAACGGAAGATATTTCCTTTTTCACCATAGCCCTCTGTGGGCTTCCAAATATCCCTTTGCCAATTCCAGAAGAACAGCTTTAGCGAAAGGCTTCTTGAAGGGAAAGATGTAACTCTGTGAGATGAATTAACAGAACACAGAGCAGTTTCTCAGAAAGCTTCTTTCCAATTTTGAACGGAAGATATTTCCTTTTTCACCATAGCCTTCTATGGGCTTCCAAATATCCCTTTGCCAGTTCCACAAGAACAGCCTTAGCGAAAGGCTTCTTGAAGGGAAAGATGTAACTCTGTGAGATGAATTAAGAGAACACAGAGCAGTTTCTCGAAAGCTTCTTTCCAGTTTTGAACGGAAGATATTTCCTTTTTCACCATAGCCCTCTATGGGCTTCCAAATATCCCTTTGCCAATTCCACAAGAACAGCTTTAGCGAAAGGCTTCTTGAAGGGAAAGATGTAACTTTGTGAGATGAATTAACAGAACACACAGCAGTTTCTCAGAAAGCTTCTTTTCAGTTTTCAACGGAAGAGATTTCCTTTTTCACCGTAGCCCTCTATGGGCTTCCAAATATCCCTTTGCCAATTCCACAAGAACAGCCTTAGCGAAAGGCTTCCTGAAGGGAAAGATGTAACTCTGTGAGATGAATTAACAGAACACAGAGCAGTTTCTCAGAAAGCTTCTTTCCAGTTCTGAACGGAAGATATTTCCTTTTTCACCATAGCTCTCTGTTTCCTTCCAAATATCCCTTTGCCAATTCCACAAGAACAGCCTATGCGAAAGGCTTCTTGAAGGGAAAGATGTAACTCTGTGAGATGAATTAAGAGAACACAGAGCAGTTTCTCAGAAAGCTTCTTTCCCGTTTTGAAAGGAAAATATTTCCTTTTTCACCATAGCCCTCTATGGGCTTCCAAATATCCCTTTGCCAATTCCACAAGAACAGTCTTAGCGAAAGGCTTCTTGAAGGGAAAGATGTAACTCTGTGAGATGAAATAACAGAACACGGAGCAGCTTCTCAGAATGCTTCTTTCCAGTTTTGAACGGAAGATATTTCCTTTTTCACCATAGACCTCTATGGGCTTCCAAATATCCCTTTGCCAATTCCACAAGAACAGCCTTAGCGAAAGGCTTCTTGAAGGGAAAGATGTAACTCTGTGAGATGAATGAACAGAACACAGAGCAGTTTCTCAGAAAGCTTCTTTCCAGTTTTGAACGGAAGATATTTCCTTTTTCACCATAGCCCTCTATGGGCTTCCAAATATCCCTTTGCCAATTGCACAAGAACAGCCTTGGCGAAAGGCTTCTTGAAGGGAAAGATGTAACTTTGTGAGATGAATTTAGAGAACACAGAGCAGTTTCTCCGAAAGCTTCTTTCCAGTTTTGAACGGAAGATATTTTCTTTTTCACCTTAGCCCTCTATGGGCTTCCAAATATCCCTTTGCCAATTCCACAAGAACGGCCTTAGCGAAAGGCTTCCTGAAGGGAAAGATGTAACTCTGTGAGATGAATTAAGAGAACACAGAGCAGTTTCTCAGAAAGCTTCTTTCCCGTTTTGAACGGAAGAGATTTCCTTTTTCACCATAGCCCTCTATGGGCTTTCAAATATCCCCTTGCCAATTCCACAAGAACAGCCTTAGCGAAAGGCTTCCTGAAGGGAAAGATGTAACTCTGTGAGATGAAGTAACAGAGCACCGAGCAGTTTCTCAGAAAGCTTCTTTCCAGTTCTGAACGGAAGATATTTCCTTTTTCACCATAGCCCTCTGTGGGCTTCCAAATATCCCTTTGCCAATTCCAGAAGAACAGCTTTAGCGAAAGGCTTCTTGAAGGGAAAGATGTAACTCTGTGAGATGAATTAACAGAACACAGAGCAGTTTCTCAGAAAGCTTCTTTCCAATTTTGAACGGAAGATATTTCCTTTTTCACCATAGCCTTCTATGGGCTTCCAAATATCCCTTTGCCAATTCCACAAGAACAGCCTTAGCGAAAGGCTTCTTGAAGGGAAAGATGTAACTCTGTGAGATGAATTAACAGAACACAGAGCAGCTTCTCAGAAAGCTTCTTTCCAGTTTTGAACGGAAGATATTTCCTTTTTCACCATAGCCCTCTATGGGCTTCCAAATATCCCATTGCAAATTCCACAAGAACAGCCTTAGCGAAAGGCTTCTTGAAGGGAAAGATGTAACTCTGTGAGATGAATTAAGAGAACACAGAGCAGTTTCTCGAAAGCTTCTTTCCAGTTTTGAACGGAAGATATTTCCTTTTTCACCATAGCCCTCTATGGGCTTCCAAATATCCCTTTGCCAATTCCACAAGAACAGCTTTAGCGAAAGGCTTCTTGAAGGGAAAGATGTAACTTTGTGAGATGAATTAACAGAACACACAGCAGTTTCTCAGAAAGCTTCTTTTCAGTTTTCAACGGAAGAGATTTCCTTTTTCACCGTAGCCCTCTATGGGCTTCCAAATATCCCTTTGCCAATTCCACAAGAACAGCCTTAGCGAAAGGCTTCCTGAAGGGAAAGATGTAACTCTGTGAGATGAATTAACAGAACACAGAGCAGTTTCTCAGAAAGCTTCTTTCCAGTTCTGAACGGAAGATATTTCCTTTTTCACCATAGCTCTCTGTTTCCTTCCAAATATCCCTTTGCCAATTCCACAAGAACAGCCTATGCGAAAGGCTTCTTGAAGGGAAAGATGTAACTCTGTGAGATGAATTAAGAGAACACAGAGCAGTTTCTCAGAAAGCTTCTTTCCCGTTTTGAAAGGAAAATATTTCCTTTTTCACCATAGCCCTCTATGGGCTTCCAAATATCCCTTTGCCAATTCCACAAGAACAGTCTTAGCGAAAGGCTTCTTGAAGGGGAAGATGTAACTCTGTGAGATGAATTAACAGAACACAGAGCAGTTTCTCAGAAAGCTTCTTTCCAGTTTTGAACGGAATATATTTCCTTTTTCACCATAGCACTCTATGGGCTTCCAAATTTCCCTTTGCCAATTCCACAAGAACAGCCTTACCGAAAGGCTTCCTGAAGGGAAAGATGTAACTCTGTGAGATGAATTAAGAGAACACAGAGCAGTTTCTCAGAAAGCTTCTTTCCAGTTTTGAACGGAAGATATTTCCTTTTTCACCATAGCCCTCAATGGGTTTCCAAATATCCCTTTGCCAATTCCACAAGAACAGCCTTAGCGAAAGGCTTCTTGAAGGGAAAGATGTAACTCTGTGAGATGAAATAACAGAACACGGAGCAGCTTCTCAGAATGCTTCTTTCCAGTTTTGAACGGAAGATATTTCCTTTTTCACCATCGCCCTGTATGGGCTTCCAAATATCCCTTTGCCAATTCCACAAGAACAGCCTTAGCGAAAGGCTTCTTGAAGGGAAAGATGTAACTCTGTGAGATGAATGAACAGAACACAGAGCAGTTTCTCAGAAAGCTTCTTTCCAGTTTTGAACGGAAGATATTTCCTTTTTCACCATAGCCCTCTATGGGCTTCCAAATATCCCTTTGCCAATTGCACAAGAACAGCTTTAGCGAAAGGCTTCTTGAAGGGAAAGATGTAACTCTGTGAGATGAATTAACAGAACACAGAGCAGTTTCTCAGAAAGCTTCTTTCCAATTTTGAACGGAAGATATTTCCTTTTTCACCATAGCCTTCTATGGGCTTCCAAATATCCATTTGCCAATTCCACAAGAACAGCCTTAGCGAAAGGCTTCTTGAAGGGAAAGATGTAACTCTGTGAGATGAATTAACAGAACACAGAGCAGTTTCTCAGAAAGCTTCTTTCCAGTTTTGAACGGAAGATATTTCCTTTTTCACCATAGCCCTCTATGGGCTTCCAAATATCCCATTGCAAATTCCACAAGAACAGCCTTAGCGAAAGGCTTCTTGAAGGGAAAGATGTAACTCTGTGAGATGAATTAAGAGAACACAGAGCAGTTTCTTGAAAGCTTCTTTCCAGTTTTGAACGGAAGATATTTCCTTTTTCACGATAGCCCTCTATGGGTTTCCAAATATCCCTTTGCCAATTCCACAAGAACAGCTTTAGCGAAAGGCTTCTTGAAGGGAAAGATGTAACTTTGTGAGATGAATTAAGAGAACACACAGCAGTTTCTCAGAAAGCTTCTTTTCAGTTTTGAACGGAAGAGATTTCCTTTTTCACCATAGCCCTCTATGGGCTTCCAAATATCCCTTTGCCAATTCCACAAGAACAGCCTTAGCGAAAGGCTTCCTGAAGGGAAAGATGTAACTCTGTGAGATGAATTAACAGAACACAGAGCAATTTCTCAGAAAGTTCCTTTCCAGTTTTGAACGGAAGATATTTCATTTTTCAACATAGCCTTCTATGGGCTTCCAAATATCCCTTTTCCAATTCCACAAGAACAGCCTTAGCGAAAGGATTCCTGAAGGGAAAGATGTAACTCTGTGAGATGAATTAACAGAACACAGAGAAGTTTCTCAGAAAGCTTCTTTCCAGTTTTGAACGGAAGATATTTCCTTTTCCACCATAGCCCTCTATGGGCTTCCAAATATCCCTTTGCCAATTCCACAAGATCAGTCTTAGCGAAAGGCTTCTTGAAGGGAAAGATGTAACTCTGTGAGATGAATTAACAGAACACGGAGCAGCTTCTCAGAAAGCTTCTTTCCAGTTTTGAACGGTAGATATTTCCTTTTTCACCATAGCCCTCTATGGGCTTCCAAATATCCCTTTGCCAATTTCACAAGAACAGCCTTAGCGAAAGGCTTCTTGAAGGGAAAGATGTAACTCTGTGAGATGAATTAACAGAACACAGAGCAGTTTCTCAGAAAGCTTCTTTCCAGTTTTGAACGGAAGATATTTCCTTTTTCACCATAGCCCTCTATGGGCTTCCAAATATCCCTTTGCCAATTGCACAAGTCAGCCTTGGCGAAAGGCTTCTTGAAGGGAAAGATGTAACTTTGTGAGATGAATTAAGAGAACACAGAGCAGTTTCTCAGAAAGCTTCTTTCCAGTTTTGAACGGAAGATATTTTCTTTTACACCTTAGCCCTCTATGGGCTTCCAAATATCCCTTTGCCAATTCCACTAGAACAGCCTTAGCGAAAGGCTTCCTGAAGGGAAAGATGTAACTCTGTGAGATGAATTAAGAGAACACAGAGCAGTTTCTCAGAAAGCTTCTTTCCCGTTTTGAACGGAAGAGATTTCCTTTTTCACCATAGCCCTCTATGGGCTTTCAAATATCCCTTTGCCAATTCCACAAGAACAGCCTTAGCGAAAGGCTTCCTGAAGGGAAAGATGTAACTCTGTGAGATGAAGTAACAGAGCACCGAGCAGTTTCTCAGAAAGCTTCTTTCCAGTTCTGAACGGAAGATATTTCCTTTTTCACCATAGCCCTCTGTGGGCTTCCAAATATCCCTTTGCCAATTCCACAAGAACAGATTTAGCGAAAGGTTTCTTGAAGGGAAAGATGTAACTCTGTGAGATGAATTAACAGAACACAGAGCAGTTTCCCAGAAAGCTTCTTTCCAGTTTTGAACGGAAGATATTTCCTTTTTCACCATAGCCTTCTATGGGCTTCCAAATATCCCGTTGCCAATTCAACAAGAACAGCCTTAGCGAAAGGCTTCTTGAAGGGAAAGATGTAACACTGTGAGATGAATTAACAGACACAGAGCAGTTTCTCAGAAAGCTTCTTTCCAGGTTTGAACGGAAGATATTTCCTTTTTCACCATAGCCCTCTATGGGCTTCCAAATATCCCTTTGCAAATTCCACAAGAACAGCCCTAGCGAAAGGCTTCTTGAAGGGAAAGATGTAACTCTGTGAGATGAATTAACAGAACACAGAGCAGTTTCTCTGAAAGCTTCTTTCCAGTTTTGAACGGAAGATATTTCCTTTTGCACCATAGCCCTCTATGGGCTTCCAAATATCCCTTTGCCAATTCCACAAGAACAGCCTTAGCGAAAGGCTTCTTGAAGGGAAAGATGTAACTTTGTGAGATGAATTAAGAGAACGCACAGCAGTTTCTCAGAAAGCTTCTTTCCAGTTTTGAACGGAAGAGATTTCCTTTTTCACCGTAGCCCTCTATGGACTTCCAAATATCCCTTTGCCAATTCCACAAGAACAGCCTTAGCGAAAGGCTTCCTGAAGGGAAAGATGTAACTCTGTGAGATGAATTAACAGAACACAGAGAAGTTTCTCAGAAAGCTTCTTTCCAGTTCTGAACGGAAGATATTTACTTTTTCACCATAGCTCTCTGTGGCCTTCCAAATATCCCTTTGCCAATTCCACAAGAACAGCCTTAGCGAAAGGCTTCTTGAAGGGAAAGATGTAACTCTGTGAGATGAATTAACAGAACACAGAGCAGTTTCTCAGAAAGCTTCTTTCCAGTTTTGAACGGAAGATATTTCCTTTTTCACCATAGCCCTCTATGGGCTTCCAAATATCCCTTTGCCAATTGCACAAGAACAGCCTTAGCGAAAGGCTTCTTGAAGGGAAAGATGTAACTTTGTGAGATGAATTAAGAGAACACAGAGCAGTTTCTGTGAAAGCTTCTTTCCAGTTTTGAACGTAAGATATTTCCTTTTTCACGTTAGCCCTCTATGGGCTTCCAAATATCCCTTTGCCAATTCCACAAGAACAGCCTTAGCGAAGGCTTCTTGAAGGGAAAGATGTAACTCTGTGAGATGAATTAAGAGAACACAGAGCAGTTTCTCAGAAAGCTTCTTTCCCGTTTTGAAAGGAAAATATTTCCTTTTTCACCATAGCCCTCTATGGGCTTCCAAATATCCCTTTGCCAATTCCACAAGAACAGTCTTAGCGAAAGGCTTCTTGAAGGGAAAGATGTAACTCTGTGAGATGAATTAAGAGAACACAGAGCAGTTTCTCAGAAAGCTTCTTTCCCGTTTTGAACGGAAGAGATTTCCTTTTTCACCATAGCCCTCTATGGGCTTTCAAATATCCCCTTGCCAATTCCACAAGAACAGCCTTAGCGAAAGGCTTCCTGAAGGGAAAGATGTAACTCTGTGAGATGAAGTAACAGAGCACCGAGCAGTTTCTCAGAAAGCTTCTTTCCAGTTCTGAACGGAAGATATTTCCTTTTTCACCATAGCCCTCTGTGGGCTTCCAAATATCCCTTTGCCAATTCCAGAAGAACAGCTTTAGCGAAAGGCTTCTTGAAGGGAAAGATGTAACTCTGTGAGATGAATTAACAGAACACAGAGCAGTTTCTCAGAAAGCTTCTTTCCAATTTTGAACGGAAGATATTTCCTTTTTCACCATAGCCTTCTATGGGCTTCCAAATATCCCTTTGCCAATTCCACAAGAACAGCCTTAGCGAAAGGCTTCTTGAAGGGAAAGATGTAACTCTGTGAGATGAATTAACAGAACACAGAGCAGTTTCTCAGAAAGCTTCTTTCCAGTTTTGAACGGAAGATATTTCCTTTTTCACCATAGCCCTCTATGGGCTTCCAAATATCCCTTTGCCAATTCCACAAGAACAGCCTTAGCGAAAGGCTTCTTGAAGGGAAAGATGTAACTCTGTGAGATGAATTAAGAGAACACAGAGCAGTTTCTCGAAAGCTTCTTTCCAGTTTTGAACGGAAGAGATTTCCTTTTTCACCGTAGCCCTCTATGGGCTTCCAAATATCCCTTTGCCAATTCCACAAGAACAGCCTTAGCGAAAGGCTTCCTGAAGGGAAAGATGTAACTCTGTGAGATGAATTAACAGAACACAGAGCAGTTTCTCAGAAAGCTTCTTTCCAGTTCTGAACGGAAGATATTTCCTTTTTCACCATAGCTCTCTGTTTCCTTCCAAATATCCCTTTGCCAATTCCACAAGAACAGCCTATGCGAAAGGCTTCTTGAAGGGAAAGATGTAACTCTGTGAGATGAATTAAGAGAACACAGAGCAGTTTCTCAGAAAGCTTCTTTCCCGTTTTGAAAGGAAAATATTTCCTTTTTCACCATAGCCCTCTATGGGCTTCCAAATATCCCTTTGCCAATTCCACAAGAACAGTCTTAGCGAAAGGCTTCTTGAAGGGGAAGATGTAACTCTGTGAGATGAATTAACAGAACACAGAGCAGTTTCTCAGAAAGCTTCTTTCCAGTTTTGAACGGAATATATTTCCTTTTTCACCATAGCACTCTATGGGCTTCCAAATTTCCCTTTGCCAATTCCACAAGAACAGCCTTACCGAAAGGCTTCCTGAAGGGAAAGATGTAACTCTGTGAGATGAATTAAGAGAACACAGAGCAGTTTCTCAGAAAGCTTCTTTCCCGTTTTGAACGGAAGATATTTCCTTTTTCACCATAGCCCTCAATGGGTTTCCAAATATCCCTTTGCCAATTCCACAAGAACAGCCTTAGCGAAAGGCTTCTTGAAGGGAAAGATGTAACTCTGTGAGATGAAATAACAGAACACGGAGCAGCTTCTCAGAATGCTTCTTTCCAGTTTTGAACGGAAGATATTTCCTTTTTCACCATCGCCCTGTATGGGCTTCCAAATATCCCTTTGCCAATTCCACAAGAACAGCCTTAGCGAAAGGCTTCTTGAAGGGAAAGATGTAACTCTGTGAGATGAATGAACAGAACACAGAGCAGTTTCTCAGAAAGCTTCTTTCCAGTTTTGAACGGAAGATATTTCCTTTTTCACCATAGCCCTCTATGGGCTTCCAAATATCCCTTTGCCAATTGCACAAGAACAGCTTTAGCGAAAGGCTTCTTGAAGGGAAAGATGTAACTCTGTGAGATGAATTAACAGAACACAGAGCAGTTTCTCAGAAAGCTTCTTTCCAATTTTGAACGGAAGATATTTCCTTTTTCACCATAGCCTTCTATGGGCTTCCAAATATCCATTTGCCAATTCCACAAGAACAGCCTTAGCGAAAGGCTTCTTGAAGGGAAAGATGTAACTCTGTGAGATGAATTAACAGAACACAGAGCAGTTTCTCAGAAAGCTTCTTTCCAGTTTTGAACGGAAGATATTTCCTTTTTCACCATAGCCCTCTATGGGCTTCCAAATATCCCATTGCAAATTCCACAAGAACAGCCTTAGCGAAAGGCTTCTTGAAGGGAAAGATGTAACTCTGTGAGATGAATTAAGAGAACACAGAGCAGTTTCTTGAAAGCTTCTTTCCAGTTTTGAACGGAAGATATTTCCTTTTTCACGATAGCCCTCTATGGGTTTCCAAATATCCCTTTGCCAATTCCACAAGAACAGCTTTAGCGAAAGGCTTCTTGAAGGGAAAGATGTAACTTTGTGAGATGAATTAAGAGAACACACAGCAGTTTCTCAGAAAGCTTCTTTTCAGTTTTGAACGGAAGAGATTTCCTTTTTCACCATAGCCCTCTATGGGCTTCCAAATATCCCTTTGCCAATTCCACAAGAACAGCCTTAGCGAAAGGCTTCCTGAAGGGAAAGATGTAACTCTGTGAGATGAATTAACAGAACACAGAGCAATTTCTCAGAAAGCTTCTTTCCAGTTTTGAACGGTAGATATTTCCTTTTTCACCATAGCCCTCTATGGGCTTCCAAATATCCCTTTGCCAATTTCACAAGAACAGCCTTAGCGAAAGGCTTCTTGAAGGGAAAGATGTAACTCTGTGAGATGAATTAACAGAACACAGAGCAGTTTCTCAGAAAGCTTCTTTCCAGTTTTGAACGGAAGATATTTCCTTTTTCACCATAGCCCTCTATGGGCTTCCAAATATCCCTTTGCCAATTGCACAAGTCAGCCTTGGCGAAAGGCTTCTTGAAGGGAAAGATGTAACTTTGTGAGATGAATTAAGAGAACACAGAGCAGTTTCTCAGAAAGCTTCTTTCCAGTTTTGAACGGAAGATATTTTCTTTTACACCTTAGCCCTCTATGGGCTTCCAAATATCCCTTTGCCAATTCCACTAGAACAGCCTTAGCGAAAGGCTTCCTGAAGGGAAAGATGTAACTCTGTGAGATGAATTAAGAGAACACAGAGCAGTTTCTCAGAAAGCTTCTTTCCCGTTTTGAACGGAAGAGATTTCCTTTTTCACCATAGCCCTCTATGGGCTTTCAAATATCCCTTTGCCAATTCCACAAGAACAGCCTTAGCGAAAGGCTTCCTGAAGGGAAAGATGTAACTCTGTGAGATGAAGTAACAGAGCACCGAGCAGTTTCTCAGAAAGCTTCTTTCCAGTTCTGAACGGAAGATATTTCCTTTTTCACCATAGCCCTCTGTGGGCTTCCAAATATCCCTTTGCCAATTCCACAAGAACAGATTTAGCGAAAGGTTTCTTGAAGGGAAAGATGTAACTCTGTGAGATGAATTAACAGAACACAGAGCAGTTTCCCAGAAAGCTTCTTTCCAGTTTTGAACGGAAGATATTTCCTTTTTCACCATAGCCTTCTATGGGCTTCCAAATATCCCGTTGCCAATTCAACAAGAACAGCCTTAGCGAAAGGCTTCTTGAAGGGAAAGATGTAACACTGTGAGATGAATTAACAGACACAGAGCAGTTTCTCAGAAAGCTTCTTTCCAGGTTTGAACGGAAGATATTTCCTTTTTCACCATAGCCCTCTATGGGCTTCCAAATATCCCTTTGCAAATTCCACAAGAACAGCCCTAGCGAAAGGCTTCTTGAAGGGAAAGATGTAACTCTGTGAGATGAATTAACAGAACACAGAGCAGTTTCTCTGAAAGCTTCTTTCCAGTTTTGAACGGAAGATATTTCCTTTTGCACCATAGCCCTCTATGGGCTTCCAAATATCCCTTTGCCAATTCCACAAGAACAGCCTTAGCGAAAGGCTTCTTGAAGGGAAAGATGTAACTTTGTGAGATGAATTAAGAGAACGCACAGCAGTTTCTCAGAAAGCTTCTTTCCAGTTTTGAACGGAAGAGATTTCCTTTTTCACCGTAGCCCTCTATGGACTTCCAAATATCCCTTTGCCAATTCCACAAGAACAGCCTTAGCGAAAGGCTTCCTGAAGGGAAAGATGTAACTCTGTGAGATGAATTAACAGAACACAGAGAAGTTTCTCAGAAAGCTTCTTTCCAGTTCTGAACGGAAGATATTTACTTTTTCACCATAGCTCTCTGTGGCCTTCCAAATATCCCTTTGCCAATTCCACAAGAACAGCCTTAGCGAAAGGCTTCTTGAAGGGAAAGATGTAACTCTGTGAGATGAATTAACAGAACACAGAGCAGTTTCTCAGAAAGCTTCTTTCCAGTTTTGAACGGAAGATATTTCCTTTTTCACCATAGCCCTCTATGGGCTTCCAAATATCCCTTTGCCAATTGCACAAGAACAGCCTTAGCGAAAGGCTTCTTGAAGGGAAAGATGTAACTTTGTGAGATGAATTAAGAGAACACAGAGCAGTTTCTGTGAAAGCTTCTTTCCAGTTTTGAACGTAAGATATTTCCTTTTTCACGTTAGCCCTCTATGGGCTTCCAAATATCCCTTTGCCAATTCCACAAGAACAGCCTTAGCGAAGGCTTCTTGAAGGGAAAGATGTAACTCTGTGAGATGAATTAAGAGAACACAGAGCAGTTTCTCAGAAAGCTTCTTTCCCGTTTTGAAAGGAAAATATTTCCTTTTTCACCATAGCCCTCTATGGGCTTCCAAATATCCCTTTGCCAATTCCACAAGAACAGTCTTAGCGAAAGGCTTCTTGAAGGGAAAGATGTAGCTCTGTGCGATGAATTAACAGAACACAGAGCAGTTTCGCAGAAAGCTTCTTTCCAGTTTTGAACGGAATATATTTCCTTTTTCACCATAGCCCTCTATGGGCTTCCAAATATCCCTTTGCCAATTCCACAAGAACAGCCTTACCGAAAGGCTTCCTGAAGGGAAAGATGTAACTCTGTGAGATGAATTAAGAGAACACAGAGCAGTTTCTCAGAAAGCTTCTTTCCCGTTTTGAACGGAAGATATTTCCTTCTTCACCATAGCCCTTTATGGGCTTTCAAATATCCCTTTGCCAATTCCACAAGAACAGTCTTAGCGAAAGGCTTCCTGAAGGGAAAGATGTAACTCTGTGAGCTGAATTAACAGAACACAGAGCAGTTTCTCAGAAAGCTTCTTTAGAGTTTGGAACGGAAGATATTTCCTTTTTCACCATAGCCCTCTAGGGGTTCCAAATATCCCTTTGCCAATTCCACAAGAACAGCCTTAGCGAAAGGATTACTGAAGGGAAAGATGTAACTCTATGAGATGAATTAACAGAACACAGAGCAGTTTCTCAGAAAGCTTCTTTCCAGTTTTGAACGGAAGATATTTCCTTTTCCACCATAGCCCTCTATGGGCTTCCAAATATCCCTTTGCCAATTCCACAAGAACAGTCTTAGCGAAAGGCTTCTTGAAGGGAAAGATGTAACTCTGTGAGATGAAATAACAGAACACGGAGCAGCTTCTCAGAATGCTTCTTTCCAGTTTTGAACGGAAGATATTTCCTTTTTCACCATAGCCCTCTATGGGCTTCCAAATATCCCTTTGCCAATTCCACAAGAACAGCCTTAGCGAAAGGCTTCTTGAAGGGAAAGATGTAACTCTGTGAGATGAATTAACAGAACACAGAGCAGTTTCTCAGAAAGCTTCTTTCCAGTTTTGAACGGAAGATATTTCCTTTTTCACCATAGCCCTCTATGGGCTTCCAAATATCCCTTTGCCAATTGCACAAGAACAGCCTTGGCGAAAGGCTTCTTGAAGGGAAAGATGTAACTTTGTGAGATGAATTAAGAGAACACAGAGCAGTTTCTCCGAAAGCTTCTTTCCAGTTTTGAACGGAAGATATTTTCTTTTTCACCTTAGCCCTCTAAGGGCTTCCAAATATCCCTTTGCCAATTCCACAAGAACGGCCTTAGCGAAAGGCTTCCTGAAGGGAAAGATGTAACTCTGTGAGATGAATTAAGAGAACACAGAGCAGTTTCTCAGAAAGCTTCTTTCCCGTTTTGAACGGAAGAGATTTCCTTTTTCACCATAGCCCTCTATGGGCTTTCAAATATCCCCTTGCCAATTCCACAAGAACAGCCTTAGCGAAAGGCTTCCTGAAGGGAAAGATGTAACTCTGTGAGATGAAGTAACAGAGCACCGAGCAGTTTCTCAGAAAGCTTCTTTCCAGTTCTGAACGGAAGATATTTCCTTTTTCACCATAGCCCTCTGTGGGCTTCCAAATATCCCTTTGCCAATCCCAGAAGAACAGCCTTAGCGAAAGGCTTCTTGAAGGGAAAGATGTAACTTTGTGAGATGAATTAAGAGAACACACAGCAGTTTCTCAGAAAGCTTCTTTTCAGATTTGAACGGAAGAGATTTCCTTTTTCACCGTAGCCCTCTATGGGCTTCCAAATATCCCTTTGCCAATTCCACAAGAACAGCCTTAGCGAAAGGCTTCCTGAAGGGAAAGATGTAACTCTGTGAGATGAATTAACAGAACACAGAGAAGTTTCTAGAAAGCTTCTTTCCAGTTCTGAACGGAAGATATTTCCTTTTTCACCATAGCTCTCTGTTTCCTTTAAAATATCCCTTTGCCAATTCCACAAGAACAGCCTATGCGAAAGGCTTCTTGAAGGGAAAGATGTAACTCTGTGAGATGAATTAACAGAACACAGAGCAGTTTCTCAGAAAGCTTCTTTCCAGTTTTGAACCGAAGATATTTCCTTTTTCACCATAGCTCTCTGTTTCCTTCCAAATATCCCTTTGCCAATTCCACAAGAACAGCCTATGCGAAAGGCTTCTTGAAGGGAAAGATGTAACTCTGTGAGATGAATTAAGAGAACACAGAGCAGTTTCTCAGAAAGATTCTTTCCCGTTTGAACGGAAGATATTTCCTGTTTCACCATAGCCCTCTATGGGCTTCCAAATATCCCTTTGCCAATTCCACAAGAACGGCCTTAGCGAAAGGCTTCCTGAAGGGAAAGATGTAACTCTGTGAGATGAATTAACAGAACATAGAGCAGTTTCTCAGAAAGCTTCTTTCCCGTTTTGAACGGAAGAGATTTCCTTTTTCACCATAGCCCTCTATGGGCTTTCAAATATCCCCTTGCCAATTCCACAAGAACAGCCTTAGGGAAAGGCTTCCTGAAGGGAAAGATGTAACTCTGTGAGATGAAGTAACAGAGCACCGAGCAGTTTCTCAGAAAGCTTCTTTCCAGTTCTGAACGGAAGATATTTCCTTTTTCACCATAGCCCTCTGTGGGCTTCCAAATATCCCTTTGCCAATTCCAGAAGAACAGCTTTAGCGAAAGGCTTCTTGAAGGGAAAGATGTAACTCTGTGAGATGAATTAACAGAACACAGAGCAGTTTCTCAGAAAGCTTCTTTAGAGTTTGGAACGGAAGATATTTCCTTTTTCACCATAGCCCTCTAGGGGTTCCAAATATCCCTTTGCCAATTCCACAAGAACAGTCTTAGCGAAAGGCTTCCTGAAGGGAAAGATGTAACTCTGTGAGCTGAATTAACAGAACACAGAGCAGTTTCTCAGAAAGCTTCTTTAGAGTTTGGAACGGAAGATATTTCCTTTTTCACCATAGCCCTCTAGGGGTTCCAAATATCCCTTTGCCAATTCCACAAGAACAGCCTTAGCGAAAGTCTTTTGAAGGGAAAGATGTAACTCTGTTAGATGAATTAACAGAACACAGAGCAGTTTCTCAGAAAGCTTCTTTCCAGTTTTGAACGGAAGATATTTCCTTTTTCACCATAGCCCTCAATGGGTTTCCAAATATCCCTTTGCCAATTCCACAAGAACAGCCTTAGCGAAAGGCTTCTTGAAGGGAAAGATGTAACTCTGTGAGATGAATTAACAGAACACAGAGCAGTTTCTCAGAAAGCTTCTTTCCAGTTTTGAACGGAATATATTTCCTTTTTCACCATAGCCCTCTATGGGCTTCCAAATATCCCTTTGCCAATTCCACAAGAACAGCCTTACCGAAAGGCTTCCTGAAGGGAAAGATGTAACTCTGTGAGATGAATTAAGAGAACACAGAGCAGTTTCTCAGAAAGCTTCTTTCCCGTTTTGAACGGAAGATATTTCCTTTTTCACCATAGCCCTTTATGGGCTTTCAAATATCCCTTTGCCAATTCCACAAGAACAGTCTTAGCGAAAGGCTTCCTGAAGGGAAAGATGTAACTCTGTGAGCTGAATTAACAGAACACAGAGCAGTTTCTCAGAAAGCTTCTTTAGAGTTTGGAACGGAAGATATTTCCTTTTTCACCATAGCCCTCTATGGGCTTCCAAATATCCCTTTGCCAATTCCACAAGAACAGCCTTAGCGAAAGTCTTTTGAAGGGAAAGATGTAACTCTGTGAGATGAATTAACAGAACACAGAGCAGTTTCTCAGAAAGCTTCTTTCCAGTTTTGAACGGAAGATATTTCCTTTTTCACCATAGCCCTCAATGGGTTTCCAAATATCCCTTTGCCAATTCCACAAGAACAGCCTTAGCGAAAGGCTTCTTGAAGGGAAAGATGTAACTCTGTGAGATGAATTAACAGAACACAGAGCAGTTTCTCTGAAAGCTTCTTTCCAGTTTTGAACGGAAGATATTTCCTTTTTCACCATAGCCCTCTATGGGCTTCCAAATATCCCTTTGCCAATTCCACAAGAACAGCCTTAGCGAAAGGCTTCTTGAAGGGAAAGATGTAACTTTGTGAGATGAATTAAGAGAACACACAGCAGTTTCTCAGAAAGCTTCTTTCCAGTTTTGAACGGAAGAGATTTCCTTTTTCACCATAGCCCTCTATGGGCTTCCAAATATCCCTTTGCCAATTCCACAAGAACGGCCTTAGCGAAAGGCTTCCTGAAGGGAAAGATGTAACTCTGTGAGATGAATTAACAGAACATAGAGCAGTTTCTCAGAAAGCTTCTTTCCCGTTTTGAACGGAAGAGATTTCCTTTTTCACCATAGCCCTCTATGGGCTTTCAAATATCCCCTTGCCAATTCCACAAGAACAGCCTTAGGGAAAGGCTTCCTGAAGGGAAAGATGTAACTCTGTGAGATGAAGTAACAGAGCACCGAGCAGTTTCTCAGAAAGCTTCTTTCCAGTTCTGAACGGAAGATATTTCCTTTTTCACCATAGCCCTCTGTGGGCTTCCAAATATCCCTTTGCCAATTCCAGAAGAACAGCTTTAGCGAAAGGCTTCTTGAAGGGAAAGATGTAACTCTGTGAGATGAATTAACAGAACACAGAGCAGTTTCTCAGAAAGCTTCTTTAGAGTTTGGAACGGAAGATATTTCCTTTTTCACCATAGCCCTCTATGGGCTTCCAAATATCCCTTTGCCAATTCCACAAGAACAGCCTTAGCGAAAGTCTTTTGAAGGGAAAGATGTAACTCTGTGAGATGAATTAACAGAACACAGAGCAGTTTCTCAGAAAGCTTCTTTCCAGTTTTGAACGGAAGAGATTTCCTTTTTCACCATAGCCCTCAATGGGTTTCCAAATATCCCTTTGCCAATTCCACAAGAACAGCCTTAGCGAAAGGCTTCTTGAAGGGAAAGATGTAACTCTGTGAGATGAAATAACAGAACACGGAGCAGCTTCTCAGAATGCTTCTTTCCAGTTTTGAACGGAAGATATTTCCTTTTTCACCATAGCCCTCTATGGGCTTCCAAATATCCCTTTGCCAATTCCACAAGAACAGCCTTAGCGAAAGGCTTCTTGAAGGGAAAGATGTAACTCTGTGAGATGAATGAACAGAACACAGAGCAGTTTCTCAGAAAGCTTCTTTCCAGTTTTGAACGGAAGATATTTCCTTTTTCACCATAACCCTCTATGGGCTTCCAAATATCCCTTTGCCAATTGCACAAGAACAGCTTTAGCGAAAGGCTTCTTGAAGGGAAAGATGTAACTCTGTGAGATGAATTAACAGAACACAGAGCAGTTTCTCAGAAAGCTTCTTTCCAATTTTGAACGGAAGATATTTCCTTTTTCACCATAGCCTTCTATGGGCTTCCAAATATCCCTTTGCCAATTCCACAAGAACAGCCTTAGCGAAAGGCTTCTTGAAGGGAAAGATGTAACTCTGTGAGATGAATTAACAGAACACAGAGCAGTTTCTCAGAAAGCTTCTTTCCAGTTTTGAACGGAAGATATTTCCTTTTTCACCATAGCACTCTATGGGCTTCCAAATATCCCATTGCAAATTCCACAAGAACAGCCTTAGCGAAAGGCTTCTTGAAGGGAAAGATGTAACTCTGTGAGATGAATTAAGAGAACACAGAGCAGTTTCTTGAAAGCTTCTTTCCAGTTTTGAACGGAAGATATTTCCTTTTTCACGATAGCCCTCTATGGGCTTCCAAATATCCCTTTGCCAATTCCACAAGAATAGCTTTAGCGAAAGGCTTCTTGAAGGGAAAGATGTAACTTTGTGAGATGAATTAAGAGAACACACAGCAGTTTCTCAGAAAGCTTCTTTTCAGTTTTGAACGGAAGAGATTTCCTTTTTCACCGTAGCCCTCTATGGGCTTCCAAATATCCCTTTGCCAATTCCACAGGAACAGCCTTAGCGAAAGGCTTCCTGAAGGGAAAGATGTAACTCTGTGAGATGAATTAACAGAACACAGAGCAATTTCTCAGAAAGTTCCTTTCCAGTTTTGAACGGAAGATATTTCATTTTTCAACATAGCCTTCTATGGGCTTCCAAATATCCCTTTTCCAATTCCACAAGAACAGCCTTAGCGAAAGGATTCCTGAAGGGAAAGATGTAACTCTGTGAGATGAATTAACAGAACACAGAGAAGTTTCTCAGAAAGCTTCTTTCCAGTTTTGAACGGAAGATATTTCCTTTTCCACCATAGCCCTCTATGGGCTTCCAAATATCCCTTTGCCAATTCCACAAGAACAGTCTTAGCGAAAGGCTTCTTGAAGGGAAAGATGTAACTCTGTGAGATGAATTAACAGAACACGGAGCAGCTTCTCAGAAAGCTTCTTTCCAGTTTTGAACGGAAGATATTTCCTTTTTCACCTTAGCCCTCTATGGGCTTCCAAATATCCCTTTGCCAATTTCACAAGAACAGCCTTAGCGAAAGGCTTCTTGAAGGGAAAGATGTAACTCTGTGAGATGAATTAACAGAACACAGAGCAGTTTCTCAGAAAGCTTCTTTCCAGTTTTGAACGGAAGATATTTCCTTTTTCACCATAGCCCTCTATGGGCTTCCAAATATCCCTTTGCCAATTGCACAAGTCAGCCTTGGCGAAAGGCTTCTTGAAGGGAAAGATGTAACTTTGTGAGATGAATTAAGAGAACACAGAGCAGTTTCTCAGAAAGCTTCTTTCCAGTTTTGAACGGAAGATATTTTCTTTTACACCTTAGCCCTCTATGGGCTTCCAAATATCCCTTTGCCAATTCCACTAGAACAGCCTTAGCGAAAGGCTTCCTGAAGGGAAAGATGTAACTCTGTGAGATGAATTAAGAGAACACAGAGCAGTTTCTCAGAAAGCTTCTTTCCCGTTTTGAACGGAAGAGATTTCCTTTTTCACCATAGCCCTCTATGGGCTTTCAAATATCCCTTTGCCAATTCCACAAGAACAGCCTTAGCGAAAGGCTTCCTGAAGGGAAAGATGTAACTCTGTGAGATGAAGTAACAGAGCACCGAGCAGTTTCTCAGAAAGCTTCTTTCCAGTTCTGAACGGAAGATATTTCCTTTTTCACCATAGCCCTCTGTGGGCTTCCAAATATCACTTTGCCAATTCCACAAGAACAGATTTAGCGAAAGGTTTCTTGAAGGGAAAGATGTAACTCAGTGAGCTGAATTAACAGAACACAGAGCAGTTTCTCAGAAAGCTTCTTTAGAGTTTGGAACGGAAGATATTTCCTTTTCCACCATAGCCCTCTAGGGGTTCCAAATATCCCTTTGCCAATTCCACAAGAACAGCCTTAGCGAAAGGATTACTGAAGGGAAAGATGTAACTCTATGAGATGAATTAACAGAACACAGAGCAGTTTCTCAGAAAGCTTCTTTCCAGTTTTGAACGGAAGATATTTCTTTTTCCACCATAGCCCTCTATGGGCTTCCAAATATCCCTTTGCCAATTCCACAAGAACAGTCTTAGAGAAAGGCTTCTTGAAGGGAAAGATGTAACTCTGTGAGATGAAATAACAGAACACGGAGCAGCTACTCAGAATGCTTCTTTCCAGTTTTGAACGGAAGATATTTCCTTTTTCACCATAGCCCTCTATGGGCTTCCAAATATCCCTTTGCCAATTCCACAAGAACAGCCTTAGCGAAAGGCTTCTTGAAGGGAAAGATGTAACTCTGTGAGACGAATTAACAGAACACAGAGCAGTTTCTCAGAAAGCTTCTTTCCAGTTTTGAACGGAAGATATTTCCTTTTTCACCATAGCCCTCTATGGGCTTCCAAATATCCCTTTGCCAATTCCACAAGAACAGCCTTAGCGAAAGGCTTCTTGAAGGGAAAGATGTAACTCTGTGAGATGAATAAACAGAATACAGAGCAGTTTCTCAGAAAGCTTCTTTCCAGTTTTGAACGAAAGATATTTCCTTTTTTACCATAGCCCTCTATGGGCTTCCAAATATCTCTTTGCCAATTCCACAAGAACAGCCTTAGCGAAAGGCTTCCTGAAGGGAATGATGTAACTCTGTGAGAAGAATTAACAGAACACAGAGCAGTTTCTCAGAAAGCTTCTTTCCAATTTTGAACGGAAGATATTTCCTTTTTCACCATAGCCCTCTATGGGCTTCCAAATATCCCTTTGCCAATTCCACAAGAACAGCCTTAGCGAAAGGCTTCCTGAAGGGAAAGATGTAACTCTGTGAGATGAATTAAGAGAACACAGAGCAGTTTCTCAGAAAGCTTCTTTCCCGTTTTGAACGAAAGATATTTCCTTTTTCACCATAGCCCTCTATGGGCTTTCAAATATCCCTTTGCCAATTCCACAAGAACAGCCTTAGCGAAAGGCTTACTGAAGGGAAAGATGTAACACTGTGAGATGAATTAACAGAACACAGAGTAGTTTCTAAGAAAGCTTCTTTCCAGTTTGGAACGGAAGATATTTCCTTTTCACCATAGCCCTCTATGGGCTTCCAAATTTCCCTTTGCCAATTCCACAAGAACAGCCTTACCGAAAGGCTTCCTGAAGGGAAAGATGTAACTCTGTGAGATGAATTAAGAGAACACAGAGCAGTTTCTCAGAAAGCTTCTTTCCCGTTTTGAACAGAAGATATTTCCTTTTTCACCATAGCCCTTTATGGGCTTTCAAATATCCCTTTGCCAATTCCACAAGAACAGTCTTAGCGAAAGGCTTCCTGAAGGGAAAGATGTAACTCTGTGAGCTGAATTAACAGAACACAGAGCAGTTTCTCAGAAAGCTTCTTTAGAGTTTGGAACGGAAGATATTTCCTTTTTCACCATAGCCCTCTAGGGGTTCCAAATATCCCTTTGCCAATTCCACAAGAACAGCCTTAGCGAAAGTCTTTTGAAGGGAAAGATGTAACTCTGTTAGATGAATTAACAGAACACAGAGCAGTTTCTCAGAAAGCTTCTTTCCAGTTTTGAACGGAAGATATTTCCTTTTTCACCATAGCCCTCAATGGGTTTCCAAATATCCCTTTGCCAATTCCACAAGAACAGCCTTAGCGAAAGGCTTCTTGAAGGGAAAGATGTAACTCTGTGAGACGAATTAACAGAACACAGAGCAGTTTCTCAGAAAGCTTCTTTCCAGTTTTGAACGGAAGATATTTCCTTTTTCACCATAGCCCTCTATGGGCTTCCAAATATCCCTTTGCCAATTCCACAAGAACAGCCTTAGCGAAAGGCTTCTTGAAGGGAAAGATGTAACTCTGTGAGATGAATAAACAGAATACAGAGCAGTTTCTCAGAAAGCTTCTTTCCAGTTTTGAACGAAAGATATTTCCTTTTTTACCATAGCCCTCTATGGGCTTCCAAATATCTCTTTGCCAATTCCACAAGAACAGCCTTAGCGAAAGGCTTCCTGAAGGGAATGATGTAACTCTGTGAGAAGAATTAACAGAACACAGAGCAGTTTCTCAGAAAGCTTCTTTCCAATTTTGAACGGAAGATATTTCCTTTTTCACCATAGCCCTCTATGGGCTTCCAAATATCCCTTTGCCAATTCCACAAGAACAGCCTTAGCGAAAGGCTTCCTGAAGGGAAAGATGTAACTCTGTGAGATGAATTAAGAGAACACAGAGCAGTTTCTCAGAAAGCTTCTTTCCCGTTTTGAACGAAAGATATTTCCTTTTTCACCATAGCCCTCTATGGGCTTTCAAATATCCCTTTGCCAATTCCACAAGAACAGCCTTAGCGAAAGGCTTACTGAAGGGAAAGATGTAACACTGTGAGATGAATTAACAGAACACAGAGTAGTTTCTAAGAAAGCTTCTTTCCAGTTTGGAACGGAAGATATTTCCTTTTCACCATAGCCCTCTATGGGCTTCCAAATTTCCCTTTGCCAATTCCACAAGAACAGCCTTACCGAAAGGCTTCCTGAAGGGAAAGATGTAACTCTGTGAGATGAATTAAGAGAACACAGAGCAGTTTCTCAGAAAGCTTCTTTCCCGTTTTGAACAGAAGATATTTCCTTTTTCACCATAGCCCTTTATGGGCTTTCAAATATCCCTTTGCCAATTCCACAAGAACAGTCTTAGCGAAAGGCTTCCTGAAGGGAAAGATGTAACTCTGTGAGCTGAATTAACAGAACACAGAGCAGTTTCTCAGAAAGCTTCTTTAGAGTTTGGAACGGAAGATATTTCCTTTTTCACCATAGCCCTCTAGGGGTTCCAAATATCCCTTTGCCAATTCCACAAGAACAGCCTTAGCGAAAGTCTTTTGAAGGGAAAGATGTAACTCTGTTAGATGAATTAACAGAACACAGAGCAGTTTCTCAGAAAGCTTCTTTCCAGTTTTGAACGGAAGATATTTCCTTTTTCACCATAGCCCTCAATGGGTTTCCAAATATCCCTTTGCCAATTCCACAAGAACAGCCTTAGCGAAAGGCTTCTAGAAGGGAAAGATGTAACTCTGTGAGATGAATTAACAGAACACAGAGCAGTTTCTCAGAAAGCTTCTTTCCAGTTTTGAACGGAATATATTTCCTTTTTCACCATAGCCCTCTATGGGCTTCCAAATATCCCTTTGCCAATTCCACAAGAACAGCCTTACCGAAAGGCTTCCTGAAGGGAAAGATGTAACTCTGTGAGATGAATTAAGAGAACACAGAGCAGTTTCTCAGAAAGCTTCTTTCCCGTTTTGAACGGAAGATATTTCCTTTTTCACCATAGCCCTTTATGG
Source organism: Chlorocebus sabaeus (assembly GCF_047675955.1). Lineage (NCBI taxonomy): Eukaryota > Metazoa > Chordata > Mammalia > Primates > Cercopithecidae > Chlorocebus > Chlorocebus sabaeus. The sequence continues at coordinate 690,918 of NW_027327859.1, forward strand.
GCTTTCAAATATCCCTTTGCCAATTCCACAAGAACAGTCTTAGCGAAAGGCTTCCTGAAGGGAAAGATGTAACTCTGTGAGCTGAATTAACAGAACACAGAGCAGTTTCTCAGAAAGCTTCTTTAGAGTTTGGAACGGAAGATATTTCCTTTTCACCATAGCCCTCTATGGGCTTCCAAATATCCCTTTGCCAATTCCACAAGAACAGCCTTAGCGAAAGTCTTTTGAAGGGAAAGATGTAACTCTGTGAGATGAATTAACAGAACACAGAGCAGTTTCTCAGAAAGCTTCTTTCCAGTTTTGAACGGAAGATATTTCCTTTTTCACCATAGCCCTCAATGGGTTTCCAAATATCCCTTTGCCAATTCCACAAGAACAGCCTTAGCGAAAGGCTTCTTGAAGGGAAAGATGTAACTCTGTGAGATGAATTAACAGAACACAGAGCAGTTTCTCTGAAAGCTTCTTTCCAGTTTTGAACGGAAGATATTTCCTTTTTCACCATAGCCCTCTATGGGCTTCCAAATATCCCTTTGCCAATTCCACAAGAACAGCCTTAGCGAAAGGCTTCTTGAAGGGAAAGATGTAACTTTGTGAGATGAATTAAGAGAACACACAGCAGTTTCTCAGAAAGCTTCTTTCCAGTTTTGAACGGAAGAGATTTCCTTTTTCACCATAGCCCTCTATGGGCTTCCAAATATCCCTTTGCCAATTCCACAAGAACGGCCTTAGCGAAAGGCTTCCTGAAGGGAAAGATGTAACTCTGTGAGATGAATTAACAGAACATAGAGCAGTTTCTCAGAAAGCTTCTTTCCCGTTTTGAACGGAAGAGATTTCCTTTTTCACCATAGCCCTCTATGGGCTTTCAAATATCCCCTTGCCAATTCCACAAGAACAGCCTTAGCGAAAGGCTTCCTGAAGGGAAAGATGTAACTCTGTGAGATGAAGTAACAGAGCACCGAGCAGTTTCTCAGAAAGCTTCTTTCCAGTTCTGAACGGAAGATATTTCCTTTTTCACCATAGCCCTCTGTGGGCTTCCAAATATCCCTTTGCCAATTCCACAAGAACAGCTTTAGCGAAAGGCTTCTTGAAGGGAAAGATGTAACTCTGTGAGATGAATTAACAGAACACAGAGCAGTTTCTCAGAAAGCTTCTTTAGAGTTTGGAACGGAAGATATTTCCTTTTTCACCATAGCCCTCTATGGGCTTCCAAATATCCCTTTGCCAATTCCACAAGAACAGCCTTAGCGAAAGTCTTTTGAAGGGAAAGATGTAACTCTGTGAGATGAATTAACAGAACACAGAGCAGTTTCTCAGAAAGCTTCTTTCCAGTTTTGAACGGAAGATATTTCCTTTTTCACCGTAGCCCTCAATGGGTTTCCAAATATCCCTTTGCCAATTCCACAAGAACAGCCTTAGCGAAAGGCTTCTTGAAGGGAAAGATGTAACTCTGTGAGATGAATTAACAGAACACAGAGCAGTTTCTCTGAAAGCTTCTTTCCAGTTTTGAACGGAAGATATTTCCTTTTTTACCATAGCCCTCTATGGGCTTCCAAATATCCCTTTGCCAATTCCACAAGAACAGCCTTAGCGAAAGGCTTCTTGAAGGGAAAGATGTAACTTTGTGAGATGAATTAAGAGAACACACAGCAGTTTCTCAGAAAGCTTCTTTCCAGTTTTGAACGGAAGAGATTTCCTTTTTCACCATAGCCCTCTATGGGCTTTCAAATATCCCCTTGCCAATTCCACAAGAACAGCCTTAGCGAAAGGCTTCTTGAAGGGAAAGATGTAACTCTGAGAGATGAAGTAACAGAGCACCGAGCAGTTTCTCAGAAAGCTTCTTTCCAGTTCTGAACGGAAGATATTTCCTTTTTCACCATAGCCCTCTGTGGGCTTCCAAATATCCCTTTGCCAATTCCAGAAGAACAGCTTTAGCGAAAGGCTTCTTGAAGGGAAAGATGTAACTCTGTGAGATGAATTAACAGAACACAGAGCAGTTTCTCAGAAAGCTTCTTTCCAATTTTGAACGGAAGATATTTCCTTTTTCACCATAGCCTTCTATGGGCTTCCAAATATCCCTTTGCCAATTCCACAAGAACAGCCTTAGCGAAAGGCTTCTTGAAGGGAAAGATGTAACTCTGTGAGATGAATTAACAGAACACAGAGCAGTTTCTCAGAAAGCTTCTTTCCAGTTTTGAACGGAAGATATTTCCTTTTTCACCATAGCCCTCTATGGGCTTCCAAATATCCCATTGCAAATTCCACAAGAACAGCCTTAGCGAAAGGCTTCTTGAAGGGAAAGATGTAACTCTGTGAGATGAATTAAGAGAACACAGAGCAGTTTCTTGAAAGCTTCTTTCCAGTTTTGAACGGAAGATATTTCCTTTTTCACCATAGCCCTCTATGGGCTTCCAAATATCCCTTTGCCAATTCCACAAGAACAGCTTTAGCGAAAGGTTTCTTGAAGGGAAAGATGTAACATTGTGAGATGAATTAAGAGAACACACAGCAGTTTCTCAGAAAGCTTCTTTTCAGTTTTGAACGGAAGAGATTTCCTTTTTCACCATAGCCCTCTATGGGCTTCCAAATATCCCTTTGCCAATTCCACAAGAACAGCCTTACCGAAAGGCTTCCTGAAGGGAAAGATGTAACTCTGTGAGATGAATTAACAGAACACAGAGCAATTTCTCAGAAAGTTCCTTTCCAGTTTTGAACGGAAGATATTTCATTTTTCAACATAGCCTTCTATGGGCTTCCAAATATCCCTTTTCCAATTCCACAAGAACAGCCTTAGCGAAAGGATTCCTGAAGGGAAAGATGTAACTCTGTGAGATGAATTAAAAGAACACAGAGAAGTTTCTCAGAAAGCTTCTTTCCAGTTTTGAACGGAAGATATTTCCTTTTCCACCATAGCCCTCTATGGGCTTCCAAATATCACTTTGCCAATTCCACAAGAACAGTCTTAGCGAAAGGCTTCTTGAAGGGAAAGATGTAACTCTGTGAGATGAATTAACAGAACACGGAGCAGCTTCTCAGAAAGCTTCTTTCCAGTTTTGAACGGAAGATATTTCCTTTTTCACCATAGCCCTCTATGGGCTTCCAAATATCCCTTTGCCAATTCCACAAGAACAGCCTTAGCGAAAGGCTTCTTGAAGGGAAAGATGTAACTCTGTGAGATGAATTAACAGAACACAGAGCAGTTTCTCAGAAAGCTTCTTTCCAGTTTTGAACGGAAGATATTTCCTTTTTCACCATAGCCCTCTATGGGCTTCCAAATATCCCTTTGCCAATTGCACAAGTCAGCCTTGGCGAAAGGCTTCTTGAAGGGAAAGATGTAACTTTGTGAGATGAATTAAGAGAACACAGAGCAGTTTCTCAGAAAGCTTCTTTCCAGTTTTGAACGGAAGATATTTTCTTTTACACCTTAGCCCTCTATGGGCTTCCAAATATCCCTTTGCCAATTCCACTAGAACAGCCTTAGCGAAAGGCTTCCTGAAGGGAAAGATGTAACTCTGTGAGATGAATTAAGAGAACACAGAGCAGTTTCTCAGAAAGCTTCTTTCCCGTTTTGAACGGAAGAGATTTCCTTTTTCACCATAGCCCTCTATGGGCTTTCAAATATCCCTTTGCCAATTCCACAAGAACAGCCTTAGCGAAAGGCTTCCTGAAGGGAAAGATGTAACTCTGTGAGATGAAGTAACAGAGCACCGAGCAGTTTCTCAGAAAGCTTCTTTCCAGTTCTGAACGGAAGATATTTCCTTTTTCACCATAGCCCTCTGTGGGCTTCCAAATATCACTTTGCCAATTCCACAAGAACAGATTTAGCGAAAGGTTTCTTGAAGGGAAAGATGTAACTCAGTGAGCTGAATTAACAGAACACAGAGCAGTTTCTCAGAAAGCTTCTTTAGAGTTTGGAACTTAAGATATTTCCTTTTTCACCATAGCCCTCTAGGGGTTCCAAATATCCCTTTGCCAATTCCACAAGAACAGCCTTAGCGAAAGGATTACTGAAGGGAAAGATGTAACTCTATGAGATGAATTAACAGAACACAGAGCAGTTTCTCAGAAAGCTTCTTTCCAGTTTTGAACGGAAGATATTTCTTTTTCCACCATAGCCCTCTATGGGCTTCCAAATATCCCTTTGCCAATTCCACAAGAACAGTCTTAGCGAAAGGCTTCTTGAAGGGAAAGATGTAACTCTGTGAAATGAAATAACAGAACACGGAGCAGCTACTCAGAATGCTTCTTTCCAGTTTTGAACGGAAGATATTTCCTTTTTCACCATAGCCCTCTATGGGCTTCCAAATATCCCTTTGCCAATTCCACAAGAACAGCCTTAGCGAAAGGCTTCTTGAAGGGAAAGATGTAACTCTGTGAGATGAATTAACAGAACACAGAGCAGTTTCTCAGAAAGCTTCTTTCCAGTTTTGAACGGAAGAGATTTCCTTTTTCACCATAGCCCTCTATGGGCTTCCAAATATCACTTTGCCAATTGCACAAGAACAGCCTTGGCGAAAGGCTTCTTGAAGGGAAAGATGTAACTTTGTGAGATGAATTAAGAGAACACAGAGCAGTTTCTCCGAAAGCTTCTTTCCAGTTTTGAACGGAAGATATTTTCTTTTTCACCTTAGCCCTCTAAGGGCTTCCAAATATCCCTTTGCCAATTCCACAAGAACGGCCTTAGCGAAAGGCTTCCTGAAGGGAAAGATGTAACTCTGTGAGATGAATTAAGAGAACACAGAGCAGTTTCTCAGAAAGCTTCTTTCCCGTTTTGAACGGAAGAGATTTCCTTTTTCACCATAGCCCTCTATGGGCTTTCAAATATCCCCTTGCCAATTCCACAAGAACAGCCTTAGCGAAAGGCTTCCTGAAGGGAAAGATGTAACTCTGTGAGATGAAGTAACAGAGCACCGAGCAGTTTCTCAGAAACCTTCTTTCCAGTTCTGAACGGAAGATATTTCCTTTTTCACCATAGCCCTCTGTGGGCTTCCAAATATCCCTTTGCCGATTCCAGAAGAACAGCTTTAGCGAAAGGCTTCTTGAAGGGAAAGATGTAACTCTGTGAGATGAATTAACAGAACACAGAGCAGTTTCTCAGAAAGATTCTTTCCAATTTTGAACGGAAGATATTTCCTTTTTCACCATAGCCTTCTATGGGCTTCCAAATATCCCTTTGCCAATTCCACAAGAACAGCCTTAGCGAAAGGCTTCTTGAAGGGAAAGATGTAACTCTGTGAGATGAATTAACAGAACACAGAGCAGTTTCTCAGAAAGCTTCTTTCCAGTTTTGAACGGAAGATATTTCCTTTTTCACCATAGCCCTCTATGGGCTTCCAAATATCCCATTGCAAATTCCACAAGAACAGCCTTAGCGAAAGGCTTCTTGAAGGGAAAGATGTAACTCTGTGAGATGAATTAAGAGAACACAGAGCAGTTTCTTGAAAGCTTCTTTCCAGTTTTGAACGGAAGATATTTCCTTTTTCACCATAGCCCTCTATGGGCTTCCAAATATCCCTTTGCCAATTCCACAAGAACAGCTTTAGCGAAAGGCTTCTTGAAGGGAAAGATGTAACTTTGTGAGATGAATTAAGAGAACACACAGCAGTTTCTCAGAAAGCTTCTTTTCAGTTTTCAACGGAAGAGATTTCCTTTTTCACCGTAACCCTCTATGGGCTTCCAAATATCCCTTTGCCAATTCCACAAGAACAGCCTTAGCGAAAGGCTTCCTGAAGGGAAAGATGTAACTCTGTGAGATGAATTAACAGAACACAGAGAAGTTTCTCAGAAAGCTTCTTTCCAGTTCTGAACGGAAGATATTTCCTTTTTCACCATAGCTCTCTGTTTCCTTCCAAATATCCCTTTGCCAATTCCACAAGAACAGCCTATGCGAAAGGCTTCTTGAAGGGAAAGATGTAACTCTGTGAGATGAATTAAGAGAACACAGAGCAGTTTCTCAGAAAGCTTCTTTCCCGTTTTGAAAGGAAAATATTTCCTTTTTCACCATAGCCCTCTATGGGCTTCCAAATATCCCTTTGCCAATTCCACAAGAACAGTCTTAACGAAAGGCTTCTTGAAGGGAAAGATGTAACTCTGTGAGATGAATTAACAGAACACAGAGCAGTTTCTCAGAAAGCTTCTTTCCAGTTTTGAACGGAATATATTTCCTTTTTCACCATAGCCCTCTATGGGCTTCCAAATATCCCTTTGCCAATTCCACAAGAACAGCCTTACCGAAAGGCTTCCTGAAGGGAAAGATGTAACTCTGTGAGATGAATTAAGAGAACACAGAGCAGTTTCTCAGAAAGCTTCTTTCCCGTTTTGAACGGAAGATATTTCCTTTTTCACCATAGCCCTTTATGGGCTTTCAAATATCCCTTTGCCAATTCCACAAGAACAGTCTTAGCGAAAGGCTTCCTGAAGGGAAAGATGTAACTCTGTGAGCTGAATTAACAGAACACAGAGCAGTTTCTCAGAAAGCTTCTTTAGAGTTTGGAACGGAAGATATTTCCTTTTTCACCATAGCCCTCTATGGGCTTCCAAATATCCCTTTGCCAATTCCACAAGAACAGCCTTAGCGAAAGTCTTTTGAAGGGAAAGATGTAACTCTGTGAGATGAATTAACAGAACACAGAGCAGTTTCTCAGAAAGCTTCTTTCCAGTTTTCAACGGAAGATATTTCCTTTTTCACCATAGCCCTCAATGGGTTTCCAAATATCCCTTTGCCAATTCCACAAGAACAGCCTTAGCGAAAGGCTTCTTGAAGGGAAAGATGTAACTCTGTGAGATGAATTAACAGAACACAGAGCAGTTTCTCTGAAAGCTTCTTTCCAGTTTTGAACGGAAGATATTTCCTTTTTCACCATAGCCCTCTATGGGCTTCCAAATATCCCTTTGCCAATTCCACAAGAACAGCCTTAGCGAAAGGCTTCTTGAAGGGAAAGATGTAACTTTGTGAGATGAATTAAGAGAACCCACAGCAGTTTCTCAGAAAGCTTCTTTCCAGTTTTGAACGGAAGAGATTTCCTTTTTCACCATAGCCCTCTATGGGCTTCCAAATATCCCTTTGCCATTTCCACAAGAACAGCCTTAGCGAAAGGATTCCTGAAGGGAAAGATGTAACTCTATGAGATGAATTAACAGAACACAGAGCAGTTTCTCAGAAAGCTTCTTTCCAGTTTTGAAAGGAAGATATTTCCTTTTCCACCATAGCCCTCTAAGGGATTCCAAATATCCCTTTGCCAATTCCACAAGAACAGTCTTAGCGAAAGGCTTCTTGAAGGGAAAGATGTAACTCTGTGAGATGAAATAACAGAACACGGAGCAGCTTCTCAGAATGCTTCTTTCCAGTTTTGAACGGAAGATATTTCCTTTTTCACCATAGCCCTCTATGGGCTTCCAAATATCCCTTTGCCAATTCCACAAGAACAGCCTTAGCGAAAGGCTTCTTGAAGGGAAAGATGTAACTCTGTGAGATGAATGAACAGAACACAGAGCAGTTTCTCAGAAAGCTTCTTTCCAGTTTTGAACGGAAGATATTTCCTTTTTCACCATAGCCCTCTATGGGCTTCCAAATATCCCTTTGCCAATTGCACAAGAACAGCTTTAGCGAAAGGCTTCTTGAAGGGAAAGATGTAACTCTGTGGGATGAATTAACAGAACACAGAGCAGTTTCTCAGAAAGCTTCTTTCCAATTTTGAACGGAAGATATTTCCTTTTTCACCATAGCCTTCTATGGGCTTCCAAATATCCCTTTGCCAATTCCACAAGAACAGCCTTAGCGAAAGGCTTCTTGAAGGGAAAGATGTAACTCTGTGAGATGAATTAACAGAACACAGAGCAGTTTCTCAGAAAGCTTCTTTCCAGTTTTGAACGGAAGATATTTCCTTTTTCACCATAGCCCTCTATGGGCTTCCAAATATCCCATTGCAAATTCCACAAGAACAGCCTTAGCGAAAGGCTTCTTGAAGGGAAAGATGTAACTCTGTGAGATGAATTAAGAGAACACAGAGCAGTTTCTTGAAAGCTTCTTTCCAGTTTTGAACGGAAGATATTTCCTTTTTCACCATAGCCCTCTATGGGCTTGCAAATATCCCTTTGCCAATTCCACAAGAACAGCTTTAGCGAAAGGCTTCTTGAAGGGAAAGATGTAACTTTGTGAGATGAATTAAGAGAACACACAGCAGTTTCTCAGAAAGCTTCTTTTCAGTTTTGAACGGAAGAGATTTCCTTTTTCACCGTAGCCCTCTATGGGCTTCCAAATATCCCTTTGCCAATTCCACAAGAACAGCCTTAGCGAAAGGCTTCCTGAAGGGAAAGATGTAACTCTGTGAGATGAATTAACAGAACACAGAGAAGTTTCTCAGAAAGCTTCTTTCCAGTTCTGAACGGAAGATATTTCCTTTTTCACCATAGCTCTCTGTTTCCTTTAAAATATCCCTTTGCCAATTCCACAAGAACAGCCTATGCGAAAGGCTTCTTGAAGGGAAAGATGTAACTCTGTGAGATGAATTAACAGAACACAGAGCAGTTTCTCAGAAAGCTTCTTTCCAGTTTTGAACGGAAGATATTTCCTTTTTCACCATAGCTCTCTGTTTCCTTCCAAATATCCCTTTTCCAATTCCACAAGAACAGCCTATGCGAAAGGCTTCTTGAAGGGAAAGATGTAACTCTGTGAGATGAATTAAGAGAACACAGAGCAGTTTCTCAGAAAGATTCTTTCCCGTTTGAACGGAAGATATTTCCTGTTTCACCATAGCCCTCTATGGGCTTCCAAATATCCCTTTGCCAATTCCACAAGAACAGACTTAGCGAAAGGCTTCTTGAAGGGAAAGATGTAACTCTGTGAGATGAATAAACAGAATACAGAGCAGTTTCTCAGAAAGCTTCTTTCCAGTTTTGAACGAAAGATATTTCCTTTTTTACCATAGCCCTCTATGGGCTTCCAAATATCTCTTTGCCAATTCCACAAGAACAGCCTTAGCGAAAGGCTTCCTGAAGGGAATGATGTAACTCTGTGAGAAGAATTAACAGAACACAGAGCAGTTTCTCAGAAAGCTTCTTTCCAATTTTGAACGGAAGATATTTCCTTTTTCACCATAGCCCTCTATGGGCTTCCAAATATCCCTTTGCCAATTCCACAAGAACAGCCTTAGCGAAAGGCTTCCTGAAGGGAAAGATGTAACTCTGTGAGATGAATTAAGAGAACACAGAGCAGTTTCTCAGAAAGCTTCTTTCCCGTTTTGAACGAAAGATATTTCCTTTTTCACCATAGCCCTCTATTGACTTTCAAATATCCCTTTGCCAATTCCACAAGAACAGCCTTAGCGAAAGGCTTACTGAAGGGAAAGATGTAACACTGTGAGATGAATTAACAGAACACAGAGTAGTTTCTAAGAAAGCTTCTTTCCCGTTTGGAACGGAAGATATTTCCTTTTCACCATAGCCCTCTATGGGCTTCCAAATATCCCTTTGCCAATTCCACAAGAACAGCCTTAGCGAAAGGCTTCTTGAAGGGAAAGATGTAACTTTGTGAGATGAATGAACAGAACACACAGCAGTTTCTCAGAAAGCTTCTTTTCAGTTTTCAACGGAAGAGATTTCCTTTTTCACCGTAGCCCTCTATGGGCTTCCAAATATCCCTTTGCCAATTCCACAAGAACAGCCTTAGCGAAAGGCTTCCTGAAGGGAAAGATGTAACTCTGTGAGATGAATTAACAGAACACAGAGAAGTTTCTCAGAAAGCTTCTTTCCAGTTCTGAACGGAAGATATTTCCTTTTTCACCATAGCTCTCTGTTTCCTTCCAAATATCCCTTTGCCAATTCCACAAGAACAGCCTATGCGAAAGGCTTCTTGAAGGGAAAGATGTAACTCTGTGAGATGAATTAAGAGAACACAGAGCAATTTCTCAGATAGCTTCTTTCCCGTTTTGAAAGGAAAATATTTCCTTTTTCACCATAGCCCTCTATGGGCTTCCAAATATCCCTTTGCCAATTCCACAAGAACAGTCTTAGCGAAAGGCTTCTTGAAGGGAAAGATGTAACTCTGTGAGATGAATTAACAGAACACAGAGCAGTTTCTCAGAAAGCTTCTTTCCAGTTTTGAACGGAATATATTTCCTTTTTCACCATAGCCCTCTATGGGCTTCCAAATATCCCTTTGCCAATTCCACAAGAACAGCCTTACCGAAAGGCTTCCTGAAGGGAAAGATGTAACTCTGTGAGATGAATTAAGAGAACACAGAGCAGTTTCTCAGAAAGCTTCTTTCCCGTTTTGAACGGAAGAGATTTCCTTTTTCACCATAGCCCTCTATGGGCTTTCAAATATCCCCTTGCCAATTCCACAAGAACAGCCTTAGCGAAAGGCTTCCTGAATGGAACGATGTAACTCTGTGAGATGAAGTAACAGAGCACCGAGCAGTTTCTCAGAAAGCTTCTTTCCAGTTCTGAACGGAAGATATTTCCTTTTTCACCATAGCTCTCTGTTTCCTTCCAAATATCCCTTTGCCAATTCCACAAGAACAGCCTATGCGAAAGGCTTCTTGAAGGGAAAGATGTAACTCTGTGAGATGAATTAAGAGAACACAGAGCAGTTTCTCAGAAAGCTTCTTTCCCGTTTTGAAAGGAAAATATTTCCTTTTTCACCATAGCCCTCTATGGGCTTCCAAATATCCCTTTGCCAATTCCACAAGAACAGTCTTAACGAAAGGCTTCTTGAAGGGAAAGATGTAACTCTGTGAGATGAATTAACAGAACACAGAGCAGTTTCTCAGAAAGCTTCTTTCCAGTTTTGAACGGAATATATTTCCTTTTTCACCATAGCCCTCTATGGGCTTCCAAATATCCCTTTGCCAATTCCACAAGAACAGCCTTACCGAAAGGCTTCCTGAAGGGAAAGATGTAACTCTGTGAGATGAATTAAGAGAACACAGAGCAGTTTCTCAGAAAGCTTCTTTCCCGTTTTGAACGGAAGATATTTCCTTTTTCACCATAGCCCTTTATGGGCTTTCAAATATCCCTTTGCCAATTCCACAAGAACAGTCTTAGCGAAAGGCTTCCTGAAGGGAAAGATGTAACTCTGTGAGCTGAATTAACAGAACACAGAGCAGTTTCTCAGAAAGCTTCTTTAGAGTTTGGAACGGAAGATATTTCCTTTTTCACCATAGCCCTCTATGGGCTTCCAAATATCCCTTTGCCAATTCCACAAGAACAGCCTTAGCGAAAGTCTTTTGAAGGGAAAGATGTAACTCTGTGAGATGAATTAACAGAACACAGAGCAGTTTCTCAGAAAGCTTCTTTCCAGTTTTGAACGGAAGATATTTCCTTTTTCACCATAGCCCTCAATGGGTTTCCAAATATCCCTTTGCCAATTCCACAAGAACAGCCTTAGCGAAAGGCTTCTTGAAGGGAAAGATGTAACTCTGTGAGATGAATTAACAGAACACAGAGCAGTTTCTCTGAAAGCTTCTTTCCAGTTTTGAACGGAAGATATTTCCTTTTTTACCATAGCCCTCTATGGGCTTCCAAATATCCCTTTGCCAATTCCACAAGAACAGCCTTAGCGAAAGGCTTCTTGAAGGGAAAGATGTAACTTTGTGAGATGAATTAAGAGAACACACAGCAGTTTCTCAGAAAGCTTCTTTCCAGTTTTGAACGGAAGAGATTTCCTTTTTCACCATAGCCCTCTATGGGCTTTCAAATATCCCCTTGCCAATTCCACAAGAACAGCCTTAGCGAAAGGCTTCTTGAAGGGAAAGATGTAACTCTGAGAGATGAAGTAACAGAGCACCGAGCAGTTTCTCAGAAAGCTTCTTTCCAGTTCTGAACGGAAGATATTTCCTTTTTCACCATAGCCCTCTGTGGGCTTCCAAATATCCCTTTGCCAATTCCAGAAGAACAGCTTTAGCGAAAGGCTTCTTGAAGGGAAAGATGTAACTCTGTGAGATGAATTAACAGAACACAGAGCAGTTTCTCAGAAAGCTTCTTTCCAATTTTGAACGGAAGATATTTCCTTTTTCACCATAGCCTTCTATGGGCTTCCAAATATCCCTTTGCCAATTCCACAAGAACAGCCTTAGCGAAAGGCTTCTTGAAGGGAAAGATGTAACTCTGTGAGATGAATTAACAGAACACAGAGCAGTTTCTCAGAAAGCTTCTTTCCAGTTTTGAAGGGAAGATATTTCCTTTTTCACCATAGCGCTCTATGGGCTTCCAAATATCCCATTGCAAATTCCACAAGAACAGCCTTAGCGAAAGGCTTCTTGAAGGGAAAGATGTAACTCTGTGAGATGAATTAAGAGAACACAGAGCAGTTTCTTGAAAGCTTCTTTCCAGTTTTGAACGGAAGATATTTCCTTTTTCACCATAGCCCTCTATGGGCTTCCAAATATCCCTTTGCCAATTCCACAAGAACAGCTTTAGCGAAAGGTTTCTTGAAGGGAAAGATGTAACTTTGTGAGATGAATTAAGAGAACACACAGCAGTTTCTCAGAAAGCTTCTTTTCAGTTTTGAACGGAAGATATTTCCTTTTTCACCATAGCCCTCTATGGGCTTCCAAATATCCCTTTGCCAATTCCACAAGAACAGTCTTAGCGAAAGGCTTCTTTAAGGGAAAGATGTAACTCTGTGAGATGAATTAACACAACACAGAGCAGTTTCTCAGAAAGCTTCTTTCCAGTTTTGAACGGAATATATTTCCTTTTTCACCATAGCCCTCTATGGGCTTCCAAATATCCCTTTGCCAATTCCACAAGAACAGCCTTACCGAAAGGCTTCCTGAAGGGAAAGATGTAACTCTGTGAGATGAATTAAGAGAACACAGAGCAGTTTCTCAGAAAGCTTCTTTCCCGTTTTGAACGGAAGATATTTCCTTTTTCACCATAGCCCTTTATGGGCTTTCAAATATCCCTTTGCCAATTCCACAAGAACAGTCTTAGCGAAAGGCTTCCTGAAGGGAAAGATGTAACTCTGTGAGCTGAATTAACAGAACACAGAGCAGTTTCTCAGAAAGCTTCTTTAGAGTTTGGAACGGAAGATATTTCCTTTTTCACCATAGCCCTCTATGGGCTTCCAAATATCCCTTTGCCAATTCCACAAGAACAGCCTTAGCGAAAGTCTTTTGAAGGGAAAGATGTAACTCTGTGAGATGAATTAACAGAACACAGAGCAGTTTCTCAGAAAGCTTCTTTCCAGTTTTGAACGGAAGATATTTCCTTTTTCACCATAGCCCTCAATGGGTTTCCAAATATCCCTTTGCCAATTCCACAAGAACAGCCTTAGCGAAAGGCTTCTTGAAGGGAAAGATGTAACTCTGTGAGATGAATTAACAGAACACAGAGCAGTTTCTCTGAAAGCTTCTTTCCAGTTTTGAACGGAAGATATTTCCTTTTTCACCATAGCCCTCTATGGGCTTCCAAATATCCCTTTGCCAATTCCACAAGAACAGCCTTAGCGAAAGGCTTCTTGAAGGGAAAGATGTAACTTTGTGAGATGAATTAAGAGAACCCACAGCAGTTTCTCAGAAAGCTTCTTTCCAGTTTTGAACGGAAGAGATTTCCTTTTTCACCATAGCCCTCTATGGGCTTCCAAATATCCCTTTGCCAATTCCACAAGAACAGCCTTAGCGAAAGGATTCCTGAAGGGAAAGATGTAACTCTATGAGATGAATTAACAGAACACAGAACAGTTTCTCAGAAAGCTTCTTTCCAGTTTTGAAAGGAAGATATTTCCTTTTCCACCATAGCCCTCTATGGGATTCCAAATATCCCTTTGCCAATTCCACAAGAACAGTCTTAGCGAAAGGCTTCTTGAAGGGAAAGATGTAACTCTGTGAGATGAAATAACAGAACACGGAGCAGCTTCTCAGAATGCTTCTTTCCAGTTTTGAACGGAAGATATTTCCTTTTTCACCATAGCCCTCTATGGGCTTCCAAATATCCCTTTGCCAATTCCACAAGAACAGCCTTAGCGAAAGGCTTCTTGAAGGGAAAGATGTAACTCTGTGAGATGAATGAACAGAACACAGAGCAGTTTCTCAGAAAGCTTCTTTCCAGTTTTGAACGGAAGATATTTCCTTTTTCACCATAGCCCTCTATGGGCTTCCAAATATCCCTTTGCCAATTGCACAAGAACAGCTTTAGCGAAAGGCTTCTTGAAGGGAAAGATGTAACTCTGTGAGATGAATTAACAGAACACAGAGCAGTTTCTCAGAAAGCTTCTTTCCAATTTTGAACGGAAGATATTTCCTTTTTCACCATAGCCTTCTATGGGCTTCCAAATATCCCTTTGCCAATTCCACAAGAACAGCCTTAGCGAAAGGCTTCTTGAAGGGAAAGATGTAACTCTGTGAGATGAATTAACAGAACACAGAGCAGTTTCTCAGAAAGCTTCTTTCCAGTTTTGAACGGAAGATATTTCCTTTTTCACCATAGCCCTCTATGGGCTTCCAAATATCCCATTGCAAATTCCACAAGAACAGCCTTAGCGAAAGGCTTCTTGAAGGGAAAGATGTAACTCTGTGAGATGAATTAAGAGAACACAGAGCAGTTTCTTGAAAGCTTCTTTCCAGTTTTGAACGGAAGACATTTCCTTTTTCACCATAGCCCTCTATGGGCTTCCAAATATCCCTTTGCCAATTCCACAAGAACAGCTTTAGCGAAAGGCTTCTTGAAGGGAAAGATGTAACTTTGTGAGATGAATTAAGAGAACACACAGCAGTTTCTCAGAAAGCTTCTTTTCAGTTTTCAACGGAAGAGATTTCCTTTTTCACCGTAGCCCTCTATGGGCTTCCAAATATCCCTTTGCCAATTCCACAAGAACAGCCTTAGCGAAAGGCTTCCTGAAGGGAAAGATGTAACTCTGTGAGATGAATTAACAGAACACAGAGAAGTTTCTCAGAAAGCTTCTTTCCAGTTCTGAACGGAAGATATTTCCTTTTTCACCATAGCTCTCTGTTTCCTTCCAAATATCCCTTTGCCAATTCCACAAGAACAGCCTATGCGAAAGGCTTCTTGAAGGGAAAGATGTAACTCTGTGAGATGAATTAAGAGAACACAGAGCAGTTTCTCAGAAAGCTTCTTTCCCGTTTTGAAAGGAAAATATTTCCTTTTTCACCATAGCCCTCTATGGGCTTCCAAATAGCCCTTTGCCAATTCCACAAGAACAGTCTTAGCGAAAGGCTTCTTGAAGGGAAAGATGTAACTCTGTGAGATTAATTAACAGAACACAGAGCAGTTTCTCAGAAAGCTTCTTTCCAGTTTTGAACGGAATATATTTCCTTTTTCACCATAGCACTCTATGGGCTTCCAAATTTCCCTTTGCCAATTCCACAAGAACAGCCTTACCGAAAGGCTTCCTGAAGGGAAAGATGTAACTCTGTGAGATGAATTAAGAGAACACAGAGCAGTTTCTCAGAAAGCTTCTTTCCCGTTTTGAACGGAAGATATTTCCTTTTTCACCATAGCCCTTTATGGGCTTTCAAATATCCCTTTGCCAATTCCACAAGAACAGTCTTAGCGAAAGGCTTCCTGAAGGGAAAGATGTAACTCTGTGAGCTGAATTAACAGAACACAGAGCAGTTTCTCAGAAAGCTTCTTTAGAGTTTGGAACGGAAGATATTTCCTTTTTCACCATAGCCCTCTATGGGCTTCCAAATATCCCTTTGCCAATTCCACAAGAACAGCCTTAGCGAAAGTCTTTTGAAGGGAAAGATGTAACTCTGTGAGATGAATTAACAGAACACAGAGCAGTTTCTCAGAAAGCTTCTTTCCAGTTTTGAACGGAAGATATTTCCTTTTTCACCATAGCCCTCAATGGGTTTCCAAATATCCCTTTGCCAATTCCACAAGAACAGCCTTAGCGAAAGGCTTCTTGAAGGGAAAGATGTAACTCTGTGAGATGAAATAACAGAACACGGAGCAGCTTCTCAGAATGCTTCTTTCCAGTTTTGAACGGAAGATATTTCCTTTTTCACCATCGCCCTGTATGGGCTTCCAAATATCCCTTTGCCAATTCCACAAGAACAGCCTTAGCGAAAGGCTTCTTGAAGGGAAAGATGTAACTCTGTGAGATGAATGAACAGAACACAGAGCAGTTTCTCAGAAAGCTTCTTTCCAGTTTTGAACGGAAGATATTTCCTTTTTCACCATAGCCCTCTATGGGCTTCCAAATATCCCTTTGCCAATTGCACAAGAACAGCTTTAGCGAAAGGCTTCTTGAAGGGAAAGATGTAACTCTGTGAGATGAATTAACAGAACACAGAGCAGTTTCTCAGAAAGCTTCTTTCCAATTTTGAACGGAAGATATTTCCTTTTTCACCATAGCCTTCTATGGGCTTCCAAATATCCATTTGCCAATTCCACAAGAACAGCCTTAGCGAAAGGCTTCTTGAAGGGAAAGATGTAACTCTGTGAGATGAATTAACAGAACACAGAGCAGTTTCTCAGAAAGCTTCTTTCCAGTTTTGAACGGAAGATATTTCCTTTTTCACCATAGCCCTCTATGGGCTTCCAAATATCCCATTGCAAATTCCACAAGAACAGC
The DNA here is from genome assembly GCF_047675955.1 of Chlorocebus sabaeus. Taxonomy (NCBI): domain Eukaryota; kingdom Metazoa; phylum Chordata; class Mammalia; order Primates; family Cercopithecidae; genus Chlorocebus; species Chlorocebus sabaeus. The sequence continues at coordinate 707,452 of NW_027327859.1, forward strand.
CTTAGCGAAAGGCTTCTTGAAGGGAAAGATGTAACTCTGTGAGATGAATTAAGAGAACACAGAGCAGTTTCTTGAAAGCTTCTTTCCAGTTTTGAACGGAAGATATTTCCTTTTTCACGATAGCCCTCTATGGGCTTCCAAATATCCCTTTGCCAATTCCACAAGAACAGCTTTAGCGAAAGGCTTCTTGAAGGGAAAGATGTAACTTTGTGAGATGAATTAAGAGAACACACAGCAGTTTCTCAGAAAGCTTCTTTTCAGTTTTGAACGGAAGAGATTTCCTTTTTCACCGTAGCCCTCTATGGGCTTCCAAATATCCCTTTGCCAATTCCACAAGAACAGCCTTAGCGAAAGGCTTCCTGAAGGGAAAGATGTAACTCTGTGAGATGAATTAACAGAACACAGAGCAATTTCTCAGAAAGTTCCTTTCCAGTTTTGAACGGAAGATATTTCATTTTTCAACATAGCCTTCTATGGGCTTCCAAATATCCCTTTTCCAATTCCACAAGAACAGCCTTAGCGAAAGGATTCCTGAAGGGAAAGATGTAACTCTGTGAGATGAATTAACAGAACACAGAGAAGTTTCTCAGAAAGCTTCTTTCCAGTTCTGAACGGAAGATATTTCCTTTTTCACCATAGCCCTCTATGGGCTTCCAAATATCCCTTTGCCAATTCCACAAGAACAGTCTTAGCGAAAGGCTTCTTGAAGGGAAAGATGTCACTCTGTGAGATGAATTAACAGAACACGGAGCAGCTTCTCAGAAAGCTTCTTTCCAGTTTTGAACGGAAGATATTTCCTTTTTCACCATAGCCCTCTATGGGCTTCCAAATATCCCTTTGCCAATTTCACAAGAACAGCCTTAGCGAAAGGCTTCTTGAAGGGAAAGATGTAACTCTGTGAGATGAATTAACAGAACACAGAGCAGTTTCTCAGAAAGCTTCTTTCCAGTTTTGAACGGAAGATATTTCCTTTTTCACCATAGCCCTCTATGGGCTTCCAAATATCCCTTTGCCAATTGCACAAGTCAGCCTTGGCGAAAGGCTTCTTGAAGGGAAAGATGTAACTTTGTGAGATGAATTAAGAGAACACAGAGCAGTTTCTCAGAAAGCTTCTTTCCAGTTTTGAACGGAAGATATTTTCTTTTACACCTTAGCCCTCTATGGGCTTCCAAATATCCCTTTGCCAATTCCACTAGAACAGCCTTAGCGAAAGGCTTCCTGAAGGGAAAGATGTAACTCTGTGAGATGAATTAAGAGAACACAGAGCAGTTTCTCAGAAAGCTTCTTTCCCGTTTTGAACGGAAGAGATTTCCTTTTTCACCATAGCCCTCTATGGGCTTTCAAATATCCCTTTGCCAATTCCACAAGAACAGCCTTAGCGAAAGGCTTCCTGAAGGGAAAGATGTAACTCTGTGAGATGAAGTAACAGAGCACCGAGCAGTTTCTCAGAAAGCTTCTTTCCAGTTCTGAACGGAAGATATTTCCTTTTTCACCATAGCCCTCTGTGGGCTTCCAAATATCCCTTTGCCAATTCCACAAGAACAGATTTAGCGAAAGGTTTCTTGAAGGGAAAGATGTAACTCTGTGAGATGAATTAACAGAACACAGAGCAGTTTCCCAGAAAGCTTCTTTCCAGTTTTGAACGGAAGATATTTCCTTTTTCACCATAGCCTTCTATGGGCTTCCAAATATCCCGTTGCCAATTCAACAAGAACAGCCTTAGCGAAAGGCTTCTTGAAGGGAAAGATGTAACACTGTGAGATGAATTTACAGACACAGAGCAGTTTCTCAGAAAGCTTCTTTCCAGGTTTGAACGGAAGATATTTCCTTTTTCACCATAGCCCTCTATGGGCTTCCAAATATCCCTTTGCAAATTCCACAAGAACAGCCCTAGCGAAAGGCTTCTTGAAGGGAAAGATGTAACTCTGTGAGATGAATTAACAGAACACAGAGCAGTTTCTCTGAAAGCTTCTTTCCAGTTTTGAACGGAAGATATTTCCTTTTGCACCATAGCCCTATATGGGCTTCCAAATATCCCTTTGCCAATTCCACAAGAACAGCCTTAGCGAAAGGCTTCCTGAAGGGAAAGATGTAACTCTGTGAGATGAATTAACAGAACACAGAGAAGTTTCTCAGAAAGCTTCTTTCCAGTTCTGAACGGAAGATATTTACTTTTTCACCATAGCTCTCTGTGGCCTTCCAAATATCCCTTTGCCAATTCCACAAGAACAGCCTTAGCGAAAGGCTTCTTGAAGGGAAAGATGTAACTCTGTGAGATGAATTAACAGAACACAGAGCAGTTTCTCAGAAAGCTTCTTTCCAGTTTTGAACGGAAGATATTTCCTTTTTCACCATAGCCCTCTATGGGCTTCCAAATATCCCTTTGCCAATTGCACAAGAACAGCCTTAGCGAAAGGCTTCTTGAAGGGAAAGATGTAACTTTGTGAGATGAATTAAGAGAACACAGAGCAGTTTCTGTGAAAGCTTCTTTCCAGTTTTGAACGTAAGATATTTCCTTTTTCACGTTAGCCCTCTATGGGCTTCCAAATATCCCTTTGCCAATTCCACAAGAACAGCCTTAGCGAAGGCTTCTTGAAGGGAAAGATGTAACTCTGTGAGATGAATTAAGAGAACACAGAGCAGTTTCTCAGAAAGCTTCTTTCCCGTTTTGAAAGGAAAATATTTCCTTTTTCACCATAGCCCTCTATGGGCTTCCAAATATCCCTTTGCCAATTCCACAAGAACAGTCTTAGCGAAAGGCTTCTTGAAGGGAAAGATGTAGCTCTGTGCGATGAATTTACAGAACACAGAGCAGTTTCGCAGAAAGCTTCTTTCCAGTTTTGAACGGAATATATTTCCTTTTTCACCATAGCCCTCTATGGGCTTCCAAATATCCCTTTGCCAATTCCACAAGAACAGCCTTACCGAAAGGCTTCCTGAAGGGAAAGATGTAACTCTGTGAGATGAATTAAGAGAACACAGAGCAGTTTCTCAGAAAGCTTCTTTCCCGTTTTGAACGGAAGATATTTCCTTTTTCACCATAGCCCTTTATGGGCTTTCAAATATCCCTTTGCCAATTCCACAAGACCAGTCTTAGCGAAAGGCTTCCTGAAGGGAAAGATGTAACTCTGTGAGCTGAATTAACAGAACACAGAGCAGTTTCTCAGAAAGCTTCTTTAGAGTTTGGAACGGAAGATATTTCCTTTTTCACCATAGCCCTCTAGGGGTTCCAAATATCCCTTTGCCAATTCCACAAGAACAGCCTTAGCGAAAGGATTACGGAAGGGAAAGATGTAACTCTATGAGATGAATTAACAGAACACAGAGCAGTTTCTCAGAAAGCTTCTTTCCAGTTTTGAACGGAAGATATTTCCTTTTCCACCATAGCCCTCTATGAGCTTGCAAATATCCCTTTGCCAATTCCACAAGAACAGTCTTAGCGAAAGGCTTCTTGAAGGGAAAGATGTAACTCTGTGAGATGAAATAACAGAACACGGAGCAGCTTCTCAGAATGCTTCTTTCCAGTTTTGAACGGAAGATATTTCCTTTTTCACCATAGCCCTCTATGGGCTTCCAAATATCCCTTTGCCAATTCCACAAGAACAGCCTTAGCGAAAGGCTTCTTGAAGGGAAAGATGTAACTCTGTGAGATGAATTAACAGAACACAGAGCAGTTTCTCAGAAAGCTTCTTTCCAGTTTTGAACGGAAGATATTTCCTTTTTCACCATAGCCCTCTATGGGCTTCCAAATATCCCTTTGCCAATTGCACAAGAACAGCCTTGGCGAAAGGCTTCTTGAAGGGAAAGATGTAACTTTGTGAGATGAATTAAGAGAACACAGAGCAGTTTCTCCGAAAGCTTCTTTCCAGTTTTGAACGGAAGATATTTTCTTTTTCACCTTAGCCCTCTAAGGGCTTCCAAATATCCCTTTGCCAATTCCACAAGAACGGCCTTAGCGAAAGGCTTCCTGAAGGGAAAGATGTAACTCTGTGAGATGAATTAAGAGAACACAGAGCAGTTTCTCAGAAAGCTTCTTTCCCGTTTTGAACGGAAGAGATTTCCTTTTTCACCATAGACCTCTATGGGCTTTCAAATATCCCCTTGCCAATTCCACAAGAACAGCCTTAGCGAAAGGCTTCCTGAAGGGAAAGATGTAACTCTGTGAGATGAAGTAACAGAGCACCGAGCAGTTTCTCAGAAAGCTTCTTTCCAGTTCTGAACGGAAGATATTTCCTTTTTCACCATAGCCCTCTGTGGGCTTCCAAATATCCCTTTGCCAATTCCAGAAGAACAGCCTTAGCGAAAGGCTTCTTGAAGGGAAAGATGTAACTCTGTGAGATGAATTAACAGAACACAGAGCAGTTTCTGAGAAAGATTCTTTCCATTTTTGAACGGAAGATATTTCCTTTTTCACCATAGCCTTCTATGGGCTTCCAAATATCCCTTTGCCAATTCCACAAGAACAGCCTTAGCGAAAGTCTTCTTGAAGGGAAAGATGTAACTCTGTGAGATGAATTAACAGAACACAGAGCAGTTTCTCAGAAAGCTTCTTTCCAGTTTTGAACGGAAGATATTTCCTTTTTCACCATAGCCCTCTATGGGCTTCCAAATATCCCATTGCAAATTCCACAAGAACAGCCTTAGCGAAAGGCTTCTTGAAGGGAAAGATGTAACTCTGTGAGATGAATTAAGAGAACACAGAGCAGTTTCTTGAAAGCTTCTTTCCAGTTTTGAACGGAAGATATTTCCTTTTTCACCATAGCCCTCTATGGGCTTCCAAATATCCCTTTGCCAATTCCACAAGAACAGCTTTAGCGAAAGGCTTCTTGAAGGGAAAGATGTAACTTTGTGAGATGAATTAAGAGAACACACAGCAGTTTCTCAGAAAGCTTCTTTTCAGTTTTCAACGGAAGAGATTTCCTTTTTCACCGTAGCCCTCTATGGGCTTCCAAATATCCCTTTGCCAATTCCACAAGAACAGCCTTAGCGAAAGGCTTCCTGAAGGGAAAGATGTAACTCTGTGAGATGAATTAACAGAACACAGAGAAGTTTCTCAGAAAGCTTCTTTCCAGTTCTGAACGGAAGATATTTCCTTTTTCACCATAGCTCTCTGTTTCCTTCCAAATATGCCTTTGCCAATTCCACAAGAACAGCCTATGCGAAAGGCTTCTTGAAGGGAAAGATGTAACTCTGTGAGATGAATTAAGAGAACACAGAGCAGTTTCTCAGAAAGCTTCTTTCCCGTTTTGAAAGGAAAATATTTCCTTTTTCACCATAGCCCTCTATGGGCTTCCAAATATCCCTTTGCCAATTCCACAAGAACAGTCTTAGCGAAAGGCTTCTTGAAGGGAAAGATGTAACTCTGTGAGATGAATTAACAGAACACAGAGCAGTTTCTCAGAAAGCTTCTTTCCAGTTTTGAACGGAATATATTTCCTTTTTCACCATAGCCCTCTATGGGCTTCCAAATATCCCTTTGCCAATTCCACAAGAACAGCCTTACCGAAAGGCTTCCTGAAGGGAAAGATGTAACTCTGTGAGATGAATTAAGAGAACACAGAGCAGTTTCTCAGAAAGCTTCTTTCCCGTTTTGAACGGAAGATATTTCCTTTTTCACCATAGCCCTTTATGGGCTTTCAAATATCCCTTTGCCAATTCCACAAGAACAGTCTTAGCGAAAGGCTTCCTGAAGGGAAAGATGTAACTCTGTGAGCTGAATTAACAGAACACAGAGCAGTTTCTCAGAAAGCTTCTTTACAGTTTGGAACGGAAGATATTTCCTTTTTCACCATAGCCCTCTATGGGCTTCCAAATATCCCTTTGCCAATTGCACAAGAACAGCCTTGGCGAAAGGCTTCTTGAAGGGAAAGATGTAACTCTGTGAGATGAATTAACAGAACACAGAGCAGTTTCTCTGAAAGCTTCTTTCCAGTTTTGAACGGAAGATATTTCCTTTTTCACCATAGCCCTCTATGGGCTTCCAAATATCCCTTTGCCAATTCCACAAGAACAGCCTTAGCGAAAGGCTTCTTGAAGGGAAAGATGTAACTTTGTGAGATGAATTAAGAGAACACACAGCAGTTTCTCAGAAAGCTTCTTTCCCGTTTTGAACGGAAGAGATTTCCTTTTTCACCATAGCCCTCTATGGGCTTCCAAATATCCCTTTGCCAATTCCACAAGAACGGCCTTAGCGAAAGGCTTCCTGAAGGGAAAGATGTAACTCTGTGAGATGAATTAACAGAACACAGAGCAGTTTCTCAGAAAGCTTCTTTCCCGTTTTGAACGGAAGAGATTTCCTTTTTCACCATAGCCCTCTATGGGCTTTCAAATATCCCCTTGCCAATTCCACAAGAACAGCCTTAGCGAAAGGCTTCCTGAAGGGAAAGATGTAACTCTGTGAGATGAAGTAACAGAGCACCGAGCAGTTTCTCAGAAAGCTTCTTTCCAGTTCTGAACGGAAGATATTTCCTTTTTCACCATAGCCCTCTGTGGGCTTCCAAATATCCCTTTGCCAATTCCAGAAGAACAGCTTTAGCGAAAGGCTTCTTGAAGGGAAAGATGTAACTCTGTGAGATGAATTAACAGAACACAGAGCAGTTTCTCAGAAAGCTTCTTTAGAGTTTGGAACGGAAGATATTTCCTTTTTCACCATAGCCCTCTATGGGCTTCCAAATATCCCTTTGCCAATTCCACAAGAACAGCCTTAGCGAAAGTCTTTTGAAGGGAAAGATGTAACTCTGTGAGATGAATTAACAGAACACAGAGCAGTTTCTCAGAAAGCTTCTTTCCAGTTTTGAACGGAAGATATTTCCTTTTTCACCATAGCCCTCAATGGGTTTCCAAATATCCCTTTGCCAATTCCACAAGAACAGCCTTAGCGAAAGGTTTCTTGAAGGGAAAGATGTAACTCTGTGAGATGAAATAACAGAACACGGAGCAGCTTCTCAGAATGCTTCTTTCCAGTTTTGAACGGAAGATATTTCCTTTTTCACCATAGCCCTCTATGGGCTTCCAAATATCCCTTTGCCAATTCCACAAGAACAGCCTTAGCGAAAGGCTTCTTGAAGGGAAAGATGTAACTCTGTGAGATGAATGAACAGAACACAGAGCAGTTTCTCAGAAAGCTTCTTTCCAGTTTTGAACGGAAGATATTTCCTTTTTCACCATAGCCCTCTATGGGCTTCCAAATATCCCTTTGCCAATTGCACAAGAACAGCTTTAGCGAAAGGCTTCTTGAACGGAAAGATGTAACTCTGTGAGATGAATTAACAGAACACAGAGCAGTTTCTCAGAAAGCTTCTTTCCAATTTTGAACGGAAGATATTTCCTTTTTCACCATAGCCTTCTATGGGCTTCCAAATATCCCTTTGCCAATTCCACAAGAACAGCCTTAGCGAAAGGCTTCTTGAAGGGAAAGATGTAACTCTGTGAGATGAATTAACAGAACACAGAGCAGTTTCTCAGAAAGCTTCTTTCCAGTTTTGAACGGAAGATATTTCCTTTTTCACGATAGCCCTCTATGGGCTTCCAAATATCCCTTTGCCAATTCCACAAGAATAGCTTTAGGGAAAGGCTTCTTGAAGGGAAAGATGTAACTTTGTGAGATGAATTAAGAGAACACACAGCAGTTTCTCAGAAAGCTTCTTTTCAGTTTTGAACGGAAGAGATTTCCTTTTTCACCGTAGCCCTCTATGGGCTTCCAAATATCCCTTTGCCAATTCCACAAGAACAGCCTTAGCGAAAGGCTTCCTGAAGGGAAAGATGTAACTCTGTGAGATGAATTAACAGAACACAGAGCAATTTCTCAGAAAGTTCCTTTCCAGTTTTGAACGGAAGATATTTCATTTTTCAACATAGCCTTCTATGGGCTTCCAAATATCCCTTTTCCAATTCCACAAGAACAGCCTTAGCGAAAGGATTCCTGAAGGGAAAGATGTAACTCTGTGAGATGAATTAACAGAACACAGAGAAGTTTCTCAGAAAGCTTCTTTCCAGTTTTGAACGGAAGATATTTCCTTTTCCACCATAGCCCTCTATGGGCTTCCAAATATCCCTTTGCCAATTCCACAAGAACAGTCTTAGCGAAAGGCTTCTTGAAGGGAAAGATGTAACTCTGTGAGATGAATTAACAGAACACGGAGCAGCTTCTCAGAAAGCTTCTTTCCAGTTTTGAACGGAAGATATTTCCTTTTTCACCATAGCCCTCTATGGGCTTCCAAATATCCCTTTGCCAATTTCACAAGAACAGCCTTAGCGAAAGGCTTCTTGAAGGGAAAGATGTAACTCTGTGAGATGAATTAACAGAACACAGAGAAGTTTCTCAGAAAGCTTCTTTCCAGTTCTGAACGGAAGATATTTCCTTTTTCACCATAGCTCTCTGTTTCCTTCCAAATATCCCTTTGCCAATTCCACAAGAACAGCCTATGCGAAAGGCTTCTTGAAGGGAAAGATGTAACTCTGTGAGATGAATTAAGAGAACACAGAGCAGTTTCTCAGAAAGCTTCTTTCCCGTTTTGAAAGGAAAATATTTCCTTTTTCACCATAGCCCTCTATGGGCTTCCAAATATCCCTTTGCCAATTCCACAAGAACAGTCTTAGCGAAAGGCTTCTTGAAGGGAAAGATGTAACTCTGTGAGATGAATTAACAGAACACAGAGCAGTTTCTCAGAAAGCTTCTTTCCAGTTTTGAAAGGAATATATTTCCTTTTTCACCATAGCCCTCTATGGGCTTCCAAATATCCCTTTGCCAATTCCACAAGAACAGCCTTACCGAAAGGCTTCCTGAAGGGAAAGATGTAACTCTGTGAGATGAATTAAGAGAACACAGAGCAGTTTCTCAGAAAGCTTCTTTCCCGTTTTGAACGGAAGATATTTCCTTTTTCACCATAGCCCTTTATGGGCTTTCAAATATCCCTTTGCCAATTCCACAAGAACAGTCTTAGCGAAAGGCTTCCTGAAGGGAAAGATGTAACTCTGTGAGCTGAATTAACAGAACACAGAGCAGTTTCTCAGAAAGCTTCTTTAGAGTTTGGAACGGAAGATATTTCCTTTTTCACCATAGCCCTCTAAGGGCTTCCAAATATCCCTTTGCCAATTCCACAAGAACAGCCTTAGCGAAAGTCTTTTGAAGGGAAAGATGTAACTCTGTGAGATGAATTAACAGAACACAGAGCAGTTTCTCAGAAAGCTTCTTTCCAGTTTTGAACGGAAGATATTTCCTTTTTCACCATAGCCCTCAATGGGTTTCCAAATATCCCTTTGCCAATTCCACAAGAACAGCCTTAGCGAAAGGCTTCTTGAAGGGAAAGATGTAACTCTGTGAGATGAATTAACAGAACACAGAGCAGTTTCTCTGAAAGCTTCTTTCGAGTTTTGAACGGAAGATATTTCCTTTTTCACCATAGCCCTCTATGGGCTTCCAAATATCCCTTTGCCAATTCCACAAGAACAGCCTTAGCGAAAGGCTTCTTGAAGGGAAAGATGTAACTTTGTGAGATGAATTAAGAGAACACAGAGCAGTTTCTCAGAAAGCTTCTTTCCCGTTTTGAACGGAAGAGATTTCCTTTTTCACCATAGCCCTCTATGGGCTTCCAAATATCCCTTTGCCAATTTCACAAGAACGGCCTTAGCGAAAGGCTTCCTGAAGGGAAAGATGTAACTCTGTGAGATGAATTAACAGAACACAGAGCAGTTTCTCAGAAAGCTTCTTTCCCGTTTTGAACGGAAGAGATTTCCTTTTTCACCATAGCCCTCTATGGGCTTTCAAATATCCCCTTGCCAATTCCACAAGAACAGCCTTAGCGAAAGGCTTCCTGAAGGGAAAGATGTAACTCTGTGAGATGAAGTAACAGAGCACCGAGCAGTTTCTCAGAAAGCTTCTTTCCAGTTCTGAACGGAAGATATTTCCTTTTTCACCATAGCCCTCTGTGGGCTTCCAAATATCCCTTTGCCAATTCCAGAAGAACAGCTTTAGCGAAAGGCTTCTTGAAGGGAAAGATGTAACTCTGTGAGATGAATTAACAGAACACAGAGCAGTTTCTCAGAAAGCTTCTTTAGAGTTTGGAACGGAAGATATTTCCTTTTTCACCATAGCCCTCTATGGGCTTCCAAATATCCCTTTGCCAATTACACAAGAACAGCCTTAGCGAAAGTCTTTTGAAGGGAAAGATGTAACTCTGTGAGATGAATTAACAGAACACAGAGCAGTTTCTCAGAAAGCTTCTTTCCAGTTTTGAACGGAAGATATTTCCTTTTTCACCATAGCCCTCAATGGGTTTCCAAATATCCCTTTGCCAATTCCACAAGAACAGCCTTAGCGAAAGGCTTCTTGAAGGGAAAGATGTAACTCTGTGAGATGAAATAACAGAACACGGAGCAGCTTCTCAGAATGCTTCTTTCCAGTTTTGAACGGAAGATATTTCCTTTTTCACCATAGCCCTCTATGGGCTTCCAAATATCCCTTTGCCAATTCCACAAGAACAGCCTTAGCGAAAGGCTTCTTGAAGGGAAAGATGTAACTCTGTGAGATGAATGAACAGAACACAGAGCAGTTTCTCAGAAAGCTTCTTTCCAGTTTTGAACGGAAGATATTTCCTTTTTCACCATAGCCCTCTATGGGCTTCCAAATATCCCTTTGCCAATTGCACAAGAACAGCTTTAGCGAAAGGCTTCTTGAACGGAAAGATGTAACTCTGTGAGATGAATTAACAGAACACAGAGCAGTTTCTCAGAAAGCTTCTTTCCAATTTTGAACGGAAGATATTTCCTTTTTCACCATAGCCTTCTATGGGCTTCCAAATATCCCTTTGCCAATTCCACAAGAACAGCCTTAGCGAAAGGCTTCTTGAAGGGAAAGATGTAACTCTGTGAGATGAATTAACAGAACACAGAGCAGTTTCTCAGAAAGCTTCTTTCCAGTTTTGAACGGAAGATATTTCCTTTTTCACCATAGCCCTCTATGGGCTTCCAAATATCCCATTGCAAATTCCACAAGAACAGCCTTAGCGAAAGGCTTCTTGAAGGGAAAGATGTAACTCTGTGAGATGAATTAAGAGAACACAGAGCAGTTTCTTGAAAGCTTCTTTCCAGTTTTGAACGGAAGATATTTCCTTTTTCACGATAGCCCTCTATGGGCTTCCAAATATCCCTTTGCCAATTCCACAAGAATAGCTTTAGCGAAAGGCTTCTTGAAGGGAAAGATGTAACTTTGTGAGATGAATTAAGAGAACACACAGCAGTTTCTCAGAAAGCTTCTTTTCAGTTTTGAACGGAAGAGATTTCCTTTTTCACCGTAGCCCTCTATGGGCTTCCAAATATCCCTTTGCCAATTCCACAAGAACAGCCTTAGCGAAAGGCTTCCTGAAGGGAAAGATGTAACTCTGTGAGATGAATTAACAGAACACAGAGCAATTTCTCAGAAAGTTCCTTTCCAGTTTTGAACGGAAGATATTTCATTTTTCAACATAGCCTTCTATGGGCTTCCAAATATCCCTTTTCCAATTCCACAAGAACAGCCTTAGCGAAAGGATTCCTGAAGGGAAAGATGTAACTCTGTGAGATGAATTAACAGAACACAGAGAAGTTTCTCAGAAAGCTTCTTTCCAGTTTTGAACGGAAGATATTTCCTTTTCCACCATAGCCCTCTATGGGCTTCCAAATATCCCTTTGCCAATTCCACAAGAACAGTCTTAGCGAAAGGCTTCTTGAAGGGAAAGGTGAAACTCTGTGAGATGAATTAACAGAACACGGAGCAGCTTCTCAGAAAGCTTCTTTCCAGTTTTGAACGGAAGATATTTCCTTTTTCACCATAGCCCTCTATGGGCTTCCAAATATCCCTTTGCCAATTTCACAAGAACAGCCTTAGCGAAAGGCTTCTTGAAGGGAAAGATGTAACTCTGTGAGATGAATTAACAGAACACAGAGCAGTTTCTCAGAAAGCTTCTTTCCAGTTTTGAACGGAAGATATTTCCTTTTTCACCATAGCCCTCTATGGGCTTCCAAATATCCCTTTGCCAATTGCACAAGTCAGCCTTGGCGAAAGGCTTCTTGAAGGGAAAGATGTAACTTTGTGAGATGAATTAAGAGAACACCGAGCAGTTTCTCAGAAAGCTTCTTTCCAGTTTTGAACGGAAGATATTTTATTTTACACCTTAGCCCTCTATGGGCTTCCAAATATCCCTTTGCCAATTCCACTAGAACAGCCTTAGCGAAAGGCTTCCTGAAGGGAAAGATGTAACTCTGTGAGTTGAATTAAGAGAACACAGAGCAGTTTCTCAGAAAGCTTCTTTCCCGTTTTGAACGGAAGAGATTTCCTTTTTCACCATAGCCCTCTATGGGCTTTCAAATATCCCTTTGCCAGTACACAAGAACAGCCTTAGCGAAAGGCTTCCTGAAGGGAAAGATGTAACTCTGTGAGATGAAGTAACAGTGCACCGAGCAGTTTCTCAGAAAGCTTCTTTCCAGTTCTGAACGGAAGATATTTCCTTTTTCACCATAGCCCTCTGTGGGCTTCCAAATATCACTTTGCCAATTCCACAAGAACAGATTTAGCGAAAGGTTTCTTGAAGGGAAAGATGTAACTCAGTGAGCTGAATTAACAGAACACAGAGCAGTTTCTCAGAAAGCTTCTTTAGAGTTTGGAACGGAAGATATTTCCTTTTTCACCATAGCCCTCTAGGGGTTCCAAATATCCCTTTGCCAATTCCACAAGAACAGCCTTAGCGAAAGGATTACTGAAGGGAAAGATGTAACTCTATGAGATGAATTAACAGAACACAGAGCAGTTTCTCAGAAAGCTTCTTTCCAGTTTTGAACGGAAGATATTTCCTTTTCCACCATAGCCCTCTATGGGCTTCCAAATATCCCTTTGCCAATTCCACAAGAACAGTCTTAGCGAAAGGCTTCTTGAAGGGAAAGATGTAACTCTGTGAGATGAAATAACAGAACACGGAGCAGCTACTCAGAATGCTTCTTTCCAGTTTTGAACGGAAGATATTTCCTTTTTCACCATAGCCCTCTATGGGCTTCCAAATATCCCTTTGCCAATTCCACAAGAACAGCCTTAGCGAAAGGCTTCTTGAAGGGAAAGATGTAACTCTGTGAGATGAATTAACAGAACACAGAGCAGTTTCTCAGAAAGCTTCTTTCCAGTTTTGAACGGAAGATATTTCCTTTTTCACCATAGCCCTCTATGGGCTTCCAAATATCCCTTTGCCAATTGCACAAGAACAGCCTTGGCGAAAGGCTTCTTGAAGGGAAAGATGTAACTTTGTGAGATGAATTAAGAGAACACAGAGCAGTTTCTCCGAAAGCTTCTTTCCAGTTTTGAACGGAAGATATTTTCTTTTTCACCTTAGCCCTCTAAGGGCTTCCAAATATCCCTTTGCCAATTCCACAAGAACGGCCTTAGCGAAAGGCTTCCTGAAGGGCAAGATGTAACTCTGTGAGATGAAGTAACAGAGCACCGAGCAGTTTCTCAGAAACCTTCTTTCCAGTTCTGAACGGAAGATATTTCCTTTTTCACCATAGCCCTCTGTGGGCTTCCAAATATCCCTTTGCCAATTCCAGAAGAACAGCTTTAGCGAAAGGCTTCTTGAAGGGAAAGATGTAACTCTGTGAGATGAATTAACAGAACACAGAGCAGTTTCTCAGAAAGATTCTTTCCAATTTTGAACGGAAGATATTTCCTTTTTCACCATAGCCTTCTATGGGCTTCCAAATATCCCTTTGCCAATTCCACAAGAACAGCCTTAGCGAAAGGCTTCTTGAAGGGAAAGATGTAACTCTGTGAGATGAATTAACAGAACACAGAGCAGTTTCTCAGAAAGCTTCTTTCCAGTTTTGAACGGAAGATATTTCCTTTTTCACCATAGCCCTCTATGGGCTTCCAAATATCCCATTGCAAATTCCACAAGAACAGCCTTAGCGAAAGGCTTCTTGAAGGGAAAGATGTAACTCTGTGAGATGAATTAAGAGAACACAGAGCAGTTTCTTGAAAGCTTCTTTCCAGTTTTGAACGGAAGATATTTCCTTTTTCACCATAGCCCTCTATGGGCTTCCAAATATCCCTTTGCCAATTCCACAAGAACAGCTTTAGCGAAAGGCTTCTTGAAGGGAAAGATGTAACTTTGTGAGATGAATTAAGAGAACACACAGCAGTTTCTCAGAAAGCTTCTTTTCAGTTTTGAACGGAAGAGATTTCCTTTTTCACCGTAGCCCTCTATGGGCTTCCAAATATCCCTTTGCCAATTCCACAAGAACAGCCTTAGCGAAAGGCTTCCTGAAGGGAAAGATGTAACTCTGTGAGATGAATTAACAGAACACAGAGAAGTTTCTCAGAAAGCTTCTTTCCAGTTCTGAACGGAAGATATTTCCTTTTTCACCATAGCTCTCTGTTTCCTTTAAAATATCCCTTTGCCAATTCCACAAGAACAGCCTATGCGAAAGGCTTCTTGAAGGGAAAGATGTAACTCTGTGAGATGAATTAAGAGAACACAGAGCAGTTTCTCAGAAAGCTTCTTTCCCGTTTTGAAAGGAAAATATTTCCTTTTTCACCATAGCCCTCTATGGGCTTCCAAATATCCCTTTGCCAATTCCACAAGAACAGTCTTAACGAAAGGCTTCTTGAAGGGAAAGATGTAACTCTGTGAGATGAATTAAAAGAACACAGAGCAGTTTCTCAGAAAGCTTCTTTCCAGTTTTGAACGGAATATATTTCCTTTTTCACCATAGCCCTCTATGGGCTTCCAAATATCCCTTTGCCAATTCCACAAGAACAGCCTTACCGAAAGGCTTCCTGAAGGGAAAGATGTAACTCTGTGAGATGAATTAAGAGAACACAGAGCAGTTTCTCAGAAAGCTTCTTTCCCGTTTTGAACGGAAGATATTTCCTTTTTCACCATAGCCCTTTATGGGCTTTCAAATATCCCTTTGCCAATTCCACAAGAACAGTCTTAGCGAAAGGCTTCCTGAAGGGAAAGATGTAACTCTGTGAGCTGAATTAACAGAACACAGAGCAGTTTCTCAGAAAGCTTCTTTAGAGTTTGGAACGGAAGATATTTCCTTTTTCACCATAGCCCTCTATGGGCTTCCAAATATCCCTTTGCCAATTCCACAAGAACAGCCTTAGCGAAAGTCTTTTGAAGGGAAAGATGTAACTCTGTGAGATGAATTAACAGAACACAGAGCAGTTTCTCAGAAAGCTTCTTTCCAGTTTTGAACGGAAGATATTTCCTTTTTCACCATAGCCCTCAATGGGTTTCCAAATATCCCTTTGCCAATTCCACAAGAACAGCCTTAGCGAAAGGCTTCTTGAAGGGAAAGATGTAACTGTGTGAGATGAATTAACAGAACACAGAGCAGTTTCTCTGAAAGCTTCTTTCCAGTTTTGAACGGAAGATATTTCCTTTTTTACCATAGCCCTCTATGGGCTTCCAAATATCCCTTTGCCAATTCCACAAGAACAGCCTTAGCGAAAGGCTTCTTGAAGGGAAAGATGTAACTTTGTGAGATGAATTAAGAGAACACACAGCAGTTTCTCAGAAAGCTTCTTTCCAGTTTTGAACGGAAGAGATTTCCTTTTTCACCATAGCCCTCTATGGGCTTCCAAATATCCCTTTGCCAATTCCACAAGAACGGCCTTAGCGAAAGGCTTCCTGAAGGGAAAGATGTAACTCTGTGAGATGAATTAACAGAACACAGAGCAGTTTCTCAGAAAGCTTCTTTCCCGTTTTGAACGGAAGAGATTTCCTTTTTCACCATAGCCCTCTATGGGCTTTCAAATATCCCCTTGCCAATTCCACAAGAACAGCCTTAGCGAAAGGCTTCCTGAAGGGAAAGATGTAACTCTGAGAGATGAAGTAACAGAGCACCGAGCAGTTTCTCAGAAAGCTTCTTTCCAGTTCTGAACGGAAGATATTTCCTTTTTCACCATAGCCCTCTGTGGGCTTCCAAATATCCCTTTGCCAATTCCAGAAGAACAGCTTTAGCGAAAGGCTTCTTGAAGGGAAAGATGTAACTCTGTGAGATGAATGAACAGAACACAGAGCAGTTTCTCAGAAAGCATCTTTCCAATTTTGAACGGAAGATATTTCCTTTTTCACCATAGCCTTCTATGGGCTTCCAAATATCCCTTTGCCAATTCCACAAGAACAGACTTAGCGAAAGGCTTCTTGAAGGGAAAGATGTAACTCTGTGAGATGAATTAACAGAACACAGAGCAGTTTCTCAGAAAGCTTCTTTCCAGTTTTGAACGGAAGATATTTCCTTTTTCACCATAGCCCTCTATGGGCTTCCAAATATCCCATTGCAAATTCCACAAGAACAGCCTTAGCGAAAGGCTTCTTGAAGGGAAAGATGTAACTCTGTGAGATGAATTAAGAGAACACAGAGCAGTTTCTTGAAAGCTTCTTTCCAGTTTTGAACGGAAGATATTTCCTTTTTCACCATAGCCCTCTATGGGCTTCCAAATATCCCTTTGCCAATTCCACAAGAACAGCTTTAGCGAAAGGTTTCTTGAAGGGAAAGATGTAACTTTGTGAGATGAATTAAGAGAACACACAGCAGTTTCTCAGAAAGCTTCTTTTCAGTTTTGAACGGAAGAGATTTCCTTTTTCACCATAGCCCTCTATGGGCTTCCAAGTATCCCTTTGCCAATTCCACAAGAACAGCCTTAGCGAAAGGCTTCCTGAAGGGAAAGATGTAACTCTGTGAGATGAATTAACAGAACACAGAGAAGTTTCTCAGAAAGCTTCTTTCCAGTTCTGAACGGAAGATATTTCCTTTTTCACCATAGCTCTCTGTTTCCTTCCAAATATCCCTTTGCCAATTCCACAAGAACAGCCTATGCGAAAGGCTTCTTGAAGGGAAATATGTACCTCTGTGAGATGAATTAAGAGAACACAGAGCAGTTTCTCAGAAAGCTTCTTTCCCGTTTTGAAAGGAAAATATTTCCTTTTTCACCATAGCCCTCTATGGGCTTCCAAATATCCCTTTGCCAATTCCACAAGAACAGTCTTAGCGAAAGGCTTCTTGAAGGGAAAGATGTAACTCTGTGAGATGAATTAACACAACACAGAGCAGTTTCTCAGAAAGCTTCTTTCCAGTTTTGAACGGAATATATTTCCTTTTTCACCATAGCCCTCTATGGGCTTCCAAATATCCCTTTGCCAATTCCACAGGAACAGCCTTACCGAAAGGCTTCCTGATGGGAAAGATGTAACTCTGTGAGATGAATTAAGAGAACACAGAGCAGTTTCTCAGAAAGCTTCTTTCCCGTTTTGAACGGAAGATATTTCCTTTTTCACCATAGCCCTTTATGGGCTTTCAAATATCCCTTTGCCAATTCCACAAGAACAGTCTTAGCGAAAGGCTTCCTGAAGGGAAAGATGTAACTCTGTGAGCTGAATTAACAGAACACAGAGCAGTTTCTCAGAAAGCTTCTTTAGAGCTTGGAACGGAAGATATTTCCTTTTTCACCATAGCCCTCTATGGGCTTCCAAATATCCCTTTGCCAAATCCACAAGAACAGCCTTAGCGAAAGGCTTCTTGAAGGGAAAGATGTAACTCTGTGAGATGAATTAACAGAACACAGAGCAGTTTCTCAGAAAGCTTCTTTCCAGTTTTGAACGGAAGATATTTCCTTTTTCACCATAGCCCTCTATGTTCTTTCAAATATTCCTTTGCCAATTCCACAAGAACAGCCTTAGCGAAAGGCTTCTTGAAGAGAAAGATGTAACTCTGTGAGATGAATTAACAGAACACAGAGCAGTTTCTCAGAAAGCTTCTTTCCCGTTTTGAACGGAAGATATTTCCTTTTTCACCATAGCCCTCTATGGGCTTCCAAATATCCCTTTGCCAATTCCACAAGAACAGCCTTAGCGAACGGCTTCTTGAAGGGAAAGATGTAACTCTGTGAGATGAATTAACAGAACACAGAGCAGTTTCTCAGAAAGCTTCTTTCCAGTTTTGAACGGAAGATATTTCCTTTTTCACCATAGCCCTCTATGGGCTTCCAAATACCTGTTTGCCAATTCCACAAGAACAGCCTTAGCGAAAGGCTTCTTGAAGGGAAAGATGTAACTCTGTGAGATGAATTAACAGAGCACTGAGCAGTTTCTCTGAAAGCTTCTTTCCAGTTTTGAACGGAAGATATTTCCTGTTTAACCATAGCCCTCTATGAGCTTCCAAATATCCTTTTGCCAATTCCACAAGAACAGCCTTACCGAAAGGCTTCCTGAAGGGAAAGATGTAACTCTGTGAGATGAATTAAGAGAACACAGAGCAGTTTCTCAGAAAGCTTCTTTCCCGTTTTGAACGGAAGATATTTCCTTTTTCACCATAGCCCTCTATGGGCTTTCAAATATCCCTTTGCCAATTCCACAAGAACAGCCTTAGCGAAAGGCTCCCTGAAGGGAAAGATGTAACTCTGTGAGATGAATTAACAGAGAACCGAGCAGGTTCTCAGAAAGCTTCTTTCCAGTTTTGAACGAAAGATATTTCCTTTTTTACCATAGACCTCTATGGGCTTCCAAATATCTCTTTGCCAATTCCACAAGAACAGCCTTAGCGAAAGGCTTCCTGAAGGGAATGATGTAACTCTGTGAGAAGAATTAAGAGAACACAGAGCAGTTTCTCAGAAAGCTTCTTTCCAATTTTGAACGGAAGATATTTCCTTTTTCACCATAGCCCTCTATGGGCTTCCAAATATCCCTTTGCCAATTCCACAAGAACAGCGTTAGCGAAAGCCTTCTTGAAGGGAAAGATGTAACTCTGTGAGATGAATTAACAGAGCACCGAGCAGTTTCTCAGAAAGCTTCTTTCCAGTTTTGAACGGAAGATATTTCCTTTTTCAACATAGCCTTCTAAAGGGCTTCCAAATATCCCTTTGCCAATTCCACAAAAACAGCCTTAGCGAAAGGCTTCCTGAAGGGAAAGATGTAACTCTGTGAGATGAATTAACAGAACACAGAGAAGTTTCTCAGAAAGTTTCTTTCCAGTTCTGAACGGAAGATATTTCCTTTTTCACCATAGCTCTCTGTGGCCTTCCAAATATCCCTTTTCCAATTCCACAAGAACAGCCTTAGCGAAAGGCTTCTTGAAGGGAAAGATGTAACTCTGTGAGATGAATTAACAGAACACAGAGCAGTTTCTCAGAAAGCTTCTTTCCAGTTTTGAACGGAAGATATTTCCTTTTTCACCATAGCCCTCTATGGGCTTCCAAATATCCCTTTGCGAATTCCACTAGAACAGCCTTAGCGAAAGGCTTCTTGAAGGGAAAGATGTAACTCTGTGAGATGAATTAACAGAACACAGAGCAGTTTCTCTGAATGCTTCTTTCCAGGTTTGAACGGAAGATATTTCCTGTTTCACAATAGCCCTCTATGGGCTTCCAAATATCCCTTTGCCAATTCCACAAGAACAGCCTTAGCGAAAGGCTTCTTGAAGGGAAAGATGTAACTTTTTGAGATGAATTAAGAGAACACACAGCAGTTTCTCTGAAAGATTCTTTGCAGTTTTGAACGGAAGATATTTCCTGTTTCACAATAGCCCTCTATGGGCTTCCAAATATCCCTTTGCCAATTCCACAAGAACAGCCTTAGCGAAAGGCTTCTTGAAGGGATAGATGTAACTTTGTGAGATGAATTAAGAGAACACAAATCAGTTTCTCAGAAACGTTCTTTCCAGTTTTGAACGGAAGATATTTCCTTTTTCACCATAGCCCTCTATGGGCTTCCAAATATCCCTTTGCCTATTCCACAAGAACAGACTTAGCGAAAGGATTCCTGAAGGGAAAGATGTAACTCTGTGAGATGAATTAACAGAACACAGAGCAGTTTCTCAGAAAGGTTCTTTCCAGTTTGGAACGGAAGATATTTCCTTTTTCACCGAAGCCCTCTATGGTCTTCCAAATATCCCTTTGCCAATTCCACAAGAACAGACTTAGCGAAAGGCTTCTTGAAGGGAAAGATATAACGCTGTGAGATGAATTAACAGAACACAGAGCAATTCCTCAGAAAGGTTCTTTCCAGTTTTGAACGGAAGATATTTCATTTTTCAGCATAGCCTTCTACGGGCTTCCAAATATCCCTTTGCCAATTCCACAAGAACAGCCTTAGCGAAAGGATTCCTGAAGGGAAAGATGTAACTCTGTGAGATGAATTAACAGAACACAGAGAAGTTTCTCAGAAAGCTTCTTTCCAGTTCTGAACGGAAGATATTTCCTTTTTCACCATAGCTCTCTGTGACCTTCCAAATATCCCTTTGCCATTTCCACAAGAACAGCCTTAGCGAAAGGCTTCTTGAAGGGAAAGATGTAACACTGTGAGATGAATTAACAGAGCACAGCGCAGTTTTTCTGAAAGCTTCTTTCCAGTTTTGAACGGAAGATATTTCCTGTTTCACCATAGCCCTCTATGGGCTTCCAAATATCCTTTTGCCAATTCCACAAGAACAGCCTTGGCCAAAGGCTTCTTGAAGGGAAAGATGTAACTTTGTGAGATAAATTAAGAGAAAACAGAGCAGTTTCTCAGAAAGCTTCTTTCCAGTTTTGAACGGAAGATATTTCCTTTTTCACCATAGCCCTCTATGGGCTTCCAAATATCCCTTTGCCAATTCCACAAGAACAGCCTTAGCGAAAGGCTTCCTGAAGGGAAAGATGTAACTCTGTGAGATGAATTAAGAGAACACAGAGCAGTTTCTCAGAAAGCTTCTTTCCCGTTTTGAACGGAAGATATTTCCTTTTTCACCATAGCCCTCTATGGGCTTTCAAATATCCCTTTGCCAATTCCACATGAACATCCTTAGCGAAAGGATTCCTGAAGGGAAAGATGTAACTCTGTGAGATGAATTAACAGAACACAGAGTAGTTTCTCAGAAAGCTTCTTTCCAGTTTTGAACGGAAGATATTTCCTTTTTCACCATAGCCCTCTATGGGCTTCCAAATATCCCTTTGCCAATTCCACAAGAACAGCCTTAGCGAAGGGCTTCTGGAAGGGAAAGATGTAACTCTGAGAGATGAATTAACAGAACACAGAGCAGGTTCTCAGAAAGCTTCTTTCCAGTTTTGAACGGAAGATATTTCCTTTTTCATCATAGCCCTCTATGGGCTTCCAAATATCCCTTTGCCAATTCCACAAGAACAGCCTTAGCGAAAGGCTTCTTGAAGGGAAAAATTTAACTCTGTGAGATGAATTAACAGAACGCAGAGCAGTTTCTCAGAAAGCTTCTTTCCAGTTTTGAACGGAAGATATTTCCTTTTTCACCATAGACCTCTCCGGGCTTCCAAATATCCCTTTGCCAATTCCACAAGAACAGCCTTATCGAAAGGCATCTTGAAGGGAAAGATGTAACTCTGTGAGATGAATTAACAGAACACAGAGCAGTTTCTCAGAAAGCTTCTTTCCAGTTTCGAAAGGAAGATATTTCCTTTTTCACCGTAGCCCTCTATGATCTTCCAAATGTCCCTTTGCCAATTCCACAAGAAGAGCCTTATCGAAACGCATCTCGAAGGGAAAGATGTAACTCTGTGAGATGAATTAACAGAACACAGAGCAGTTTCTCAGAAAGCTTCTTTCCAGTTTTGAACGGAAGATATTTCCTTTTTCACCATAGCCCTCTATGTTCTTCCAAATATTCCTTTGCCAATTCCACAAGAACAGCCTTAGCGAAAGGCTTCTTGAAGCGAAAGATGTAACTCTGTGAGATGAATTAACAGAACACAGAGCAGTTTCTCACAAAGCTTCTTTCCAGTTTTGAACGGAAGATATTTCCTTTTTCACCATAGCCCTCTACGGGCTTCCAAATATCCCTTTTTCAATTCCACAAGAACAGCCTTAGCGAAAGGCTTCTTGAAGGGAAAGATGTAACTCTGTGAGATGAATTAACAGAACACAGAGCAGTTTCTCAGAAAGCTTCTTTCCAATTTCGAACGGAAGATATTTCCTTTTTCACCATAGCCCTCTATGGGCTTCCAAATATCCCTTTGCCAATTCCACAAGAAGAGTCTTAGCGAAAGGCTTCATGAAGGGAAAGATGTAACTCTGTGAGATGAATTAACAGAACACAGAGCAGTTCCTCAGAAAGCTTCTTTCCAGTTTTGAACGGAAGATATTTCCTTTTTCAACGTAGCCTTCTAAAGGGCTTCCAAATATCCCTTTGCCAATTCCACAAGAACAGCCTTAGCGAAAGGCTTCCTGAAGGGAAAGATGTAACTCTGTGAGATGAATTAACAGAACACAGAGAAGTTTCTCAGAAAGTTTCTTTCCAGTTCTGAACGGAAGATATTTCCTTTTTCACCATAGCTCTCTGTGGCCTTCCAAATATCCCTTTGCCAATTCCACAAGAACAGCCTTAGCGAAAGGCTTCTTGAAGGGAAAGATGTAACTCTGTGAGATGAATTAACAGAACACAGAGCAGTTTCTCAGAAAGCTTCTTTCCAGTTTTGAACGGAAGATATTTCCTTTTTCACCATAGCCCTCTATGGGCTTCCAAATATCCCTTTGCGAATTCCACAAGAACAGCCTTAGCGAAACGCATCTCGAAGGGAAAGATGTAACTCTGTGAGATGAATTAAGAGAACACAAAGCAGTTTCTCAGAAACGTTCTTTCCAGTTTTGAACGGAAGATATTTCCTTTTTCACCATAGCCCTCTATGGGCTTCCAAATATCCCTTTGCCTATTCCACAAGAACAGACTTAGCGAAAGGATTCCTGAAGGGAAAGATGTAACTCTGTGAGATGAATTAACAGAACACAGAGCAGTTTCTCAGAAAGGTTCTTTCCAGTTTTGAACGGAAGATATTTCCTTTTTCACCGAAGCCCTCTATGGTCTTCCAAATATCCCTTTGCCATTTCCACAAGAACAGCCTTAGCGAAAGGCTTCTTGAAGGGAAAGATGTAACACTGTGAGATGAATTAACAGAGCACAGCGCAGTTTTTCTGAAAGCTTCTTTCCAGTTTTGAACGGAAGATATTTCCTGTTTCACCATAGCCCTCTATGGGCTTCCAAATATCCTTTTGCCAATTCCACAAGAACAGCCTTGGCCAAAGGCTTCTTGAAGGGAAAGATGTAACTTTGTGAGATAAATTAAGAGAAAACAGAGCAGTTTCTCAGAAAGCTTCTTTCCAGTTTTGAACGGAAGATATTTCCTTTTTCACCATAGCCCTCTATGGGCTTCTAAATATCCCTTTGCCAATTCCACAAGAACAGCCTTAGCGAAAGGATTCCTGAAGGGAAAGATGTAACTCTGTGAGATGAATTAAGAGAACACAGAGCAGTTTCTCAGAAAGCTTCTTTCCCGTTTTGAACGGAAGATATTTCCTTTTTCACCATAGCCCTCTATGGGCTTTCAAATATCCCTTTGCCAATTCCACATGAACATCCTTAGCGAAAGGATTCTTGAAGGGAAAGATGTAACTCTGTGAGATGAATTAACAGAACACAGAGTAGTTTCTCAGAAAGCTTCTTTCCAGTTTTGAACGGAAGATATTTCCTTTTTCACCATAGCCCTCTATGGGCTTCCAAATATCCCTTTGCCAATTCCACAAGAACAGCCTTAGCGAAGGGCTTCTGGAAGGGAAAGATGTAACTCTGTGAGATGAATTAACAGAACACAGAGCAGGTTCTCAGAAAGCTTCTTTCCAGTTTTGAACGGAAGATATTTCCTTTTTCATCATAGCCCTCTATGGGCTTCCAAATATCCCTTTGCCAATTCCACAAGAACAGCCTTAGCGAAAGGCTTCTTGAAGGGAAAAATTTAACTCTGTGAGATGAATTAACAGAACGCAGAGCAGTTTCTCAGAAAGCTTCTTTCCAGTTTTGAACGGAAGATATTTCCTGTTTCACCATGGCCCTCTATGGGCTTCCAAATATCCCTTTGCCAATTCCACAAGAACAGCCTTAGAGAAAGGCTTCTTGAAGGGAAAGATGTAACTCTGTGAGATGAATTAACAGAACACAGAGCAGTTTCTCAGAAAGCTTCTTTCCAGTTTTGAACGGAAGATATTTCCTTTATCACCATTGCCCTCTATGGGCTTCCAAATATCCCTTTGCCAATTCCACAAGAATAGCTTTAGCGAAAGATTTCTTGAAGGGAAAGATGTAACTCTGTGAGATGAATTAACAGAACACAGAGCAGTTTCTCAGAAAGCTTCTTTCCAGTTTTGAACGGAAGATATTTCCTTTTTCACCATAGACCTCTCCGGGCTTCCAAATATCCCTTTGCCAATTCCACAAGAACAGCCTTAGCGAAAGGCATCTTGAAGGGAAAGATGTAACTCTGTGAGATGAATTAACAGAACACAGAGCAGTTTCTCAGAAAGCTTCTTCCAGTTTCGAACGGAAGATATTTCCTTTTTCACCGTAGCCCTCTATGGGCTTCCAAATATCCCTTTGCCAATTCCACAAGAACAGCCTTAGCGAAAGGCTTCTTGAATGGAAAGATGTAACTCTGTGAGAAGAATTAACAGAACACAGAGCAGTTTCTCAGAAAGCTTCTTTCCAGTTTTGAACGGAAGATATTTTCTTTTTCACCATAGCCCTCTATGGGCTTCCAAATATCCCTTTGCCAATTCCACAAGAACAGCCTTAGCGAAAGGCTTCTTGAAGCGAAAGATGTAACTCTGTGAGATGAATTAACAGAACACAGTGCAGTTTCTCAGAAAGCTTCTTTCCAGTTTTGAAGGGAAGATATTTCCTCTTTCACCATAGCCCTCTATGGGCTTCCAAATATCCCTTTGCCAATTCCACAAGAAAAGACTTAGCGAAAGGCTTCTTGAAGAGAAAGGTGTAACTCTGTCAGATGAATTAACAGAACACAGAGCTGTTTCTCAGAAAGCTTCTTTCCAGTTTTGAACGGAAGATATTTCCTTTTTCAACATAGCCTTCTATGGGCTTCCGAATATCCCTTTGCCAATTCCACAAGAACAGCCTTAGAGAAAGGCTTCCTGAAGGGAAAGATGTAACTCTGTGAGATGAATTAACAGAACACAGAGCAGTTTCTCAGAAAGCTTCTTTCCAGTTTTGAACGGAAGATATTTCCTTTTTCACCATAGCCCTCTATGGGCTTCCAAATATCCGTTAGCCAATTCCACAAGAACAGCCTTAGCGAAAGGCTTCTTGAAGGGAAAGATGTAACTCTGTGACATGAATTAACAGAACACAGAGCAGTTTCTCACAAAGCTTCTTTCCCGTTTTGAACGGAAGATATTTCCTTTTTAACCATAGCCCTCTATGGGCTTCCAAATATCCCTTTGCCAATTCCACAAGAACAGCCTTAGCGAAAGGCTTCTTGAAGGGAAAGATGTAACTTTGTGAGATGAATTAAGAGAACACAAAGCAGTTTCTCAGAAAACTTATTTCCAGTTTTGAACGGAAGATATTTCCTTTTTCACCGAAGCCCTCTATGGCCTTCAAAATATCTCTTTGCCAATTCCACAAGAACAGACTTAGCGAAAGTCTTCTTGAAGGGAAAGATGTAACTCTGTGAGATGAATTAACAGAACACAGAGCAATTTCTCAGAAAGTTCCTTTCCAGTTTTGAACGGAAGAAATTTCATTTTTCAACATAGCCTTCTATGGGCTTCCAAATATCCCTTTTCCAATTCCACAAGAACAGCCTTAGCGAAAGGATTCCTGAAGGGAAAGATGTAACTCTGTGAGATGAATTAACAGAACACAGAGAAGTTTCTCAGAAAGCTTCTTTCCAGTTCTGAACGGAAGATATTTACTTTTTCACCATAGCTCTCTGTGGCCTTCCAAATATCCCTTTGCCAATTCCACAAGAACAGCCTTAGCGAAGGGCTTCTTGAAGGGAAAGATGTAACTCTGTGAGATGAATTAACAGACACAGAGCAGTTTCTCAGAAAGCTTCTTTCCAGTTTTGAACGGAAGATATTTCCTTTTTCAACATAGCCTTCTAAGGGCTTCCAAATATCCCTTTGCCAATTCCACAAAAACAGCCTTAGCGAAAGGCTTCTTGAAGGAAAAGATGTAACTCTGTGAGATGAATTAACAGAACACAGAGCAGTTTCTCAGAAAGCTTCTTTCCAGTTTTGAACGGAAGATATTTCCTTTTTCACCATAGCCCTCTATGGGCTTCCAAATATCCGTTTGCCAATTCCACAAGAACATCCTTAGCGAAAGCCTTCTTGAAAGGAAAGATGTAACTCTGTGAGATGAATTAACAGAACACAGAGCAGTTTCTCACATAGCTTCTTTCCAGTTTTGAACGGAAGATATTTCCTTTTTCACCATATCCCTCTATGGGCTTCCAAATATCCCATTGCCAATTCCACAAGAACAGCCTTAGCGAAAGGCTTCTTGAAGGGAAAGATGTAACTCTGTGAGATGAATTAACAGAACACAGAGCAGTTTCTCAGAAATCTTCTTTCCAGTTTTGAACGGAAGATATTTTCTTTTTCACCGTAGCCCTCTATGGGCTTCCAAATATCCCTTTGCCAATTCCACAAGAACACCCTTATCGAAAGGCTTCTTGAAGGGAAAGATGTAACTCTGTGAGATGAATTAACAGAACACAGAGCAGTTTCTCAGAAAGCTTCTTTCCAGTATTGAAGGGAAGATATTTCCTTTTTCAACATAGCCCGCTATGGGCTTCCAAATATCCTTTTGCCAATTCCACAGGAACAGTCTTAGAAAAAGGCTTCTTGAAGGGAAAGATGTAACTCTGTGAGATGAATTAACAGAACACAGAGCAGTTTCTCAGAAAGCTTCTTTCCAGTTTTGAACGGAAGATATTTCCTTTTTCACCATATCACTCTATGGGCTTCCAAATATCCCTTTTCCAATTCCACAAGAAAAGCCTTAGCGAAAGGATTCCTGAAGGGAAAGATGTAACTCTGTGAGATGAATTAACAGAACACAGAGAAGTTTCTCAGAAAGCTTCTTTCCAGTTCTGAACGGAAGATATTTCCTTTTTCACCATAGCTCTCTATGGCCTTCTAAATATCCCTTTGCCAATTCCACAAGAACAGCCTTAGCGAAGGGCTTCTTGAAGGGAATGATGTAACTCTGTGAGATGAATTAACAGACACAGAGCAGTTTCTCAGAAAGCTTCTTTCCAGTTTTGAACGGAAGATATTTCCTTTTTCAACATAGCCTTCCTAGGGCTTCCAAATATCCCTTTGCCAATTCCACAAGAATAGCCTTAGCGAAAGGCTTCTAGAAGGGAAAGATGTAACTCTGTGAGATGAATTAACAGACCACAGAGCAGTTTCTCAGAAAGATCTTTCCAGTTTTGAACGGAAGATATTTCCTTTTTCACCATAGCCCACTATGGGCTTCCAAATATCCCCTTGCCAATTCCACAAGAACAGCCTTAGCGAAAGGATTCCTGAAGAGAAAGATGTAACTCTGTGAGATGAATTAACAGAACACAGAGCAGTTTCTCAGAAAGGTTCTTTCCAGTTTTGAACGGAAGATATTTCCTTTTTCACCGAAGCCCTCTATGGCCTTCCAAATATCTCTTTGCCAATTCCACAAGAACAGACTTAGCTAAAGGCTTCTTGAAGGGAAAGATGTAACTCTGTGAGATGAATTAACAGAACACAGAGCAATTTCTCAGAAAGTTTCTTTCCAGTTTTGAACGGAAGATATTTCATTTTTCAACATAGCCTTCTATGGGCTTCCAAATATCCCTTTTCCAATTCCACAAGAACAGCCTTAGCGAAAGGATTCCTGAAGGGAAAGATGTAACTCTGTGAGATGAATTAACAGAACACAGAGAAGTTTCTCAGAAAGCTTCTTTCCAGTTCTGAACGGAAGATATTTCCTTTTTCACCATAGCTCTCTATGGCCTTCCAAATATCCCTTTGCCAATTCCACAAGAACGGCCTTAGCGAAGCGCTTCTTGAAGGGAAAGATGTAACTCTGTGAGATGAATTAACAGACACAGAGCAGTTTCTCAGAAAGCTTCTTTCCAGTTTTGAACGGAAGATATTTCCTTTTTCAACATAGCCTTCTAAGGGCTTCCAAATATCCCTTTGCCAATTCCACAAAAACAGCCTTAGCGAAAGGCTTCCTGAAGGGAAAGATGTAACTCTGTGAGATGAATTAACAGAACACAGAGCAGTTTCTCAGAAAGCTTCTTTCCAGTTTTGAACGAAAGATATTTCATTTTTCAACATAGCCCTCTATGGGCTTCCAAATATACCTTTGCCAATTCCACAAGAACAGCCTTAGCGAAAGACTTTTGAAGGGAAAGATGTAACTCTGTGAGATGAATTACCAGAACACAGAGCAGTTTTTCAGAAAGCTTCTTTCCAGTTTTGAACGGAAGATATTTCCTTTTTCACCATAGCCCTCTATGGGCTTCCAAATATCCCTTTTCCAATTCCACAAGAACAGCCTTAGCGAAAGGCTTCTTGAAGGGAAAGATGTAACTCTGTGAGATGAATTAACAGAACACAGAGCAATTTCTCAGAAAGCTTCTTTCCAGTTTTGAACGGAAGATATTTCCTTTTTCAACGTAGACCTCTACGGGCTTTCAAATATCCCTTTGCCAATTTCACAAGAACAGCCTTAGCGAAAGGCTTCTTGAAGGGAAAGATGTAACTCTGTGACATGAATTAACAGAACACAGAGCAGTTTCTCAGAAAGATTCTTTCCAGTTTTGAACGGAAGATATTTCCTTTTTCTCCATAGCCCTCTAGGGGCTTCCAAATATCCCTTTGCCAATTCCACAAGAACAGCCTTGGCGAAAGGCTTCTTGAAGCTAAAGATGTAACTCTGTGAGATGAATTAAGAGAACACAGAGCAGTTTCTCAAAAAGCTTCTTTCCCGTTTTGAACGGAAGATATTTCCTTTTTCACCATAGCCCTCTATGGGCTTTCAAATATCCCTTTGCCAATTCCACAAGAACAGCCTTAGAGAAAGGCTTCCTGAAGGGAAAGATGTAACTCTGTGAGATGAATTAACAGAACACAGAGCAGTTTCTCAGAAAGCTTCTTTCCAGTTTGGAACGGAAGATATTTCCTTTTTCACCATAGCCCTCTATGGGCTTCCAAATATCCCTTTTCCAATTCCACAAGAAGAGCCTTAGCGAAAGGTTTCTTGAAGGGAAAGATGTAACTCTGTGAGATGAATTAACAGAACACAGAGCAGTTTCTCAGAAAGCTTCTTTCCAGTTTTGAAGGGAAGATGTTTCCTTTTTCAACATAGCCCGCTATGGGCTTCCAAATATCCTTTTGCCAATTCCACAAGAACAGCCTTAACAAAAGGCTTCTTGAAGGGAAAGATATAACTCTGTGAGATGAATTAACAGAACACAGAGCAGTTTCTCAGAAAGCTTCTTTCCAGTTTTGAACGGTAGATATTTCCTTTTTCAGCTTAGCCCTCTATGGGCTTCCAAATATCCCTTTTCCAATTCCACAAGAATAGCCTTAGCGAAAGGCTTCTTGAAGGGAAATATGTAACTATGCGAGATGAATTAACAGAACACAGAGCAGTTTCACAGAAAGCTTCTTTCCAGTTTTGAACGGAAGATATTTCCTTTTTCACTATAGCCCTCTATGGGCTTCCAAATATCCCTTTGCCAATTCCACAAGAACAGCCGTAGCGAAAGATTTCTTGAAATGAAAGATGTAACTCTGTCAGATGAATTAACAGAACACAGAGCAGTTTGTCAGAAAGCTTCTTTCCAGTTTTGAACAGAAGATATTCCTTTTTCAACATAGCCTTCTATGGGCTTCCGAATATCCCTTTGCCAATTCCACAAGAACAGCCTTAGAGAAAGGCTTCCTGAAGGGAAAGATGTAACTCGGTGAGATGAATTAACAGAACACAGAGCAGTTTCTCAGAAAGCTTCTTTCCAGTTTTGAAGGGAAGATATTTCCTTTTTCAACGTAGCCCGCTATGGGCTTCCAAATATCCTTTTGCCAATTCCACAAGAACAGCCTTAGCAAAAGGCTTCTTGAAGGGAAAGATGTAACTCTGTGAGATGAATTAACAGAACACAGAGCAGTTTCTCAGAAAGCTTCTTTCCAGTTTTGAACGGAAGGTATTTCCTTTTTCACCATAGACCTCTATGGGCTTCCATATATCCCTTTGCCAATTCCACAAGAACAGCCTTATCGAAAGTCTTCTTGAAGAGAAAGGTGTAACTCCGTGAGATAAATTAACAGAACACAGAGCAGTTTCACAGAAAGCTTCTTTCCAGTTTTGAACGGAAGATATTTCCTTTTTCACCAAAGCCCTCTATGGGCTTCCAAATATCCCTTTGCCAATTCCACAAGAACAGCCTTAGCGAAAGGCTTCTTCAAGGGAAAGATGTAACTCTGTGAGGTGAATTAACAGAACAC
The DNA here is from genome assembly GCF_047675955.1 of Chlorocebus sabaeus. Lineage (NCBI taxonomy): Eukaryota > Metazoa > Chordata > Mammalia > Primates > Cercopithecidae > Chlorocebus > Chlorocebus sabaeus. Next base: position 737,763 of record NW_027327859.1, read on the forward strand.
AGAGCAGTTTCTCAGAAAGCTTCTTTCCAGTTTTGAACGGAAGATATTTCCTTTTTCAACATAGCCCTGTATGGACTTCCAAATATCCCTTTGCCAACTCCACAAGAACAGCCTTAGCGAAAGGCTTCTTGAAGGGAAAGATGTAACTCTGTGATATGAATTAACAGAACACAGAGCAGTTTCTCAGAAAGCTTCTTTCCAGTTTTGAACGGAAGATATTTCCTTTTTCACCATAGCCCTCAATGGTCTTCCAAATATCCCTTCGCCAATTCCACAAGAACAGCCTTAGCGAAAGTCTTTTGAAGGGAAAGATGTAACTCTGTGAGATGAATTAACAGAACACAGAGCAGTTTCTCAGAAAGCTTCTTTCCAGTTTTGAACGGAAGATATTTCCTTTATCACCATAGCCCTCTATGGGCTTCCAAATATCCCTTTGCCAATTCCACAAGAACAGCTTTAGCGAAAGATTTCTTGAAGGGAAAGATGTAACTCTGTGAGATGAATTAACAGAACACAGAGCAGTTTCTCAGAAAGCTTCTTTCCAGTTTTGAACGGAAGATATTTCCTTTTTCACCATAGCCTTCTATGGGCTTCCGAATATCCCTTTGCCAATTCCACAAGAACAGCCTTAGAGAAAGGCTTCCTGAAGGGAAAGATGTAACTCGGTGAGATGAATTAACAGAACACAGAGCAGTTTCTCAGAAAGCTTCTTTCCAGTTTTGAAGGGAAGATATTTCCTTTTTCAACATAGCCCGCTATGGGCTTCCAAATATCCTTTTGCCAATTCCACAAGAACAGCCTTAGCAAAAGGCTTCTTGAAGGGAAAGATGTAACTCTGTGAGATGAATTAACAGAACACAGAGCAGTTTCTCAGAAAGCTTCTTTCCAGTTTTGAACGGAAGGTATTTCCTTTTTCACCATAGACCTCTATGGGCTTCCATATATCCCTTTGCCAATTCCACAAGAACAGCCTTATCGAAAGGCTTCTTGAAGGGAAAGATATAACTATGCGAGATGAATTAACAGAACACAGAGCAGTTTCACAGAAAGCTTCTTTCCAGTTTTGAACGGAAGATATTTCCTTTTTCACCAAAGCCCTCTATGGGCTTCCAAATATCCCTTTGCCAATACCACAAGAACAGCCTTAGCGAAAGGCTTCTTGAAGGGAAAGATGTAACTCTGTGAGATGAATTAACAGAACACAGAGCAGTTTCTCAGAAAGCTTCTTTCCAGTTTTGAACGGAAGATATTTCCTTTTTCAACATAGCCCTGTATGGACTTCCAAATATCCCTTTGCCAACTCCACAAGAACAGCCTTAGCGAAAGGCTTCTTGAAGGGAAAGATGTAACTCTGTGATATGAATTAACAGAACACAGAGCAGTTTCTCAGAAAGCTTCTTTCCAGTTTTGAACGGAAGATATTTCCTTTTTCACCATAGCCCTCAATGGTCTTCCAAATATCCCTTCGCCAATTCCACAAGAACAGCCTTTGCGAAAGTCTTTTGAAGGGAAAGATGTAACTCTGTGAGATGAATTAACAGAACACAGAGCAGTTTCTCAGAAAGCTTCTTTCCAGTTTTGAACGGAAGATATTTCCTTTATCACCATAGCCCTCTATGGGCTTCCAAATATCCCTTTGCCAATTCCACAAGAACAGCTTTAGCGAAAGATTTCTTGAAGGGAAAGATGTAACTCTGTGAGATGAATTAACAGAACACAGAGCAGTTTCTCAGAAAGCTTCTTTCCTGTTTTGAACGGAAGATATTTCCTTTTTCATCATAGACCTCTAAGGGCTTTCAAATATCCCTTTGCCAATTTCACAAGAACAGCCTTAGCGAAAGGCTTCTTGAAGGGAAAGATGTAACTCTGTGAGATGAATTAACAGAACACAGAGCAGTTTCTCAGAAAGCTTCTTTCCAGTTTTAAACGGAAGATATTTCCTTTATCACCATAGCCCTCTATGGGCTTCAAAATATCCCTTTGCCAATTCCACAAGAACAGCCTTGGCCAAAGGCTTCTTGAAGGGAAAGATGTAACTTTGTGAGATGAATTAAGAGAACACAGAGCAGTTTCTTAGAAAGCTTCTTTCCAGTTTTCAACGGAAGATATTTCCTTTTTCACCATAGCCCTCTATGGGCTTCCAAATATCCCTTTGCCAATTCCACAAGAACAGCCTTAGCGAAAGGCTTCTTGAAGGGAAAGATGTAACTCTGTGAGATGAATTAACAGAATACAGAGCAGTTTCTCAGAAAGCTTCTTTCCAGTTTTGAACGGAAGATATTTCCTTTTTCACCATAGCCCTCTATGGGCTTCCAAATATACCTTTGCCAATTCCACAAGAACAGCCTTAGCGAAAGGCTTCTTGAAGGGAAAGATGTAACTCTGTGAGATGAATTAACAGAACACAGAGCAGTTTCTCAGAAAGCTTCTTTCCAGTTTTGAACGGAAGATACTTCCTTTTTCACCATATCCCTCTATGGTCTTCCAAGTATCCCTTCGCCAATTCCACAAGAACAGCCTTAGCGAAAGTCTTTTGAAGGGAAAGATGTAACTCTGTGAGATGAATTAACAGAACACAGAGCAGTTTCTCAGAAAGCTTCTTTCCAGTTTTGAACGGAAGATATTTCCTTTATCACCATAGCCCTCTAGGGGCTTCCAAATATCCCTTTGCCAATTCCACAAGAACAGCTTTAGCGAAAGATTTCTTGAAGGGAAAGATGTAACTCTGTGAGATGAATTAACAGAACACAGAGCAATTTCTCAGAAAGCTTCTTTCCAGTTTTGAACGAAAGATATTCCCTTTTTCACCATAGACCTCTACGGGCTTTCAAATATCCCTTTCCCAATTTCACAAGAACAGCCTTAGCGAAAGGCTTCCTGAAGGGAAAGATGTAACTCTGTGAGATGAATTAACAGAACACAGAGCAGTTTCTCAGAAAGCTTCTTTCCAGTTTGGAACGGAAGATATTTCCTTTTTCACCATAGCCCTCTATGGGCTTCCAAATATCCCTTTGCCAATTCCACAAGAACAGCCTTAGCGAAAGGTTTCTTGAAGGGAAAGATGTAACTCTGTGAGATGAATTAACAGAACACAGAGCAGTTTCTCAGAAAGCTTCTTTCCAGTTTTGAACGGAAGATATTTTCTTTTTCACCATAGCCCTCTATGGGCTTCCAAATATCCCTTTGCCAATTCCACAAGAACAGCTTTAGCGAAAGATTTCTTGAAGGGAAAGATGTAACTCTGTGAGATGAATTAACAGAACACAGAGCAGTTTCTCAGAAAGCTTCTTTCCAGTTTTGAACGGAAGATATTTCCTTTTTCATCATAGACCTCTAAGGGCTTTCAAATATCCCTTTGCCAATTTCACAAGAACAGCCTTAGCGAAAGGCTTCTTGAAGGGAAAGATGTAACTCTGTGAGATGAATTAACAGAACACAGAGCAGTTTCTCAGAAAGCTTCTTTCCAGTTTTAAACGGAAGATATTTCCTTTATCACCATAGCCCTCTATGGGCTTCAAAATATCCCTTTGCCAATTCCACAAGAACAGCCTTGGCCAAAGGCTTCTTGAAGGGAAAGATGTAACTTTGTGAGATGAATTAAGAGAACACAGAGCAGTTTCTTAGAAAGCTTCTTTCCAGTTTTCAACGGAAGATATTTCCTTTTTCACCATAGCCCTCTATGGGCTTCCAAATATCCCTTTGCCAATTCCACAAGAACAGCCTTAGCGAAAGGCTTCTTGAAGGGAAAGATGTAACTCTGTGAGATGAATTAACAGAATACAGAGCAGTTTCTCAGAAAGCTTCTTTCCAGTTTTGAACGGAAGATATTTCCTTTTTCACCATAGCCCTCTATGGGCTTCCAAATATACCTTTGCCAATTCCACAAGAACAGCCTTAGCGAAAGGCTTCTTGAAGGGAAAGATGTAACTCTGTGAGATGAATTAACAGAACACAGAGCAGTTTCTCAGAAAGCTTCTTTCCAGTTTTGAACGGAAGATATTTCCTTTTTCACCGTAGCCCTCTATGGGGTTCCAAATATCCCTTTGCCAATTCCACAAGAACAGCCTTAGCGAAAGGCTTCTTGAAGGGAAAGATGTAACTCTGTGAGAAGAATTAACAGAACACAGAGCAGTTTCTCAGAAAGCTTCTTTCCAGTTTTGAACGGAAGATACTTCCTTTTTCACCATATCCCTCTATGGTCTTCCAAGTATCCCTTCGCCAATTCCACAAGAACAGCCTTAGCGAAAGTCTTTTGAAGGGAAAGATGTAACTCTGTGAGATGAATTAACAGAACACAGAGCAGTTTCTCAGAAAGCTTCTTTCCAGTTTTGAACGGAAGATATTTCCTTTATCACCATAGCCCTCTAGGGGCTTCCAAATATCCCTTTGCCAATTCCACAAGAACAGCTTTAGCGAAAGATTTCTTGAAGGGAAAGATGTAACTCTGTGAGATGAATTAACAGAACACAGAGCAATTTCTCAGAAAGCTTCTTTCCAGTTTTGAACGAAAGATAATCCCTTTTTCACCATAGACCTCTACGGGCTTTCAAATATCCCTTTCCCAATTTCACAAGAACAGCCTTAGCGAAAGGCTTCCTGAAGGGAAAGATGTAACTCTGTGAGATGAATTAACAGAACACAGAGCAGTTTCTCAGAAAGCTTCTTTCCAGTTTGGAACGGAAGATATTTCCTTTTTCACCATAGCCCTCTATGGGCTTCCAAATATCCCTTTGCCAATTCCACAAGAACAGCCTTAGCGAAAGGTTTCTTGAAGGGAAAGATGTAACTCTGTGAGATGAATTAACAGAACACAGAGCAGTTTCTCAGAAAGCTTCTTTCCAGTTTTGAACGGAAGATATTTTCTTTTTCACCATAGCCCTCTATGGGCTTCCAAATATCCCTTTGCCAATTCCACAAGAATAGCCATAGCGAAAGGCTTCTTGAAGGGAAAGATGTAACTCTGTGAGATGAATTAACAGAACACAGAGCAGTTTCTCAGAGTGCTTCTTTCCAGTTTTGAAGGGAAGATATTTCCTTTATCAACATAGCCCTCTATGGGCTTCCAAATATCCTTTTGCCAATTCCACAAGAACAGCCTTAGCAAAAGGCTTCCTGAACGGAAAGATGTAACTCTGTGAGATGAATTAACAGAACACAGAGCAGTTTCTCAGAAAGCTTCTTTCCAGTTCTGAACGGAAGATATTTCCTTTTTCACCATAGCCCTCTATGGGCTTCCAAATATCCCTTTTCCAATTCCACACGAATAGCCTTAGCAAAAGGCTTCTTGAAGGGAAATATGTAACTATGCGAGATGAATTAACAGAACACAGAGCAGTTTCACAGAAAGCTTCTTTCCAGTTTTGAAAGGAAGATATTTCCTTTTTCACCATAGCCCTCTATGGTCTTCCAAATATCCCTTTGCCATTTCCACAAGAACAGCCTTAGCGAAAGATTTCTTGAAGGGAAAGATGTAACTCTGAGAGATGAATTAACAGAACACAGAGCAGTTTCTCAGAAAGCTTCTTTCCAGTTTTGAACGGAAGATATTTCCTTTTTCCACATAGCCTTCTATGGGCTTCCAAATATCCATTTGCCAATTCCACAAGAACAGCCTTAGAGAAAGGCTTCCTGAAGGGAAAGATGTAACTCTGTGAGATGAATTAACAGAACACAGAGCAGTTTCTCAGAAAGCTTCTTTCCAGTTTTGAAGGGAAGATATTTCCTTTTTCAACATAGCCCGCTATGGGCTTCCAAATATCCTTTTGCCATTTCCACAAGAACAGCCTTAGCAAAAGGCTTCTTGAAGGGAAAGATGTAACTCTGTGAGATGAATTAACAGAACACAGAGCTGTTTCTCAGAAAGCTTCTTTCCAGTTTTGAACGGAAGATATTTCCTTTTTCAACATAGACCTCTATGGGCTTCCAAATATCCCTTTGCCAATTCCACAAGAATAGCCTTAGCGAAAGGCTTCTTGAAGGGAAAGATGTAACTATGCGAGATGAATTAACAGAACACAGAGCAGTTTCACAGAAAGCTTCTTTCCAGTTTGGAACGGAAGATATTTCCTTTTTCACCATAGCCCTCTATGAGATTCCAAATATCCCTTTGCCAATTCCACAAGAACAGCCTTAGCCAAAGGCTTCTTGAAGGGAAAGATGTAACTCTGTGAGATGAATTAACAGAACACAGAGCAGTTTCTCAGAAAGCTTCTTTCCAGTTTTGAACGGAAGATATTTCCTTTTTCAACATAGCCCTGTATGGACTTCCAAATATCCCTTTGCCAACTCCACAAGAACAGCCTTAGCGAAAGGTTTCTTGATGGGAAAGATGTAACTCTGTGAGATGAATTAACAGAACACAGAGCAGTTTCTCAGAAAGCATCTTTCCAGTTTTGAACGGAAGTTACTTCCTTTTTCACCATATCCCTCTATGGTCTTCCAAATATCCCTTCGCCAATTCCACAAGAACAGCCTTAGCGAAAGTCTTTTGAAGGGAAAGATGTAACTCTCTGAGATGAATTAACAGAACACAGAGCAGTTTCTCAGAAAGCTTCTTTTCTGTTTGGAACGGAAGATATTTCCTTTTTCACCATAGCCCTCTACGGGCTTCCAAATATCCCTTTGCCAATTCCACAAGAACAGCCTTAGCGAAAGGCTCCTTGCAGGGAAAGATGTAACTCTGTGAGATGAATTAACAGAACACAGAGCAGTTTCTCAGAAAGCTTCTTTCCAGTTTGGAACGGAAGATATTTCCTTTTTCAACATAGCCTTCTATGGGCTTACATATATCCCTTTGCCAATTCCACAAGAACAGCCTTAGCGAAAGGCTTCCTGAAGGGAAAGATGTAACTCTGTGAGATGAATTAACAGAACACAGAGCAGTTTCTCAGAAAGCTTCTTTCCAGTTTTGAACGGAAGTATTTCCTGTTTCACCATAGCCTTCTATGGGCTTCCAAATATCCCTTTACCAATTCCACAGGAACAGCCTTAGCGAAAGGCTTCTTGAAGGGAAAGATGTAACTCTGTGAGATGAATTAACAGAACACAGAGCAGTTTCTCAGAAAGCTTCTTTCCAGTTTTGAACGGAAGATATTTCCTTTTTCACCATAGCACTCTATGGGCTTCCAAATATCCCTTGGCCAATTCCACAAGAACAGGTATAGCGAAATCCTACTTGAAGGGAAAGATGTAACTCTGTGAGATGAATTAACAGAACACAGAGCAGTTTCTCTGAAAGCTTCTTTCAAGTTTCGAACGGAAGATATTTCCTTTTTCACCATAGCCCTCTATGGGCTTCCAAATATCCCTTTGCCAATTCCACAAGAACAGCCTTAGCGAAAGGCTTCTTGAAGGGAAAGATGTAACTCTGTGAGATGAATTAACAGAACACAGAGCAGTTTCTCAGAAAGCTTCTTTCCAGTTTTGAACGGAAGATATTTCCTTTTTCACCATAGCCCACTATGGGCTTCCAAATATCCCTTTGCCAATTTCACAAGAACAGCCTTAGCGAAAGGCTTCTTGAAGGGAACGATGTAACACTGTGAATTGAATTCACAGAACACAGAGCAGTTTCCCAGAAAGCTTCTTTCCAGTTTCGAACGGAAGATATTTCCTTTTTCACCATAGCCCTCTATGGGCTTCCAAATATCCCTTTGCCAATTCCACAAGAACAGCCTTAGCGAAAGGCTTCTTGAAGGGAAAGATGTAATTCTGTGAGATGAATTAAGAGAACACAGAGCAGTTTCTCAGAAAGCTTCTTTCCAGTGTTGAACGGAAGATATTTCCTTTTTCACCATAGACTTCTATGGGCTTCCAAATATCCCCTTGCCAATTCCAACAAGAACAGCCTTAGCGAAAAGCTTCTTGAAGGGAAATATATAACTCTGTGAGATGAATTAACAGAACACAGAGCCGTTTGTCAGAAAGCTTCTTTCCAGTTTTGAACCTAAGATATTTCCTTTTTCACCGTAGCCCTCTATGGGCTTCCAAATATCCGTTTGCCAATTCCACAAGAACAGCCTTAGCGAAAGGCTTCTTGAAGGGAAAGATGTAACTCCGTGAGATGAATTAAGAGAACACAGAGCAGTTTCTCAGAAAGCTTCTTTCCAGTTTGAACGGAAGATATTTTCTGTTTCACCATAGCCCTCTATGGGCTTCCAAATATCCCTTTGCCAATTCCACAAGAACAGACTTAGCGAAAGGCTTCTTGAAGGGAAAGATGTAACTCTGTGAGATGAATAAACAGAACACAGAGCAGTTTCTCAGAAAGCTTCTTTCCAGTTTTGAACGAAAGATATTTCCTTTTTTACCATAGCCCTCTATGGGCTTCCAAATATCTCTTTGCCAATTCCACAAGAACAGCCTTAGCGAAAGGCTTCTTGAAGGGAATGATGTAACTCTGTGAGAAGAATTAACAGAACACAGAGCAGTTTCTCAGAAAGCTTCTTTCCAGTTTTGAACGGAAGATATTTCCTTTTTCACCATAGCCCTTTATGGGCTTCCAAATATCCCTTTGCCAATTCCACAAGAACAGCCTTAGCGAAAGGCTTCTTGAAGGGAAAGATGTAACTCTGTGAGATGAATTAACAGAGCACAGAGCAGTTTCTCAGAAAGCTTCTTTCCAGTTTTGAACGGAAGATATTTCCTGTTTCACCTTAGCCCTCTATGGGCTTCCAAATATCCCTTTGCCAATTCCACAAGAACAGCCTTGGCGAAAGGCTTCTTGAAGGGAAAGATGTAACTCTGTGAGATGAATTAACAGAACACAGAGCAGTTCCTCAGAAAGCTTCTTTCCAGTTTTGAACGGAAGATATTTCCTTTTTCAACATAGCCTTCTAAGGGCTTCCAAATATCCCTTTGCCAATTCCACAAGAACAGCCTTAGCGAAAGGCTTCCTGAAGGGAAAGATGTAACTCTGTGAGATGAATTAACAGAACACAGAGAAGTTTCTCAGAAAGCTTCTTTCCAGTTCTGAACGGAAGATATTTCCTTTTTCACCATAGCTCTCTGTGGCCTTCCATATATCCCTTTGCCAATTCCACAAGAACAGCCTTAGCGAAAGGCTTCTTGAAGGGAAAGATGTAACTCTGTGAGATGAATTAACAGAACACAGAGCAGTTTCTCAGAAAGCTTCTTTCCAGTTTTGAACGGAAGATATTTCCTTTTTCACCATAGCCCTCTATGGGCTTCCAAATATCCCTTTGCCAATTCCACAAGAGCAGCCTTAGCGAAAGGCTTCTTGAAGGGAAAGATGTAACTCTGTGAGATGAATTAACAGAACACAGAGCAGTTTCTCAGAAAGCTTCTTTCCAGTTTTGAACGGAAGATATTTCCTTTTTCACCATAGCCTTCTATGGGCTTCCGAATATCCCTTTTCCAATTCCACAAGAACAGCCTTAGAGAAAGGCTTCCTGAAGGGAAAGATGTAACTCGGTGAGATGAATTAACAGAAAACAGAGCAGTTTCTCAGAAAGCTTCTTTCCAGTTTTGAAGGGAAGATATTTCCTTTTTCAACATAGCCCGCTATGGGCTTCCAAATATCCTTTTGCCAATTCCACAAGAACAGCCTTAGCAATAGGCTTCTTGAAGGGAAAGATGTAACTCTGTGAGATGAATTAACAGAACACAGAGCAGTTTCTCAGAAAGCTTCTTTCCAGTTTTGAACGGAAGGTATTTCCTTTTTCACCATAGACCTCTATGGGCTTCCATATATCCCTTTGCCAATTCCACAAGAACAGCCTTATCGAAAGGCTTCTTGAAGGGAAAGATATAACTATGCGAGATGAATTAACAGAACACAGAGCAGTTTCACAGAAAGCTTCTTTCCAGTTTTGAACGGAAGATATTTCCTTTTTCACCAAAGCCCTCTATGGGCTTCCAAATATCCCTTTGCCAATTCCACAAGAACAGCCTTAGCGAAAGGCTTCTTGAAGGGAAAGATGTAACTCTGTGAGATGAATTAACAGAACACAGAGCAGTTTCTCAGAAAGCTTCTTTCCAGTTTTGAACGGAAGATATTTCCTTTTTCAACATAGCCCTGTATGGACTTCCAAATATCCCTTTGCCAACTCCACAAGAACAGCCTTAGCGAAAGGCTTCTTGAAGGGAAAGATGTAACTCTGTGATATGAATTAACAGAACACAGAGCAGTTTCTCAGAAAGCTTCTTTCCAGTTTTGAACGGAAGATATTTCCTTTTTCACCATAGCCCTCAATGGTCTTCCAAATATCCCTTCGCCAATTCCACAAGAACAGCCTTAGCGAAAGTCTTTTGAAGGGAAAGATGTAACTCTGTGAGATGAATTAACAGAACACAGAGCAGTTTCTCAGAAAGCTTCTTTCCAGTTTTGAACGGAAGATATTTCCTTTATCACCATAGCCCTCTATGGGCTTCCAAATATCCCTTTGCCAATTCCACAAGAACAGCTTTAGCGAAAGATTTCTTGAAGGGAAAGATGTAACTCTGTGAGATGAATTAACAGAACACAGAGCAGTTTCTCAGAAAGCTTCTTTCCAGTTTTGAACGGAAGATATTTCCTTTTTCATCATAGACCTCTAAGGGCTTTCAAATATCCCTTTGCCAATTTCACAAGAACAGCCTTAGCGAAAGGCTTCTTGAAGGGAAAGATGTAACTCTGTGAGATGAATTAACAGAACACAGAGCAGTTTCTCAGAAAGCTTCTTTCCAGTTTTAAACGGAAGATATTTCCTTTATCACCATAGCCCTCTATGGGCTTCAAAATATCCCTTTGCCAATTCCACAAGAACAGCCTTGGCCAAAGGCTTCTTGAAGGGAAAGATGTAACTTTGTGAGATGAATTAAGAGAACACAGAGCAGTTTCTTAGAAAGCTTCTTTCCAGTTTTCAACGGAAGATATTTCCTTTTTCACCATAGCCCTCTATGGGCTTCCAAATATCCCTTTGCCAATTCCACAAGAACAGCCTTAGCGAAAGGCTTCTTGAAGGGAAAGATGTAACTCTGTGAGATGAATTAACAGAATACAGAGCAGTTTCTCAGAAAGCTTCTTTCCAGTTTTGAACGGAAGATATTTCCTTTTTCACCATAGCCCTCTATGGGCTTCCAAATATACCTTTGCCAATTCCACAAGAACAGCCTTAGCGAAAGGCTTCTTGAAGGGAAAGATGTAACTCTGTGAGATGAATTAACAGAACACAGAGCAGTTTCTCAGAAAGCTTCTTTCCAGTTTTGAACGGAAGATATTTCCTTTTTCACCGTAGCCCTCTATGGGGTTCCAAATATCCCTTTGCCAATTCCACAAGAACAGCCTTAGCGAAAGGCTTCTTGAAGGGAAAGATGTAACTCTGTGAGAAGAATTAACAGAACACAGAGCAGTTTCTCAGAAAGCTTCTTTCCAGTTTTGAACGGAAGATATTTCCTTTTTCACCATAGCCCTTTATGGGCTTCCAAATATCCCTTTGCCAATTCCACAAGAACAGCCTTAGCGAAAGGCTTCTTGAAGGGAAAGATGTAACTCTGTGAGATGAATTAACAGAGCACAGAGCAGTTTCTCAGAAAGCCTCTTTCCAGTTTTGAACGGAAGATATTTCCTGTTTCACCTTAGCCCTCTATGGGCTTCCAAATATCCCTTTGCCAATTCCACAAGAACAGCCTTGGCGAAAGGCTTCTTGAAGGGAAAGATGTAACTCTGTGAGATGAATTAAGAGAACACAGAGCAATTTCTCAGAAAGCTTCTTTCCAGTTTTGAACGAAAGATATTCCCTTTTTCACCATAGACCTCTACGGGCTTTCAAATATCCCTTTCCCAATTTCACAAGAACAGCCTTAGCGAAAGGCTTCCTGAAGGGAAAGATGTAACTCTGTGAGATGAATTAACAGAACACAGAGCAGTTTCTCAGAAAGCTTCTTTCCAGTTTGGAACGGAAGATATTTCCTTTTTCACCATAGCCCTCTATGGGCTTCCAAATATCCCTTTGCCAATTCCACAAGAACAGCCTTAGCGAAAGGTTTCTTGAAGGGAAAGATGTAACTCTGTGAGATGAATTAACAGAACACAGAGCAGTTTCTCAGAAAGCTTCTTTCCAGTTTTGAACGGAAGATATTTCCTTTTTCACCATAGCACTCTATGGGCTTCCAAATATCCCTTGGCCAATTCCACAAGAACAGGTATAGCGAAATCCTACTTGAAGGGAAACATGTAACTCTGTGAGATGAATTAACAGAACACAGAGCAGTTTCTCTGAAAGCTTCTTTCAAGTTTCGAACGGAAGATATTTCCTTTTTCACCATAGCCCTCTATGGGCTTCCAAATATCCCTTTGCCAATTCCACAAGAACAGCCTTAGCGAAAGGCTTCTTGAAGGGAAAGATGTAACTCTGTGAGATGAATTAACAGAACACAGAGCAGTTTCTCAGAAAGCTTCTTTCCAGTTTTGAACGGAAGATATTTCCTTTTTCACCATAGCCCACTATGGGCTTCCAAATATCCCTTTGCCAATTTCACAAGAACAGCCTTAGCGAAAGGCTTCTTGAAGGGAACGATGTAACACTGTGAATTGAATTCACAGAACACAGAGCAGTTTCCCAGAAAGCTTCTTTCCAGTTTCGAACGGAAGATATTTCCTTTTTCACCATAGCCCTCTATGGGCTTCCAAATATCCCTTTGCCAATTCCACAAGAACAGCCTTAGCGAAAGGCTTCTTGAAGGGAAAGATGTAATTCTGTGAGATGAATTAAGAGAACACAGAGCAGTTTCTCAGAAAGCTTCTTTCCAGTGTTGAACGGAAGATATTTCCTTTTTCACCATAGACTTCTATGGGCTTCCAAATATCCCCTTGCCAATTCCAACAAGAACAGCCTTAGCGAAAAGCTTCTTGAAGGGAAATATATAACTCTGTGAGATGAATTAACAGAACACAGAGCAGTTTCTCAGAAAGCTTCTTTCCAGTTTTGAACGGAAGGTATTTCCTTTTTCAACATAGCCTTCTATGGGCTTCCAAATATCCCTTTGCCAATTCCACAAGAACAGCCTTAGCGAAAGGCTTCCTGAAGGGAAAGATGTAACTCTGTGAGATGAATTAACAGAACACAGAGCAGTTTCTCAGAAAGCTTCTTTCCAGTTTTCAACGGAAGATACTTCCTTTTTCACCATAGCCCTCTATGGGCTTCCAAATATCCATTTGCCAATTACACAAGAACAGCCTTAGCGAAAGGCTTCTTGAAGGGAAAGATGTAACTCTGTGAGATGAATTAGCAGAGCACCGAGCAGTTTCTCAGAAAGCTTCTTTCCATTTCTGAACGTAAGATATTTCCTTTTTCACCATAGCCCTCTGTGGGCTTCCAAATATCCCTTTGCCAATTCCACAAGAACAGCCTTAGCGAAAGGCTTCTTGAAGGGAAAGATGTAACTCTGTGAGATGAATTAACAGAACACAGAGCAGTTTCTCAGAAAGCTTCTTTCCAGTTTTGAACGGAAGATACTTCCTTTTTCACCATAGCCCTCTATGGGCTTCCAAATATACCTTTGCCAATTCCACAAGAACAGCCTTAGAGAAAGTCTTTTGAAGGGAAAGATGTAACTCTCTGAGATGAATTAACAGAACACAGAGCAGTTTCTCAGAAAGCTTCTTTCCATTTCTTAACGGAAGATATTTCCTTTTTCACCATAGCCCTCTATGGGCTTCCAAATATCCATTTGCCAATTCCACAAGAACAGCCTTAGCGAAAGGCTTCTTGAAGGGAAAGATGTAATTCTGTGAGATGAATTAACAGAGCACCGAGCAGTTTCTCAGAAAGCTTCTTTCCATTTCTGAACGGAAGATATTTCCTTTTTCACCATAGCCCTTGTGGGCTTCCAAATATCCCTTTGCCAATTCCACAAGAACAGCCTTAGCGAAAGGCTTCCTGAAGGGAAAGATGTAACTCTGTGAGATGAATTAAGAGAACACAGAGAAGTTTCTCAGAAAGCTTCTTTCCAGTTCTGAACGGAAGATATTTCCTTTTTCACCATATCTCTCTGTGGCTTTCCATATATCTTTTTGCCAATTCCACAAGAACAGCCTTAGCGAAAGGCTTCTTGAAGGGAAAGATGTAACTCTGTGAGATGAATTAACAGAACACAGAGCAGTTTCTCAGAAAGCTCTTTCCAGTTTTGAACGGAAGATATTTCCTTTTTCACCATAGCCCTCTATGGGCTTCCAAATATCCCTTTGCCAATTCCACAAGAGCAGCCTTAGCGAAAGGCTTCTTGAAGGGAAAGATGTAACTCTGTGAGATGAATTAACAGAACACAGAGCAGTTTCTCAGAAAGCTTCTTTCCAGTTTTGATTGGAAGATATTTCCTTTTTCACCGTAGCCCTCTATGGGCTTCCAAATATCCCTTGGCCAATTCAACAAGAAAACGTTTAGCGAAATGCTTCTTGAAGGGAAAGATGTAACTCTGTGAGAGAAATTAACAGAACACAGAGCAGTTTCTCAGAAAGCTTCTTTCCAGTTTCGAACGGAAGATATTTTCTTTTTCACCATAGCCCTCTTTGGGCTTCCAAATATCCCTTTGCCAATTCCACAAGAACAGCCTTGGCGAAAGGCTTCCTGAAGGGAAAGATGTAACTCTGTGAGATGAATTAACAGAACACAGAGCAGTTTCTCAGAAAGCTCCTTTCCCGTTTTGAACGGAAGATATTTCATTTTTCACCATAGCCCTCTATGGGCTTTCAAATATCCCTTTGCCAATTCCACAAGAACAGCCTTAGCGAAAGGCTTCTTGAAGGGAAAGATGTAACTCTGTGAGATGAATTAACAGAACACAGAGCAGTTTCTCAGAAAGCTTCTTTCCAGTTTAGAACGGAAGATATTTCCTTTTTCACCATAGCCCTCTATGGGCTACCAAATATCCCTTTGCCAATTCCACAAGAACAGCCTTAGCGAAAGGCTTCTTGAAGGGAAAGATGTAACTCTGTGAGATGAATTAACAGAACACAGAGCAGTTTCTCTGAAAGCTTCTTTCCAGTTTTGAACGGAAGATATTTCCTGTTTCACCTTAGCCCTCTATGGGCTTCCAAATATCCCTTTGCCAATTCCACATGAACAGCCTTGGCGAAAGGCTTCTTGAAGGGAAAGATGTAACTTTGTGAGATGAATTAACAGAACACAGAGCAGTTCCTCAGAAAGCTTCTTTCCAGTTTTGAACGGAAGATATTTCCTTTTTCAACATAGCCTTCTAAGGGCTTCCAAATATCCCTTTGCCAATTCCACAAGAACAGCCTTAGCGAAAGGATTCCTGAAGGGAAAGATGTAACTCTGTGAGATGAATTAACAGAACTCAGAGAAGTTTCTCAGAAAGTTTCTTTCCAGTTCTGAACGGAAGATATTTCCTTTTTCACCATAGCTCTCTGTGGCCTTCCATATATCCCTTTGCCAATTCCACAAGAACAGCCTTAGCGAAAGGCTTCTTGAAGGGAAAGATGTAACTCTGTGAGATGAATTAACAGAACACAGAGCAGTTTCTCAGAAAGCTTCTTTCCAGTTTTGAACGGAAGATATTTCCTGTTTCACCTTAGCCCTCTATGGGCTTCCAAATATCCCTTTGCCAATTCCACAAGAGCAGCCTTAGCCAAAGGCTTCTTGAAGGGAAAGATGTAACTCTGTGAGATGAATTAACAGAACACAGAGCAGTTTCTCAGAAAGCTTCTTTCCAATTTTGAACGTAAGATATTTCCTGTTTCACCGTAGCCCTCTATGGGCTTCCAAATATCCCTTGGCCAATTCAACAAGAACAGGTTTAGCGAAATGCTTCTTGAAGGGAAAGATGTAACTCTGTGAGAGAAATTAACAGAACACAGAGCAGTTTCTCAGAAAGCTTCTTTCCAGTTTCGAACGGAAGATATTTCATTTTTCACCATAGCCCTCTTTGGGCTTCCAAATATCCCTTTGCCAATTCCACAAGAACAGCCTTGGCGAAAGGTTTCCTGAAGGGAAAGATGTAACTCTGTGAGATGAATTAAGAGAACACAGAGCAGTTTCTCAGAAAGCTTCTTTCCCGTTTTGAACGGAAGATATTTCCTTTTTCACCATAGCCCTCTATGGGCTTTCAAATATCCCTTTGCCAATTCCACAAGAACAGCCTTTGCGAAAGGCTTCCTGAAGGGAAAGATGTAACTCTGTGAGATGAATTAACAGAACACAGAGCAGTTTCTCAGAAAGCTTCTTTCCTGTTTGGAACGGAAGATATTTCCTTTTTCACCATAGCCCTCTATGGGCTTCCAAGTATACCTTTGCCAATTCCACAAGAACAGCCTTAGCGAAAGGCTTCTTGAAGGGAAAGATGTAACTCTGTGAGATGAATTAACAGAACACAGAGCAGTTTCTCTGAAAGCTTCTTTCCAGTTTTGAACGGAAGATATTTCCTTTTTCAACATAGCCTTCTATGGGCTTCCAAATATACCTTTGCCAATTCCACAAGAACAGCCTTAGCGAAAGGCTTCCTGATGGGAAAGATGTAACTCTGTGAGATGAATTAAGAGAACACAGAGCAGTTTCTCAGAAAGCTTCTTTCCAGTTTTGAACGGAAGATACTTCCTTTTTCACCATAGCCCTCTATGGGCTTCCAAATATCCATTTGCCAATTCCACAAGAACAGCCTTAGCGAAAGGCTTCTTGAAGGGAAAGATGTAACTCTGTGAGATGAATTAACAGAACACAGAGCAGTTTCTCAGAAAGCTTCTTTCCATTTCTGAACGGAAGATATTTCCTTTTTCACCATAGCCCTCTGTGGGCTTCCAAATATCCCTTTGCCAATTCCACAAGAACAGCCTTAGCGAAAGGCTTCTTGAAGGGAAAGATGTAACTCTGTGAGATGAATTAACAGAACACAGAGCAGTTTCTCTGAAAGCTTCTTTCCAGATTTGAACGGAAGATATTTCCTGTTTCACCATAGCCGTCTATGGGCTTCCAAATATCCCTTTGCCAATTCCACAAGAACAGCCTTGGCGAAAGCCTTCTTGAAGGGAAAGATGTAACTTTGTGAGATGAATTAAGAGAACACAGAGCAATTTCTCAGAAAGCTTCTTTCCAGTTTTGAACGGAAGATATTTCCTTTTTCACCATATCCTTCTATGGGCTTCCAAATATCCCTTTGCCAATTCTACAAGAACAGCCTTAGCGAAAGGCTTCTTGAAGGAAAAGATGTAACTCTGTGAGATGAATTAACAGAACACAGAGCAGTTTCTCAGAAAGCTTCTTTCCAGTTTTGAACGGAAGATATTTCCTTTTTCACCATAGCCCTCTATGGGCTACCAAATATCCCTTTGCCAATTCCACAAGAACAGCCTTAGCGAAAGGCTTCTTGAAGGGAAAGATGTAACTCTGTGAGATGAATTAACAGAACACAGAGCAGTTTCTCTGAAAGCTTCTTTCCAGTTTTGAACGGAAGATATTTCCTGTTTCACCTTAGCCCTCTATGGGCTTCCAAATATCCCTTTGCCAATTCCACAAGAACAGCCTTGGCGAAAGGCTTCTTGAAGGGAAAGATGTAACTCTGCGAGATGAATTAACAGAACACAGAGAAGTTTCTCAGAAAGCTTCTTTCCAGTTCTGAACGGAAGATATTTCCTTTTTCACCATAGCTCTTTGTGGCCTTCCATATATCCCTTTGACAATTCCACAAGAACAGCCTTAGCGGAAGGCTTCTTGAAGGGAAAGATGTAACTCTGTGAGATGAATTAACAGAACACAGAGCAGTTTCTCAGAAAGCTTCTTTCCAGTTTTGAACGGAAGATATTTCCTTTTTCACCATAGCCCTCTATGGGCTTCCAAATATCCCTTGGCCAATTCAACAAGAACAGGTTTAGCGAAATGCTTCTTGAAGGGAAAGATGTAACTCTGTGAGAGAAATTCACAGAACACAGAGCAGTTTCTCAGAAATCTTCTTTCCAGTTTCGAACGGAAGATATTTCCTTTTTCACCATAGCCCTCTTTGGGCTTCCAAATATCTCTTTGCCAATTCCACAAGAACAGCCTTGGCGAAAGGCTTCCTGAAGGGAAAGATGTAACTCTGTGAGATGAATTAAGAGAACACAGAGCAGTTTCTCAGAAAGCTTCTTTCCCGTTTTGAACGGAAGATATTTCCTTTTTCCCCATAGCCCTCAATGTGCTTCCAAATATCCCTTTGACAATTCCACAAGAACAGCCTTAGCGAAAGGCTTCCTGAAGGGAAAGATGTAACTGTGTGAGATGAATTAACAGAACATAGAGAAGTTTCTCAGAAAGCTTCTTTCCTCTTTGGAACGGAAGATATTTCCTTTTTCACCATAGCCCTCTATGGGCTTCCAAATATCCTTTTGCCAATTCCACAAGAACAGTCTTAGCGAAAGGCTTCTTGAAGGGAAAGATGTAACTCTGTGAGATGAATTAACAGAACACAGAGCAGTTTCTCAGAAAGCTTCTTTACAGTTTTGAACGGAAGATATTTCCTTTTTCAATATAGCCCTCTGTGGGCTTCCATATATCCCTTTGCCAATTCCACAAGAACAGCCTTAGCGAAAGTCTTTTGAAGGGAAAGATGTAACTCTGTGAGATGAATTAACAGAACACAGAGCAGTTCCTCAGAAAGCTTCTTTCCAGTTTTGAACGGAAGATATTTCCTTTTTCAACATAGCCTTCTAAGGGCTTCCAAATAACCCTTTGCCAATTCCACAAGAACAGCCGTAGCGAAAGGCTTCCTGAAGGGAAAGATGTAACTCTGTGAGATGAATTAACAGAACACAGAGAAGTTTCTCAGAAAGCTTCTTTCCAGTTCTGAACGGAAGATATTTCCTTTTTCACCATAGCTCTCTGTGGCCTTCCATATATCCTTTTGCCAATTCCACAAGAACAGACTTAGCGAAAGGTTTCTTGAAGGGAAAGATGTAACTCTGTGAGATGAATTAACAGAACACAGAGCAGTTTCTCTGAAAGCTTCTTTCCAGTTTTGAACGGAAGATATTTCCTGTTTCACCTTAGTCCTCTATGAGCTTCCAAATATCCCTTTGCCAATTCCACAAGAACAGCCTTGGCGAAAGGCTTTTAGAAGGGAAAGATGTAACTTTGTGAGATGAATTAACAGAACACAGAGCATTTCCTCAGAAAGCTTCTTTCCAGTTTTGAACGGAATATTTCCTTTTTCAACATAGCCTTCTAAGGGCTTCCAAATATCCCTTTGCCAATTCCACAAGAACAGCCTTAGCGAAAGGATTCCTGAAGGGAAAGATGTAACACTGTGAGATGAATTAACAGAACACAGAGTAGTTTCTCAGAAAGCTTCTTTCCTGTTTGGAACGGAAGATATTTCCTTTTTCACCATAGCCCTCTATGGGCTTCCAAATATCCCTTTGCCAATTCCACAAGAACAGCCTTAGCGAAAGGCTTCTTGAAGGGAAAGCTGTAACTCTGTGAGATGAATTAACAGAACACAGAGCAGTTTCTCAGAAAGCTTCTTTCCAGTTTTGAACGGAAGGTATTTCCTTTTTCAACATAGCCTTCTATGGGCTTCCAAATATCCCTTTGCCAATTCCACAAGAACAGCCTTAGCGAAAGGCTTCCTGAAGGGAAAGATGTAACTCTGTGAGATGAATTAACAGAACACAGAGCAGTTTCTCAGAAAGCTTCTTTCCAGTTTTCAACGGAAGATACTTCCTTTTTCACCATAGCCCTCTATGGGCTTCCAAATATCCATTTGCCAATTACACAAGAACAGCCTTAGCGAAAGGCTTCTTGAAGGGAAAGATGTAACTCTGTGAGATGAATTAGCAGAGCACCGAGCAGTTTCTCAGAAAGCTTCTTTCCATTTCTGAACGTAAGATATTTCCTTTTTCACCATAGCCCTCTGTGGGCTTCCAAATATCCCTTTGCCAATTCCACAAGAACAGCCTTAGCGAAAGGCTTCTTGAAGGGAAAGATGTAACTCTGTGAGATGAATTAACAGAACACAGAGCAGTTTCTCAGAAAGCTTCTTTCCAGTTTTGAACGGAAGATACTTCCTTTTTCACCATAGCCCTCTATGGGCTTCCAAATATACCTTTGCCAATTCCACAAGAACAGCCTTAGAGAAAGTCTTTTGAAGGGAAAGATGTAACTCTCTGAGATGAATTAACAGAACACAGAGCAGTTTCTCAGAAAGCTTCTTTCCATTTCTTAACGGAAGATATTTCCTTTTTCACCATAGCCCTCTATGGGCTTCCAAATATCCATTTGCCAATTCCACAAGAACAGCCTTAGCGAAAGGCTTCTTGAAGGGAAAGATGTAATTCTGTGAGATGAATTAACAGAGCACCGAGCAGTTTCTCAGAAAGCTTCTTTCCATTTCTGAACGGAAGATATTTCCTTTTTCACCATAGCCCTTGTGGGCTTCCAAATATCCCTTTGCCAATTCCACAAGAACAGCCTTAGCGAAAGTCTTCTTGAAGGGAAAGATGTAACTCTGTGAGATGAATTAACAGAACACAGAGCAGTTTCTCTGAAAGCTTCTTTCCAGTTTTGAACGGAAGATATTTCCTGTTTCACCATAGCCCTCTATGGGCTTCCAAATATCCCTTTGCCAATTCCACAAGAACAGCCTTAGCGAAAGGCTTCTTGAAGGGAAAGATGTAACTCTGTGAGATGAATTCACAGAACACGGAGCAGTTTCTCTGAAAGCTTCTTTCCAGTTTTGAACGGAAGATATTTCCTGTTTCACCTTAGCCCTCTATGGGCTTCCAAATATCTCTTTGCCAATTCCACAAGAACAGCCTTGGCGAAAGGCTTCTTGAAGGGAAACATGTAACTCTGTGAGATGAATTAACAGAACACAGAGCAGTTCCTCAGAAAGCTTCTTTCCAGTTTTGAACGGAAGATATTTCCTTTTTCAACATAGCCTTCTAAGGGCTTCCAAATAACCCTTTGCCAATTCCACAAGAACAGCCTTAGCGAAAGGCTTCCTGAAGGGAAAGATGTAACTCTGTGAGATGAATTAAGAGAACACAGAGAAGTTTCTCAGAAAGCTTCTTTCCAGTTCTGAACGGAAGATATTTCCTTTTTCACCATATCTCTCTGTGGCTTTCCATATATCTTTTTGCCAATTCCACAAGAACAGCCTTAGCGTAAGGCTTCTTGAAGGGAAAGATGTAACTCTGTGAGATGAATTAACAGAACACAGAGCAGTTTCTCAGAAAGCTCTTTCCAGTTTTGAACGGAAGATATTTCCTTTTTCACCATAGCCCTCTATGGGCTTCCAAATATCCCTTTGCCAATTCCACAAGAGCAGCCTTAGCGAAAGGCTTCTTGAAGGGAAAGATGTAACTCTGTGAGATGAATTAACAGAACACAGAGCAGTTTCTCAGAAAGCTTCTTTCCAGTTTTGATTGGAAGATATTTCCTTTTTCACCGTAGCCCTCTATGGGCTTCCAAATATCCCTTGGCCAATTCAACAAGAAAACGTTTAGCGAAATGCTTCTTGAAGGGAAAGATGTAACTCTGTGAGAGAAATTAACAGAACACAGAGCAGTTTCTCAGAAAGCTTCTTTCCAGTTTCGAACGGAAGATATTTTCTTTTTCACCATAGCCCTCTTTGGGCTTCCAAATATCCCTTTGCCAATTCCACAAGAACAGCCTTGGCGAAAGGCTTCCTGAAGGGAAAGATGTAACTCTGTGAGATGAATTAACAGAACACAGAGCAGTTTCTCAGAAAGCTCCTTTCCCGTTTTGAACGGAAGATATTTCATTTTTCACCATAGCCCTCTATGGGCTTTCAAATATCCCTTTGCCAATTCCACAAGAACAGCCTTAGCGAAAGGCTTCTTGAAGGGAAAGATGTAACTCTGTGAGATGAATTAACAGAACACAGAGCAGTTTCTCAGAAAGCTTCTTTCCAGTTTAGAACGGAAGATATTTCCTTTTTCACCATAGCCCTCTATGGGCTACCAAATATCCCTTTGCCAATTCCACAAGAACAGCCTTAGCGAAAGGCTTCTTGAAGGGAAAGATGTAACTCTGTGAGATGAATTAACAGAACACAGAGCAGTTTCTCTGAAAGCTTCTTTCCAGTTTTGAACGGAAGATATTTCCTGTTTCACCTTAGCCCTCTATGGGCTTCCAAATATCCCTTTGCCAATTCCACATGAACAGCCTTGGCGAAAGGCTTCTTGAAGGGAAAGATGTAACTTTGTGAGATGAATTAACAGAACACAGAGCAGTTCCTCAGAAAGCTTCTTTCCAGTTTTGAACGGAAGATATTTCCTTTTTCAACATAGCCTTCTAAGGGCTTCCAAATATCCCTTTGCCAATTCCACAAGAACAGCCTTAGCGAAAGGATTCCTGAAGGGAAAGATGTAACTCTGTGAGATGAATTAACAGAACTCAGAGAAGTTTCTCAGAAAGTTTCTTTCCAGTTCTGAACGGAAGATATTTCCTTTTTCACCATAGCTCTCTGTGGCCTTCCATATATCCCTTTGCCAATTCCACAAGAACAGCCTTAGCGAAAGGCTTCTTGAAGGGAAAGATGTAACTCTGTGAGATGAATTAACAGAACACAGAGCAGTTTCTCAGAAAGCTTCTTTCCAGTTTTGAACGGAAGATATTTCCTGTTTCACCTTAGCCCTCTATGGGCTTCCAAATATCCCTTTGCCAATTCCACAAGAGCAGCCTTAGCCAAAGGCTTCTTGAAGGGAAAGATGTAACTCTGTGAGATGAATTAACAGAACACAGAGCAGTTTCTCAGAAAGCTTCTTTCCAATTTTGAACGTAAGATATTTCCTGTTTCACCGTAGCCCTCTATGGGCTTCCAAATATCCCTTGGCCAATTCAACAAGAACAGGTTTAGCGAAATGCTTCTTGAAGGGAAAGATGTAACTCTGTGAGAGAAATTAACAGAACACAGAGCAGTTTCTCAGAAAGCTTCTTTCCAGTTTCGAACGGAAGATATTTCATTTTTCACCATAGCCCTCTTTGGGCTTCCAAATATCCCTTTGCCAATTCCACAAGAACAGCCTTGGCGAAAGGTTTCCTGAAGGGAAAGATGTAACTCTGTGAGATGAATTAAGAGAACACAGAGCAGTTTCTCAGAAAGCTTCTTTCCCGTTTTGAACGGAAGATATTTCCTTTTTCACCATAGCCCTCTATGGGCTTTCAAATATCCCTTTGCCAATTCCACAAGAACAGCCTTTGCGAAAGGCTTCCTGAAGGGAAAGATGTAACTCTGTGAGATGAATTAACAGAACACAGAGCAGTTTCTCAGAAAGCTTCTTTCCTGTTTGGAACGGAAGATATTTCCTTTTTCACCATAGCCCTCTATGGGCTTCCAAGTATCCCTTTGCCAATTCCACAAGAACAGCCTTAGCGAAAGGCTTCTTGAAGGGAAAGATGTAACTCTGTGAGATGAATTAACAGAACACAGAGCAGTTTCTCAGAAAGCTTCTTTCCAGTTTTGAACGGAAGATATTTCCTTTTTCAACATAGCCTTCTATGGGCTTCCAAATATACCTTTGCCAATTCCACAAGAACAGCCTTAGCGAAAGGCTTCCTGATGGGAAAGATGTAACTCTGTGAGATGAATTAAGAGAACACAGAGCAGTTTCTCAGAAAGCTTCTTTCCAGTTTTGAACGGAAGATACTTCCTTTTTCACCATAGCCCTCTATGGGCTTCCAAATATACCTTTGCCAATTCCACAAGAACAGCCTTAGCGAAAGTCTTTTGAAGGGAAAGATGTAACTCTGTGAGATGAATTAAGAGAACACAAAGCAGTTTCTCAGAAAGCTTCTTTCCAGTTCTGAACGGAAGATATTTCCTTTTTCACCAAAGCCCTCTATGGGCTTCCAAATATCCATTTGCCAATTCCACAAGAACAGCCTTAGCGAAAGGCTTCTTGAAGGGAAAGATGTAACTCTGTGAGATGAATTAACAGAACACAGAGCAGTTTCTCAGAAAGCTTCTTTCCATTTCTGAACGGAAGATATTTCCTTTTTCACCATAGCCCTCTGTGGGCTTCCAAATATCCCTTTGCCAATTCCACAAGAACAGCCTTAGCGAAAGGCTTCTTGAAGGGAAAGATGTAACTCTGTGAGATGAATTAACAGAACACAGAGCAGTTTCTCTGAAAGCTTCTTTCCAGATTTGAACGGAAGATATTTCCTGTTTCACCATAGCCGTCTATGGGCTTCCAAATATCCCTTTGCCAATTCCACAAGAACAGCCTTGGCGAAAGCCTTCTTGAAGGGAAAGATGTAACTTTGTGAGATGAATTAAGAGAACACAGAGCAATTTCTCAGAAAGCTTCTTTCCAGTTTTGAACGGAAGATATTTCCTTTTTCACCATATCCTTCTATGGGCTTCCAAATATCCCTTTGCCAATTCTACAAGAACAGCCTTAGCGAAAGGCTTCTTGAAGGAAAAGATGTAACTCTGTGAGATGAATTAACAGAACACAGAGCAGTTTCTCAGAAAGCTTCTTTCCAGTTTTGAACGGAAGATATTTCCTTTTTCACCATAGCCCTCTATGGGCTACCAAATATCCCTTTGCCAATTCCACAAGAACAGCCTTAGCGAAAGGCTTCTTGAAGGGAAAGATGTAACTCTGTGAGATGAATTAACAGAACACAGAGCAGTTTCTCTGAAAGCTTCTTTCCAGTTTTGAACGGAAGATATTTCCTGTTTCACCTTAGCCCTCTATGGGCTTCCAAATATCCCTTTGCCAATTCCACAAGAACAGCCTTGGCGAAAGGCTTCTTGAAGGGAAAGATGTAACTCTGCGAGATGAATTAACAGAACACAGAGAAGTTTCTCAGAAAGCTTCTTTCCAGTTCTGAACGGAAGATATTTCCTTTTTCACCATAGCTCTTTGTGGCCTTCCATATATCCCTTTGACAATTCCACAAGAACAGCCTTAGCGGAAGGCTTCTTGAAGGGAAAGATGTAACTCTGTGAGATGAATTAACAGAACACAGAGCAGTTTCTCAGAAAGCTTCTTTCCAGTTTTGAACGGAAGATATTTCCTTTTTCACCATAGCCCTCTATGGGCTTCCAAATATCCCTTGGCCAATTCAACAAGAACAGGTTTAGCGAAATGCTTCTTGAAGGGAAAGATGTAACTCTGTGAGAGAAATTCACAGAACACAGAGCAGTTTCTCAGAAATCTTCTTTCCAGTTTCGAACGGAAGATATTTCCTTTTTCACCATAGCCCTCTTTGGGCTTCCAAATATCTCTTTGCCAATTCCACAAGAACAGCCTTGGCGAAAGGCTTCCTGAAGGGAAAGATGTAACTCTGTGAGATGAATTAAGAGAACACAGAGCAGTTTCTCATAAAGCTTCTTTCCCGTTTTGAACGGAAGATATTTCCTTTTTCCCCATAGCCCTCAATGTGCTTCCAAATATCCCTTTGACAATTCCACAAGAACAGCCTTAGCGAAAGGCTTCCTGAAGGGAAAGATGTAACTGTGTGAGATGAATTAACAGAACATAGAGAAGTTTCTCAGAAAGCTTCTTTCCTCTTTGGAACGGAAGATATTTCCTTTTTCACCATAGCCCTCTATGGGCTTCCAAATATCCTTTTGCCAATTCCACAAGAACAGTCTTATCGAAAGGCTTCTTGAAGGGAAAGATGTAACTCTGTGAGATGAATTAACAGAACACAGAGCAGTTTCTCAGAAAGCTTCTTTACAGTTTTGAACGGAAGATATTTCCTTTTTCAATATAGCCCTCTGTGGGCTTCCATATATCCCTTTGCCAATTCCACAAGAACAGCCTTAGCGAAAGTCTTTTGAAGGGAAAGATGTAACTCTGTGAGATGAATTAACAGAACACAGAGCAGTTCCTCAGAAAGCTTCTTTCCAGTTTTGAACGGAAGATATTTCCTTTTTCAACATAGCCTTCTAAGGGCTTCCAAATAACCCTTTGCCAATTCCACAAGAACAGCCGTAGCGAAAGGCTTCCTGAAGGGAAAGATGTAACTCTGTGAGATGAATTAACAGAACACAGAGAAGTTTCTCAGAAAGCTTCTTTCCAGTTCTGAACGGAAGATATTTCCTTTTTCACCATAGCTCTCTGTGGCCTTCCATATATCCTTTTGCCAATTCCACAAGAACAGACTTAGCGAAAGGTTTCTTGAAGGGAAAGATGTAACTCTGTGAGATGAATTAACAGAACACAGAGCAGTTTCTCTGAAAGCTTCTTTCCAGTTTTGAACGGAAGATATTTCCTGTTTCACCTTAGTCCTCTATGAGCTTCCAAATATCCCTTTGCCAATTCCACAAGAACAGCCTTGGCGAAAGGCTTTTAGAAGGGAAAGATGTAACTTTGTGAGATGAATTAACAGAACACAGAGCATTTCCTCAGAAAGCTTCTTTCCAGTTTTGAACGGAATATTTCCTTTTTCAACATAGCCTTCTAAGGGCTTCCAAATATCCCTTTGCCAATTCCACAAGAAGAGACTTAGCGAAAGGATTCCTGAAGGGAAAGATGTAACTCTGTGAGATGAATTAACAGAACACAGAGAAGTTTCTCAGAAAGCTTCTTTCTAGTTCTGAACGGAAGATATTTCCTTTTTCACCATAGCTCTCTGTGGCCTTCCATATATCCCTTTGCCAATTCCACAAGAACAGCCTTAGCGAAAGGCTTCTTGAAGGGCAAGATGTAACTCTGTGAGATGACTTAACAGAACACAGAGCAGTTTCTCAGAAAGCTTCTTTCCAGTTTTGAACGGAAGATATTTCCTGTTTCACCTAAGCCCTCTATGGGCTTCCAAATATCCCTTTGCCAATTCCACAAGAGCAGCCTTAGCCAAAGGCTTCTTGAAGGGAAAGATGTAACTCTGTGAGATGAATTAAGAGAACACAGAGCAGTTTCTCAGAAAGCTTCTTTCCCGTTTTGAACGGAAGATATTTCCTTTTTCACCATAGCCCTCTATGGGCTTCCAAATATACCTTTGCCAATTCAACAAGAACAGGTTTAGAGAAATGCTTCTTGAAGGGAAAGATGTAACTCTGTGAGAGAAATTAAGAGAACACAGAGCAGTTTCTCAGAAAGCTTCTTTCCAGTTTCGAACGGAAGATATTTCCTTTTTCACAATAGCCCTCTTTGGGCTTCCAAATATCCCTTTGCCAATTCCACAAGAACAGCCTTGGCGAAAGGCTTCCTGAAGGGAAAGTTGTAACTCTGTGAGATGAATTAAGAGAACACAGAGCAGTTTCTCAGAAAGCTTCTTTCCCGTTTTGAACGGAAGATATTTCCTTTTTCACCATAGCCCTCTATGGGCTTTCAAATATCCCTTTGCAAATTCCACAAGAACAGCCTTAGCGAAAGGCCTCCTGAAGGGAAAGATGTAACTCTGTGAGATGAATTAACAGAACACAGAGCAGTTTCTCAGGAAGCTTCTTTCCTGTTTGGAACGGAAGATATTTCCTTTTTCACCATAGCCCTCTAAGGGCTTCCAAATATCCCTTTGCCAATTCCACAAGAACAGCCTTAGCGAAAGGCTTCTTGAAGGGAAAGATGTAACTCTGTGAGATGAATTAACAGAACACAGAGCAGTTTCTCAGAAAGCTTCTTTCCAGTTTTGAACGGAAGATATTTCCTTTTTCAACATAGCCTTCTATGGGCTTCCAAATATCCCTTTGCCAATTCCACAAGAACAGCCTTAGCGAAAGGCTTCCTGAAGGGAAAGATGTAACTCTGTGAGATGAATTAACAGAACACAGAGCAGTTTCTCAGAAAGCTTCTTTCCAGTTTTGAACGGAAGATACTTCCTTTTTCACCATAGCCCTCTATGGGCTTCCAAATATACCTTTGCCAATTCCACAAGAACAGCCTTAGCGAAAGTCTTTTGAAGGGAAAGATGTAACTCTGTGAGATGAATTAAGAGAACACAGAGCAGTTTCTCAGAAAGCTTCTTTCCAGTTCTGAACGGAAGATATTTCCTTTTTCACCATAGCCCTCTAAGGGCTTCCAAATATCCATTTGCCAATTCCACAAGGACAGCCTTAGCGAAAGACTTCTTGAAGGGAAAGATGTAACTCTGTGAGATGAATTAACAGAGCACCGAGCAGTTTCTCAGAAAGCTTCTTTCCATTTCTGAACGGAAGATATTTCCGTTTTCACCATAGCCCTCTGTGGGCTTCCAAATATCCCTTTGCCAATTCCACAAGAACAGCCTTAGCGAAAGGCTTCTTGAAGGGAAAGATGTAACTCTGTGTGATGAATTAACAGAACACAGAGCAGTTTCTCTGAAAGCTTCTTTCCAGTTTTGAACGGAAGATATTTCCTGTTTCACCATAGCCCTCTATGGGCTTCCAAATATCCCTTTGCCAATTCCACAAGAACAGCCTTGGCGAAAGCCTTCTTGAAGGGAAATATGTAACTTTGTGAGATGAATTAAGAGAACACAGAGCAATTTCTCAGAAAGCTTCTTTCCAGTTTTGAACGGAAGATATTTCCTTTTTCACCATAGCCCTCTATGGGCTTCCAAATATCCCTTTGCCAATTCCACAAGAACAGCCTTGGCAAAAGGCTTCTTGAAGGGAAAGATGTAACTCTGTGAGATGAATTAACAGAACACAGAGCAGTTCCTCAGAAAGCTTCTTTCCAGTTTTGAACGGAAGATATTTCCTTTTTCAACATAGCCTTCTAAGGGCTTCCAAATAACCCTTTGCCAATTCCACAAGAACAGCCTTAGCGAAAGGCTTCCTGAAGGGAAAGATGTAACTCTGTGAGATGAATTAACAGAACACAGAGCAGTTTCTCAGAGAGCTTCTTTCCAGTTCTGAACGGAAGATATTTCCTTTTTCACCATAGCTCTTTGTGGCCTTCCATATATCCCTTTGCCAATTCCACAAGAACAGCCTTAGCGAAAGGCTTCTTGAAGGGAAAGATGTAACTCTGTGAGATGAATTAACAGAACACAGAGCAGTTTCTCAGAAAGCTTCTTTCCAGTTTTGAACGGAAGATATTACCTTTTTCACCAGAGCCCTCTATGGGCTTCCAAATATCCCTTTGCCAATTCCACAAGAGCAGCCTTAGCGAAAGGCTTCTTGAAGGGAAAGATGTAACTCTGTGAGATGAATTAACAGAACACAGAGCAGTTTCTCAGAAAGCTTCTTTCCAGTTTTGAACGTAAGATATTTCCTTTTTCACCGTAGCCCTCTATGGGCTTCCAAATATCCCTTGGCCAATTCAACAAGAACAGGTTTAGCGAAATGCTTCTTGAAGGGAAAGATGTAACTCTGTGAGAGAAATTAACAGAACACAGAGCAGTTTCTCAGAAATCTTCTTTCCAGTTTCGAACGGAAGATATTTCCTTTTTCACCATAGCCCTCTTTGGGCTTCCAAATATCCCTTTGCCAATTCCACAAGAACAGCCTTGGCGAAAGGCTTCCTGAAGGGAAAGATGTAACTCTGTGAGATGAATTAAGAGAACACAGAGCAGTTTCTCAGAAAGCTTCTTTCCCGTTTTGAACGGAAGATATTTCCTTTTTCCCCATAGCCCTCTAAGGGCTTCCAAATATCCCTTTGCCAATTCCACAAGAACAGCCTTAGCGAAAGGCTTCCTGAAGGGAAAGATGTAACTCTGTGAGATGAATTAACAGAACACAGAGAATTTTCTCAGAAAGCTTCTATCCTGTTTGGAACGGAAGATATTTCCTTTTTCACCATAGCCCTCTATGGGCTTCCAAATATCCCTTTGCCAATTCCACAAGAACAGCCTTAGCGAAAGGCTTCTTGAAGGGAAAGATGTAACTCTGTGAGATGAATTAACAGAACACAGAGCAGTTTCTCAGAAAGCTTCTTTCCAGTTTTGAACGGAAGATATTTCCTTTTTCACCATAGCCCACTATGGGCTTCCAAATATCTCTTTGCCAATTCCACAAGAACAGCCACAGCGAAAGACTTCTTGAAGGGAACGATGTAACTCTGTGAGTTGAATTAACAGAACACAGAGCAGTTTCTCAGAAAGCTTCTTTCCAGTTTCGAACGGAAGATATTTCCTTTTTCACCATAGCCCTCTATGGGCTTCCAAATATCCCTTTGCCAATTCCACAAGAACAGCCTTAGCGAAAGGCTTCTTGAACAGAAAGATGTAACTCTGTGAGATGAATTAAGAGAACACAGAGCAGTTTCTCAGAAAGCTTCTTACCAGTTTGAACGGAAGATATTTCCTGTTTCTCCATAGCCCTCTATGGGCTTCCAAATATCCCTTTGCCAATTCCACAAGAACAGCCTTAGCGAAAGGCTTCTTGAAGGGAAAGATGTAACTCTGTGAGATGAATTAACAGAACACAGAGCAGTTTCTCAGAAAGCTTCTTTCCAGTGTTGAACGGAAGATATTTCCTTTTTCACCATAGCCCACTATGGGCTTCCAAATATCCCTTTGCCAATTCCACAAGAACAGCCTTAGCGAAAAGCTTCTTGAAGGGAAAGATATAACTCTGTGAGATGAATTAACAGAACACAGAGCCGTTTGTCAGAAAGCTTCTTTCCAGTTTTGAACCTAAGATATTTCCTTTTTCAACGTAGCCCTCTGTGGGCTTCCAAATATCCCCTTGCCAATTCCACAAGAACAGCCTTAGCGAAAGGCTTCCTCAAGGGAAAGATGTACCTCTGTGAGATGAATTAAGAGAACACAGAGCAGTTTCTCTGAAAGCTTCTTTCCAGTTTTGAACGGAAGATATTTCCTGTTTCACCATAGCCCTCTATGGGCTTCCAAATATCCCTTTGCCAATTCCACAAGAACAGCCTTGGCGAAAGGCTTCTTGAAGGGAAAGATGTAACTCTGTGAGATAAATTAAGAGAACACAGAGCAGTTTCTCAGAAAGCTTCTTTCCAGTTTTGAACGGAAGATATTTCCTTTTTCACCATAGCCCTCTATGGGCTTCCAAATATCCCTTTGCCAATTCCACAAGAACAGCCTTAGCGAAAGGCTTCCTGAAGGGAAAGATGTACCTCTGTGAGATGAATTAAGAGAACACAGAGCAGTTTCTCAGAAAGCTTCTTTCCAGTTTTGAACGGAAGATACTTCCTTTTTCACCGTAGCCCTCTATGGGCTTCCAAATATACCTTTGCCAATTCCACAAGAACAGCCTTAGCGAAAGTCTTTTGAAGGGAAAGATGAAACTCTGTGAGATGAATTAACAGAACACAGAGCAGTTTTTCAGAAAGCTTCTTTCCAGTTTTAAACGGAAGATATTTCCTTTTTCACCATAGCCCTCTATGGGCTTCCAAATATCCCTTTGCCAATTCCACAAGAACAGCCTTAGCGAAAGGCTTCTTTTAGGGAAAGATGTAACTGTGTGAGATGAATTAACAGAGCACCGAGTAGTTTCTCAGAAAGCTTCTTTCCAGTTCGGAACGGAAGATATTTCCTTTTTCACCATAGCCCTCTGTGGGCTTCCAAATATCCCTTTGCCAATTCCACAAGAGCAGCCTTAGCGAAAGGCTTCTTGAAGGGAAAGATGTAACTGTGTGAGATGAATTAACAGAACACAGAGCAGTTTCTCAGAAAGCCTCTTTCCAGTTTTGAACGGAAGATATTTCCTTTTTCACCATAGCCCTCTACGGGCTTCCAAATATCCCTTGGCCAATTCCACAAGAACAGCCTTAGCGAAAGGCTTCCTGAAGGGAAAGATGTAACTCTGTGAGATGAATTAACGGAACACAGAGAAGTTTCTCAGAAAGCTTCTTTCCAGTTCTGAACGGAAGATATTTCCTTTTTCACCATAGCCCTCTATGGGCTTCCAAATATCCATTTGCCAATTCCAGAAGAACAGCCGTAGCAAAAGGCTTCTTGAAGGGAAAGATGTAACTCTGTGAGATGAATTAACAGAACACAGAGCAGTTTCTCAGAAAGCTTCTTTCCATTTCCGAACGGAAGATATTTCCTTTTTGGCCATAGCCCTCTGCGGGCTTCCAAATATCCCTTTGCCAATTCCACAAGAACAGCCTTAGCGAAAGGCTTCTTGAAGGGAAAGATGTAACTCTGTGAGATGAATTAACAGAACACAGAACAGTTTCTCAGAAAGCTTCTTTCCAGTTTTGAACGGAAGATATTTCCTTTTTCACCATAGCCCTCTTTGGGCTTCCAAATATCCCTTTGCCAATTCCACAAGAACAGGCTTAGCGAAAGGCTTCCTGAAGGGAAAGATGTAACTCTGTGAGATGAATTAAGAGAACACAGAGCAGATTCTCAGAAAGCTTCTTTCCCGTTTTGAACGGAACATATTTCCTTTTTCACCAGAGCCCTCTATGGGCTTTCAAATATCCCTTTGCCAATTCCACAAGAACAGCCTTAGAGAAAGGCTTCCTGAAGGGAAAGATGTAACTCTGTTGGATGAATTAACAGAACACAGAGCAGTTTCTCAGAAAGCTTCTTTCCAGTTTGGAACGAAAGGTATTTCCTTTTTCCCCATAGCCCTCTATGGGCTTCCAAATATCCCTTTGCCAATTCCACAAGAACAGCCTTAGCGAAAGGCTTCTTGAAGGGAAAGATGTAACTCTGTGAGATGAATTAACAGAACACAGAGCAGTTTCTCAGAAAGCTTCTTTCCAGTTTTGAACGGAAGATATTTCCTTTTTCACCATAGCCCTCTATGGGCTTCCAAATATCCCTTTGCCAATTCCACAAGAACAGGTGTAGCGAAATCCTACTTGAAGGGAAAGATGTAACTCTGTGAGATGAATTAACAGAACACAGAGCAGTTTCTCAGAAAGCTTCTTTCAAGTTTCGAACGGAAGATATTTCCTTTTTCACCATAGCCCTCTATGGGCTTCCAAATATCCCTTTGCCAATTCCACAAGAACAGCCTTAGCGAAAGGCTTCTTGAAGGGAAAGATGTAACTCTGTGAGATGAATTAACAGAACACAGAGCAGTTTCTCAGAAAGCTTCTTTCCAGTTTTGAACGGAAGATATTTCCTTTTTCAACATAGCCCACTATGGGCTTCCAAATATCCCTTTGCCAATTCCACAAGAACAGCCACAGCGAAAGACTTCTTGAAGGGAACGATGTAACTCTGTGGGTTGAATTAACAGAACACAGAGCAGTTTCTCAGAAAGCTTCTTTTCAGTTTCGAACGGAAGATATTTCCTTTTTCACCATAGCCCTCTATGGGCTTCCAAATATCCCTTTGCCAATTCCACAAGAACAGCCTTAGCGAAAGGCTTCTTGAAGAGAAAGATGTAACTCTGTGAGATGAATTAAGAGAACACAGAGCAGTTTCTCAGAAAGCTTCTTTCCAGTTTGAACGGAAGATATTTCCTGTTTCTCCATAGCCCTCTATGGGCTTCCAAATATCCCTTTGCCAATTCCACAAGAACAGCCTTAGCGAAAGGCTTCTTGAAGGGAAAGATGTAACTCTGTGAGATGAATTAACAGAACACAGAGCAGTTTCTCAGAAAGCTTCTTTCCAGTGTTGAACGGAAGATATTTCCTTTTTCACCATAGCCCTCTATGGGCTTCCAAATATCCCTTTGCCAATTCCCCAAGAACAGGCTTAGCGAAAAGCTTCTTGAAGGGAAAGATATAAATCTGTGAGATGAATTAACAGAACACAGAGCCGTTTGTCAGAAAGCTTCTTTCCAGTTTTGAACCTAAGATATTTCCTTTTTCACCGTAGCCCTCTGTGGGCTTCCAAATATCCCTTTGCCAATTCCACAAGAACAGCCTTAGCGAAAGGCTTCCTGAAGGGAAAGATGTAACTCTGTGAGATGAATTAACAGAACACAGAGCAGTTTCTCTGAAAGCTTCTTTCCAGTTTTGAACGGAAGATATTTCCTGTTTCACCATAGCCCTCTATGGGCTTCCAAATATCCCTTTGCCAATTCCACAAGAACAGCCTTGGCGAAAGCCTTCTTGAAGGGAAATATGTAACTTTGTGAGATGAATTAAGAGAACACAGAGCAGTTTCTCAGAAAGCTTCTTTCCAGTTTTGAACGGAAGGTATTTCCTTTTTCACCATAGCCCTCTTTGGGCTTCCAAATATCCCTTTGCCAATTCCACAAGAACAGGCTTAGCGAAAGGCTTCCTGAAGGGAAAGATGTAACTCTGTGAGATGAATTAAGAGAACACAGAGCAGATTCTCAGAAAGCTTCTTTCCCGTTTTGAACGGAACATATTTCCTTTTTCACCAGAGCCCTCTATGGGCATTTCAAATATCCCTTTGCCAATTCCACAAGAACAGCCTTAGAGAAAGGCTTCCTGAAGGGAAAGATGTAACTCTGTGAGATGAATTAACAGAACACAGAGCAGTTTCTCAGAAAGCTTCTTTCCAGTTTTGAACGAAAGGTATTTCCTTTTTCCCCATAGCCCTCTATGGGCTTCCAAATATCCCTTTGCCAATTCCACAAGAACAGCCTTAGCGAAAGGCTTCTTGAAGGGAAAGATGTAACTCTGTGAGATGAATTAACAGAACACAGAGCAGTTTCTCAGAAAGCTTCTTTCCAGTTTTGAACGGAAGATATTTCCTTTTTCACCATAGACCTCTATGGGCTTCCAAATATCCCTTGGCAAATTCCACAAGAACAGGTATAGCGAAATCCTCCTTGAAGGGAAAGATGTAACTCTGTGAGATGAATTAACAGAACACAGAGCAGTTTCTCAGAAAGCTTCTTTCAAGTTTCGAACGGAAGATAATTCCTTTTTCACCATAGCCCTCTATGGGCTTCCAAATATCCCTTTGCCAATTCCACAAGAACAGCCTTAGCGAAAGGCTTCTTGAAGGGAAAGATGTAACTCTGTGAGATGAATTAACAGAACACAGAGCAGTTTCTCAGAAAGCTTCTTTCCAGTTTTGAACGGAAGATATTTCCTTTTTCACCATAGCCCACTATGGGCTTCCAAATATCCCTTTGCCAATTCCACAAGAACAGCCACAGCGAAAGACTTCTTGAAGGGAACGATGCAACTCTGTTAGTTGAATTAACAGAACACAGAGCAGTTTCTCAGAAAGCTTCTTTCCAGTTTCGATCGGAAGATATTTCCTTTTTCACCCTAGCCCTCTATGGGCTTCCAAATATCCCTTTGCCAATTCCACAAGAACAGCCTTAGCGAAAGGCTTCTTGAAGAGAAAGATGTAACTCTGTGAGATGAATTAAGAGAACACAGAGCAGTTTCTCAGAAAGCTTCTTTCCAGTTTGAAGGGATGATATTTCCTGTTTCTCCATAGCCCTCTATGGGCTTCCAAATATCCCTTTGCCAATTCCACAAGAACAGCCTTAGCGAAAGGCTTCTTGAAGGGAAAGATGTAACTCTGTGAGATGAATTAAAAGAACACAGAGCAGTTTCTCAGAAAGCTTCTTTCCAGTTTTGAACGGAAGATATTTTCTTTTTCACCATAGCCCTCTATGGGCTACCAAATATCCCTTTGCCAATTCCAGAAGAACAGCCTTAGCGAAAGGCTTCTTGAAGGGAAAGATGTAACTCTGTGAGATGAATTAACAGAACACAGAGCAGTTTCTCTGAAAGCTTCTTTCCAGTTTTGAACGGAAGATATTTCCTGTTTCACCTTAGCCCTCTATGGGCTTCCAAATATCCCTTTGCCAATTCCACAAGAACAGCCTTGGCGAAAGGCTTCTTGAAGGGAAAGATGTAACTCTGTGTGATGAATGAACAGAACATAGAGCAGTTTCTCAGAAAGCTTCTTTCCAGTTCTGAACTGAAGATATTTCCTTTTTCACCATAGCCCTCTATGGGCTTCCAAATATCCCTTTGCCAATTCCACAAGAACAGCCTTAGCGAAAAGCTTCTTGAAGGGAAAGATATAACTCTGTGAGATGAATTAACAGAACACAGAGCCGTTTGTCGGAAAGCATCTTTCCAGTTTTGAACCTAAGATATTTCCTTTTTCACCGTAGCCCTCTGTGGACTTCCAAATATCCCTTTGCCAATTCCACAAGAACAGCCTTAGCCAAAGGCTTCTTGAAGGGAAAGATGTAACTCTGTGAGATGAATTAAGAGAACACAGAGCAGTTTCTCAGAAAGCTGCTTTCCAGTTTGAACGGAAGATATTTCCTTTTTCACCATAGCCCTCTATGGGCTACCAAATATCCCTTTGTCAATTCCACAAGAACAGCCTTCGCGAAAGGCTTCTTGAAGGGAAAGATGTAACTCTGTGAGATGAATTAACAGAACACAGAGCAGTTCCTCAGAAAGCTTCTTTCCAGTTTTGAACGGAAGATATTTCCTTTTTCAACATAGCCTTCTAACGGCTTCCAAATATCCCTTTGCCAATTCCACAAGAACAGCCTTAGCGAAAGGCTTTCTGAAGGGAAAGATGTAACTCTGTGAGATGAATTAACAGAACACAGAGAAGTTTCTCAGAAAGCTTCTTTCCAGTTCTGAACGGAAGGTATTTCCTTTTTCACCATAGCTCTCTGTGGCCTTCCATATATCCCTTTGCCAATTCCACAAGAACAGCCTTAGCGAAAGGCTTCTTGAAGGGAAAGATGTAACTCTGTGGGATGAATTAACAGAACACAGAGCAGTTTCTCAGAAAGCTGCTTTCCAGTTTTGAACGGAAGATATTTCCTTATTCACCATAGCCCTCTATGGGCTTCCAAATATCCCTTTGCCAATTCCACAAGAACAGCCTTAGCGAAAGGCTTCTTGAAGGGAAAGATGTAACTCCGTGAGATGAATTAACAGAGCACAGAGCAGTTTCTCTGAAAGCTTCTTTCCAGTTTTGAACGGAAGATATTTCCTGTTTCACCATAGCCCTCTATGGGCTTCCAAATATCCCTTTGCCAATTCCACAAGAACAGCCTTGGCGAAAGGCTTCTTGAAGGGAAAGATGTAACTTTGTGAGATAAATTAAGAGAACACAGAGCAGTTTCTCAGGAAGCTTCTTTCCCGTTTTGAACGGAAGATATTTCATTTTTCACCATAGCCCTCTATGGGCTTCCAAATATCCCTTTGCCAATTCCACAAGAACAGCCTTAGCGAAAGGCTTCCTGAAGGGAAAGATGTAACTCTGTGAGATGAATTAAGAGAACACAGAGCAGTTTCTCAGAAAGCTTCTTTCCAGTTTTGAACGGAAGATACTTCCTTTTTCACCATAGCCCTCTATGGGCTTCCAAATATACCTTTGCCAATTCCACAAGAACAGCCTTAGCGAAAGTCTTTTGAAGGGAAAGATGTAACTCTGTGAGATGAATTAACAGAGCACCGAGCAGTTTCTCAGAAAGCTTCTTTCCATTTCTGAACGGAAGATATATCCTTTTTCACCATAGCCCTCTGTGGGCTTCCAAATATCCCTTTGCCAATTCCACAAGAACAGCCTTAGCGAAAGGCTTCTTGAAGGGAAAGATGTAACTCTGTGAGATGAATTAACAGAACACAGAGCAGTTTCTCAGAAAGCTTCTTTCCAGTTTTGAACGGAAGATATTTCCTTTTTCACCATAGCCCACTATGGGCTTCCAAATATCCCTTTGCCAATTCCACAAGAACAGCCACAGCGAAAGACTTCTTGAAGGGAACGATGCAACTCTTCGAGTTGAATTAACAGAACACAGAGCAGTTTCTCAGAAAGCTTCTTTCCACTTTCGAACGGAAGATATTTCCTTTTTCACCATAGACCTCTACGGGCTTCCAAATATCCCTTTGCCAATTCCACAAGAACAGCCTTAGCGAAAGGCTTCTTGAAGAGAAAGATGTAACTCTGTGAGATGAATTAAGAGAACACAGAGCAGTTTCTCAGAAAGCTTCTTTCCAGTTTGAACGGAAGATATTTCCTGTTTCTCCATAGCCCTCTATGGGCTTCCAAATATCCCTTTGCCAATTCCACAAGAACAGCCTTAGCGAAAAGCTTCTTGAAGGGAAAGATATAACTCTGTGAGATGAATTAACAGAACACAGAGCCGTTTGTCAGAAAGCTTCTTTCCAGTTTTGAACCTAAGATATTTCCTTTTTCACCGTAGCCCTCTGTGGGCTTCCAAATATCCCTTTGCCAATTCCTCAAGAACAGCCTTAGCGAAAGGCTTCTTGAAGGGAAAGATGTAACTCTGTGAGATGAATTAAGAGAACACAGAGCAGTTTCTCAGAAAGCTGCTTTCCAGTTTGAACGGAAGATAATTCCTTTTTCACCATAGCCCTCTATGGGCTACCAAATATCCCTTTGCCAATTCCACAAGAACAGC
Source organism: Chlorocebus sabaeus (assembly GCF_047675955.1). Classification (NCBI taxonomy): domain Eukaryota; kingdom Metazoa; phylum Chordata; class Mammalia; order Primates; family Cercopithecidae; genus Chlorocebus; species Chlorocebus sabaeus. The sequence continues at coordinate 775,860 of NW_027327859.1, forward strand.
CTTAGCGAAAGGCTTCTTTTAGGGAAAGATGTAACTGTGTGAGATGAATTAACAGAGCACCGAGTAGTTTCTCAGAAAGCTTCTTTCCAGTTCGGAACGGAAGATATTTCCTTTTTCACCATAGCCCTCTGTGGGCTTCCAAATATCCCTTTGCCAATTCCACAAGAGCAGCCTTAGCGAAAGGCTTCTTGAAGGGAAAGATGTAACTGTGTGAGATGAATTAACAGAACACAGAGCAGTTTCTCAGAAAGCCTCTTTCCAGTTTTGAACGGAAGGTATTTCCTTTTTCACCATAGCCCTCTACGGGCTTCCAAATATCCCTTGGCCAATTCCACAAGAACAGCCTTAGCGAAAGGCTTCCTGAAGGGAAAGATGTAACTCTGTGAGATGAATTAACGGAACACAGAGAAGTTTCTCAGAAAGCTTCTTTCCAGTTCTGAACGGAAGATATTTCCTTTTTCACCATAGCCCTCTATGGGCTTCCAAATATCCATTTGCCAATTCCAGAAGAACAGCCGTAGCAAAAGGCTTCTTGAAGGGAAAGATGTAACTCTGTGAGATGAATTAACAGAACACAGAGCAGTTTCTCAGAAAGCTTCTTTCCATTTCCGAACGGAAGATATTTCCTTTTTGGCCATAGCCCTCTGCGGGCTTCCAAATATCCCTTTGCCAATTCCACAAGAACAGCCTTAGCGAAAGGCTTCTTGAAGGGAAAGATGTAACTCTGTGAGATGAATTAACAGAACACAGAACAGTTTCTCAGAAAGCTTCTTTCCAGTTTTGAACGGAAGATATTTCCTTTTTCACCATAGCCCTCTTTGGGCTTCCAAATATCCCTTTGCCAATTCCACAAGAACAGGCTTAGCGAAAGGCTTCCTGAAGGGAAAGATGTAACTCTGTGAGATGAATTAAGAGAACACAGAGCAGATTCTCAGAAAGCTTCTTTCCCGTTTTGAACGGAACATATTTCCTTTTTCACCAGAGCCCTCTATGGGCTTTCAAATATCCCTTTGCCAATTCCACAAGAACAGCCTTAGAGAAAGGCTTCCTGAAGGGAAAGATGTAACTCTGTTGGATGAATTAACAGAACACAGAGCAGTTTCTCAGAAAGCTTCTTTCCAGTTTGGAACGAAAGGTATTTCCTTTTTCCCCATAGCCCTCTATGGGCTTCCAAATATCCCTTTGCCAATTCCACAAGAACAGCCTTAGCGAAAGGCTTCTTGAAGGGAAAGATGTAACTCTGTGAGATGAATTAACAGAACACAGAGCAGTTTCTCAGAAAGCTTCTTTCCAGTTTTGAACGGAAGATATTTCCTTTTTCACCATAGCCCTCTATGGGCTTCCAAATATCCCTTTGCCAATTCCACAAGAACAGGTGTAGCGAAATCCTACTTGAAGGGAAAGATGTAACTCTGTGAGATGAATTAACAGAACACAGAGCAGTTTCTCAGAAAGCTTCTTTCAAGTTTCGAACGGAAGATATTTCCTTTTTCACCATAGCCCTCTATGGGCTTCCAAATATCCCTTTGCCAATTCCACAAGAACAGCCTTAGCGAAAGGCTTCTTGAAGGGAAAGATGTAACTCTGTGAGATGAATTAACAGAACACAGAGCAGTTTCTCAGAAAGCTTCTTTCCAGTTTTGAACGGAAGATATTTCCTTTTTCAACATAGCCCACTATGGGCTTCCAAATATCCCTTTGCCAATTCCACAAGAACAGCCACAGCGAAAGACTTCTTGAAGGGAACGATGTAACTCTGTGGGTTGAATTAACAGAACACAGAGCAGTTTCTCAGAAAGCTTCTTTTCAGTTTCGAACGGAAGATATTTCCTTTTTCACCATAGCCCTCTATGGGCTTCCAAATATCCCTTTGCCAATTCCACAAGAACAGCCTTAGCGAAAGGCTTCTAGAAGAGAAAGATGTAACTCTGTGAGATGAATTAAGAGAACACAGAGCAGTTTCTCAGAAAGCTTCTTTCCAGTTTGAACGGAAGATATTTCCTGTTTCTCCATAGCCCTCTATGGGCTTCCAAATATCCCTTTGCCAATTCCACAAGAACAGCCTTAGCGAAAGGCTTCTTGAAGGGAAAGATGTAACTCTGTGAGATGAATTAACAGAACACAGAGCAGTTTCTCAGAAAGCTTCTTTCCAGTGTTGAACGGAAGATATTTCCTTTTTCACCATAGCCCTCTATGGGCTTCCAAATATCCCTTTGCCAATTCCCCAAGAACAGGCTTAGCGAAAAGCTTCTTGAAGGGAAAGATATAAATCTGTGAGATGAATTAACAGAACACAGAGCCGTTTGTCAGAAAGCTTCTTTCCAGTTTTGAACCTAAGATATTTCCTTTTTCACCGTAGCCCTCTGTGGGCTTCCAAATATCCCTTTGCCAATTCCACAAGAACAGCCTTAGCGAAAGGCTTCTTGAAGGGAAAGATGTAACTCTGTGAGATGAATTAAGAGAACACAGAGCAGTTTCTCAGAAAGCTTCTTTCCATTTCTGAACGGAAGATATATCCTTTTTCACCATAGCCCTCTGTGGGCTTCCAAATATCCCTTTGCCAATTCCACAAGAACAGCCTTAGCGAAAGGCTTCCTGAAGGGAAAGATGTAACTCTGTGAGATGAATTAACAGAACACAGAGCAGTTTCTCTGAAAGCTTCTTTCCAGTTTTGAACGGAAGATATTTCCTGTTTCACCATAGCCCTCTATGGGCTTCCAAATATCCCTTTGCCAATTCCACAAGAACAGCCTTGGCGAAAGCCTTCTTGAAGGGAAATATGTAACTTTGTGAGATGAATTAAGAGAACACAGAGCAGTTTCTCAGAAAGCTTCTTTCCAGTTTTGAACGGAAGGTATTTCCTTTTTCACCATAGCCCTCTTTGGGCTTCCAAATATCCCTTTGCCAATTCCACAAGAACAGGCTTAGCGAAAGGCTTCCTGAAGGGAAAGATGTAACTCTGTGAGATGAATTAAGAGAACACAGAGCAGATTCTCAGAAAGCTTCTTTCCCGTTTTGAACGGAACATATTTCCTTTTTCACCAGAGCCCTCTATGGGCATTTCAAATATCCCTTTGCCAATTCCACAAGAACAGCCTTAGAGAAAGGCTTCCTGAAGGGAAAGATGTAACTCTGTGAGATGAATTAACAGAACACAGAGCAGTTTCTCAGAAAGCTTCTTTCCAGTTTTGAACGAAAGGTATTTCCTTTTTCCCCATAGCCCTCTATGGGCTTCCAAATATCCCTTTGCCAATTCCACAAGAACAGCCTTAGCGAAAGGCTTCTTGAAGGGAAAGATGTAACTCTGTGAGATGAATTAACAGAACACAGAGCAGTTTCTCAGAAAGCTTCTTTCCAGTTTTGAACGGAAGATATTTCCTTTTTCACCATAGACCTCTATGGGCTTCCAAATATCCCTTGGCAAATTCCACAAGAACAGGTATAGCGAAATCCTCCTTGAAGGGAAAGATGTAACTCTGTGAGATGAATTAACAGAACACAGAGCAGTTTCTCAGAAAGCTTCTTTCAAGTTTCGAACGGAAGATAATTCCTTTTTCACCATAGCCCTCTATGGGCTTCCAAATATCCCTTTGCCAATTCCACAAGAACAGCCTTAGCGAAAGGCTTCTTGAAGGGAAAGATGTAACTCTGTGAGATGAATTAACAGAACACAGAGCAGTTTCTCAGAAAGCTTCTTTCCAGTTTTGAACGGAAGATATTTCCTTTTTCACCATAGCCCACTATGGGCTTCCAAATATCCCTTTGCCAATTCCACAAGAACAGCCACAGCGAAAGACTTCTTGAAGGGAACGATGCAACTCTGTTAGTTGAATTAACAGAACACAGAGCAGTTTCTCAGAAAGCTTCTTTCCAGTTTCGATCGGAAGATATTTCCTTTTTCACCCTAGCCCTCTATGGGCTTCCAAATATCCCTTTGCCAATTCCACAAGAACAGCCTTAGCGAAAGGCTTCTTGAAGAGAAAGATGTAACTCTGTGAGATGAATTAAGAGAACACAGAGCAGTTTCTCAGAAAGATTCTTTCCAGTTTGAAGGGATGATATTTCCTGTTTCTCCATAGCCCTCTATGGGCTTCCAAATATCCCTTTGCCAATTCCACAAGAACAGCCTTAGCGAAAGGCTTCTTGAAGGGAAAGATGTAACTCTGTGAGATGAATTAAAAGAACACAGAGCAGTTTCTCAGAAAGCTTCTTTCCAGTTTTGAACGGAAGATATTTTCTTTTTCACCATAGCCCTCTATGGGCTACCAAATATCCCTTTGCCAATTCCAGAAGAACAGCCTTAGCGAAAGGCTTCTTGAAGGGAAAGATGTAACTCTGTGAGATGAATTAACAGAACACAGAGCAGTTTCTCTGAAAGCTTCTTTCCAGTTTTGAACGGAAGATATTTCCTGTTTCACCTTAGCCCTCTATGGGCTTCCAAATATCCCTTTGCCAATTCCACAAGAACAGCCTTGGCGAAAGGCTTCTTGAAGGGAAAGATGTAACTCTGTGTGATGAATGAACAGAACATAGAGCAGTTTCTCAGAAAGCTTCTTTCCAGTTCTGAACTGAAGATATTTCCTTTTTCACCATAGCCCTCTATGGGCTTCCAAATATCCCTTTGCCAATTCCACAAGAACAGCCTTAGCGAAAAGCTTCTTGAAGGGAAAGATATAACTCTGTGAGATGAATTAACAGAACACAGAGCCGTTTGTCGGAAAGCTTCTTTCCAGTTTTGAACCTAAGATATTTCCTTTTTCACCGTAGCCCTCTGTGGACTTCCAAATATCCCTTTGCCAATTCCACAAGAACAGCCTTAGCCAAAGGCTTCTTGAAGGGAAAGATGTAACTCTGTGAGATGAATTAAGAGAACACAGAGCAGTTTCTCAGAAAGCTGCTTTCCAGTTTGAACGGAAGATATTTCCTTTTTCACCATAGCCCTCTATGGGCTACCAAATATCCCTTTGTCAATTCCACAAGAACAGCCTTCGCGAAAGGCTTCTTGAAGGGAAAGATGTAACTCTGTGAGATGAATTAACAGAACACAGAGCAGTTCCTCAGAAAGCTTCTTTCCAGTTTTGAACGGAAGATATTTCCTTTTTCAACATAGCCTTCTAACGGCTTCCAAATATCCCTTTGCCAATTCCACAAGAACAGCCTTAGCGAAAGGCTTTCTGAAGGGAAAGATGTAACTCTGTGAGATGAATTAACAGAGCACCGAGCAGTTTCTCAGAAAGCTTCTTTCCATTTCTGAACGGAAGATATATCCTTTTTCACCATAGCCCTCTGTGGGCTTCCAAATATCCCTTTGCCAATTCCACAAGAACAGCCTTAGCGAAAGGCTTCTTGAAGGGAAAGATGTAACTCTGTGAGATGAATTAACAGAACACAGAGCAGTTTCTCAGAAAGCTTCTTTCCAGTTTTGAACGGAAGATATTTCCTTTTTCACCATAGCCCACTATGGGCTTCCAAATATCCCTTTGCCAATTCCACAAGAACAGCCACAGCGAAAGACTTCTTGAAGGGAACGATGCAACTCTTCGAGTTGAATTAACAGAACACAGAGCAGTTTCTCAGAAAGCTTCTTTCCACTTTCGAACGGAAGATATTTCCTTTTTCACCATAGACCTCTACGGGCTTCCAAATATCCCTTTGCCAATTCCACAAGAACAGCCTTAGCGAAAGGCTTCTTGAAGAGAAAGATGTAACTCTGTGAGATGAATTAAGAGAACACAGAGCAGTTTCTCAGAAAGCTGCTTTCCAGTTTGAACGGAAGATAATTCCTTTTTCACCATAGCCCTCTATGGGCTACCAAATATCCCTTTGCCAATTCCACAAGAACAGCCTTAGCGAAAGGCTTCTTGAAGGGAAAGATGTAACTCTGTGAGATGAATTAACAGAACACAGAGCAGTTTCTCTGAAAGCTTCTTTCCAGTTTTGAACGGAAGATATTTCCTGTTTCAACTTAGCCCTCTATGGGCTTCCAAATATCCCTTTGCCAATTTCACAAGAACAGCCTTGGCGAAAGGCTTCTTGAAGGGAAAGATGAAACTCTGTGAGATGAATTAACAAAACACAGAGCAGTTCCTCAGAAAGCTTCTTTCCAGTTTTGAACGGAAGTATTTCCTTTTTCAACATAGCCTTCTAACGGCTTCCAAATATCCCTTTGCCAATTCCACAAGAACAGCCTTAGCGAAAGGCTTTCTGAAGGGAAAGATGTAACTCGGTGAGATGAATTAACAGAACACAGAGAAGTTTCTCAGAAAGCTTCTTTCCAGTTCTGAACGGAAGGTATTTCCTTTTTCACCATAGCTCTCTGTGGCCTTCCATATATCCCTTTGCGAATTCCACAAGAACAGCCTTAGCGAAAGGCTTCTTGAAGGGAAAGATGTAACTCTGTGGGATGAATTAACAGAACACAGAGCAGTTTCTCAGAAAGCTGCTTTCCAGTTTTGAACGGAAGATATTTCCTTTTTCACCATAGCCCTCTATGGGCTTCCAAATATCCCTTTGCCAATTCCACAAGAACAGCCTTAGCGAAAGGCTTCTTGAAGGGAAAGATGTAACTCTGTGAGATGAATTAACAGAGCACAGAGCAGTTTCTCAGAAAGCTTCTTTCCAGTTTTGAACGGAAGATATTTCCTGTTTCACCATAGCCCTCTATGGGCTTCCAAATATCCCTTTGCCAATTCCACAAGAACAGCCTTGGCGAAAGGCTTCTTGAAGGGAAAGATGTAACTTTGTGAGATAAATTAAGAGAACACAGAGCAGTTTCTCAGGAAGCTTCTTTCCCGTTTTGAACGGAAGATATTTCCTTTTTCACCATAGCCCTCTATGGGCTTCCAAATATCCCTTTGCCAATTCCACAAGAACAGCCTAGCGAAAGGCTTCCTGAAGGGAAAGATGTAACTCTGTGAGATGAATTAAGAGAACACAGAGCAGTTTCTCAGAAAGCTTCTTTCCAGTTTTGAACGGAAGATACTTCTTTTTTCACCATAGCCCTCTATGGGCTTCCAAATATACCTTTGCCAATTCCACAAGAACAGCCTTAGCGAAAGTCTTTTGAAGGGAAAGATGTAACTCTGTGAGATGAATTAACAGAGCACCGAGCAGTTTCTCAGAAAGCTTCTTTCCATTTCTGAACGGAAGATATATCCTTTTTCACCATAGCCCTCTGTGGGCTTCCAAATATCCCTTTGCCAATTCCACAAGAACAGCCTTAGCGAAAGGCTTCTTGAAGGGAAAGATGTAACTCTCTGAGATGAATTAACAGAACACAGAGCAGTTTCTCTGAAAGCTTCTTTCCAGTTTTGAACGGAAGATATTTCCTGTTTCACCATAGCCCTCTATGCGCTTCCAAATATCCCTTTGCCAATTCCACAAGAACAGCCTTGGCGAAAGCCTTCTTGAAGGGAAATATGTAACTTTGTGAGATGAATTAAGAGAACACAGAGCAGTTTCTCAGAAAGCTTCTTTCCAGTTTTGAACGGAAGGTATTTCCTTTTTCACCATAGCCCTCTTTGGTCTTCCAAATATCCCTTTGCCAATTCCACAAGAACAGGCTTAGCGAAAGACTTCCTGAAGGGAAAGATGTAACTCTGTGAGATGAATTAAGAGAACACAGAGCAGATTCTCAGAAAGCTTCTTTCCTGTTTTGAACGGAACATATTTCCTTTTTCCCCATAGCCCTCTATGGGCTTCCAAATATCCCTTTGCCAATTCCACAAGAACAGCCTTGGCGAAAGGCTTCTTGAAGGGAAAGATGTAACTCTGTGAGATGAATTAACAGAACACAGAGCAGTTTCTCAGAAAGCTTCTTTCCAGTTTTGAACGGAAGATATTTCCTTTTTCACCATAGCCCTCTATGGGCTTCCAAATATCCCTTGGCCAATTCCACAAGAACAGGTATAGCGAAATCCTCCTTGAAGGGAAAGATGTAACTCTGTGAGATGAATTAACAGAACACAGAGCAGTTTCTCAGAAAGCTTCTTTCAAGTTTCGAACGGAAGATATTTCCTTTTTCACCATAGCCCTCTATGGGCTTCCAAATATCCCTTTGCCAATTCCACAAGAACAGCCTTAGCGAAACGCTTCTTGAAGGGAAAGATGTAACTCTGTGAGATGAATTAACAGAACACAGAGCAGTTTCTCAGAAAGCTTCTTTCCAGTTTTGAACGGAAGATATTTCCTTTTTCACCATAGCCCACTATGGGCTTCCAAATATCCCTTTGCCAATTCCACAAGAACAGCCACAGCGAAAGACTTCTTGAAGGGAACGATGCAACTCTGTGAGTTGAATTAACAGAACACAGAGCAGTTTCTCAGAAAGCTTCTTTCCAGTTTCGAGCGGAAGATATTTCCTTTTTCACCATAGCCCTCTATGGGCTTCCAAATATGCCTTTGCCAATTCCACAAGAACAGCCTTAGCGAAAGGCTTCTTGAAGAGAAAGATGTAACTCTGTGAGATGAATTAAGAGAACACAGAGCAGTTTCTCAGAAAGCTTCTTTCCAGTTTGAACGGAAGATATTTCCTGTTTCTCCATAGCCCTCTATGGGCTTCCAAATAACCCTTTGCCAATTCCACAAGAACGGCCTTAGCGAAAGGCTTCTTGAAGGGAAAGATGTAACTCTGTGAGATGAATTAACAGAACACAGAGCAGTTTCTCAGAAAGCTTCTTTCCAGTGTTGAACGGATGATATTTCCTTTTTCACCGTAGCCCTCTATGGGCTTCCAAATATCCCTTTGCCAATTCCACAAGAACAGCCTTAGCGAGAAGCTTCTTGAAGGGAAAGATGTAACTCTGTGAGATGAATTAACAGAACACAGAGCAGTTTCTCAGAAAGCTTCTTTCCAGTTTGAACGGAAGATATTTCCTGTTTCACCATATCCCTCTATGGGCTTCCAAATATCCCTTTGCCAATTCCACAAGAACAGCCTTAGCAAAAGGCTTCTTGAAGGGAAAGATGTAACTCTGTGAGATGAATTAACAGAACACAGAGCAGTTTCTCAGAAAGCTTCTTTCCAGTTTTGAACGGAAGATATTTCCTTTTTCACCATAGCCCTCTATGGGCTACCAAATATACCTTTGCCAATTCCACAAGAACAGCCTTAGCGAAAGGCTTCTTGAAGGGAAAGATGTAACTCTGTGGGATGAATTAACAGAACACAGAGCAGTTTCTCAGAAAGCTGCTTTCCAGTTTTGAACGGAAGATATTTCCTTTTTCACCATAGCCCTCTATGGGCTTCCAAATATCCCTTTGCCAATTCCACAAGAACAGCCTTAGCGAAAGGCTTCTTGAAGGGATAGATGTAACTCTGTGAGATGAATTAACAGAGCACAGAGCAGTTTCTCTGAAAGCTTCTTTCCAGTTTTGAACGGAAGATATTTCCTGTTTCACCATAGCCCTCTATGGGCTTCCAAATATCCCTTTGCCAATTCCACAAGAACAGCCTTGGCGAAAGTCTTTTGAAGGGAAAGATGAAACTCTGTGAGATGAATTAACAGAACACAGAGCAATTTCTCAGAAAGCTGCTTTCCAGTTTGAACGGAAGATATTTCCTTTTTCACCATAGCCGTCTGTGGGCTTCCAAATATCCCTTTGCCAATTCCACAAGAGCAGCCTTAGCGAAAGGCTTCTTGAAGGGAAAGATGTAACTCTGTGAGATGAATTAACAGAACACAGAGCAGTTTCTCAGAAAGCTTCTTTCCAGTTTTGAACGGAAGATGTTTCCTTTTTCACCATAGCCCTCTATGGGCTACCAAATATCCCTTTGCCAATTCCACAAGAACAGCCTTAGCGAAAGGCTTCTTGAAGGGAAAGATGTAACTCTGTGAGATGAATTAACAGAACACAGAGCAGTTTCTCTGAAAGCTTCTTTCCAGTTTTGAACGGAAGATATTTCATGTTTCACCTTAGCCCTCTATGGGCTTCCAAATATCCCTTTGCCAATTCCACAAGAACAGCCTTGGCGAAAGGCTTCTTGAAGGGAAAGATGTAACTCTGTGAGATGAATTAACAGAACACAGAGCAGTTTCTCAGAAAGCTTCTTTCCAGTGTTGAACGGAAGATAGTTCCTTTTTCACCATAGCCCTCTATGGGCTTCCAAATATACCTTTGCCAATTCCACAAGAACAGCCTTAGCGAAAGTCTTTTGAAGGGAAAGATGTAACTCTGTGAGATGAATTAACAGAGCACCGAGCAGTTTCTCAGAAAGCTTCTTTCCATTTCTGAAAGGAAGATACTTCCTTTTTCACCATAGCCCTCTGGGGGCTTCCAAATATCCCTTTGCCAATTCCACAAGAACAGCCTTAGCGAAAGGCTTCTTGAAGGGAAAGATGTAACTCTGTGAGATGAATTAACAGAACACAGAGCAGTTTCTCTGAAAGCTTCTTTCAAGTTTTGAACGGAAGATATTTCCTGTTTCACCATAGCCCTCTATGGGCTTCCAAATATCCCTTTGCCAATTCCACAAGAACAGCCTTGGCGAAATCCTTCTTGAAGGGAAATATGTACCTTTGTGAGATGAAATAACAGAACACAGAGCAGTTTCTCAGAAAGCTTCTTTCCCGTTTTGAACGGAACATATTTCCTTTTTCACCAGAGCCCTCCATGGGCTTTCAAATATCCCTTTGCCAATTCCACAAGAACAGCCTTAGAGAAAGGCTTCCTGAAGGGAAAGATGTAACTCTGTGAGATGAATTAACAGAACACAGAGCAGTTTCTCAGAAAGCTTCTTTCCAGTTTTGAACGGAAGATATTTCCTTTTTCACCATAGCCCTCTATGGGCTTCCAAATATCCCTTGGCCAATTCCACAAGAACAGGTATAGCGAAATCCTCCTTGAAGGGAAAGATGTAACTCTGTGAGATGAATTAACAGAACACAGAGCAGTTTCTCAGAAAGCTTCTTTCAAGTTTCGAACGGAAGATATTTCCTTTTTCACCATAGCCCTCTATGGGCTTCCAAATATCCCTTTGCCAATTCCACAAGAACAGCCTTAGCAAAACGCTTCTTGAAGGGAAAGATGTAACTCTGTGAGATGAATTAACAGAACACAGAGCAGTTTCTCAGAAAGCTTCTTTCCAGTTTTGACCGGAAGATATTTCCTTTTTCACCATAGCCCACTATGGGCTTCCAAATATCCCTTTGCCAATTCCACAAGAACAGCCACAGGGAAAGACTTCTTGAAGGGAACGATGCAACTCTGTGAGTTGAATTAACAGAACACAGAGCAGTTTCTAAGAAAGCTTCTTTCCAGTTTCGAACGGAAGATATTTCCTTTTTCACCATAGCCCTCTATGGGCTTCCAAATATCCCTTTGCCAATTCCACAAGAACAGCCTTAGCGAAAGGCTTCTTGAAGAGAAAGATGTAACTCTGTGAGATGAATTAAGAGAACACAGAGCAGTTTCTCAGAAAGCTTCTTTCCAGTTTGAACGGAAGATATTTCCTGTTTCTCCCTAGCCCTCTATGGGCTTCCAAATATCCCTTTGCCAATTCCACAAGAACAGCCTTAGCGAAAGTCTTCTTGAAGGGAAAGATGTAACTCTGTGAGATGAATTAACAGAACACAGAGCAGTTTCTCAGAAAGCTTCTTTCCAGTGTTGAACGCAAGATATTTCCTTTTTCAACATATCCTTCTAAGGGCTTCCAAATATCCCTTTGCCAATTCCACAAGAACAGCCTTAGCGAAAGGCTTCCTGAAGGGAAAGATGTAACTCTGTGAGATGAATTAACAGAACACAGAGAAGTTTCTCAGAAAGCTTCTTTCCAGTTCTGAACGGAAGGTATTTCCTTTTTCACCATAGCTCTCTGTGGCCTTCCATATATCCCTTTGCCAATTCCACAAGAACAGCCTTAGCGAAAGGCTTCTTGAAGGGAAAGATGTAACTCTGTGGGATGAATTAACAGAACACAGAGCAGTTTCTCAGAAAGCTTCTTTCCCGTTTTGAACGGAAGATATTTCCTTTTTCACCATAGCCCTCTATGGGCTTCCAAATATCCCTTTGCCAATTCCACAAGAACAGCCTTAGCGAAAGGCTTCATGAAGGGAAAGATGTAACTCTGTGAGATGAATTAACAGAGCACAGAGCAGTTTCTCTGAAAGCTTCTTTCCAGTTTTGAACGGAAGATATTTCCTGTTTCACCATAGCCCTCTATGGGCTTCCAAATATCCCTTTGCCAATTCCACAAGAACAGCCTTGGCGAAAGGCTTCTTGAAGGGAAAGATGTAACTTTGTGAGATAAATTAAGAGAACACAGAGCTGTTTCTCAGAAAGCTTCTTTCCAGTTTTGAACGGAAGATATTTCCTTTTTCACCATAGCCCTCTATGGGCTTCCAAATATCCCTTTGCCAATTCCACAAGAATAGCCTTAGCGAAAGGCTTCCTGAAGGGAAAGATGTAACTCTGTGAGATGAATTAAGAGAACACAGAGCAGTTTCTCAGAAAGCTTCTTTCCAGTTTTGAACGGAAGATAGGTCCTTTTTCACCATAGCCCTCTATGGGCTTCCAAATATCCCTTTTCCAATTCCACAAGAACAGCCTTAGCGAAAGTCTTTTGAAGGGAAAGATGAAACTCTGTGAGATGAATTAACAGAACACAGAGCAGTTTTTCAGAAAGCTTCTTTCCAGTTTTAAACGGAAGATATTTCCTTTTTCACCATAGCCCTCTATGGGCTTCCAAATATCCCTTGGCCAATTCCACAAGAACAGCCTTAGCGAAAGGCTTCCTGAAGGGAAAGATGTAACTCTGTGAGATGAATTAACAGAACACAGAGAAGTTTCTCAGAAAGCTTCTTTCCTGTTTGGAACGGAAGATATTTCCTTTTTCACCAAACCCACTATGGGCTTCCAAATATCCCTTTGCCAATTCCACAAGAACAGCCTTAGCGAAAGGCTTCTTGAAGGGAAAGATGTAACTCTGTGAGATGAATTAACAGAACACAGAGCAGTTTCTCAGGAAGCTTCTTTCCAGTTTTGAACGGAAGATATTTCCTTTTTCAACATAGCCTTCTATGGGCTTCCAAATATCCCTTTGCCAATTCCACAAGAACAGCCTTAGCGAAAGGCTTCCTGAAGGGAAAGATGTAACTCTGTGAGATGAATTAACAGAACACAGAGCAGTTTCTCAGAAAGTTTCTTTCCAGTTTTGAACGGAAGATACTTCCTTTTTCACCATAGCCCTCTATGGGCTTCCAAATATACCTTTGCCAATTCCACAAGAACAGCCTTAGCGAAAGTCTTTTGAAGGGAAAGATGTAACTCTGTGAGATGAATTAACAGAACACAGAGCAGTTTCTTAGAAAGCTTCTTTCCAGTTCTGAACGGAAGATATTTCCTTTTTCACCATAGCCCTCTATGGGCTTCCAAATATCCATTTGCCAATTCCACAAGAACAGCCGTAGCGAAAGGCTTCTTGAAGGGAAAGATGTAACTCTGTGAGATGAATTAACAGAGCACCGAGCAGTATCTCAGAAAGCTTCTTTCCATTTCTGAACGGAAGATATTTCCTTTTTCAGCAAAGCCCTCTGTGGGCTTCCAAATATCCCTTTGCCAATTACACAAGAACCGCATTAGCGAAAGGCTTCCTGAAGGGAAAGATGTAACTCTGTGAGATGAATTAACAGAACTCAGAGCAGTTTCTCAGAAAGATTCTTTCCGTGTTTTGAACGGAACATATTTCCTTTTTCACCAGAGCCCTCTATGGGCTTTCAAATATCCCTTTGCCAATTCCACAAGAACAGCCTTAGAGAAAGGCTTCCTGAAGGGAAAGATGTAACTCTGTGAGATGAATTAAGAGAACACAGAGCAGTTTCTCAGAAAGCTTCTTTCCAGTTTGGAACGAAAGTTATTTCCTTTTTCCCCATAGCCCTCTATGGGCTTCCAAATATCCCTTTGCCAATTCCACAAGAACAGGCTTAGCGAAAGGCTTCTTGAAGGGAAAGATGTAACTCTGTGAGATGAATTAACAGAACACAGAGCAGATTCTCAGAAAGCTTCTTTCCAGTTTTGAACGGAAGATAATTCCTTTTTCACCATAGCCCTCTATGGGCTTCCAAATATCCATTTGCCAATTCCACAAGAACAGCCTTAGCGAAAGGCTTCTTGAAGGGAAAGATGTAACTCTGTGAGATGAATTAACAGAACACAGAGCAGTTTCTCAGAAAGCTTCTTTCAAGTTTCGAATGGAAGATATTTCCTTTTTCACCATAGCCCTCAATGGGCTTCCAAATATCCCTTTGCCAATTCCAAAAGAACAGCCTTAGCGAAAGGCTTCCTGAAGGGAAAGATGTAACTCTGTGAGATGAATTAAGAGAACACAGAGCAGTTTCTCAGAAAGCTTCTTTCCAGTTTTGAACGGAAGATATTTCCTTTTTCACCATAGCCCACAATGGGCTTCCAAATATCCCTTTGCCAATTCCACAAGAACAGCCACAGCGAAAGACTTCTTGAAGGGAACGATGTAACTCTGTGAGTTGAATTAACAGAACACAGAGCAGTTTCTCAGAAAGCTTCTTTCCAGTTTTGAACGGAAGATATTTCCTTTTTCACCACAGCCCTCTATGGGCTTCCAAATATCCCTTTGCCAATTCCACAAGAACAGCCTTAGCGAAAGGCTTCTTGAAGAGAAAGATGTAATTCTGTGAGATGAATTAAGAGAACACAGAGCAGTTTCTCAGAAAGATTCTTTCCGGTTTGGAACGAGAGGATTTCCTTTTTCCCCATAGCCCTCTATGGGCTTCCAAATATCCCTTTGCCAATTCCACAAGAACAGCCTTAGCGAAAGGCTTCTTGAAGGGAAAGATGTAACTCTGTGAGATGAATTAAGAGAACACAGAGCAGTTTCTCAGAAAGCTTCTTTCCAGTTTTGAACGGAAGATATTTCCTTTTTCACCATAGCCCTCTATGGGCTTCCAAATATCCCTTGGCCAATTCCACAAGAACAGGTATAGCGAAATCCTACTTGAAGGGAAAGATGTAACTCTGTGAGATGAATTAACAGAACACAGAGCAGTTTCTCAGAAAGCTTCTTTCAAGTTTCGAACGGAAGATATTTCCTTTTTCACCATAGCCCTCTATGGGCTTCAAAATATCCCTTTGCCAATTCCACAAGAACAGCCTTAGCGAAAGGCTTCTTGAAGGGAAAGATGTAACTCTGTGAGATGAATTAACAGAATACAGAGCAGTTTCTCAGAAAGCTTCTTTCCAGTGTTGAACGGAAGATATTTCCTTTTTCACCATAGCCCTCTATGGGCTTCCAAATATCCCTTTGCCAATTCCACAAGAACAGCCTTAGCGAAAAGCTTCTTGAAGGTAAAGATATAACTCTGTGAGATGAATTAACAGAACACAGAGCCGTTTGTCAGAAAGCTTCTTTCCAGTTTTGAACCTAAGATATTTCCTTTTTCACCGTAGCCCTCTGTGGGATTCCAAATATCCCTTTGCCAATTCCACAAGAACAGCCTTAGCGAAAGGCTTCTTGAAGGGAAAGATGTAACTCTGTGACAGGAATTAAGAGAACACAGAGCAGTTTCTCAGAAAGCTTCTTTCCACTTTGAACGGAAGATATTTCCTGTTTCACCATAGCCCTCTATGGGCTTCCAAATATCCCTTTGCCAATTCCACAAGAACAGACTTAGCGAAAGGCTTTTTGAAGGGAAAGATGTAACTCTGTGAGATGAATAAACAGAACACAGAGCAGTTCCTCAGAAAGCTTCTTTCCAGTTTTGAACGGAAGATATTTCCTTTTTCAACATAGCCTTCTAAGGGCTTCCAAATATCCCTTTGCAATTCCACAAGAACAGCCTTAGCGAAAGGCTTCCTGAAGGGAAAGATGTAACTCTGTGAGATGAATTAACAGAACACAGAGAAGTTTCTCAGAAAGCTTCTTTCCAGTTCTGAACGGAAGGTATTTCCTTTTTCACCATAGCTCTCTGTGGCCTTCCATATATCCCTTTGCCAATTCCACAAGAACAGCCTTAGCGAAAGGCATCTTGAAGGGAAAGATGTAACTCTGTGGGATGAATTAACAGAACACAGAGCAGTTTCTCAGAAAGCTGCTTTCCAGTTTTGAACGGAAGATATTTCCTTTTTCACCATAGCCCTCTATGGGCTTCCAAATATCCCTTTGCCAATTAAACAAAAACAGCCTTAGCGGAAGGCTTCTTGAATGGAAAGATGTAACTCTGTGAGATGAATTAACAGAGCACAGAGCAGTTTCTCTGAAAGCTTCTTTCCAGTTTTGAACGGAAGATATTTCCTGTTTCACCATAGCCCTCTATGGGCTTCCAAATATCCCTTTGCCAATTCCACAAGAACAGCCTTGGCGAAAGGCTTCTTGAAGGGAAAGATGTAACTTTGTGAGATATATTAAGAGAACACAGAGCAGTTTCTCAGAAAGCTTCTTTCCAGTTTTGAACGGAAGATATTTCCTTTTTCACCATAGCCCTCTATTGGCTTCCAAATTTCCCTTTACCAATTCCACAAGAACAGCCTTAGCGAAAGGCTTCCTGAAGGGAAAGATGTAACTCTGTGAGATGAATTAAGAGAACACAGAGCAGTTTCTCAGAAAGCTTCTTTCCAGTTTTGAACGGAAGATACTTCCTTTTTCACCATAGCCCTCTATGGGCTTCTAAATATCCCTTTGCCAATTCCACAAGAACAGCCTTAGCGAAAGTCTTTTGAAGGGAAAGATGAAACTCTGTGAGATGAATTAACAGAACACAGAGCAGTTTTTCAGAAAGCTTCTTTCCAGTTTTAAACGGAAGATATTTCCTTTTTCACCATAGCCCTCTATGGGCTTCCAAATATCCCTTTGCCAATTCCACAAGAACAGCCTTAGGGAAAGGCTTCTTGAAGGGAAAGATGTCAATCTGTGAGATGAATTAACAGAGCACCGAGAAGTTTCTCAGAAAGCTTCTTTCCAGTTCGGAACGGAAGATATTTCCTTTTTCACCATAGCCCTCTGTGGGCTTCCAAATATCCCTTTGCCAATTCCACAAGAGCAGCCTTAGCGAAAGGCTTCTTGAAGGGAAAGATGTAACTCTGTGAGATGAATTAACAGAACACAGAGCAGTTTCTCAGAAAGCTTCTTTCCAGTTTTGAACGGAAGATATTTCCTTTTTCACCATAGCCCTCTTTGGGCTTCCAAATATCCCTTTGACAATTCCACAAGAACAGCCATAGCGAAAGGCTTCTTGAAGGGTACGATGTAACTCTGTGAGTTGAATTAACAGAACACAGAGCAGTTTCTCAGAAAGCTTCTTTCCAGTTTCGAACGGAAGATATTTCCTTTTTCACCGTAGCCCTCTATGGGCTTCCAAATATCCCTTTGCCAATTCCACAAGAACAGCCTTAGCGAAAGGCTTCTTGAAGGGAAAGATGTAACTCTGTGAGTTGAATTAACAGAACACAGAGCAGTTTCTCAGAAAGCTTCTTTCCAGTTTGAACGGAAGATATTTCCTGTTTCTCCATAGCCCTCTATGGGCTTCCAAATATCCCTTTGCCAATTCCACAAGAACAGCCTTAGCGAAAGGCTTCTTGAAGGGAAAGATGTAACTCTGTGAGATGAATTAACAGAGCACCGAGCAGTTTCTCAGAAAGCTTCTTTCCATTTCTGAACGGAAGATATTTCCTTTTTCAGCATAGCCCTCTGTGGGCTTCCAAATATCCCTTTGCCAATTACACAAGAACCGCCTTAGCGAAAGGCTTCTTGAAGGGAAAGATGTAACTCTGAGAGATGAATTAACAGAACACAGAGCAGTTTCTCTGAAAGCTTCTTTCCAGTTTTGAACGGAAGATATTTCCTGTTTCACCATAGCCCTCTATGGGCTTCCAAATATCCCTTTGCCAATTCCACAAGAACAGCCTTGGCGAAAGCCTTCTTGAAGGGAAAGATGTAACTTTGTGAGATGAATTAAGAGAACACTGAGCAGTTCCTCAGAAAGCTTCTTTCCAGTTTTGAATGGAAGATATTTCCTTTTTCACCATAGCCCTCTTTGGGCTTCCAAATATCCCTTTGCCAATTCCACAGGAACAGGCTTAGCGAAAGGCTTCCTGAAGATAAAGATGTAACTCTGTGAGATGAATTAAGAGAACACAGAGCAGATTCTCAGAAAGCTTCTTTCCCGTTTTGAACGGAACATATTTCCTTTTTCACCAGAGCCCTCTATGGGCTTCCAAATATCCATTTGCCAATTCCACAAGAACAGCCGTAGCGAAAGGCTTCTTGAAGGGAAAGATGTAACTCTGTGAGATGAATTAACAGAGCACCGAGCAGTATCTCAGAAAGCTTCTTTCCATTTCTGAACGGAAGATATTTCCTTTTTCAGCAAAGCCCTCTGTGGGCTTCCAAATATCCCTTTGCCAATTACACAAGAACCGCATTAGCGAAAGGCTTCCTGAAGGGAAAGATGTAACTCTGTGAGATGAATTAACAGAACTCAGAGCAGTTTCTCAGAAAGATTCTTTCCGTGTTTTGAACGGAACATATTTCCTTTTTCACCAGAGCCCTCTATGGGCTTTCAAATATCCCTTTGCCAATTCCACAAGAACAGCCTTAGAGAAAGGCTTCCTGAAGGGAAAGATGTAACTCTGTGAGATGAATTAAGAGAACACAGAGCAGTTTCTCAGAAAGCTTCTTTCCAGTTTGGAACGAAAGTTATTTCCTTTTTCCCCATAGCCCTCTATGGGCTTCCAAATATCCCTTTGCCAATTCCACAAGAACAGCCTTAGCGAAAGGCTTCTTGAAGGGAAAGATGTAACTCTGTGAGATGAATTAACAGAACACAGAGCAGATTCTCAGAAAGCTTCTTTCCAGTTTTGAACGGAAGATAATTCCTTTTTCACCATAGCCCTCTATGGGCTTCCAAATATCCATTTGCCAATTCCACAAGAACAGCCTTAGCGAAAGGCTTCTTGAAGGGAAAGATGTAACTCTGTGAGATGAATTAACAGAACACAGAGCAGTTTCTCAGAAAGCTTCTTTCAAGTTTCGAATGGAAGATATTTCCTTTTTCACCATAGCCCTCAATGGGCTTCCAAATATCCCTTTGCCAATTCCAAAAGAACAGCCTTAGCGAAAGGCTTCCTGAAGGGAAAGATGTAACTCTGTGAGATGAATTAAGAGAACACAGAGCAGTTTCTCAGAAAGCTTCTTTCCAGTTTTGAACGGAAGATATTTCCTTTTTCACCATAGCCCACAATGGGCTTCCAAATATCCCTTTGCCAATTCCACAAGAACAGCCACAGCGAAAGACTTCTTGAAGGGAACGATGTAACTCTGTGAGTTGAATTAACAGAACACAGAGCAGTTTCTCAGAAAGCTTCTTTCCAGTTTTGAACGGAAGATATTTCCTTTTTCACCACAGCCCTCTATGGGCTTCCAAATATCCCTTTGCCAATTCCACAAGAACAGCCTTAGCGAAAGGCTTCTTGAAGAGAAAGATGTAATTCTGTGAGATGAATTAAGAGAACACAGAGCAGTTTCTCAGAAAGATTCTTTCCGGTTTGGAACGAGAGGATTTCCTTTTTCCCCATAGCCCTCTATGGGCTTCCAAATATCCCTTTCCAATTCCACAAGAACAGCCTTAGCGAAAGGCTTCTTGAAGGGAAAGATGTAACTCTGTGAGATGAATTAAGAGAACACAGAGCAGTTTCTCAGAAAGCTTCTTTCCAGTTTTGAACGGAAGATATTTCCTTTTTCACCATAGCCCTCTATGGGCTTCCAAATATCCCTTGGCCAATTCCACAAGAACAGGTATAGCGAAATCCTACTTGAAGGGAAAGATGTAACTCTGTGAGATGAATTAACAGAACACAGAGCAGTTTCTCAGAAAGCTTCTTTCAAGTTTCGAACGGAAGATATTTCCTTTTTCACCATAGCCCTCTATGGGCTTCAAAATATCCCTTTGCCAATTCCACAAGAACAGCCTTAGCGAAAGGCTTCTTGAAGGGAAAGATGTAACTCTGTGAGATGAATTAACAGAACACAGAGCAGTTTCTCAGAAAGCTTCTTTCCAGTGTTGAACGGAAGATATTTCCTTTTTCACCATAGCCCTCTATGGGCTTCCAAATATCCCTTTGCCAATTCCACAAGAACAGCCTTAGCGAAAAGCTTCTTGAAGGTAAAGATATAACTCTGTGAGATGAATTAACAGAACACAGAGCCGTTTGTCAGAAAGCTTCTTTCCAGTTTTGAACCTAAGATATTTCCTTTTTCACCGTAGCCCTCTGTGGGATTCCAAATATCCCTTTGCCAATTCCACAAGAACAGCCTTAGCGAAAGGCTTCTTGAAGGGAAAGATGTAACTCTGTGACAGGAATTAAGAGAACACAGAGCAGTTTCTCAGAAAGCTTCTTTCCACTTTGAACGGAAGATATTTCCTGTTTCACCATAGCCCTCTATGGGCTTCCAAATATCCCTTTGCCAATTCCACAAGAACAGACTTAGCGAAAGGCTTTTTGAAGGGAAAGATGTAACTCTGTGAGATGAATAAACAGAACACAGAGCAGTTCCTCAGAAAGCTTCTTTCCAGTTTTGAACGGAAGATATTTCCTTTTTCAACATAGCCTTCTAAGGGCTTCCAAATATCCCTTTGCAATTCCACAAGAACAGCCTTAGCGAAAGGCTTCCTGAAGGGAAAGATGTAACTCTGTGAGATGAATTAACAGAACACAGAGAAGTTTCTCAGAAAGCTTCTTTCCAGTTCTGAACGGAAGGTATTTCCTTTTTCACCATAGCTCTCTGTGGCCTTCCATATATCCCTTTGCCAATTCCACAAGAACAGCCTTAGCGAAAGGCATCTTGAAGGGAAAGATGTAACTCTGTGGGATGAATTAACAGAACACAGAGCAGTTTCTCAGAAAGCTGCTTTCCAGTTTTGAACGGAAGATATTTCCTTTTTCACCATAGCCCTCTATGGGCTTCCAAATATCCCTTTGCCAATTAAACAAAAACAGCCTTAGCGGAAGGCTTCTTGAATGGAAAGATGTAACTCTGTGAGATGAATTAACAGAGCACAGAGCAGTTTCTCTGAAAGCTTCTTTCCAGTTTTGAACGGAAGATATTTCCTGTTTCACCATAGCCCTCTATGGGCTTCCAAATATCCCTTTGCCAATTCCACAAGAACAGCCTTGGCGAAAGGCTTCTTGAAGGGAAAGATGTAACTTTGTGAGATATATTAAGAGAACACAGAGCAGTTTCTCAGAAAGCTTCTTTCCAGTTTTGAACGGAAGATATTTCCTTTTTCACCATAGCCCTCTATTGGCTTCCAAATTTCCCTTTACCAATTCCACAAGAACAGCCTTAGCGAAAGGCTTCCTGAAGGGAAAGATGTAACTCTGTGAGATGAATTAAGAGAACACAGAGCAGTTTCTCAGAAAGCTTCTTTCCAGTTTTGAACGGAAGATACTTCCTTTTTCACCATAGCCCTCTATGGGCTTCTAAATATCCCTTTGCCAATTCCACAAGAACAGCCTTAGCGAAAGTCTTTTGAAGGGAAAGATGAAACTCTGTGAGATGAATTAACAGAACACAGAGCAGTTTTTCAGAAAGCTTCTTTCCAGTTTTAAACGGAAGATATTTCCTTTTTCACCATAGCCCTCTATGGGCTTCCAAATATCCCTTTGCCAATTCCACAAGAACAGCCTTAGGGAAAGGCTTCTTGAAGGGAAAGATGTCAATCTGTGAGATGAATTAACAGAGCACCGAGAAGTTTCTCAGAAAGCTTCTTTCCAGTTCGGAACGGAAGATATTTCCTTTTTCACCATAGCCCTCTGTGGGCTTCCAAATATCCCTTTGCCAATTCCACAAGAGCAGCCTTAGCGAAAGGCTTCTTGAAGGGAAAGATGTAACTCTGTGAGATGAATTAACAGAACACAGAGCAGTTTCTCAGAAAGCTTCTTTCCAGTTTTGAACGGAAGATATTTCCTTTTTCACCATAGCCCTCTTTGGGCTTCCAAATATCCCTTTGACAATTCCACAAGAACAGCCATAGCGAAAGGCTTCTTGAAGGGTACGATGTAACTCTGTGAGTTGAATTAACAGAACACAGAGCAGTTTCTCAGAAAGCTTCTTTCCAGTTTCGAACGGAAGATATTTCCTTTTTCACCGTAGCCCTCTATGGGCTTCCAAATATCCCTTTGCCAATTCCACAAGAACAGCCTTAGCGAAAGGCTTCTTGAAGGGAAAGATGTAACTCTGTGAGATGAATTAACAGAACACAGAGCAGTTTCTCAGAAAGCTTCTTTCCAGTTTGAACGGAAGATATTTCCTGTTTCTCCATAGCCCTCTATGGGCTTCCAAATATCCCTTTGCCAATTCCACAAGAACAGCCTTAGCGAAAGGCTTCTTGAAGGGAAAGATGTAACTCTGTGAGATGAATTAACAGAGCACCGAGCAGTTTCTCAGAAAGCTTCTTTCCATTTCTGAACGGAAGATATTTCCTTTTTCAGCATAGCCCTCTGTGGGCTTCCAAATATCCCTTTGCCAATTACACAAGAACCGCCTTAGCGAAAGGCTTCTTGAAGGGAAAGATGTAACTCTGAGAGATGAATTAACAGAACACAGAGCAGTTTCTCTGAAAGCTTCTTTCCAGTTTTGAACGGAAGATATTTCCTGTTTCACCATAGCCCTCTATGGGCTTCCAAATATCCCTTTGCCAATTCCACAAGAACAGCCTTGGCGAAAGCCTTCTTGAAGGGAAAGATGTAACTTTGTGAGATGAATTAAGAGAACACTGAGCAGTTCCTCAGAAAGCTTCTTTCCAGTTTTGAATGGAAGATATTTCCTTTTTCACCATAGCCCTCTTTGGGCTTCCAAATATCCCTTTGCCAATTCCACAGGAACAGGCTTAGCGAAAGGCTTCCTGAAGATAAAGATGTAACTCTGTGAGATGAATTAAGAGAACACAGAGCAGATTCTCAGAAAGCTTCTTTCCCGTTTTGAACGGAACATATTTCCTTTTTCACCAGAGCCCTCTATGGGCTTTCAAATATCCCTTTGCCAATTCCACAAGAACAGCCTTAGAGAAAGGCTTCTTGAAGGGAAAGATGTAACTCTGTGACATGAATTAACAGAACACAGAGCAGTTTCTCAGAAAGCTTCTTTCAAGTTTCGAACGGAAGATATTTCCTTTTTCACCATAGCCCTCTATGGGCTTCCAAATATCCCTTTGCCAATTCCACAAGAACAGCCTTAGCGAAAGGCTTCTTGAAGGGAAAGATGTAACTCTGTGACATGAATTAACAGAACACAGAGCAGTTTC
The DNA here is from genome assembly GCF_047675955.1 of Chlorocebus sabaeus. Classification (NCBI taxonomy): domain Eukaryota; kingdom Metazoa; phylum Chordata; class Mammalia; order Primates; family Cercopithecidae; genus Chlorocebus; species Chlorocebus sabaeus. The sequence continues at coordinate 799,127 of NW_027327859.1, forward strand.
TCAGAAAGCTTCTTTCCAGTTTTGAACGGAAGATATTTCCTTTTTCACCATAGCCCACAATGGGCTTCCAAATATCCCTTTGCCAATTCCACAAGAACAGCCACAGCGAAAGACTTCTTGAAGGGAACGATGTAACTCTGTGAGTTGAATTAACAGAACACAGAGCAGTTTCTCAGAAAGCTTCTTTCCAGTTTTGAACGGAAGATATTTCCTTTTTCACCATAGCCCTCTATGGGCTTCCAAATATCCCTTTGCCAATTCCACAAGAACAGCCTTAGCGAAAGGCTTCTTGAAGAGAAAGATGTAATTCTGTGAGATGAATTAAGAGAACACAGAGCAGTTTCTCAGAAAGATTCTTTCCAGTTTGGAACGAGGGGATTTCCTTTTTCCCCATAGCCCTCTATGGGCTTCCAAATATCCCTTTGCCAATTCCACAAGAACAGCCTTAGCGAAAGGCTTCTTGAAGGGAAAGATGTAACTCTGTGAGATGAATTAACAGAACACAGAGCAGTTTTTCAGAAAGCTTCTTTCCAGTTTTGAACGGAAGATATTTCCTTTTTCACCATAGCCCTCTATGGGCTTCCAAATATCCCTTTGCCAATTCTACAAGAACAGCCTTGGCGAAATCCTTCTTGAAGGGAAATATGTACCTTTGTGAGATGAAATAACAGAACACAGAGCAGTTTCTCAGAAAGCTTCTTTCCCGTTTTGAACGGAACATATTTCCTTTTTCACCAGAGCCCTCTATGGGCTTTCAAATATCAATTGCCAATTCCACAAGAACAGCCTTAGAGAAAGGCTTCCTGAAGGGAAAGATGTAACTCTGTGAGATGAATTAACAGAACACAGAGCAGTTTCTCAGAAAGCTTCTTTCCAGTTTTGAACGGAAGATATTTCCTTTTTCACCATAGCCCTCTATGGGCTTCCAAATATCCCTTGGCCAATTCCACAAGAACAGGTATAGCGAAATCCTCCTTGAAGGGAAAGATGTAACTCTGTGAGATGAATTAACAGAACACAAAGCAGTTTCTCAGAAAGCTTCTTTCAAGTTTCGAACGGAAGATATTTCCTTTTTCACCATAGCCCTCTATGGGCTTCCAAATATCCCTTTGCCAATTCCACAAGAACAGCCTTAGCAAAACGCTTCTTGAAGGGAAAGATGTAACTCTGTGAGATGAATTAACAGAACACAGAGCAGTTTCTCAGAAAGCTTCTTTCCAGTTTTGAACGGAAGATATTTCCTTTTTCACCATAGCCCACTATGGGCTTCCAAATATCCCTTTGCCAATTCCACAAGAACAGCCACAGGGAAAGACTTCTTGAAGGGAACGATGCAACTCTGTGAGTTGAATTAACAGAACACAGAGCAGTTTCTAAGAAAGCTTCTTTCCAGTTTCGAACGGAAGATATTTCATTTTTCACCATAGCCCTCTATGGGCTTCCAAATATCCCTTTGCCAATTCCACAAGAACAGCCTTAGCGAAAGGCTTCTTGAAGAGAAAGATGTAACTCTGTGAGATGAATTAAGAGAACACAGAGCAGTTTCTCAGAAAGCTTCTTTCCAGTTTGAACGGAAGATATTTCCTGTTTCTCCCTAGCCCTCTATGGGCTTCCAAATATCCCTTTGCCAATTCCACAAGAACAGCCTTAGCGAAAGGTTTCTTGAAGGGAAAGATGTAACTCTGTGAGATGAATTAACAGAACACAGAGCAGTTTCTCAGAAAGCTTCTTTCCAGTGTTGAACGGAAGATATTTCCTTTTTCACCATAGCCCTCTATGGGCTTCCAAATATCCCTTTGCCAATTCCACAAGAACAGCCTTAGCGAGAAGCTACTTGAAGGGAAAGATATAACTCTGTGAGATGAATTAACAGAACACAGAGCCGTTTGTCAGAAAGCTTCTTTCCAGTTTTGAAAGGAAGATATTTCCTTTTTCACCGTAGCCCTCTATGGGCTTCCAAATATCCCTTTGCCAATTCCACAAGAACAGCCTTAGCGAAAGGCTTCTTGAAGGGAAAGATGTAACTCTGTGAGATGAATTAAGAGAACACAGAGCAGTTTCTCAGAAAGCTTCTTTCCAGTTTGAACGGAAGATATTTCCTGTTTCACCATATCCCTCTATGGGCTTCCAAATATCCCTTTGCCAATTCCACAAGAACAGCCTTAGCGAAAGGCTTCTTGAAGGGAAAGATGTAACTCTTTGAGATGAATTAACAGAACTCAGAGCAGTTTCTCAGAAAGCTTCTTTCCAGTTTTGAACGGAAGATATTTCCTTTTTCACCATAGCCCTCTATGGGCTACCAAATATCCCTTTGCCAATTCCACAAGAACAGCCTTAGCGAAAGGCTTCTTGAAGGGAAAGATGTAACTCTGTGAGATGAATTAACAGAACACAGAGCAGTTTCTCTGAAAGCTTCTTTCCAGTGTTGAACGGAAGATATTTCCTGTTTCACCTTAGCCCTCTATGGGCTTCCAAATATCCCTTTGCCAATTCCACAAGAACAGCCTTGGCGAAAGGCTTCTTGAAGGGAAAGATGTAACTCTGTGAGATGAATTAACAGAACACAGAGCAGTTCCTCAGAAAGCTTCTTTCCAGTTTTGAACGGAAGATATTTCCTTTTTCAACATATCCTTCTAAGGGCTTCCAAATATCCCTTTGCCAATTCCACAAGAACAGCCTTAGCGAAAGGCTTCCTGAAGGGAAAGATGTAACTCTGTGAGATGAATTAACAGAACACAGAGAAGTTTCTCAGAAAGCTTCTTTCCAGTTCTGAACGGAAGGTATTTCCTTTTTCACCATAGCTCTCTGTGGCCTTCCATATATCCCTTTGCCAATTCCACAAGAACAGCCTTAGCGAAAGGCTTCTTGAAGGGAAAGATGTAACTCTGTGGAATGAATTAACAGAACTCAGAGCAGTTTCTCAGAAAGCTGCTTTCCAGTTTTGAACGGAAGATATTTCCTTTTTCACCATAGCCCTCTATGGGCTTCCAAATATCCCTTTGCCAATTCCACAAGAACAGCCTTAGCGAAAGGCTTCATGAAGGGAAAGATGTAACTCTGTGAGATGAATTAACAGAGCACAGAGCAGTTTCTCTGAAAGCTTCTTTCCAGTTTTGAACGGAAGATATTTCCTGTTTCACCATAGCCCTCTATGTGCTTCCAAATATCCCTTTGCCAATTCCACAAGAACAGCCTTGGCGAAAGGCTTCTTGAAGGGAAAGATGTAACTTTGTGAGATAAATTAAGAGAACACAGAGCAGTTTCTCAGAAAGCTTCTTTCCAGTTTTGAACGGAAGATATTTCCTTTTTCACCATAGCCCTCTATGGGCTTCCAAATATCCCTTTGCCAATTCCACAAGAATAGCCTTAGCGAAAGGCTTCCTGAAGGGAAAGATGTAACTCTGTGAGATGAATTAAGAGAACACAGAGCAGTTTCTCAGAAAGCTTCTTTCCAGTTTTGAACGGAAGATAGGTCCTTTTTCACCATAGCCCTCTATGGGCTTCCAAATATACCTTTGCCAATTCCACAAGAACAGCCTTAGCGAAAGTCTTTTGAAGGGAAAGATGAAACTCTGTGAGATGAATTAACAGAACACAGAGCAGTTTTTCAGAAAGCTTCTTTCCAGTTTTAAACGGAAGATATTTCCTTTTTCACCATAGCCCTCTATGGGCTTCCAAATATCCCTTGGCCAATTCCACAAGAACAGCCTTAGCGAAAGGCTTCATGAAGGGAAAGATGTAACTCTGTGAGATGAATTAACAGAACACAGAGAAGTTTCTCAGAAAGCTTCTTTCCTGTTTGGAACGGAAGATATTTCCTTTTTCACCATAGCCCTCTATGGGCTTCCAAATATCCCTTTGCCAATTCCACAAGAACAGCCTTAGCGAAAGGCTTCTTGAAGGGAAAGATGTAACTCTGTGAGATGAATTAACAGAACACAGAGCAGTTTCTCAGAAAGCTTCTTTCCAGTTTTGAACGGAAGATATTTCCTTTTTCAACATAGCCTTCTATGGGCTTCCAAATATCCCTTTGCCAATTCCACAAGAACAGCCTTAGCGAAAGGCTTCCTGAAGGGAAAGATGTAACTCTGTGAGATGAATTAACAGAACACAGAGCAGTTTCTCAGAAAGCTTCTTTCCAGTTTTGAACGGAAGATACTTCCTTTTTCACCATAGCCCTCTATGGGCTTCCAAATATACCTTTGCCAATTCCACAAGAACAGCCTTAGCGAAAGTCTTTTGAAGGGAAAGATGTAACTCTGTGAGATGAATTAACAGAACACAGAGCAGTTTCTTAGAAAGCTTCTTTCCAGTTCTGAACGGAAGATATTTCCTTTTTCACCATAGCCCTCTATGGGCTTCCAAATATCCATTTGCCAATTCCACAAGAACAGCCGTAGCGAAAGGCTTCTTGAAGGGAAAGATGTAACTCTGTGAGATGAATTAACAGAGCACCGAGCAGTATCTCAGAAAGCTTCTTTCCATTTCTGAACGGAAGATATTTCCTTTTTCAGCATAGCCCTCTGTGGGCTTCCAAATATCCCTTTGCCAATTACACAAGAACCGCATTAGCGAAAGGCTTCCTGAAGGGAAAGATGTAACTCTGTGAGATGAATTAACAGAACACAGAGCAGTTTCTCTGAAAGCTTCTTTCCAGTTTTGAACGGAAGATATTTCCTGTTTCACCATAGCCCTCTATGGGCTTCCAAATATCCCTTTGCCAATTCCACAAGAACAGCCTTGGCGATAGCCTTCTTGAAGGGAAAGATGTAACTTTGTGAGATGAATTAAGAGAACACTGAGCAGTTTCTCAGAAAGCTTCTTTCCAGTTTTGAATGGAAGATATTTCCTTTTTCACCATAGCCCTCTTTGGGCTTCCAAATATCCCTTTGCCAATTCCACAAGAACAGGCTTAGCGAAAGGCTTCCTGAAGATAAAGATGTAACTCTGTGAGATGAATTAAGAGAACACAGAGCAGATTCTCAGAAAGCTTCTTTCCCGTTTTGAACGGAACATATTTCCTTTTTCACCAGAGCCCTCTATGGGCTTTCAAATATCCCTTTGCCAATTCCACAAGAACAGCCTTAGAGAAAGGCTTCCTGAAGGGAAAGATGTAACTCTGTGAGATGAATTAACAGAACACAGAGCAGTTTCTCAGAAAGCTTCTTTCCAGTTTTGAACGAAAGGTATTTCCTTTTTCCCCATAGCCCTCTATGGGCTTCCAAATATCCCTTTGCCAATTCCACAAGAACAGCCTTAGCGAAAGGCTTCTTGAAAGGAAAGATGTAACTCTGTGAGATGAATTAACAGAACACAGAGCAGTTCCTCAGAAAGCTTCTTTCCAGTTTTGAACGGAAGATATTTCCTTTTTCAACATATCCTTCTAAGGGCTTCCAAATATCCCTTTGCCAATTCCACAAGAACAGCCTTAGCGAAAGGCTTCCTGAAGGGAAAGATGTAACTCTGTGAGATGAATTAACAGAACACAGAGAAGTTTCTCAGAAAGCTTCTTTCCAGTTCTGAACGGAAGGTATTTCCTTTTTCACCATAGCTCTCTGTGGCCTTCCATATATCCCTTTGCCAATTCCACAAGAACAGCCTTAGCGAAAGGCTTCTTGAAGGGAAAGATGTAACTCTGTGGGATGAATTAACAGAACTCAGAGCAGTTTCTCAGAAAGCTGCTTTCCAGTTTTGAACGGAAGATATTTCCTTTTTCACCATAGCCCTCTATGGGCTTCCAAATATCCCTTTGCCAATTCCACAAGAACAGCCTTAGCGAAAGGCTTCATGAAGGGAAAGATGTAACTCTGTGAGATGAATTAACAGAGCACAGAGCAGTTTCTCTGAAAGCTTCTTTCCAGTTTTGAACGGAAGATATTTCCTGTTTCACCATAGCCCTCTATGTGCTTCCAAATATCCCTTTGCCAATTCCACAAGAACAGCCTTGGCGAAAGGCTTCTTGAAGGGAAAGATGTAACTTTGTGAGATAAATTAAGAGAACACAGAGCAGTTTCTCAGAAAGCTTCTTTCCAGTTTTGAACGGAAGATATTTCCTTTTTCACCATAGCCCTCTATGGGCTTCCAAATATCCCTTTGCCAATTCCACAAGAATAGCCTTAGCGAAAGGCTTCCTGAAGGGAAAGATGTAACTCTGTGAGATGAATTAAGAGAACACAGAGCAGTTTCTCAGAAAGCTTCTTTCCAGTTTTGAACGGAAGATAGGTCCTTTTTCACCATAGCCCTCTATGGGCTTCCAAATATACCTTTGCCAATTCCACAAGAACAGCCTTAGCGAAAGTCTTTTGAAGGGAAAGATGAAACTCTGTGAGATGAATTAACAGAACACAGAGCAGTTTTTCAGAAAGCTTCTTTCCAGTTTTAAACGGAAGATATTTCCTTTTTCACCATAGCCCTCTATGGGCTTCCAAATATCCCTTGGCCAATTCCACAAGAACAGCCTTAGCGAAAGGCTTCCTGAAGGGAAAGATGTAACTCTGTGAGATGAATTAACAGAACACAGAGAAGTTTCTCAGAAAGCTTCTTTCCTGTTTGGAACGGAAGATATTTCCTTTTTCACCATAGCCCTCTATGGGCTTCCAAATATCCCTTTGCCAATTCCACAAGAACAGCCTTAGCGAAAGGCTTCTTGAAGGGAAAGATGTAACTCTGTGAGATGAATTAACAGAACACAGAGCAGTTTCTCAGAAAGTTTCTTTCCAGTTTTGAACGGAAGATATTTCCTTTTTCAACATAGCCTTCTATGGGCTTCCAAATATCCCTTTGCCAATTCCACAAGAACAGCCTTAGCGAAAGGCTTCCTGAAGGGAAAGATGTAACTCTGTGAGATGAATTAACAGAACACAGAGCAGTTTCTCAGAAAGCTTCTTTCCCGTTTTGAACGGAAGATACTTCCTTTTTCACCATAGCCCTCTATGGGCTTCCAAATATACCTTTGCCAATTCCACAAGAACAGCCTTAGCGAAAGTCTTTTGAAGGGAAAGATGTAACTCTGTGAGATGAATTAACAGAACACAGAGCAGTTTCTTAGAAAGCTTCTTTTCAGTTCTGAACGGAAGATATTTCCTTTTTCACCATAGCCCTCTATGGGCTTCCAAATATCCATTTGCCAATTCCACAAGAACAGCCGTAGCGAAAGGCTTCTTGAAGGGAAAGATGTAACTCTGTGAGATGAATTAACAGAGCACCGAGCAGTATCTCAGAAAGCTTCTTTCCATTTCTGAACGGAAGATATTTCCTTTTTCAGCATAGCCCTCTGTGGGCTTCCAAATATCCCTTTGCCAATTACACAAGAACCGCATTAGCGAAAGGCTTCCTGAAGGGAAAGATGTAACTCTGTGAGATGAATTAACAGAACACAGAGCAGTTTCTCTGAAAGCTTCTTTCCAGTTTTGAACGGAAGATATTTCCTGTTTCACCATAGCCCTCTATGGGCTTCCAAATATCCCTTTGCCAATTCCACAAGAACAGCCTTGGCGATAGCCTTCTTGAAGGGAAAGATGTAACTTTGTGAGATGAATTAAGAGAACACTGAGCAGTTTCTCAGAAAGCTTCTTTCCAGTTTTGAATGGAAGATATTTCCTTTTTCACCATAGCCCTCTTTGGGCTTCCAAATATCCCTTTGCCAATTCCACAAGAACAGGCTTAGCGAAAGGCTTCCTGAAGATAAAGATGTAACTCTGTGAGATGAATTAAGAGAACACAGAGCAGATTCTCAGAAAGCTTCTTTCCCGTTTTGAACGGAACATATTTCCTTTTTCACCAGAGCCCTCTATGGGCTTTCAAATATCCCTTTGCCAATTCCACAAGAACAGCCTTAGAGAAAGGCTTCCTGAAGGGAAAGATGTAACTCTGTGAGATGAATTAACAGAACACAGAGCAGTTTCTCAGAAAGCTTCTTTCCAGTTTTGAACGAAAGGTATTTCCTTTTTCCCCATAGCCCTCTATGGGCTTCCAAATATCCCTTTGCCAATTCCACAAGAACAGCCTTAGCGAAAGGCTTCTTGAAGGGAAAGATGTAACTCTGTGAGATGAATTAACAGAACACAGAGCAGTTTCTCAGAAAGCTTCTTTCCAGTTTTGAACGGAAGATAATTCCTTTTTCACCATAGCCCTCTATGGGCTTCCAAATATCCATTTGCCAATTCCACAAGAACAGCCTTAGCGAAAGGCTTCTTAAAGGGAAAGATGTAACTCTGTGAGATGAATTAACAGAACACAGAGCAGTTTCTCAGAAAGCTTCTTTCAAGTTTCGAATGGAAGATATTTCCTTTTTCACCATAGCCCTCTATGGGCTTCCAAATATCCCTTTGCCAATTCCACAAGAACAGCCTTAGCGAAAGGCTTCTTGAAGGGAAAGATGTAACTCTGTGACATGAATTAACAGAACACAGAGCAGTTTCTCAGAAAGCTTCTTTCCAGTTTTGAACGGAAGATATTTCCTTTTTCACCATAGCCCACAATGGGCTTCCAAATATCCCTTTGCCAATTCCACAAGAGCAGCCACAGCGAAAGACTTCTTGAAGGGAACGATGTAACTCTGTGAGTTGAATTAACAGAACACAGAGCAGTTTCTCAGAAAGCTTCTTTCCAGTTTTGAACGGAAGATATTTCCTTTTTCACCATAGCCCTCTATGGGCTTCCAAATATCCCTTTGCCAATTCCACAAGAACAGCCTTAGCGAAAGGCTTCTTGAAGAGAAAGATGTAATTCTGTGAGATGAATTAAGAGAACACAGAGCAGTTTCTCAGAAAGATTCTTTCCGGTTTGGAACGAGGGGATTTCCTTTTTCCCCATAGCCCTCTATGGGCTTCCAAATATCCCTTTGCCAATTCCACAAGAACAGCCTTAGCGAAAGGCTTCTTGAAGGGAAAGATGTAACTCTGTGAGATGAATTAACAGAACACAGAGCAGTTTCTCAGAAAGCTTCTTTCCAGTTTTGAACGGAAGATATTTCCTTTTTCACCATAGCCCTCTATGGGCTTCCAAATATCCCTTGGCCAATTCCACAAGAACAGGTATAGCGAAATCCTACTTGAAGGGAAAGATGTAACTCTGTGAGATGAATTAACAGAACACAGAGCAGTTTCTCAGAAAGCTTCTTTGAAGTTTCGAACGGAAGATATTTCCTTTTTCACCATAGCCCTCTATGGGCTTCAAAATATCCCTTTGCCAATTCCACAAGAACAGCCTTAGCGAAAGGCTTCTTGAAGGGAAAGATGTAACTCTGTGAGATGAATTAACAGAACACAGAGCAGTTTCTCAGAAAGCTTCTTTCCAGTGTTGAACGGAAGATATTTCCTTTTTCACCATAGCCCTCTATGGGCTTCCAAATATCCCTTTGCCAATTCCACAAGAACAGCCTTAGCGAAAAGCTTCTTGAAGGGAAAGATATAACTCTGTGAGATGAATTAACAGAACACAGAGCCGTTTGTCAGAAAGCTTCTTTCCAGTTTTGAACCTAAGATATTTCCTTTTTCACCGTAGCCCTCTGTGGGATTCCAAATATCCCTTTGCCAATTCCACAAGAACAGCCTTAGCGAAAGGCTTCTTGAAGGGAAAGATGTAACTCTGTGACAGGAATTAAGAGAACACAGAGCAGTTTCTCAGAAAGCTTCTTTCCAGTTTGAACGGAAGATATTTCCTGTTTCACCATAGCCCTCTATGGGCTTCCAAATATCCCTTTGCCAATTCCACAAGAACAGACTTAGCGAAAGGCTTTTTGAAGGGAAAGATGTAACTCTGTGAGATGAATAAACAGAACACAGAGCAGTTCCTCAGAAAGCTTCTTTCCAGTTTTGAACGGAAGATATTTCCTTTTTCAACATAGCCTTCTAAGGGCTTCCAAATATCCCTTTGCATTTCCAAAAGAACAGCCTTAGCGAAAGGCTTCCTGAAGGGAAAGATGTAACTCTGTGAGATGAATTAACAGAACACAGAGAAGTTTCTCAGAAAGCTTCTTTCCAGTTCTGAACGGAAGGTATTTCCTTTTTCACCATAGCTCTCTGTGGCCTTCCATATATCCCTTTGCCAATTCCACAAGAACAGCCTTAGCGAAAGGCTTCTTGAAGGGAAAGATGTAACTCTGTGGGATGAATTAACAGAACACAGAGCAGTTTCTCAGAAAGCTTCTTTCCAGTTTTGAACGGAAGATATTTCCTTTTTCACCATAGCCCTCTATGGGCTTCCAAATATCCCTTTGCCAATTAAACAAAAACAGCCTTAGCGGAAGGCTTCTTGAATGGAAAGATGTAACTCTGTGAGATGAATTAACAGAGCACAGAGCAGTTTCTCTGAAAGCTTCTTTCCAGTTTTGAACGGAAGATATTTCCTGTTTCACCATAGCCCTCTATGGGCTTCCAAATATCCCTTTGCCAATTCCACAAGAACAGCCTTGGCGAAAGGCTTCTTGAAGGGAAAGATGTAACTTTGTGAGATATATTAAGAGAACACAGAGCAGTTTCTCAGAAAGCTTCTTTCCAGTTTTGAACGGAAGATATTTCCTTTTTCACCATAGCCCTCTATTGGCGTCCAAATTTCCCTTTACCAATTCCACAAGAACAGCCTTAGCGAAAGGCTTCCTGAAGGGAAAGATGTAACTCTGTGAGATGAATTAAGAGAACACAGAGCAGTTTCTCAGAAAGCTTCTTTCCAGTTTTGAACGGAAGATACTTCCTTTTTCACCATAGCCCTCTATGGGCTTCCAAATATCCCTTTGCCAATTCCACAAGAACAGCCTTAGCGAAAGTCTTTTGAAGGGAAAGATGAAACTCTGTGAGATGAATTAACAGAACACAGAGCAGTTTTTCAGAAAGCTTCTTTCCAGTTTTAAACGGAAGATATTTCCTTTTTCACCATAGCCCTCTATGGGCTTCCAAATATCCCTTTGCCAATTCCACAAGAACAGCCTTAGCGAAAGGCTTCTTGAAGGGAAAGATGTAACTCTGTGAGATGAATTAACAGAGCACCGAGAAGTTTCTCAGAAAGCTTCTTTCCAGTTCGGAACGGAAGATATTTCCTTTTTCACCATAGCCCTCTGTGGGCTTCCAAATATCCCTTTGCCAATTCCACAAGAGCAGCCTTAGCGAAAGGCTTCTTGAAGGGAAAGATGTAACTCTGTGAGATGAATTAACAGAACACAGAGCAGTTTCTCAGAAAGCTTCTTTCCAGTTTTGAACGGAAGATATTTCCTTTTTCACCATAGCCCTCTTTGGGCTTCCAAATATCCCTTTGACAATTCCACAAGAACAGCCATAGCGAAAGGCTTCTTGAAGGGTACGATGTAACTCTGTGAGTTGAATTAACAGAACACAGAGCAGTTTCTCAGAAAGCTTCTTTCCAGTTTCGAACGGAAGATATTTCCTTTTTCACCGTAGCCCTCTATGGGCTTCCAAATATCCCTTTGCCAATTCCACAAGAACAGCCTTAGCGAAAGGCTTCTTGAAGGGAAAGATGTAACTCTGTGAGATGAATTAACAGAACACAGAGCAGTTTCTCAGAAAGCTTCTTTCCAGTTTGAACGGAAGATAATTCCTGTTTCTCCATAGCCCTCTATGGGCTTCCAAATATCCCTTTGCCAATTCCACAAGAACAGCCTTAGCGAAAGGCTTCTTGAAGGGAAAGATGTAACTCTGTGAGATGAATTAACAGAGCACCGAGCAGTTTCTCAGAAAGCTTCTTTCCATTTCTGAACGGAAGATATTTCCTTTTTCAGCATAGCCCTCTGTGGGCTTCCAAATATCCCTTTGCCAATTACACAAGAACCGCCTTAGCGAAAGGCTTCTTGAAGGGAAAGATGTAACTCTGAGAGATGAATTAACAGAACACAGAGCAGTTTCTCTGAAAGCTTCTTTCCAGTTTTGAACGGAAGATATTTCCTGTTTCACCATAGCCCTCTATGGGCTTCCAAATATCCCTTTGCCAATTCCACAAGAACAGCCTTGGCGAAAGCCTTCTTGAAGGGAAAGATGTAACTTTGTGAGATGAATTAAGAGAACACTGAGCAGTTCCTCAGAAAGCTTCTTTCCAGTTTTGAATGGAAGATATTTCCTTTTTCACCATAGCCCTCTTTGGGCTTCCAAATATCCCTTTGCCAATTCCACAGGAACAGGCTTAGCGAAAGGCTTCCTGAAGATAAAGATGTAACTCTGTGAGATGAATTAAGAGAACACAGAGCAGATTCTCAGAAAGCTTCTTTCCCGTTTTGAACGGAACATATTTCCTTTTTCGCGAGAGCCCTCTATGGGCTTTCAAATATCCCTTTGCCAATTCCACAAGAACAGCCTTAGAGAAAGGCTCCCTGAAGGGAAAGATGTAACTCTGTGAGATGAATTAACAGAAAACAGGGCAGTTTCTCAGAAAGCTTCTTTCCAGTTTGGAACGAAAGGTATTTCCTTTTTGCCCATAGCCCTCTATGGGCTTCCAAATATCCCTTTGCCAATTCCACAAGAACAGCCTTAGCGAAAGGCTTCTTGAAGAGAAAGATGTAACTCTGTGAGATGAATTAACAGAACACAGAGCAGTTTCTCAGAAAGCTTCTTTCCAGTTTTGAACGGAAGATATTTCCTTTTTCACCATAGCCCTCTATGGGCTTCCAAATATCCATTTGCCAATTCCACAAGAACAGCCTTAGCGAAAGGCTTCTTGAAGGGAAAGATGTAACTCTGTGAGATGAATTAACAGAACACAGAGCAGTTTCTCAGAAAGCTTCTTTCAAGTTTCGAACGGAAGATATTTCCTTTTTCACCATAGCCCTCTATGGGCTTCCAAATATCCCTTTGCCAATTCCACAAGAACAGCCTTAGCGAAAGGCTTCTTGAAGGGAAAGATGTAACTCTGTGACATGAATTAACAGAACACAGAGCAGTTTCTCAGAAAGCTTCTTTCCAGTTTTGAACGGAAGATATTTCCTTTTTCTCCATAGCCCACAATGGGCTTCCAAATATCCCTTTGCCAATTCCACAAGAACAGCCACAGCGAAAGACTTCTTGAAGGGAACGATGTAACTCTGTGAGTTGAATTAACAGAACACAGAGCAGTTTCTCAGAAAGCTTCTTTCCAGTTTTGAACGGAAGATATTTCCTTTTTCACCATAGCCCTCTATGGGCTTCCAAATATCCCTTTGCCAATTCCACAAGAACAGCCTTAGCGAAAGGCTTCTTGAAGAGAAAGATGTAATTCTGTGAGATGAATTAAGAGAACACAGAGCAGTTTCTCAGAAAGATTCTTTCCAGTTTGGAACGAGGGGATTTCCTTTTTCCCCATAGCCCTCTATGGGCTTCCAAATATCCCTTTGCCAATTCCACAAGAACAGCCTTAGCGAAAGGCTTCTTGAAGGGAAAGATGTAACTCTGTGAGATGATTTAACAGAACACAGAGCAGTTTTTCAGAAAGCTTCTTTCCAGTTTTGAACGGAAGATATTTCCTTTTTCACCATAGCCCTCTATGGGCTTTCAAATATCCCTTGGCCAATTCCACAAGAACAGGTATAGCGAAATCCTACTTGAAGGGAAAGATGTAACTCTGTGAGATGAATTAACAGAACACAGAGCAGTTTCTCATAAAGCTTCTTTCAAGTTTCGAACGGAAGATATTTCCTTTTTCACCATAGCCCTCTTTGGGCTTCAAAATATCCCTTTGCCAATTCCACAAGAACAGCCTTAGCGAAAGGCTTCTTGAAGGGAAAGATGTAACTCTGTGAGATGAATTAACAGAACACAGAGCAGTTTCTCAGAAAGCTTCTTTCCAGTGTTGAACGGAAGATATTTCCTTTTTCACCATAGCCCTGTATGGGCTTCCAAATATCCCTTTGCCAATTCCACAAGAACAGCCTTAGCGAAAAGCTTCTTGAAGGGAAAGATATAACTCTGTGAGATGAATTAACAGAACACAGAGCCGTTTGTCAGAAAGCTTCTTTCCAGTTTTGAACCTAAGATATTTCCTTTTTCACCGTAGCCCTCTGTGGGATTCCAAATATCCCTTTGCCAATTCCACAAGAACAGCCTTAGCGAAAGGCTTCTTGAAGGGAAAGATGTAACTCTGTGAGAGGAATTAAGAGAACACAGAGCAGTTTCTCAGAAAGCTTCTTTCCAGTTTGAACGGAAGATATTTCCTGTTTCACCATAGCCCTCTATGGGCTTCCAAATATCCCTTTGCCAATTCCACAAGAACAGACTTAGCGAAAGGCTTTTTGAAGGGAAAGATGTAACTCTGTGAGATGAATAAACAGAACACAGAGCAGTTCCTCAGAAAGCTTCTTTCCAGTTTTGAACGGAAGATATTTCCTTTTTCAACATAGCCTTCTAAGGGCTTCCAAATATCCCTTTGCAATTCCACAAGAACAGCCTTAGCGAAAGGCTTCCTGAAGGGAAAGATGTAACTCTGTGAGATGAATTAACAGAACACAGAGAAGTTTCTCAGAAAGCTTCTTTCCAGTTCTGAACGGAAGGTATTTCCTTTTTCACCATAGCTCTCTGTGGCCTTCCATATATCCATTTGCCAATTCCACAAGAACAGCCTTAGCGAAAGGCTTCTTGAAGGGAAAGATGTAACTCTGCGGGATGAATTAACAGAACACAGAGCAGTTTCTCAGAAAGCTGCTTTCCAGTTTTGAACGGAAGATAATTCCTTTTTCACCATAGCCCTCTATGGGCTTCCAAATATCCCTTTGCCAATTAAACAAGAACAGCCTTAGCGAAAGGCTTCTTGAATGGAAAGATGTAACTCTGTGAGATGAATTAACAGAGCACAGAGCAGTTTCTCTGAAAGCTTCTTTCCAGTTTTGAACGGAAGATATTTCCTGTTTCACCATAGCCCTCTATGGGCTTCCAAATATCCCTTTGCCAATTCCACAAGAACAGCCTTGGCGAAAGGCTTCTTGAAGGGAAAGATGTAACCTTGTGAGATAAATTAAGAGAACACAGAGCAGTTTCTCAGAAAGCTTCTTTCCAGTTTTGAACGGAAGATATTTCCTTTTTCACCATAGCCCTCTAATGGCTTCCAAATATCCCTTTACCAATTCCACAAGAAAAGCCTTAGCGAAAGGCTTCCTGAAGGGAAAGATGTAACTCTGTGAGATGAATTAAGAGAACACAGAGCAGTTTCTCAGAAAGCTTCTTTCCAGTTTTGAACGGAAGATACTTCCTTTTTCACCATAGCCCTCTATGGGCTTCCAAATATACCTTTGCCAATTCCACAAGAACAGCCTTAGCGAAAGTCTTTTGAAGGGAAAGATGAAACTCTGTGAGATGAATTAACAGAACACAGAGCAGTTTTTCAGAAAGCTTCTTTCCAGTTTTAAACGGAAGATATTTCCTTTTTCACCATAGCCCTCTATGGGCTTCCAAATATCCCTTTTCCAGTTCCACAAGAACAGCCTTAGCGAAAGGCTTCTTGAAGGGAAACATGTAACTCTGTGAGATGAATTAACAGAACACAGAGCCGTGTGTCAGAAAGCTTCTTTCCAGTTTTGAACCTAAGATATTTCCTTTTTCACCGTAGCCCTCTATGGGCTTCCAAATATCCCTTTGCCAATTCCATAAGAACAGCCTTAGCGAAAGGCTTCTTGAAGGGAAAGATGTAACTCTGTGAGATGAATTAAGAGAACACAGAGCAGTTTCTCAGAAAGCTTCTTTCCAGTTTGAACGGAAGATATTTCCTGTTTCGCCTTAGACCTCTATGGGCTTCCAAATATCCCTTTGCCAGTTCCACAAGGACAGCCTTGGCGAAAGGCTTCTTGAAGGGAAAGATGTAACTATTGGAGATGAATTAACAGAACACAGAGCTGTTCCTCAGAAAGCTTCTTTCCAGTTTTGAACGGAAGATATTTCCTTTTTCAACATAGCCTTCTAAGGGCTTCCAAATATTCCTTTGCCAATTCAACAAGAACAGCCTTGGCGAAAGGCTTCTTGAAGGGAAAGATGTAACTCTGTGAGATGAATTAAGAGAACACAGAGCAGTTTCTCAGAAAGCTTCTTTCCCGTTTTGAACGGAAGATATTTCCTTTTTCACCATAGCCCTCTATGGGCTTTCAAATATCCCTCTGCCAATTCCACAAGAACAGCCTTAGCGAAAGGCTTCCTGAAGGGAAAGATATAACTCTGTGAGATGAATTAAGAGAACACAGAGCAGATTCTCAGAAAGCTTCTTTCCCGTTTTGAACGGAACATATTTCCTTTGTCACCAGAGCCCTCTATTGGCTTTCAAATATCCCTTTGCCAATTCCACAAGAACAGCCTTAGAGAAAGGCTTCCTGAAGGGAAAGATGTAACTCTGTGAGATGAATTAACAGAACACAGAGCAGTTTCTCAGAAAGATTCTTTCCAGTTTGGAACGAAAGGTATTTCCTTTTTCCCCATAGCCCTCTATGGGCTTCCAAATATCCCTTTGCCAATTCCACAAGAACAGCCTTAGCGAAAGGCTTCTTGAAGGGAAAGATGTAACTCTGTGAGATGAATTAACAGAACACAGAGCAGTTTCTCAGAAAGCTTCTTTCCAGTTTTGAACGGAAGATATTTCCTTTTTCACCATAGCCCTCTATGGGCTTCCAAATATCCCTTGGCCAATTCCACAAGAACAGGTATAGCGAAATCCTACTTGAAGGGAAAGATGTAACTCTGTGAGATGAATTAACAGAACACAGAGCAGTTTCTCAGAAAGCTTCTTTCAAGTTTCGAACGGAAGATATTTCCTTTTTCACCATAGCCCTCTATGGGCTTCCAAATATCCCTTTGCCAATTCCACAAGAACAGCCTTAGCAAAAGGCTTCTTGAAGGGAAAGATGTAACTCTGTGAGATGAATTAACAGAACACAGAGCAGTTTCTCAGAAAGCTTCTTTCCAGTGTTGAACGGAAGATATTTCCTTTTTCACCATAGCCCTCTATGGGCTTCCAAATATCCCTTGGCCAATTCCACAAGAACAGCCTTAGCGAAATGCTTCTTGAAGGGAATGATATAACTCTGTGAGATGAATTAACAGAACACAGAGCCGTTTGTCAGAAAGCTTCTTTCCAGTTTTGAACCAAAGATATTTCCTTTTCACCGTAGCCCTCTGTGGGCTTCCAAATATCCCTTTGCCAATTCCACAAGAACAGCCTTAGCGAAAGGCTTCTTGAAGGGAAAGATGTAACTCTGTGAGATGAATTAAGAGAACACAGAGCAGTTTCTCAGAAAGCTTCTTTCCAGTTTGAACGGAAGATATTTACTGTTTCACCACAGCCCTCTATGGGCTTCCAAATATCCCTTTGCCAATTCCACAGGAACAGACTTAGCGAAAGGCTTCTTGAAGGGAAAGATGTAACTCTGTGAGATGAATAAACAGAACACAGAGCAGTTTCTCAGAAAGCTTCTTTCCAGTTTTGAACGGAAGATATTTCCTTTTTCAACATAGCCTTCTAAGGGCTTCCAAAAATCCCTTTGCCAATTCCACAAGAACAGCCTTAGCGAAAGGCTTCCTGAAGGGAAAGATGTAACTCTGTTAGATTAATAAACAGAACACAGAGAAGTTTCTCAGAAAGCTTCTTTCCAGTTCTGAACGGAAGATATTTCCTTTTTCACCATAGCTCTCTGTGGCCTTCCATATATCCCTTTGCAAATTCCACAAGAACAGCCTTAGCGAAAGGCTTCTTGAAGGGAAAGATGTAACTCTGTGGGATGAATTAACAGAACATAGAGCAGTTTCTCAGAAAGCTTCTTTCCAGTTTTGAACGGAAGATATTTCCTTTTTCACCATAGCCCTCTATGGGCTTCCAAATATCCCTTTGCCAATTCCACAAGAACAGCCTTAGCGAAAGGCTTCTTGAAGGGAAAGATGTAACTCTGTGAGATGAATTAAGAGAACACAGAGCAGTTTCTCAGAAAGCTTCTTTCCAGTTTGAACGGAAGATATTTCCTGTTTCACCATAGACCTCTATGGTCTTCCAAATATCCCTTTGGCAATTCCACAAGAACAGCCTTGGCGAAAGGCTTCTTGAAGGGAAAGATGTAACTCTGTGAGATGAATTAACAGAACACAGAGCAGTTCCTCAGAAAGCTTCTTTCCAGTTTTGAACGGAAGATATTTCCTTTTTCAACATAGCCTTCTAAGGGCTTCCAAATATCCCTTTGCCAATTCCACAAGAACAGCCTTAGCGAAAGGCTTCCTGAAGGGAAAGATGTAACTCTGTGAGATGAATTAACAGAACACATAGAAGTTTCTCAGAAAGCTTCTTTCCAGTTCTGAACGGAAGATATTTCCTTTTTCACCATAGCTCTCTGTGGCCTTCCATATATCCCTTTGCCAATTCCACAAGAACAGCCTTAGCGAAAGGCTTCTTGAAGGGAAAGATGTAACTCTGTGAGATGAATTAACAGAACACAGAGCAGTTTCTCAGAAAGCTTCTTTCCAGTTTTGAACGGAAGATATTACCTTTTTCACCATAGCCCTCTATGGGCTTCCAAATATCCCTTTGCCTATTCCACAAGAGCAGCCTTAGCGAAAGGCTTCTTGAAGGGAAAGATGTAACTCTGTGAGATGAATTAACAGAACACAGAGCAGTTTCTCAGAAAGCTTCTTTCCAGTTTTGAACGTAAGATATTTCCTTTTTCACCGTAGCCCTCTATGGGCTTCCAAATATCCCTTGGCCAATTCAACAAGAACAGGTTTAGCGAAATGCTTCTTGAAGGGAAAGATGTAACTCTGTGAGAGAAATTAACAGAACACAGAGCAGTTTCTCAGAAAGCTTCTTTCCAGTTTCGAACGGAAGATATTTCCTTTTTCATCATAGCCCTCTTTGGGCTTCCAAATATCCCTTTGCCAATTCCACAAGAACAGCCTTGGCCAAAGGCTTCCTGGAGGGAAAGATGTATCTCTGTGAGATGAATTAAGAGAACACAGAGCAGATTCTCAGAAAGCTTCTTTCCCGTTTTGAACGGAACATATTTCCTTTTTCACCAGAGCCCTCTATGGGCTTTCAAATATCCCTTTGCCAATTCCACAAGAACAGCCTTAGAGAAAGGCTTCCTGAAGGGAAAGATGTAACTCTGTGAGATGAATTAACAGAACACAGAGCAGTTTCTCAGAAAGATTCTTTCCAGTTTGGAACGAAAGGTATTTCCTTTTTCCCCATAGCCCTCTATGGGCTTCCAAATATCCCTTTGCCAATTCCACAAGAACAGCCTTAGCGAAAGGCTTCTTGAAGGGAAAGATGTAACTCTGTGAGATGAATTAACAGAACACAGAGCAGTTTCTCAGAAAGCTTCTTTCCAGTTTTGAACGGAAGATATTTGCTTTTTCAACATAGCCCTCTATGGGCTTCCAAATATCCCTTGGCCAATTCCACAAGAACAGGTATAGCGAAATCCTACTTGAAGGGAAAGATGTAACTCCGTGAGATGAATTAACAGAACACAGAGCAGTTTCTCAGAAAGCTTCTTTCAAGTATCGAACGGAAGATATTTCCTTTTTCACCATAGCCCTCTATGGGCTTCCAAATATCCCTTTGCCAATTCCACAAGAACAGCCTTAGCAAAGGGCTTCTTGAAGGGAAAGATGTAACTCTGTGAGATGAATTAACAGAACACAGAGCAGTTTCTCAGAAAGCTTCTTTCCAGTGTTGAACGGAAGATATTTCCTTTTTCACCATAGCCCTCTATGGGCTTCAAATATCCCTTAGCCAATTCCACAAGAACAGCCTTAGCGAAAAGCTTCTTGAAGGGAAAGATATAACTCTGTGAGATGAATTAACAGAACACAGAGAAGTTTGTCAGAAAGCTTCTTTCCAGTTTTGAACTTAAGATATTTCCTTTTTCACCGTAGCCCTCTGTGGGCTTCCAAATATCCCTTTGCCAATTCCACAAGAACAGCCTTAGCGAAAGGCTTCTTGAAGGGAAAGATGTAACTCTGTGAGATGAATTAAGAGAACACAGAGCAGTTTCTCAGAAAGCTTCTTTCCAGTTTGAACGGAAGATATTTCCTGTTTCGCCTTAGACCTCTATGGGCTTCCAAATATCCCTTTGCCAGTTCCACAAGGTCAGCCTTGGCGAAAGGCTTCTTGAAGGGAAAGATGTAACTATGTGAGATGAATTAACAGAACACAGAGCAGTTCCTCAGAAAGCTTCTTTCCAGTTTTGAACGGAAGATATTTCCTTTTTCAACATAGCCTTCTAAGGGCTTCCAAATATTCCTTTGCCAATTCTACAAGAACAGCCTTGGCGAAAGGCTTCTTGAAGGGAAAGATGTAACTCTGTGAGATGAATTAGGAGAACACAGAGCAGTTTCTCAGAAAGCTTCTTTCCCGTTTTGAACGGAAGATATTTCCTTTTTCACCATAGCCCTCTATGGGCTTTCAAATATCCCTCTGCCAATTCCACAAGAACAGCCTTAGCGAAAGGCTTCCTGAAGGGAAAGATATAACTCTGTGAGATGAATTAAGAGAACACAGAGCAGATTCTCAGAAAGCTTCTTTCCCGTTTTGAACGGAACATATTTCCTTTGTCACCAGAGCCCTCTATGGGCTTCCAAATATCCCTTGGCCAATTCCACAAGAACAGGTATAGCGAAATCCTACTTGAAGGGAAAGATGTAACTCTGTGAGATGAATTAACAGAACACAGAGCAGTTTCTCAGAAAGCTTCTTTCAAGTTTCGAACGGAAGATATTTCCTTTTTCACCATAGCCCTCTATGGGCTTCCAAATATCCCTTTGCCAATTCCACAAGAACAGCCTTGGCGAAAGGCTTCTTGAAGGGAAAGATGTAACTTTGTGAGATATATTAAGAGAACACAGAGCAGTTTCTCAGAAAGCTTCTTTCCAGTTTTGAACGGAAGATATTTCCTTTTTCACCATAGCCCTCTATTGGCTTCCAAATTTCCCTTTACCAATTCCACAAGAACAGCCTTAGCGAAAGGCTTCCTGAAGGGAAAGATGTAACTCTGTGAGATGAATTAAGAGAACACAGAGCAGTTTCTCAGAAAGCTTCTTTCCAGTTTTGAACGGAAGATACTTCCTTTTTCACCATAGACCTCTAAGGGCTTCCAAATATACCTTTGCCAATTCCACAAGAACAGCCTTAGCGAAAGTCTTTTGAAGGGAAAGATGAAACTCTGTGAGATGAATTAACAGAACACAGAGCAGTTTTTCAGAAAGCTTCTTTCCAGTTTTAAACGGAAGATATTTCCTTTTTCACCATAGCCCTCTATGGGCTTCCAAATATCCCTTTGCCAATTCCACAAGAACAGCCTTAGCGAAAGGCTTCTTGAAGGGAAAGATGTAACTCTGTGAGATGAATTAACAGAGCACCGAGAAGTTTCTCAGAAAGCTTCTTTCCAGTTCGGAACGGAAGATATTTCCTTTTTCACCATAGCCCTCTGTGGGCTTCCAAATATCCCTTTGCCAATTCCACAAGAGCAGCCTTAGCGAAAGGCTTCTTGAAGGGAAAGATGTAACTCTGTGAGATGAATTAACAGAACACAGAGCAGTTTCTCAGAAAGCTTCTTTCCAGTTTTGAACGGAAGATATTTCCTTTTTCACCATAGCCCTCTTTGGGCTTCCAAATATCCCTTTGACAATTCCACAAGAACAGCCATAGCGAAAGGCTTCTTGAAGGGTACGATGTAACTCTGTGAGTTGAATTAACAGAACACAGAGCAGTTTCTCAGAAAGCTTCTTTCCAGTTTCGAACGGAAGATATTTCCTTTTTCACCGTAGCCCTCTATGGGCTTCCAAATATCCCTTTGCCAATTCCACAAGAACAGCCTTAGCGAAAGACTTCTTGAAGGGAAAGATGTAACTCTGTGAGATGAATTAACAGAACACAGAGCAGTTTCTCAGAAAGCTTCTTTCCAGTTTGAACGGAAGATATTTCCTGTTTCTCCATAGCCCTCTATGGGCTTCCAAATATCCCTTTGCCAATTCCACAAGAACTGCCTTAGCGAAAGGCTTCTTGAAGGGAAAGATGTAACTCTGTGAGATGAATTAACAGAGCACCGAGCAGTTTCTCAGAAAGCTTCTTTCCATTTCTGAACGGAAGATATTTCCTTTTTCAGCATAGCCCTCTGTGGGCTTCCAAATATCCCTTTGCCAATTACACAAGAACCGCCTTAGCGAAAGGCTTCTTGAAGGGAAAGATGTAACTCTGAGAGATGAATTAACAGAACACAGAGCAGTTTCTCTGAAAGCTTCTTTCCAGTTTTGAACGGAAGATATTTCCTGTTTCACCATAGCCCTCTATGGGCTTCCAAATATCCCTTTGCCAATTCCACAAGAACAGCCTTGGCGAAAGCCTTCTTGAAGGGAAAGATGTAACTTTGTGAGATGAATTAAGAGAACACTGAGCAGTTCCTCAGAAAGCTTCTTTCCAGTTTTGAATGGAAGATATTTCCTTTTTCACCATAGCCCTCTTTGGGCTTCCAAATATCCCTTTGCCAATTCCACAGGAACAGGCTTAGCGAAAGGCTTCCTGAAGATAAAGATGTAACTCTGTGAGATGAATTAAGAGAACACAGAGCAGATTCTCAGAAAGCTTCTTTCCCGTTTTGAACGGAACATATTTCCTTTTTCACCAGAGCCCTCTATGGGCTTTCAAATATCCCTTTGCCAATTCCACAAGAACAGCCTTAGAGAAAGGCTTCCTGAAGGGAAAGATGTAACTCTGTGAGATGAATTAACAGAAAACAGGGCAGTTTCTCAGAAAGCTTCTTTCCAGTTTGGAACGAAAGGTATTTCCTTTTTGCCCATAGCCCTCTATGGGCTTCCAAATATCCCTTTACCAATTCCACAAGAACAGCCTTAGCGAAAGGCTTCTTGAAGAGAAAGATGTAACTCTGTGAGATGAATTATCAGAACACAGAGCAGTTTCTCAGAAAGCTTCTTTCCAGTTTTGAACGGAAGATATTTCCTTTTTCACCATAGCCCTCTATGGGCTTCCAAATATCCATTTGCCAATTCCACAAGAACAGCCTTAGCGAAAGGCTTCTTGAAGGGGAAGATGTAACTCTGTGAGATGAATTAACAGAACACAGAGCAGTTTCTCAGAAAGCTTCTTTCAAGTTTCGAACGGAAGATATTTCCTTTTTCACCATAGCCCTCTATGGGCTTCCAAATATCCCTTTGCCAATTAAACAAGAAGAGCCTTAGCGAAAGGCTTCTTGAAGGGAAAGATGTAACTCTGTGACATGAATTAACAGAACACAGAGCAGTTTCTCAGAAAGCTTCTTTCCAGTTTTGAACGGAAGATATTTCCTTTTTCACCATAGCCCACAATGGGCTTCCAAATATCCCTTTGCCAATTCCACAAGAACAGCCACAGGGAAAGACTTCTTGAAGGGAACGATGTAACTCTGTGAGTTGAATTAACAGAACACAGAGCAGTTTCTCAGAAAGCTTCTTTCCAGTTTTGAACGGAAGATATTTCCTTTTTCACCATAGCCCTCTATGGGCTTCCAAATATCCCTTTGCCAATTCCACAAGAACAGCCTTAGCGAAAGGCTTCTTGAAGAGAAAGATGTAATTCTGTGAGATGAATTAAGAGAACACAGAGCAGTTTCTCAGAAAGATTCTTTCCAGTTTGGAACGAGGGGATTTCCTTTTTCCCCGTAGCCCTCTATGGGCTTCCAAATATCCCTTTGCCAATTCCACAAGAACAGCCTTAGCGAAAGGCTTCTTGAAGGGAAAGATGTAACTCTGTGAGATGAATTAACAGAACACAGAGCAGTTTTTCAGAAAGCTTCTTTCCAGTTTTGAACGGAAGATATTTCCTTTTTCACCATAGCCCTCTATGGGCTTCCAAATATCCCTTGGCCAATTCCACAAGAACAGGTATAGCGAAATCCTACTTGAAGGGAAAGATGTAACTCTGTGAGATGAATTAACAGAACACAGAGCAGTTTCTCAGAAAGCTTCTTTCAAGTTTCGAACGGAAGATATTTCCTTTTTCACCATAGCCCTATTTGGGCTTCAAAATATCCCTTTGCCAATTCCACAAGAACAGCCTTAGCGAAAGGCTTCTTGAAGGGAAAGATGTAACTCTGTGAGATGAATTAACAGAACACAGAGCAGTTTCTCAGAAAGCTTCTTTCCAGTGTTGAACGGAAGATATTTCCTTTTTCACCATAGCCCTGTATGGGCTTCCAAATATCCCTTTGCCAATTCCACAAGAACAGCCTTAGCGAAAAGCTTCTTGAAGGGAAAGATATAACTCTGTGAGATGAATTAACAGAACACAGAGCCGTTTGTCAGAAAGCTTCTTTCCAGTTTTGAACCTAAGATATTTCCTTTTTCACCGTAGCACTCTGTGGGATTCCAAATATCCCTTTTAGAATTCCACAAGAACAGCCTTAGCGAAAGGCTTCTTGAAGGGAAAGATGTAACTCTGTGAGAGGAATTAAGAGAACACAGAGCAGTTTCTCAGAAAGCTTCTTTCCAGTTTGAACGGAAGATATTTCCTGTTTCACCATAGCCCTCTATGGGCTTCCAAATATCCCTTTGCCAATTCCACAAGAACAGACTTAGCGAAAGGCTTTTTGAAGGGAAAGATGTAACTCTGTGAGATGAATAAACAGAACACAGAGCAGTTCCTCAGAAAGCTTCTTTCCAGTTTTGAACGGAAGATATTTCCTTTTTCAACATAGCCTTCTAAGGGCTTCCAAATATCCCTTTGCAATTCCACAAGAACAGCCTTAGCGAAAGGCTTCCTGAAGGGAAAGATGTAACTCTGTGAGATGAATTAACAGAACACAGAGAAGTTTCTCAGAAAGCTTCTTTCCAGTTCTGAACGGAAGGTATTTCCTTTTTCACCATAGCCCTCTATGGGCTTCCAAATATACCTTTGCCAATTCCACAAGAACAGCCTTAGCGAAAGTCTTTTGAAGGGAAAGATGAAACTCTGTGAGATGAATTAACAGAACACAGAGCAGTTTTTCAGAAAGCTTCTTTCCAGTTTTAAACGGAAGATATTTCCTTTTTCACCATAGCCCTCTATGGGCTTCCAAATATCCCTTTGCCAGTTCCACAAGAACAGCCTTAGCGAAAGGCTTCTTGAAGGGAAATATGTAACTCTGTGAGATGAATTAACAGAGCACCGAGAAGTTTCTCAGAAAGCTTCTTTCCAGTTCGGAACGGAAGATATTTCCTTTTTCACCATAGCCCTCTGTGGGCTTCCAAATATCCCTTTGCCAATTCCACAAGAGCAGCCTTAGCGAAAGGCTTCTTGAAGGGAAAGATGTAACTCTGTGAGATGAATTAACAGAACACAGAGCAGTTTCTCAGAAAGCTTCTTTCCAGTTTTGAACGGAAGATATTTCCTTTTTCACCATAGCCCTCTGTGGGCTTCCAAATATCCCTTTGCCAATTCCACAAGAACAGCCTTAGCGAAAGGCTTCTTGAAGGGAAAGATGTAACTCTGTGAGATGAATTAACAGAACACAGAGCAGTTTCTCAGAAAGCTTCTTTCTAGTGTTGAACGGAAGATATTTCCTTTTAAACCATAGCCCTCTATGGGCTTCCAAATATCCCTTGGCCAATTCCACAAGAACAGCCTTAGCGAAAAGCTTCTTGAAGGGAAAGATGTAACTCTGTGAGATGAATTAACAGAACACAGAGCCGTGTGTCAGAAAGCTTCTTTCCAGTTTTGAACCTAAGATATTTCCTTTTTCACCGTAGCCCTCTATGGGCTTCCAAATATCCCTTTGCCAATTCCATAAGAACAGCCTTAGCGAAAGGCTTCTTGAAGGGAAAGATGTAACTCTGTGAGATGAATTAAGAGAACACAGAGCAGTTTCTCAGAAAGCTTATTTCCAGTTTGAACGGAAGATATTTCCTGTTTCGCCTTAGACCTCTATGGGCTTCCAAATATCCCTTTGCCAGTTCCACAAGGACAGCCTTGGCGAAAGGCTTCTTGAAGGGAAAGATGTAACTATGTGAGATGAATTAACAGAACACAGAGCTGTTCCTCAGAAAGCTTCTTTCCAGTTTTGAACGGAAGATATTTCCTTTTTCATCATAGCCCTCTTTGGGCTTCCAAATATCCCTTTGCCAATTCCACAAGAACAGCCTTGGCCAAAGGCTTCCTGGAGGGAAAGATGTAACTCTGTGAGATGAATTAAGAGAACACAGAGCAGATTCTCAGAAAGCTTCTTTCCCGTTTTGAACGGAACATATTTCCTTTTTCACCAGAGCCCTCTATGGGCTTTCAAATATCCCTTTGCCAATTCCACAAGAACAGCCTTAGAGAAAGGCTTCCTGAAGGGAAAGATGTAACTCTGTGAGATGAATTAACAGAACACAGAGCAGTTTCTCAGAAAGATTCTTTCCAGTTTGGAACGAAAGGTATTTCCTTTTTCCCCATAGCCCTCTATGGGCTTCCAAATATCCCTTTGCCAATTCCACAAGAACAGCCTTAGCGAAAGGCTTCTTGAAGGGAAAGATGTAACTCTGTGAGATGAATTAACAGAACACAGAGCAGTTTCTCAGAAAGCTTCTTTCCAGTTTTGAACGGAAGATATTTGCTTTTTCAACATAGCCCTCTATGGGCTTCCAAATATCCCTTGGCCAATTCCACAAGAACAGGTATAGCGAAATCCTACTTGAAGGGAAAGATGTAACTCCGTGAGATGAATTAACAGAACACAGAGCAGTTTCTCAGAAAGCTTCTTTCAAGTATCGAACGGAAGATATTTCCTTTTTCACCATAGCCCTCTATGGGCTTCCAAATATCCCTTTGCCAATTCCACAAGAACAGCCTTAGCAAAGGGCTTCTTGAAGGGAAAGATGTAACTCTGTGAGATGAATTAACAGAACACAGAGCAGTTTCTCAGAAAGCTTCTTTCCAGTGTTGAACGGAAGATATTTCCTTTTTCACCATAGCCCTCTATGGGCTTCAAATATCCCTTAGCCAATTCCACAAGAACAGCCTTAGAGAAAAGCTTCTTGAAGGGAAAGATATAACTCTGTGAGATGAATTAACAGAACACAGAGAAGTTTGTCAGAAAGCTTCTTTCCAGTTTTGAACTTAAGATATTTCCTTTTTCACCGTAGCCCTCTGTGGGCTTCCAAATATCCCTTTGCCAATTCCACAAGAACAGCCTTAGCGAAAGGCTTCTTGAAGGGAAAGATGTAACTCTGTGAGATGAATTAAGAGAACACAGAGCAGTTTCTCAGAAAGCTTCTTTCCAGTTTGAACGGAAGATATTTCCTGTTTCGCCTTAGACCTCTATGGGCTTCCAAATATCCCTTTGCCAGTTCCACAAGGTCAGCCTTGGCGAAAGGCTTCTTGAAGGGAAAGATGTAACTCTGTGAGATGAATTAACAGAACACAGAGCAGTTTCTCAGAAAGCTTCTTTCCAGTTTTAAACGGAAGATATTTCCTTTTTCACCATAGCCCTCTATGGGCTTCCAAATATCCCTTTGCCAATTCCACAAGAACAGCCTTAGCGAAAGGCTTCTTGAAGGGAAAGATGTAACTCTGTGACATGAATTAACAGAGCACCGAGAAGTTTCTCAGAAAGCTTCTTTCCAGTTCGGAACGGAAGATATTTCCTTTTTCACCATAGCCCTCTGTGGGCTTCCAAATATCCCTTTGCCAATTCCACAAGAGCAGCCTTAGCGAAAGGCTTCTTGAAGGGAAAGATGTAACTCTGTGAGATGAATTAACAGAACACAGAGCAGTTTCTCAGAAAGCTTCTTTCCAGTTTTGAACGGAAGATATTTCCTTTTTCACCATAGCCCTCTTTGGGCTTCCAAATATCCCTTTGACAATTCCACAAGAACAGCCATAGCGAAAGGCTTCTTGAAGGGTACGATGTAACTCTGTGAGTTGAATTAACAGAACACAGAGCAGTTTCTCAGAAAGCTTCTTTCCAGTTTCGAACGGAAGATATTTCCTTTTTCACCGTAGCCCTCTATGGGCTTCCAAATATCCCTTTGCCAATTCCACAAGAACAGCCTTAGCGAAAGACTTCTTGAAGGGAAAGATGTAACTCTGTGAGATGAATTAACAGAACACAGAGCAGTTTCTCAGAAAGCTTCTTTCCAGTTTGAACGGAAGATATTTCCTGTTTCTCCATAGCCCTCTATGGGCTTCCAAATATCCCTTTGCCAATTCCACAAGAACTGCCTTAGCGAAAGGCTTCTTGAAGGGAAAGATGTAAATCTGTGAGATGAATTAACAGAGCACCGAGCAGTTTCTCAGAAAGCTTCTTTCCATTTCTGAACGGAAGATATTTCCTTTTTCAGCATAGCCCTCTGTGGGCTTCCAAATATCCCTTTGCCAATTACACAAGAACCGCCTTAGCGAAAGGCTTCTTGAAGGGAAAGATGTAACTCTGAGAGATGAATTAACAGAACACAGAGCAGTTTCTCTGAAAGCTTCTTTCCAGTTTTGAACGGAAGATATTTCCTGTTTCACCATAGCCCTCTATGGGCTTCCAAATATCCCTTTGCCAATTCCACAAGAACAGCCTTGGCGAAAGCCTTCTTGAAGGGAAAGATGTAACTTTGTGAGATGAATTAAGAGAACACTGAGCAGTTCCTCAGAAAGCTTCTTTCCAGTTTTGAATGGAAGATATTTCCTTTTTCACCATAGCCCTCTTTGGGCTTCCAAATATCCCTTTGCCAATTCCACAGGAACAGGCTTAGCGAAAGGCTTCCTGAAGATAAAGATGTAAATCTGTGAGATGAATTAAGAGAACACAGAGAAGATTCTCAGAAAGCTTCTTTCCCGTTTTGAACGGAACATATTTCCTTTTTCACCAGAGCCCTCTATGGGCTTTCAAATATCCCTTTGCCAATTCCACAAGAACAGCCTTAGAGAAAGGCTTCCTGAAGGGAAAGATGTAACTCTGTGAGATGAATTAACAGAAAACAGGGCAGTTTCTCAGAAAGCTTCTTTCCAGTTTGGAACGAAAGGTATTTCCTTTTTGCCCATAGCCCTCTATGGGCTTCCAAATATCCCTTTGCCAATTCCACAAGAACAGCCTTAGCGAGAGGCTTCTTGAAGAGAAAGATGTAACTCTGTGAGATGAATTAACAGAACACAGAGCAGTTTCTCAGAAAGCTTCTTTCCAGTTTTGAACGGAAGATATTTCCTTTTTCACCATAGCCCTCTATGGGCTTCCAAATATCCATTTGCCAATTCCACAAGAACAGCCTTAGCGAAAGGCTTCTTGAAGGGGAAGATGTAACTCTGTGAGATGAATTAACAGAACACAGAGCAGTTTCTCAGAAAGCTTCTTTCAAGTTTCGAACGGAAGATATTTCCTTTTTCACCATAGCCCTCTATGGGCTTCCAAATATCCCTTTGCCAATTCCACAAGAAGAGCCTTAGCGAAAGGCTTCTTGAAGGGAAAGATGTAACTCTGTGACATGAATTAACAGAACACAGAGCAGTTTCTCAGAAAGCTTCTTTCCAGTTTTGAACGGAAGATATTTCCTTTTTCACCATAGCCCACAATGGGCTTCCAAATATCCCTTTGCCAATTCCACAAGAACAGCCACAGGGAAAGACTTCTTGAAGGGAACGATGTAACTCTGTGAGTTGAATTAACAGAACACAGAGCAGTTTCTCAGAAAGCTTCTTTCCAGTTTTGAACGGAAGATATTTCCTTTTTCACCATAGCCCTCTATGGGCTTCCAAATATCCCTTTGCCAATTCCACAAGAACAGCCTTAGCGAAAGGCTTCTTGAAGAGAAAGATGTAATTCTGTGAGATGAATTAACAGAACACAGAGCAGTTTCTCAGAAAGCTTCTTTCAAGTTTCGAACGGAAGATATTTCCTTTTTCACCATAGCCCTATTTGGGCTTCAAAATATCCCTTTGCCAATTCCACAAGAACAGCCTTAGCGAAAGGCTTCTTGAAGGGAAAGATGTAACTCTGTGAGATGAATTAACAGAACACAGAGCAGTTTCTCAGAAAGCTTCTTTCCAGTGTTGAACGGAAGATATTTCCTTTTTCACCATAGCCCTCTATGGGCTTCCAAATATCCCTTTGCCAATTCCACAAGAACAGCCTTAGCGAAAAGCTTCTTGAAGGGAAAGATATAACTCTGTGAGATGAATTAACAGAACACAGAGCCGTTTGTCAGAAAGCTTCTTTCCAGTTTTGAACCTAAGATATTTCCTTTTTCACCGTAGCACTCTGTGGGATTCCAAATATCCCTTTTCCAATTCCACAAGAACAGCCTTAGCGAAAGGCTTCTTGAAGGGAAAGATGTAACTCTGTGAGAGGAATTAAGAGAACACAGAGCAGTTTCTCAGAAAGCTTCTTTCCAGTTTGAACGGAAGATATTTCCTGTTTCACCATAGCCCTCTATGGGCTTCCAAATATCCCTTTGCCAATTCCACAAGAACAGACTTAGCGAAAGGCTTTTTGAAGGGAAAGATGTAACTCTGTGAGATGAATAAACAGAACACAGAGCAGTTCCTCAGAAAGCTTCTTTCCAGTTTTGAACGGAAGATATTTCCTTTTTCAACATAGCCTTCTAAGGGCTTCCAAATATCCCTTTGCAATTCCACAAGAACAGCCTTAGCGAAAGGCTTCCTGAAGGGAAAGATGTAACTCTGTGAGATGAATTAACAGAACACAGAGAAGTTTCTCAGAAAGCTTCTTTCCAGTTCTGAACGGAAGGTATTTCCTTTTTCACCATAGCCCTCTATGGGCTTCCAAATATACGTTTGCCAATTCCACAAGAACAGCCTTAGCGAAAGTCTTTTGAAGGGAAAGATGAAACTCTGTGAGATGAATTAACAGAACACAGAGCAGTTTTTCAGAAAGCTTCTTTCCAGTTTTAAACGGAAGATATTTCCTTTTTCACCATAGCCCTCTATGGGCTTCCAAATATCCCTTTGCCAGTTCCACAAGAACAGCCTTAGCGAAAGGCTTCTTGAAGGGAAATATGTAACTCTGTGAGATGAATTAACAGAGCACCGAGAAGTTTCTCAGAAAGCTTCTTTCCAGTTCGGAACGGAAGATATTTCCTTTTTCACCATAGCCCTCTGTGGGCTTCCAAATATCCCTTTGCCAATTCCACAAGAGCAGCCTTAGCGAAAGGCTTCTTGAAGGGAAAGATGTAACTCTGTGAGATGAATTAACAGAACACAGAGCAGTTTCTCAGAAAGCTTCTTTCCAGTTTTGAACGGAAGATATTTCCTTTTTCACCATAGCCCTCTGTGGGCTTCCAAATATCCCTTTGACAATTCCACAAGAACAGCCATAGCGAAAGGCTTCTTGAAGGGTACGATGTAACTCTGTGAGTTGAATTAACAGAACACAGAGCAGTTTCTCAGAAAGTTTCTTTCCAGTTTCGAACGGAAGATATTTCCTTTTTCACCATAGCCCTCTATGGGCTTCCAAATATCCCTTTGCCAATTCCACAAGAACAGCCTTAGCGAAAGGCTTCTTGAAGGGAAAGATGTAACTCTGTGAGATGAATTAACAGAACACAGAGCAGTTTCTCAGAAAGCTTCTTTCCAGTTTGAACAGAAGATATTTCCTGTTTCTCCATAGCCCTCTATGGGCTTCCAAATATCCCTTTGCCAATTCCACAAGAACAGCCTTAGCGAAAGGCTTCTTGAAGGGAAAGATGTAACTCTGTGAGATGAATTAACAGAACACAGAGCAGTTTCTCAGAAAGCTTCTTTCCAGTGTTGAACGGAAGATATTTCCTTTTAAACCATAGCCCTCTATGGGCTTCCAAATATCCCTTGGCCAATTCCACAAGAACAGCCTTAGCGAAAAGCTTCTTGAAGGGAAAGATGTAACTCTGTGAGATGAATTAACAGAACACAGAGCCGTGTGTCAGAAAGCTTCTTTCCAGTTTTGAACCTAAGTTATTTCCTTTTTCACCGTAGCCCTCTATGGGCTTCCAAATATCCCTTTGCCAATTCCATAAGAACAGCCTTAGCGAAAGGCTTCTTGAAGGGAAAGATGTAACTCTGTGAGATGAAATAAGAGAACACAGAGCAGTTTCTCAGAAAGCTTCTTTCCAGTTTGAACGGAAGATATTTCCTGTTTCGCCTTAGACCTCTATGGGCTTCCAAATATCCCTTTGCCAGTTCCACAAGGACAGCCTTGGCGAAAGGCTTCTTGAAGGGAAAGATGTAACTTTGTGAGATGAATTAACAGAACACAGAGCTGTTCCTCAGAAAGCTTCTTTCCAGTTTTGAACGGAAGATATTTCCTTTTTCATCATAGCCCTCTTTGGGCTTCCAAATATCCCTTTGCCAATTCCACAAGAACAGCCTTGGCCAAATGCTTCCTGGAGGGAAAGATGTAACTCTGTGAGATGAATTAAGAGAACACAGAGCAGATTCTCAGAAAGCTTCTTTCCCGTTTTGAACGGAACATATTTCCTTTTTCACCAGAGCCCTCTATGGGCTTTCAAATATCCCTTTGCCAATTCCACAAGAACAGCCTTAGAGAAAGGCTTCCTGAAGGGAAAGATGTAACTCTGTGAGATGAATTAACAGAACACAGAGCAGTTTCTCAGAAAGATTCTTTCCAGTTTGGAACGAAAGGTATTTCCTTTTTCCCCATAGCCCTCTATGGGCTTCCAAATATCCCTTTGCCAATTCCACAAGAACAGCCTTAGCGAAAGGCTTCTTGAAGGGAAAGATGTAACTCTGTGAGATGAATTAACAGAACACAGAGCAGTTTCTCAGAAAGCTTCTTTCCAGTTTTGAACGGAAGATATTTGCTTTTTCAACATAGCCCTCTATGGGCTTCCAAATATCCCTTGGCCAATTCCACAAGAACAGGTATAGCGAAATCCTACTTGAAGGGAAAGATGTAACTCCGTGAGATGAATTAACAGAACACAGAGCAGTTTCTCAGAAAGCTTCTTTCAAGTATCGAACGGAAGATATTTCCTTTTTCACCATAGCCCTCTATGGGCTTCCAAATATCCCTTTGCCAATTCCACAAGAACAGCCTTAGCAAAGGGCTTCTTGAAGGGAAAGATGTAACTCTGTGAGATGAATTAACAGAACACAGAGCAGTTTCTCAGAAAGCTTCTTTCCAGTGTTGAACGGAAGATATTTCCTTTTTCACCATAGCCCTCTATGGGCTTCCAAATATCCCTTAGCCAATTCCACAAGAACAGCCTTAGCGAAAAGCTTCTTGAAGGGAAAGATATAACTCTGTGAGATGAATTAACAGAACACAGAGAAGTTTGTCAGAAAGCTTCTTTCCAGTTTTGAACTTAAGATATTTCCTTTTTCACCATAGCCCTCTGTGGGCTTCCAAATATCCCTTTGCCAATTCCACAAGAACAGCCTTAGCGAAAGGCTTCTTGAAGGGAAAGATGTAACTCTGTGAGATGAATTAAGAGAACACAGAGCAGTTTCTCAGAAAGCTTCTTTCCAGTTTGAACGGAAGATATTTCCTGTTTCGCCTTAGACCTCTATGGGCTTCCAAATATCCCTTTGCCAGTTCCACAAGGTCAGCCTTGGCGAAAGGCTTCTTGAAGGGAAAGATGTAACTATGTGAGATGAATTAACAGAACACAGAGCAGTTCCTCAGAAAGCTTCTTTCCAGTTTTGAACGGAAGATATTTCCTTTTTCAACATAGCCTTCTAAGGGCTTCCAAATATTCCTTTGCCAATTCAACAAGAACAGCCTTGGCGAAAGGCTTCTTGAAGGGAAAGATGTAACTCTGTGAGATGAATTAAGAGAACACAGAGCAGTTTCTCAGAAAGCTTCTTTCCCGTTTTGAACGGAAGATATTTCCTTTTTCACCATAGCCCTCTATGGGCTTTCAAATATCCCTCTGCCAATTCCACAAGAACAGCCTTAGCGAAAGGCTTCCTGAAGGGAAAGATATAACTCTGTGAGATGAATTAAAAGAACACAGAGCAGATTCTCAGAAAGCTTCTTTCCCGTTTTGAACGGAACATATTTCCTTTGTCACCAGAGCCCTCTATGGGCTTCCAAATATCCCTTGGCCAATTCCACAAGAACAGGTATAGCGAAATCCTACTTGAAGGGAAAGATGTAACTCTGTGAGATGAATTAACAGAACACAGAGCAGTTTCTCAGAAAGCTTCTTTCAAGTTTCGAACGGAAGATATTTCCTTTTTCACCATAGCCCTCTATGGGCTTCCAAATATCCCTTTGCCAATTCCACAAGAACAGCCTTGGCGAAAGGCTTCTTGAAGGGAAAGATGTAACTTTGTGAGATATATTAAGAGAACACAGAGCAGTTTCTCAGAAAGCTTCTTTCCAGTTTTGAACGGAAGATATTTCCTTTTTCACCATAGCCCTCTATTGGCTTCCAAATTTCCCTTTACCAATTCCACAAGAACAGCCTTAGCGAAAGGCTTCCTGAAGGGAAAGATGTAACTCTGTGAGATGAATTAAGAGAACACAGAGCAGTTTCTCAGAAAGCTTCTTTCCAGTTTTGAACGGAAGATACTTCCTTTTTCACCATAGCCCTCTATGGGCTTCCAAATATACCTTTGCCAATTCCACAAGAACAGCCTTAGCGAAAGTCTTTTGAAGGGAAAGATGAAACTCTGTGAGATGAATTAACAGAACACAGAGCAGTTTTTCAGAAAGCTTCTTTCCAGTTTTAAACGGAAGATATTTCCTTTTTCACCATAGCCCTCTATGGGCTTCCAAATATCCCTTTGCCAATTCCACAAGAACAGCCTTAGCGAAAGGCTTCTTGAAGGGAAAGATGTAACTCTGTGAGATGAATTAACAGAGCACCGAGAAGTTTCTCAGAAAGCTTCTTTCCAGTTCGGAACGGAAGATATTTCCTTTTTCACCATAGCCCTCTGTGGGCTTCCAAATATCCCTTTGCCAATTCCACAAGAGCAGCCTTAGCGAAAGGCTTCTTGAAGGGAAAGATGTAACTCTGTGGGATGAATTAACAGAACACAGAGCAGTTTCTCAGAAAGCTTCTTTCCAGTTTTGAACGGAAGATATTTCCTTTTTCACCATAGCCCTCTTTGGGCTTCCAAATATCCCTTTGACAATTCCACAAGAACAGCCATAGCGAAAGGCTTCTTGAAGGGTACGATGTAACTCTGTGAGTTGAATTAACAGAACACAGAGCAGTTTCTCAGAAAGCTTCTTTCCAGTTTCGAACGGAAGATATTTCCTTTTTCACCGTAGCCCTCTATGGGCTTCCAAATATCCCTTTGCCAATTCCACAAGAACAGCCTTAGCGAAAGACTTCTTGAAGGGAAAGATGTAACTCTGTGAGATGAATTAACAGAACACAGAGCAGTTTCTCAGAAAGCTTCTTTCCAGTTTGAACGGAAGATATTTCCTGTTTCTCCATAGCCCTCTATGGGCTTCCAAATATCCCTTTGCCAATTCCACAAGAACTGCCTTAGCGAAAGGCTTCTTGAAGGGAAAGATGTAACTCTGTGAGATGAATTAACAGAGCACCGAGCAGTTTCTCAGAAAGCTTCTTTCCATTTCTGAACGGAAGATATTTCCTTTTTCAGCATAGCCCTCTGTGGGCTTCCAAATATCCCTTTGCCAATTACACAAGAACCGCCTTAGCGAAAGGCTTCTTGAAGGGAAAGATGTAACTCTGAGAGATGAATTAACAGAACACAGAGCAGTTTCTCTGAAAGCTTCTTTCCAGTTTTGAACGGAAGATATTTCCTGTTTCACCATAGCCCTCTATGGGCTTCCAAATATCCCTTTGCCAATTCCACAAGAACAGCCTTGGCGAAAGCCTTCTTGAAGGGAAAGATGTAACTTTGTGAGATGAATTAAGAGAACACTGAGCAGTTCCTCAGAAAGCTTCTTTCCAGTTTTGAATGGAAGATATTTCCTTTTTCACCATAGCCCTCTTTGGGCTTCCAAATATCCCTTTGCCAATTCCACAGGAACAGGCTTAGCGAAAGGCTTCCTGAAGATAAAGATGTAACTCTGTGAGATGAATTAAGAGAACACAGAGCAGATTCTCAGAAAGCTTCTTTCCCGTTTTGAACGGAACATATTTCCTTTTTCACCAGAGCCCTCTATGGGCTTTCAAATATCCCTTTGCCAATTCCACAAGAACAGCCTTAGAGAAAGGCTTCCTGAAGGGAAAGATGTAACTCTGTGAGATGAATTAACAGAAAACAGGGCAGTTTCTCCGAAAGCTTCTTTCCAGTTTGGAACGAAAGGTATTTCCTTTTTGCCCATAGCCCTCTATGGGCTTCCAAATATCCCTTTGCCAATTCCACAAGAACAGCCTTAGCGAGAGGCTTCTTGAAGAGAAAGATGTAACTCTGTGAGATGAATTAACAGAACACAGAGCAGTTTCTCAGAAAGCTTCTTTCCAGTTTTGAACGGAAGATATTTCCTTTTTCACCATAGCCCTCTATGGGCTTCCAAATATCCATTTGCCAATTCCACAAGAACAGCCTTAGCGAAAGGCTTCTTGAAGGGGAAGATGTAACTCTGTGAGATGAATTAACAGAACACAGAGCAGTTTCTCAGAAAGCTTCTTTCAAGTTTCGAACGGAAGATATTTCCTTTTTCACCATAGCCCTCTATGGGCTTCCAAATATCCCTTTGCCAATTCCACAAGAAGAGCCTTAGCGAAAGGCTTCTTGAAGGGAAAGATGTAACTCTGTGACATGAATTAACAGAACACAGAGCAGTTTCTCAGAAAGCTTCTTTCCAGTTTTGAACGGAAGATATTTCCTTTTTCACCATAGCCCACAATGGGCTTCCAAATATCCCTTTGCCAATTCCACAAGAACAGCCACAGGGAAAGACTTCTTGAAGGGAACGATGTAACTCTGTGAGTTGAATTAACAGAACACAGAGCAGTTTCTCAGAAAGCTTCTTTCCAGTTTTGAACGGAAGATATTTCCTTTTTCACCATAGCCCTCTATGGGCTTCCAAATATCCCTTTGCCAATTCCACAAGAACAGCCTTAGCGAAAGGCTTCTTGAAGAGAAAGATGTAATTCTGTGAGATGAATTAAGAGAACACAGAGCAGTTTCTCAGAAAGATTCTTTCCAGTTTGGAACGAGGGGATTTCCTTTTTCCCCATAGCCCTCTATGGGCTTCCAAATATCCCTTTGCCAATTCCACAAGAACAGCCTTAGCGAAAGGCTTCTTGAAGGGAAAGATGTAACTCTGTGAGATGAATTAACAGAACACAGAGCAGTTTTTCAGAAAGCTTCTTTCCAGTTTTGAACGGAAGATATTTCCTTTTTCACCATAGCCCTCTATGGGCTTCCAAATATCCCTTGGCCAATTCCACAAGAACAGGTATAGCGAAATCCTACTTGAAGGGAAAGATGTAACTCTGTGAGATGAATTAACAGAACACAGAGCAGTTTCTCAGAAAGCTTCTTTCAAGTTTCGAACGGAAGATATTTCCTTTTTCACCATAGCCCTATTTGGGCTTCAAAATATCCCTTTGCCAATTCCACAAGAACAGCCTTAGCGAAAGGCTTCTTGAAGGGAAAGATGTAACTCTGTGAGATGAATTAACAGAACACAGAGCAGTTTCTCAGAAAGCTTCTTTCCAGTGTTGAACGGAAGATATTTCCTTTTTCACCATAGCCCTCTATGGGCTTCCAAATATCCCTTTGCCAATTCCACAAGAACAGCCTTAGCGAAAAGCTTCTTGAAGGGAAAGATATAACTCTGTGAGATGAATTAACAGAACACAGAGCCGTTTGTCAGAAAGCTTCTTTCCAGTTTTGAACCTAAGATATTTCCTTTTTCACCGTAGCACTCTGTGGGATTCCAAATATCCCTTTTCCAATTCCACAAGAACAGCCTTAGCGAAAGGCTTCTTGAAGGGAAAGATGTAACTCTGTGAGAGGAATTAAGAGAACACAGAGCAGTTTCTCAGAAAGCTTCTTTCCAGTTTGAACGGAAGATATTTCCTGTTTCACCATAGCCCTCTATGGGCTTCCAAATATCCCTTTGCCAATTCCACAAGAACAGACTTAGCGAAAGGCTTTTTGAAGGGAAAGATGTAACTCTGTGAGATGAATAAACAGAACACAGAGCAGTTCCTCAGAAAGCTTCTTTCCAGTTTTGAACGGAAGATATTTCCTTTTTCAACATAGCCTTCTAAGGGCTTCCAAATATCCCTTTGCAATTCCACAAGAACAGCCTTAGCGAAAGGCTTCCTGAAGGGAAAGATGTAACTCTGTGAGATGAATTAACAGAACACAGAGCAGTTTCTCAGAAAGCTTCTTTCCAGTTTGAACAGAAGATATTTCCTGTTTCTCCATAGCCCTCTATGGGCTTCCAAATATCCCTTTGCCAATTCCACAAGAACAGCCTTAGCGAAAGGCTTCTTGAAGGGAAAGATGTAACTCTGTGAGATGAATTAACAGAACACAGAGCAGTTTCTCAGAAAGCTTCTTTCCAGTGTTGAACGGAAGATATTTCCTTTTAAACCATAGCCCTCTATGGGCTTCCAAATATCCCTTGGCCAATTCCACAAGAACAGCCTTAGCGAAAAGCTTCTTGAAGGGAAAGATGTAACTCTGTGAGATGAATTAACAGAACACAGAGCCGTGTGTCAGAAAGCTTCTTTCCAGTTTTGAACCTAAGATATTTCCTTTTTCACCGTAGCCCTCTATGGGCTTCCAAATATCCCTTTGCCAATTCCATAAGAACAGCCTTAGCGAAAGGCTTCTTGAAGGGAAAGATGTAACTCTGTGAGATGAATTAAGAGAACACAGAGCAGTTTCTCAGAAAGCTTCTTTCCAGTTTGAACGGAAGATATTTCCTGTTACGCCTTAGACCTCTATGGGCTTCCAAATATCCCTTTGCCAGTTCCACAAGGACAGACTTGGCGAAAGGCTTCTTGAAGGGAAAGATGTAACTATGTGAGATGAATTAACAGAACACAGAGCTGTTCCTCAGAAAGCTTCTTTCCAGTTTTGAACGGAAGATATTTCCTTTTTCAACATAGCCTTCTAAGGGCTTCCAAATATTCCTTTGCCAATTCAACAAGAACAGCCTTGGCGAAAGGCTTCTTGAAGGGAAAGATGTAACTCTGTGAGATGAATTAAGAGAACACAGAGCAGTTTCTCAGAAAGCTTCTTTCCAGTTTTGAACGGAAGATATTTCCTTTTTCACCATAGCCCTCTATGGGCTTTCAAATATCCCTCTGCCAATTCCACAAGAACAGCCTTAGCGAAAGGCTTCCTGAAGGGAAAGATATAACTCTGTGAGATGAATTAAGAGAACACAGAGCAGATTCTCAGAAAGCTTCTTTCCCGTTTTGAACGGAACATATTTCCTTTGTCACCAGAGCCCTCTATTGGCTTTCAAATATCCCTTTGCCAATTCCACAAGAACAGCCTTAGAGAAAGGCTTCCTGAAGGGAAAGATGTAACTCTGTGAGATGAATTAACAGAACACAGAGCAGTTTCTCAGAAAGATTCTTTCCAGTTTGGAACGAAAGGTATTTCCTTTTTCCCCATAGCCCTCTATGGGCTTCCAAATATCCCTTTGCCAATTCCACAAGAACAGCCTTAGCGAAAGGCTTCTTGAAGGGAAAGATGTAACTCTGTGAGATGAATTAACAGAACACAGAGCAGTTTCTCAGAAAGCTTCTTTCCAGTTTTGAACGGAAGATATTTCCTTTTTCACCATAGCCCTCTATGGGCTTCCAAATATCCCTTGGCCAATTCCACAAGAACAGGTATAGCGAAATCCTACTTGAAGGGAAAGATGTAACTCTGTGAGATGAATTAACAGAACACAGAGCAGTTTCTCAGAAAGCTTCTTTCAAGTTTCGAACGGAAGATATTTCCTTTTTCACCATAGCCCTCTAAGGGCTTCCAAATATCCCTTGGCCAATTCTCAAGAACAGCCTTAGCGAAATGCTTCTTGAAGGGAAAGATATAACTCTGTGAGATGAATTAACAGAACACAGAGCCGTTTGTCAGAAAGCTTCTTTCCAGTTTTGAACCTAAGATATTTCCTTTTTCACCGTAGCCCTCTGTGGGCTTCCAAATATCCCTTTGCCAATTCCACAAGAACAGCCTTAGCGAAAGGCTTCTTGAAGGGAAAGATGTAACTCTGTGACATGAATTAAGAGAACACAGAGCAGTTTCTCAGAAAGCTTCTTTCCATTTTGAACGGAAGATATTTACTGTTTCACCATAGCCCTCTATGGGCTTCCAAATATCCCTTTGCCAATTCCACAGGAACAGACTTAGCGAAAGGCTTCTTGAAGGGAAAGATGTAACTCTGTGAGATGAATAAACAGAACACAGAGCAGTTTCTCAGAAAGCTTCTTTCCAGTTTTGAACGGAAGATATTTCCTTTTTCAACATAGCCTTCTAAGGGCTTCCAAAAATCCCTTTGCCAATTCCACAAGAACAGCCTTAGCGAAAGGCTTCCTGAAGGGAAAGATGTAACTCTGTTAGATTAATAAACAGAACACAGAGAAGTTTCTCAGAAAGCTTCTTTCCAGTTCTGAACGGAAGATATTTCCTTTTTCACCATAGCTCTCTGTGGCCTTCCATATATCCCTTTGCAAATTCCACAAGAACAGCCTTAGCGAAAGGCTTCTTGAAGGGAAAGATGTAACTCTGTGGGATGAATTAACAGAACATAGAGCAGTTTCTCAGAAAGCTTCTTTCCAGTTTTGAACGGAAGATATTTCCTTTTTCACCATAGACCTCTATGGGCTTCCAAATATCCCTTTGCCAATTCCACAAGAACAGCCTTAGCGAAAGGCTTCTTGAAGGGAAAGATGTAACTCTGTGAGATGAATTAAGAGAACACAGAGCAGTTTCTCAGAAAGCTTCTTTCCAGTTTGAACGGAAGATATTTCCTGTTTCACCATAGACCTCTATGGGCTTCCAAATATCCCTTTGGCAATTCCACAAGAACAGCCTTGGCGAAAGGCTTCTTGAAGGGAAAGATGTAACTCTGTGAGATGAATTAACAGAACACAGAGCAGTTCCTCAGAAAGCTTCTTTCCAGTTTTGAACGGAAGATATTTCCTTTTTCAACATAGCCTTCTAAGGGCTTCCAAATATCCCTTTGCCAATTCCACAAGAACAGCCTTAGCGAAAGGCTTCCTGAAGGGAAAGATGTAACTCTGTGAGATGAATTAACAGAACACATAGAAGTTTCTCAGAAAGCTTCTTTCCAGTTCTGAACGGAAGATATTTCCTTTTTCACCATAGCTCTCTGTGGCCTTCCATATATCCCTTTGCCAATTCCACAAGAACAGCCTTAGCGAAAGGCTTCTTGAAGGGAAAGATGTAACTCTGTGAGATGAATTAACAGAACACAGAGCAGTTTCTCAGAAAGCTTCTTTCCAGTTTTGAACGGAAGATATTTCCTTTTTCACCATAGCCCTCTATGGGCTTCCAAATATCGCTTTGCCAATTCCACAAGAGCAGCCTTAGCGAAAGGCTTCTTGAAGGGAAAGATGTAACTCTGTGAGATGAATTAACAGAACACAGAGCAGTTTCTCAGAAAGCTTCTTTCCAGTTTTGAACGTAAGATATTTCCTTTTTCACCGTAGCCCTCTATGGGCTTCCAAATATCCCTTGGCCAATTCAACAAGAACAGGTTTAGCGAAATGCTTCTTGAAGGGAAAGATGTAACTCTGTGAGAGAAATTAACAGAACACAGAGCAGTTTCTCAGAAAGCTTCTTTCCAGTTTTGAACGGAAGATATTTCCTTTTTCATCATAGCCCTCTTTGGGCTTCCAAATATCCCTTTGCCAATTCCAAAAGAACAGCCTTGGCCAAAGGCTTCTTGGAGGGAAAGATGTAACTCTGTGAGATGAATTAAGAGAACACAGAGCAGTTTCTCAGAAAGCTTCTTTCCCGTTTTGAACGGAAGATATTTCCTTTTTCACCATAGCCCTCTATGGGCTTTCAAATATCCCTTTGCCAATTCCACAAGAACAGCCTTAGCGAAAGGCTTCCTGAAGGGAAAGATGTAACTCTGTGAGATGAATTAAGAGAACACAGAGCAGATTCTCAGAAAGCTTCTTTCCCGTTTTGAACGGAACATATTTCCTTTTTCACCAGAGCCCTCTATGGGCTTTCAAATATCCCTTTGCCAATTCCACAAGAACAGCCTTAGAGAAAGGCTTCCTGAAGGGAAAGATGTAACTCTGTGAGATGAATTAACAGAACACAGAGCAGTTTCTCAGAAAGATTCTTTCCAGTTTGGAACGAAAGGTATTTCCTTTTTCCCCATAGCCCTCTATGGGCTTCCAAATATCCCTTTGCCAATTCCACAAGAACAGCCTTAGCGAAAGGCTTCTTGAAGGGAAAGATGTAACTCTGTGAGATGAATTAACAGAACACAGAGCAGTTTCTCAGAAAGCTTCTTTCCAGTTTTGAACGGAAGATATTTGCTTTTTCAACATTGCCCTCTATGGGCTTCCAAATATCCCTTGGCCAATTCCACAAGAACAGGTATAGCGAAATCCTACTTGAAGGGAAAGATGTAACTCCGTGAGATGAATTAACAGAACACAGAACAGTTTCTCAGAAAGCTTCTTTCCAGTGTTGAACGGAAGATATTT
The DNA here is from genome assembly GCF_047675955.1 of Chlorocebus sabaeus. Lineage (NCBI taxonomy): Eukaryota > Metazoa > Chordata > Mammalia > Primates > Cercopithecidae > Chlorocebus > Chlorocebus sabaeus. Next base: position 841,600 of record NW_027327859.1, read on the forward strand.
CCTTTTTCACCATAGCCCTCTATGGGCTTCCAAATATCCCTTAGCCAATTCCACAAGAACAGCCTTAGCGAAAAGCTTCTTGAAGGGAAAGATATAACTCTGTGAGATGAATTAACAGAACACAGAGAAGTTTGTCAGAAAGCTTCTTTCCAGTTTTGAACCTAAGATATTTCCTTTTTCACCGTAGCCCTCTGTGGGCTTCCAAATATCCCTTTGCCAATTCCACAAGAACAGCCTTAGCGAAAGGCTTCTTGAAGGGACAGATGTAACTCTGTGAGATGAATTAAGAGAACACAGAGCTGTTTCTCAGAAAGCTTCTTTCCAGTTTGAACGGAAGATATTTCCTGTTTCACCATAGCCCTCTATGGGCTTCCAAATATCCCTTTGCCAATTCCACAAGAACAGACTTAGCGAAAGGCTTCTTGAAGGGAAAGATGTAACTCTGTGAGATGAATAAACAAAACACAGAGCAGTTTCTCAGAAAGCTTCTTTCCAGTTTTGAACGGAAGATATTTCCTTTTTCACCATAGCTCTCTGTGGCCTTCCATATATCCCTTTGCCAATTCCACAAGAACAGCCTTAGCGAAAGGATTCTTGAAGGGAAAGTTGTAACTCTGTGAGATGAATTAACAGAACACAGAGCAGTTTCTCAGAAAGCTTCTTTCCAGTTTTGAACGGAAGATATTTCCTTTTTCACCATAGCCCTCTATGGGCTTCCAAATATCCCTTTGCCAATTCCACAAGAGCAGCCTTAGCGAAAGGCTTCTTGAAGGGAAAGATGTAACTCTGTGAGATGAATTAACAGAACACAGAGCAGTTTCTCAGAAAGCTTCTTTCCAGTTTTGAACGTAAGATATTTCCTTTTTCACCGTATCCCTCTATGGGCTTCCAAATATCCCTTGGCCAATTCAACAAGAACAGGTTTAGCGAAATGCTTCTTGAAGGGAAAGATGTAACTCTGTGAGAGAAATTAACAGAACACAGAGCAGTTTCTCAGAAAGCTTCTTTCCAGTTTCGAAACGAAGATATTTCCTTTTTCAACATAGCCCTCTTTGGGCTTCCAAATATCCCTTTGCCAATTCCACAAGAACAGGCTTAGCGAAATGCTTCCTGAAGGGAAAGATGTAACTCTGTGAGATGAATTAAGAGAACACAGAGCAGATTCTCAGAAAGCTTCTTTCCCGTTTTGAACGGAACATATTTCCTTTTTCACCAGAGCCCTCTATGGGCTTTCAAATATCCCTTTGCCAATTCCACAAGAACAGCTTTAGAGAAAGGCTTCCTGAAGGGAAAGATGTAACTCTGTGAGATGAATTAACAGAACACAGAGCAGTTTCTCAGAAAGCTTCTTTCCAGTTTGGAACGAAAGGTATTTCCTTTTTCCCCATAGCCCTCTATGGGCTTCCAAATATCCCTTTGCCAATTCCACAAGAACAGCCTTAGCGAAAGGCTTCTTGAAGGGAAAGATGTAACTCAGTGAGATGAATTAAGAGAACACAGAGCAGTTTCTCAGAAAGCTTCTTTCCAGTTTTGAACGGAAGATATTTCCTTTTTCACCATAGCCCTCTATGGGCTTCCAAATATCCCTTGGCCAATTCCACAAGAACAGGTATAGCGAAATCGTACTTGAAGGGAAAGATGTAACTCTGTGAGATGAATTAACAGAACACAGAGCAGTTTCTCAGAAAGCTTCTTTCAAGTTTCGAACGGAAGATATTTCCTTTTTGACCGTAGCCCTCTATGGGCTTCCAAATATCCCTTTGCCAATTCCACAAGAACAGCCTTAGCGAAAGGCTTCTTCAAGGGAAAGATGTAACTCTGTGAGATGAATTAAGAGAACACAGAGCAGTTTCTCAGAAAGCTTCTTTCCAGGTTTGAACGGAAGATATTTCCTTTTTCAACATAGCCTTCTATGGGCTTCCAAATATCCCTTTGCCAATTCCACAAGAACAGCCTTAGCGAAAGGCTTCCTGAAGGGAAAGATGTAACTCTGTGAGATGAATTAACAGAACACAGAGCAGTTTCTCAGAAAGCTTCTATCCAGTTCTGAACGGAAGATATTTCCTTTTTCACCATAGCCCTCTACGGGCTTCCAAATATCCATTTGCCAATTCCAAAAGAACAGCCTTAGCGAAAGGCTTCTTGAAGGGAAAGATGTAACCCTTTGAGATGAATTAACAGTGCACTGAGCAGTTTCTCAGAAAGCTTCTTTCCATTTCTGAACGGAAGATATTTCCTTTTTCACCATAGCCCTCTGTGGGCTTCCAAATATCCCTTTGCCAATTCCACAAGAACAGCCTTAGCGAAAGGCTTTTTGAAGGGAAAGATGTAACTCTGTGAGATGAATTAACAGAACACAGAGCAGTTTCTCAGAAAGCTTCTTTCCAGTTTTGAACGGAAGATATTTCCTGTTTCACCATAGCTCTCTATGGGCTTCCAAATATCCCTTTGCCAATTCCACAAGAACAGCCTTGGCGAAAGCCTTCTTGAAGGGAAAGATGTAACTTTGTGAGATGAATTAAGAGAACACAGAGCAGTTTCTCAGAAAGCTTCTTTCCAGTTTTGAACGAAGATATTTCCTTTTTCAACATAGCCCTCTTTGGGCTTCCAAATATCCCTTTGCCAATTCCACAAGAACAGGCTTAGCGAAAGTCTTCCTGAAGGGAAAGATGTAACTCTGTGAGATGAATTAAGAGAACACAGAGCAGATTCTCAGAAAGCTTCTTTCCCGTTTTGAACGGAACATATTTCCTTTTTCACCAGAGCCCTCTATGGGCTTTTAAATATCCCTTTGCCAATTCCACAAGAACAGCCTTAGAGAAAGGCTTCCTGAAGGGAAAGATGTAACTCTGTGAGATGAATTAACAGAACACAGAGCAGTTTCTCCGAAAGCTTCTTTCCAGTTTGGAATGAAAGGTATTTCCTTTTTCCCCATAGCCCTCTATGGGCTTCCAAATATCCCTTTGCCAATTCCGCAAGAACAGCCTTAGCGAAAGGCTTCTTGAAGGGAAAGATGTAACTCTGTGAGATGAATTAACAGAACACAGAGCAGTTTCTCAGAAAGCTTCTTTCCAGTTTTGAACGGAAGATATTTCCTTTTTCACCATAGCCCTCTATGGGCTTCCAAATATCCCTTGGCCAATTCCACAAGAACAGGTATAGCGAAATCCTACTTGAAGGGAAAGTTGTAACTCTGTGAGATGAATTAACAGAACACAGAGCAGTTTCTCAGAAAGCTTCTTTCAAGTATCGAACGGAAGATATTTCCTTTTTCACCATAGCCCTCTATGGGCTTCCAAATATCCCTTTGCCAATTCCACAAGAACAGCCTTAGCGAAAGGCTTCTTGAAGGGAAAGATATAACTCTGTGAGATGAATTAACAGAACACAGAGCAGTTTCCCAGAAAGCTTCTTTCCAGTTTTGAACGGAAGATATTTCCTTTTTCACCATAGCCCACTATGGGCTTCCAAATATCCCTTTGCCAATTCCACAAGAACAGCCACAGCGAAAGACTTCTTGAAGGGAACGATGTAACTCTGTGAGTTTAATTAACAGAACACAGAGCAGTTTCTCAGAAAGCTTCTTTCCAGTTTCGAACGGAAGATATTTCCTTTTTCACCGTAGCCCTCTATGGGCTTCCAAATATCCCTTTGCCAATTCCACAAGAACAGTCTTAGCGAAAGGCTTCTTGAAGGGAAAGATGTAACTCTGTGAGATGAATTAACAGAACACAGAGCAGTTTCTCAGAAAGCTTCTTTCCAGTTTGAACGGAAGATATTTCCTGTTTCTCCTTAGCCCTCTATGGGCTTCCAAATATCCCTTTGCCAATTCCACAAGAACAGCCTTAGCGAAAGGCTTCTTGAAGGGAAAGATGTAACTGTGTGAGATGAATTAACAGAACACAGAGCAGTTTCTCAGAAAGCTTCTTTCCAGTGTTGAACGGAAGATATTTCCTTTTTCACCATAGCCCTCTATGGGCTTCCAAATATCCCTTAGCCAATTCCACAAGAACAGCCTTAGCGAAAAGCTTCTTGAAGGGAAAGATATAACTCTGTGAGATGAATTAACAGAACACAGAGCCGTTTGTCAGAAAGCTTCTTTCCAGTTTTGAACCTAAGATATTTCCTTTTTCACCATAGCCCTCTATGGGCTTCCAAATATCCCTTTGCCAATTCCACAAGAACAGCCTTAGCGAAAGTCTTCCTGAAGAGAAAGATGTAACTCTGTTAGATTAATTAACAGAACACAGAGAAGTTTCTCAGAAAGCTTCTTTCCAGTTCTGAATGGAAGATATTTCCTTTTTCACCATAGCTCTCTGTGGCCTTCCATATATCCCTTTGCCAATTCCACAAGAACAGCCTTAGCGAAAGGCTTCTTGAAGGGAAAGATGTAACTCTGTGAGATGAATTAACAGAACACAGAGCAGTTTCTCAGAAAGCTTCTTTCCAGTTTTGAACGGAAGATATTTCCTTTTTCAACATAGCCTTCTATGGGCTTCCAAATATCCCTTTGCCAATTCCTCAAGAACAGCCTTAGCGAAAGGCCTCCTGATGGGAAAGATGTAACTCTGTGAGATGAATTATCGGAACACAGAGCAGTTTCTCAGAAAGCTTCTTTCCAGTTTTGAACGGAAGATACTTCCTTTTTCACCATATCCCTCTATGGGCTTCCAAATATCCCTTTGCCAATTCCAGAAGAACAGCCTTAGCGAAATTCTTTTGAAGGGAAAGATGTAACTTTGTGAGATGAATTAAAAGAACACAGAGCAGTTTCTCAGAAAGCTTCTTTCCAGTATTGAACGGAAGATATTTCCTTTTTCACCATAGCCCTCTATGGGCCTCCAAATATCCCTTTGCCAATTCCACAAGAACAGCCTTAGCGAAAGGCTTCTTGAAGGGAAAGATGTAACTCTGTGAGATGAATTAACAGAACACAGAGCAGTTCCTCAGAAAGCTTCTTTCCAGTTTTGAACCGAAGATATTTCCTTTTTCAACAAAGCCTTCTAAAGGGCTTCCAAATATCACTTTGCCAATTCCACAAGAACAGCCTTAGCGAAAGGCTCCCTGAAGGCTAAAGATGTAACTCTGTGAGATGAATTAACAGAACACAGAGCAGTTCCTCAGAAAGCTTCTTTCCAGTTTTGAACGGAAGATATTTCCTTTTTCACCATAGCCCTCTATGGGCTTCCAAATATCCCTTAGCCAATTCCACAAGAACAGCCTTAGCGAAAAGCTTCTTGAAGGGAAAGATATAACTCTGTGAGATGAATTAACAGACCACAGAGCCGTTTGTCAGAAAGCTTCTTTCCAGTTTTGAACCTAAGATATTTCCTTTTTCACCGTAGCCCTATGTGGGCTTCCAAATATCCCTTTGCCAATTCCAGAAGAACAGCCTTAGCGAAAGTCTTTTGAAGGGAAAGATGTAACTTTGTGAGATGAATTAACAGAATACAGAGCAGTTTCTCAGAAAGCTTCTTTCCAGTATAGAACGGAAGATATTTCCTTTTTCACCATAGCCCTCTATGGGCTTTCAAATATCCCTTTGCCAATTCCACAAGAACAGCCTTAGCGAAAGGCTTCCTGAAGGGAAAGATGTAACTCTGTGAGATGAATTAAGAGAACACAGAAAAGATTCTCAGAAAGCTTCTTTAAAGGTCTGAACGGAAGATATTTCCTTTTTCACCATAGCTCTCTGTGGCCTTCCAAATATCCCTATGCCAATTCCACAAGAACAGCCTTAGCGAAAGGCTTCTTGAACGGAAAGATGTAACTCTGTGAGATGAATTAACAGAACACAGAGCAGTTTCTCAGAAAGCTTCTTTCCAGTTTTGAACGGAAGATATTTCCTTTTTCACCATAGCCCTCTATGGGCTTCCAAATATCCCTTTGCCAATTCCACAAGAACAGCCTTGGCGAAAGGCTTCTTGAAGGGAAAGATGCAACTTTGTGAGATAAATTAAGAGAACACAGAGCAGTTTCTCAGAAAGATTCTTTCCAGTTTTGAACGGAAGATATTTCCTTTTTCACCATAGCCCTTTATGGGCTTCCAAATATCCCTTTGCCAATTCCACAAGAACAGCTTTAGCGAAAGGCTTCCTGAAGGGACAGATGTAACTCTGTGAGATGAATTAAGAGAACACAGAGCAGTTTCTCAGAAAGCTTTTTTCCCGTTTTGAACGGAACATATTTCCTTTTTCACCATAGATCTCTATGGGCTTTCAAATATCCCTTTGCCAATTCCACAAGAACAGCCTTAGCGAAAGGCTTCCTGAAGGGAAAGATGTAACTCTGTGAAATGAATAAACAGAACACAGAACAGTTTCTCAGAAAGCTTATTTCCAGTTTTGAACGGAAGATACTTCCTTTTTCACCATAGCCCTCTATGGGCTTCCAAATATACCTTTGCCAATTCCACAAGAACAGCCTTAGCGAAAGTCTTTTGAAGGGAAAGATGTAACTCTGTGAGATGAATTAACAGAACACAGAGCAGTTTTTCAGAAAGCTTCTTTCCAGTTTTAAACGGAAGATATTTCCTTTTTCATCATAGCCCTCTATGGGCTTCCAAATATCCCTTTGCCAATTCCACAAAAACAGCCTTAGCGAAAGGCTTCTTGAAGGGAAGGATATAACTCTGTGAGTTGAATTAACAGAGCACCGAGTAGTTTCTCTGAAAGCTTCTTTCCAGTCCTGAACGGAAGGTATTTCCTTTTTCACCATAGCCCTCTGTGGGCTTCCAAATATCCCTTTGCCAATTCCACAAGAGCAGCCTTAGCGAAAGGCTTCTTGAAGGGAAAGATGTAACTCTGTGAGATGAATTAACAGAACACAGAGCAGTTTCTCAGAAAGCTTCTTTCCAGTTTTGAACGGAAGATATTTCCTGTTTCACCATAGCCCTCTATGGGCTTCCAAATATCCCTAGGCCAATTCCACAAGAAAAGGTTTAGCGAAATGCTTCTTGAAAGGAAAGATGTAACACTGTGAGATGAATTAACAGAACACATAGCAGCTTCTCAGAAAGCTTCTTTCAAGTTTCGAACTTAAGATATTTCCTTTTTCACCATAGCCCTCTATGGGCTTCCAAATATCCCTTTGCCAATTCCACAAGAACAGCCTTAGCGAAAAGCTTCTTGAAGGGAACGATGTAACTCTGTGAGATGAATTAACAGAACACAGAGCAGTTTCTCAGAAAGCTTCTTTCCAGTGTTGAACGGAAGGTATTCCCTATTTCACCATAGCCCTCTATGGGCTTCCAAATATCCCTTGGCCAATTCCACAAGAACAGCGTTAGCGAAAAGCTTCTTGAAGGGAAAGATATAACTCTGTGAGCTGAATTAACAGAACACAGAGCCGTTTGTCAGAAAGCTTCTTTCCAGTTTTGAACCTAAGATATTTCCTTTTTCACCGTAGCCCTCTGTGGGCTTCCAAATATCCCTTTGCCAATTCCACAAGAACAGCCTTAGCGAAAGGCTTCTTGAAGGGAAAGATGTAACTCTGTGAGATGAATTAAGAGAACACAGAGCAGTTTCTCAGAAAGCTTCTTTCCAGTTTGAACGGAAGATATTTCCTGTTTCACCATAGCCCTCCATGGGCTTCCAAATATCCCTTTGCCAATTCCACAAGAACAGCCTTAGCGAAAGGCTTCTTGAAGTGAAAGATGTAACTCTGTGGGATGAATTAACAGAACACAGAGCAGATTCTCAGAAAGCTTCTTTCCCGTTTTGAACGGAAGATATTTCCTGTTTCACCATAGCCCTCTATGGGCTTCCAAATATCCCTTTGCCAATTCCACAAGAACAGCCTTGGCGAAAGGCTTCTTGAAGGGAAAGATGTAACTTTGTGAGATAAATTAAGAGAACACAGAGCAGTTTCTCAGAAAGCTTCTTTCCAGTTTTGAACGGAAGATATTTCCTTTTTCACCATAGCCCTCTAGGGGCTTCCAAATATCCCTTTACCAATTCCACAAGAACAGCCTTAGCGAAAGGCTTCCTGAAGGGAAAGATGTAACTCTGTGAGATGAATTAAGAGAACACAGAGCAGTTTCTCAGAAAGCTTCTTTCCAGTTTTGAACGGAAGATACTTCCTTTTTCAACATAGCCCTCTATGGGCTTCCAAATATACCTTTGCCAATTCCACAAGAACAGCATTAGCGAAAGTCTTTTGAAGGGAAAGATGAAACTCTGTGAGATGAATTAACAGAACACAGAGCAGTTTTTCAGAAAGCTTCTTTCCAGTTTTAAACGGATGATATTTTATTTTTCACCATAGCCCTCTATGGGCTTCCAAATATCCCTTTGCCAATTCCACAAGAACAGCCTTAGCGAAAGGCTTCCTGAAGGGAAAGATGTAACTCTGTGAGATGAATTAACAGAACACAGAGAAGTTTCTCAGAAAGCTTCTTTCCAGTTCTGAACGGAAGATATTTCCTTTTTCACCATAGCTCTCTGTGGCCTTCCATATATCCCTTTGCCAATTCCACAAGAACAGCCTTAGCGAAAGGCTTCTTGAAGGGAAAGTTGTAACTCTGTGAGATGAATTAACAGAACACAGAGCAGTTTCTCAGAAAGCTTCTTTCCAGTTTTGAACGGAAGATATTTCCTTTTTCACCATAGCCCTCTATGGGCTTCCAAATATCCCTTTGCCAATTCCACAAGAGCAGCCTTAGCGAAAGGCTTCTTGAAGGGAAAGATGTAACTCTGTGAGATGAATTAACAGAACACAGAGCAGTTTCTCAGAAAGCTTCTTTCCAGTTTTGAACGTAAGATATTTCCTTTTTCACCGTATCCCTCTATGGGCTTCCAAATATCCCTTGGCCAATTCAACAAGAACAGGTTTAGCGAAATGCTTCTTGAAGGGAAAGATGTAACTCTGTGAGAGAAATTAACAGAACACAGAGCAGTTTCTCAGAAAGCTTCTTTCCAGTTTCGAACCGAAGATATTTCCTTTTTCAACATAGCCCTCTTTGGGCTTCCAAATATCCCTTTGCCAATTCCACAAGAACAGGCTTAGCGAAAGGCTTCCTGAAGGGAAAGATGTAACTCTGTGAGATGAATTAAGAGAACACAGAGCAGATTCTCAGAAAGCTTCTTTCCCGTTTTGAACGGAACATATTTCCTTTTTCACCAGAGCCCTCTATGGGCTTTCAAATATCCCTTTGCCAATTCCACAAGAACAGCCTTAGAGAAAGGCTTCCTGAAGGGAAAGATGTAACTCTGTGAGATGAATTAACAGAACACAGAGCAGTTTCTCCGAAAGCTTCTTTCCAGTTTGGAATGAAAGGTATTTCCTTTTTCCCCATAGCCCTCTATGGGCTTCCAAATATCCCTTTGCCAATTCCGCAAGAACAGCCTTAGCGAAAGGCTTCTTGAAGGGAAAGATGTAACTCTGTGAGATGAATTAACAGAACACAGAGCAGTTTCTCAGAAAGCTTCTTTCCAGTTTTGAACGGAAGATATTTCCTTTTTCACCATAGCCCTCTATGGGCTTCCAAATATCCCTTGGCCAATTCCACAAGAACAGGTATAGCGAAATCCTACTTGAAGGGAAAGTTGTAGCTTTGTGAGATGAATTAACAGAACACAGAGCAGTTTCTCAGAAAGCTTCTTTCAAGTTTCGAACGGAAGATATTTCCTTTTTCACCATAGCCCTCTATGGGCTTCCAAATATCCCTTTGCCAATTCCACAAGAACAGCCTTAGCGAAAGGCTTCTTGAAGGGAAAGATATAACTCTGTGAGATGAATTAACAGAACACAGAGCAGTTTCCCAGAAAGCTTCTTTCCAGTTTTGAACGGAAGCTATTTCCTTTTTCACCATAGCCCACTATGGGCTTCCAAATATCCCTTTGCCAATTCCACAAGAACAGCCACAGCGAAAGACTTCTTGAAGGGAACGATGTAACTCTGTGAGTTTAATTAACAGAACACAGAGCAGTTTCTCAGAAAGCTTCTTTCCAGTTTCGAACGGAAGATATTTCCGTTTTCACCGTAGCCCTCTATGGGCTTCCAAATATCCCTTTGCCAATTCCACAAGAACAGCCTTAGCGAAAGTCTTCTTGAAGGGAAAGATGTAACTCTGTGAGATGAATTAACAGAACACAGAGCAGTTTCTCAGAAAGCTTCTTTCCAGTTTGAACGGAAGATATTTCCTGTTTCTCCTTAGCCCTCTATGGGCTTCCAAATATCCCTTTGCCAATTCCACAAGAACAGCCTTAGCGAAAGGCTTCTTGAAGGGAAAGATGTAACTCTGTGAGATGAATTAACAGAACACAGAGCAGTTTCTCAGAAAGCTTCTTTCCAGTGTTGAACGGAAGATATTTCCTTTTTCACCATAGCCCTCTATGGGCTTCCAAATATCCCTTAGCCAATTCCACAAGAACAGCCTTAGCGAAAAGCTTCTTGAAGGGAAAGATATAACTCTGTGAGATGAATTAACAGAACACAGAGCCGTTTGTCAGAAAGCTTCTTTCCAGTTTTGAACCTAAGATATTTCCTTTTTCACCGTAGCCCTCTGTGGGCTTCCAAATATCCCTTTGCCAATTCCACAAGAACAGCCTTAGCGAAAGGCTTCTTGAAGGGAAAGATGTAACTCTGTGAGATGAATTAAGAGAACACAGAGCAGTTTCTCAGAAAGCTTCTTTCCAGTTTGAACGGAAGATATTTCCTGTTTCACCATAGCCCTCTATGGGCTTCCAAATATCCCTTTGCCAATTCCACAAGAGCAGACTTAGCGAAAGGCTTCTTGAAGGGAAAGATGTAACTCTGTGAGATGAATTAAGAGAACACAGAGCAGTTTCTCAGAAAGCTTCTTTCCAGTTTTGAACGGAAGATATTTAATTTTTCAACATAGCCTTCTAAGGGCTTCCAAATATCCCTTTGCCAATTCCACAAGAACAGCCTTAGCGAAAGTCTTCCTGAAGGGAAAGATGTAACTCTGTTAGATTAATTAACAGAACACAGAGAAGTTTCTCAGAAAGCTTCTTTCCAGTTCTGAACGGAAGATATTTCCTTTTTCACTAGAGCCCTCTATGAGCTTTCAAATATCCCTTTGCCAATTCCACAAGAACAGCTTTAGAGAAAGGCTTCCTGAACGGAAAGATGTAACTCTGTGAGATGAATTAACAGGACACAGAGCAGTTTCTCAGAAAGCTTCTTTCCAGTTCTGAACGGAAGATATTTCCTTTTTCACCGAAGCCCTCTATGGGCTTCCAAATATCCCTTTGTCAATTCCACAAGAACAGACTTAGCAAAAGGCTTCTTGAAGGGAAAGATGTAACTCTGTGAGATGAATTAACAGAACACAGAGCAGTTTCTCAGAAAGCTTCTTTCTAGTTTTGAACGGAAGTTATTTCATTTTTCAACATAGACTTCTATGGGCTTCCAAATATCCCTTTTCCAATTCCACAAGAACAGCCTTAGCGAAAGGCTTCCTGAAGGGAAAGATGTAACTCTGTGAGATGAATTAACAGAACACAGAGAAGTTTCTCAGAAAGCTTCTTTCCAGTTCTGAACGGAAGATATTTCCTTTTTCACCATAGCTCTCTGTGGCCTTCCAAATATCCCTTTGCCAATTCCACAAGAACAGCCTTAGCGAAAGGCTTCTTGAAGGGAAAGATGTAACTCTGTGAGATGAATTAACAGAACACAGAGCAGTTTCTCAGAAAGCTTCTTTCCAGTTTTGAACGGAAGATATTTCCTTTTTCACCATAGCCCTCTAAGGGCTTCCAAATATCCCTTTGCCAATTCCACAAGAACAGCCTTAGCGAAAGGCTTCTTGAAGGGAAAGATGTAACTCTGTGAGATGAATTAACAGAGCACAGAGCAGTTTCTCTGAAAGCTTCTTTCCAGTTTTGAACGGAAGATATTTCCTGTTTCACCATAGCCCTCTATGGGCTTCCAAATATCCCTTTGCCAATTCCACAAGAACAGCCTTAGCGAAAGTCTTCTGAAGAGAAAGATGAAACTCTGTGAGATGAATTAACAGAACACAGAGCAGTTTTTCAGAAAGCTTCTTTCCAGTTTTAAACGAAAGATATTTCCTTTTTCACCATATACCTCTATGGGCTTCCAAATATCCCTTTGCCAATTCCACAAGAACAGCCTTAGCGAAAGGCTTCTTGAAGGGAAAGATATAACTCTGTGAGATGAATTAACAGAGCACCGAGTAGTTTCTCAGAAAGCTTCTTTCCAGTTCGGAACGGAAGATATTTCCTTTTTCACCATAGCCCTCTAGGGGCTTCCAAATATCCCTTTCCCAATTCCACAAGAACAGCCTTAGCGAAAGGCTTCTTGAAGGGAAAGATGTAACTCTGTGAGATGAATTAACAAAACACAGAGCAGTTTCTCAGAAAGCTTCTTTCCAGTTTTGAACGGAAGATATTTCCTTTTTCACCATAGCCCTCTATGGGCTTCCAAATATCCCTTGGCCAATTCCACAAGAACAGGTTTAGCGAAATGCTTCTTGAAAGGAAAGATGTAACTCTGTGAGATGAATTAACAGAACACAGAGCAGTTTCTCAGAAAGCTTCTTTCAAGTTTCGAACGGCAGATATTTCCTTTTTCACCATAGCCCTCTATGGGCTTCCAAATATCCCTTTGCCAATTCCACAAGAACAGCCTTAGCGAAGGGCTTCTTGAAGGGAAAGATGTAACTCTGTGAGATGAATTAACAGAACACAGAGCAGTTTCTCAGAAAGCTTCTTTCCAGTTTTGAACGGAAGATATTTCCTTTTTCACCATAGCCCTCTTTGGGCTTCCAAATATCCCTTTGCCAATTCCACAAGAAGAGCCATAGCGAAAGGCTTCTTGAAGGGTACGATGTAACTCTGTGAGTTGAATTAACAGAACACAGAGCAGTTTCTCAGAAAGCTTCTTTCCAGTTTCGAACGGAAGATATTTCCTTTTTCACCATAGCCCTCTATGGGCTTCCAAATATCCCTTTGCCAATTCCACAAGAACAGCCTTAGCGAAAGGCTTCTTGAAGGGAAAGATGTAACTCTGTGAGATGAATTAAGAGAACACAGAGCAGTTTCTCAGAAAGCTTCTTTCCAGTTTGAACGGAAGATATTTCCTGTTTCTCCATACACGTCTATGGGCTTCCAAATATCCCTTTGCCAATTCCACAAGAACAGCCTTAGCGAAAGGCTTCTTGAAGGGAAAGATGTAACTCTGTGAGATGAATTAACCGAACACAGAGCAGTTTCTCAGAAAGCTTCTTTCCAGTGTTGAACGGAAGATATTTCCTTTTTCACCATAGCCTTCTATGGGCTTCCAAATATCCCTTTGCCAATTCCACAAGAACAGCCTTAGCGAAAAGCTTCTTGAAGGGAAAGATGTAACTCTGTGAGATGAATTAACAGAACACAGAGCCGTGTGTCAGAAAGCTTCTTTCCAGTTTTGAACCTAAGATATTTCCTTTTTCACCGTAGCCCTCTATGGGCTTCCAAATATCCCTTTGCCAATTCCACAAGAACAGCCTTAGCGAAAGGCTTCTTGAAGGGAAAGATGTAACTCTGTGAGATGAATTATGAGAACACAGAGCAGTTTCTCAGAAAGCTTCTTTCCAGTTTGAACGGAAGATATTTCCTTTTTCACCGTAGCCCTCTATGGGCTTCCAAATATCCCTTTGCCAATTTCACAAGAACAGCCTTAGCGAAAGGCTTCTTGAAGGGAAAGATGTAACTCTGTGAGATGAATTAATAGAACACAGAGCAGTTTCTCAGAAAGCTTCTCTCCAGTTTTGAACGGAAGATATTTCCTTTTTCACCATAGCCCTCTATGGGCTTCCAAATATCCCTTTGCCAATTCCACAAGAACAGCCTTGGCGAAAGGCTTCTTGAAGGAAAGATGCAACTTTGTGAGATAAATTAAGAGAACACAGAGCAGTTTCTCAGAAAGATTCTTTCAGTTTTGAACGGAAGATATTTCCTTTTTCACCATAGCCCTCTATGGGCTTCCAAATATCCCTTTGCCAATTCCACAAGAACAGCTTTAGCGAAAGGCTTCCTGAAGGGAAAGATGTAACTCTGTGAGATGAATTAACAGAACACAGAGCAGTTTCTCAGAAAGCTTTTTTCCCGTTTTGAACGGAAGATATTTCCTTTTTCACCGTAGCCCTCTATGGCCTTTCAAATATCCCTTTGCCAATTCCACAACAACAGCCTTAGCGAAAGGCTTCCTGAAGGGAAAGATGTAACTCTGTGAAATGAATTAACAGAACACAGAGCAGTTTCTCAGAAAGCTTCTTTCCAGTTTTGAACGGAAGATACTTCCTTTTTCACCATAGTCCTCTATGGGCTTCCAAATATACCTTTGCCAATTCCACAAGAACAGCCTTAGCGAAAGTCTTTTGAAGGGAAAGATGTAACTCTGTGAGATGAATTAACAGAACACAGAGTAGTTTTTCAGAAAGCTTCTTTCCAGTTTTAAACGGAAGATATTTCCTTTTTCATCATAGCCCTCTATGGGCTTCCAAATATCCCTTTGCCAATTCCACAAGAACAGCCTTAGCGAAAGGCTTCTTGAAGGGAAGGATGTAACTCTGTGAGTTGAATTAACAGAGCACCGAGTAGTTTCTCAGAAAGCTTCTTTCCAGTTCTGAACGGAAGATATTTCCTTTTTCACCATAGCCCTCTGTGGGCTTCCAAATATCCCTTTGCCAATTCCACAAGAGCAGCCTTAGCGAAAGGCTTCATGAAGGGAAAGATGTAACTCTGTGAGATGAATTAACAGAACACAGAGAAGTTTCTCAGAAAGCTTCTTTCCAGTTTTGAACGGAAGATATTTCCTGTTTCACCATAGTCCTCTATGGGCTTCCAAATATCCCTAGGCCAATTCCACAAGAAAAGGTTTAGCGAAATGCTTCTTGAAAGGAAAGATGTAACATTGTGAGATGAATTAACAGAACACAGAGCAGCTTCTCAGAAAGCTTCTTTCAAGTTTCGAACGAAGATATTTCCTTTTTCACCATAGCCCTCTATGGGCTTCCAAATATCCCTTTGCCAATTCCACAAGAACAGCCTTAGCGAAAAGCTTCTTGAAGGGAACGATGTAACTCTGTGAGATGAATTAACAGAACACAGAGCAGTTTCTCAGAAAGCTTCTTTCCAGTTTCGAACGGAAGATATTTCCTTTTTCACCATAGCCCTCTATGGGCTTCCAAATATCCCTTTGCCAATTCCACAAGAACAGCCTTAGCGAAAGGCTTCTTGAAGGGAAAGATGTAACTCTGTGAGATGAATTAAGAGAACACAGAACAGTTTCTCAGAAAGCTTCTTTCCAGTTTGAACGGAAGATATTTCCTGTTCCTCCTTAGCCCTCTATGGGCTTCCAAATATCCCTTTGCCAATTCCACACGAACAGCCTTAGCGAAAGGCTTCTTGAAGGGAAAGATGTAACTCTGTGTGATGAATTAACAGAACACAGAGCAGTTTCTCAGAAAGCTTCTTTCCCGTTTTGAACGGAAGATATTTTATCATTCACCATAGCCCTCTATGTTCTTTCAAATATCCCTTTGCCAATTCCACAAGAACAGCCTTAGCGAAAGGATTCCTGAAGGGAAAGATGTAACTCTGTGAGATGAATTAACAGAACACAGAGTAGTTTCTCAGAATGCTTCTTTCCAGATTGGAACGGAAGGTATTTCCTTTTTCACCATAGCCCTCTATGGGCTTCCAAATATCCCTTTGCCAATTCCACAAGAACAGCCTTAGCGAAAGGCTTCTTGAAGGGAAAGATGTAACTCTGTGTGATGAATTAACAGAACACAGAGCAGTTTCTCAGAAAGCTTCTTTCCAGTTTTGAACGGAAGATATTTCCTTTTTCAACATAGCCTTCTATGGGCTTCCAAATATCCCTTTGCCAATTCCACAAAAACAGCCTTAGCGAAAGGCTTCCTGAAGGGAAAGATGTAACTCTGTTAGATGAATTAACAGAACACAGAGCAGTTTCTCAGAAAGCTTCTTTCCAGTTTTGAACGGAAGATACTTCCTTTTTCACCATAGCCCTCTATGGGCTTCCAAATATCCCTTTGCCAATTCCACAAGAACAGCCTTAGCGAAAGGCTTCTTGAAGGGAAAGATGTAACTCTGTGAGATGAATTAACAGAGCCCCGAGCAGTTTCTCAGAAAGCTTCTTTCCAGTTCTGAACGGAAGATATTTCCTTTTTCATCATAGCCCTCTGTGGGCTTCCAAATATCCCTTTGCCAATTCCACAAGAGCAGCCTTAACGAAAGGCTTTTTGAAGGGAAAGATGTAACTCTGTGAGATGAATTAACAGAACACAGAGCAGTTTCTCAGAAAGCTTCTGTCCAATTTGAACGGAAGATATTTCCTGTTCACCATAGCCCTCTATGGGCTTCCAAATATCCCTTTGCCAATTCCACAAAACAGCCTCTGCGAAAGGCTTCCTGAAGGGAAAGATGTAACTCTGTGAGATGAGTTAAGAGAACACAGAGAAGTTTCTCAGAAAGCTTCTTTAAAGGTCTGAACGGAAGATATTTCCTTTTTCACCATAGCTCTCTGTGGCCTTCCAAATTTCCCTTTGCCAATTCCACAAGAACAGCCTTAGCGAAAGACTTCTTGTAGGGAAAGATGTAACTCTGTGAGATGAATTAACAGACCACAGAACAGTTTCTCAGAAAGCTTCTTTCCAGTGTTGAACGGAAGATATTTCCTTTTTCACCATAGCCCTCTATGGTCTTCCAAATATCCCTTTGCCAATTCCACAAGAACAGCCTTAGCGAAAGGTTTCTTGAAGGGAAAGATGTAACTCTGTGAGATGAATTAACAGAACACAGAGCAGTTTCTCTGAAAGCTTCTTTCCAGTTTTGAACGGAAGATATTTCCTGTTTCACCATAGCCCTCTATGGGCTTCCAAATATCGCTTTGCCAATTCCCCAACAACAGCCTTGGCGAAAGGCTTCTTGAAGGGAAAGATGTAACTCTGTGAGATGAATTAACAGAACACCGAGCATTCCTCAGAAAGCTTCTTTCCAGTTGTGAACGGAAGATATTTCCTTTCTCAACATAGCCTTCTAAGGGCTTCCAAATATCCCTTTGCCAATTCCACAAGAACAGCCTTAGCGAAAGGCTTCTTGAAGGGAAAGATGTAACTCTGTGAGGTGAATTAACAGAACACAGAGAAGTTTCTCAGAAAGCTTCTTTCCAGTTCTGAACGGAAGATATTTCCTTTTTCACCATAGCTCTCTGTGGCCTTCCAAATATCCCTTTGCCAATTCCACAAGAACAGCCTTAGCGAAAGGATTCTTGAAGGGAAAGATGTAACTCTGTGAGATGAATTAACAGAACACAGAGCAGTTTCTCAGAAAGCTTCTTTCCAGTTTTGAACGGAAGATATTTCCTGTTTCACCATAGCCCTCTATGGGCTTCCAAATATCCCTTTGCTAATTCCACAAGAACAGCCTTGGCGAAAGGCTTCTTGAAGGGAAAGATGTAACTCTGTGAGATGAATTAACAGAACACAGAGCAGTTTCTCAGAAAGCTTCTTTCCAGTTTTGAACGGAAGATATTTCCTTTTTCAACATAGCCTTCTAAGGATTTCCAAATATCCCTTTCCCAATTCAACAAGAACAGCCATAGCGAAAGGCTTCTTGAAGGGAACGATGTAACTCTGTGATTTGAATTAACAGAACACAGAGCAGTTTCTCAGAAAGCTTCTTTCCAGTTTCGAACGGAAGATATTTCCTTTTTCACCATAGCCCTCTATGGGCTTCCAAATATCCCTTTGCCAATTCCACAAGAACAGCCTTAGCGAAAGACTTCTTGAAGGGACTGATGTAACTCTGTGAGAAGAATTAACAGAACACAGAGCATTTTCTCAGAAAGCTTCTTTCCAGTTTTGAACGGAAGATATTTCCTTTTTCACCATAGCCCTCTATGGGCTTACAAATATCCCTTTGCCAATTCCACAAAACAGCCTCAGCGAAAGGCTTCCTGAAGGGAAAGATGTAACTCTGTGAGATGAATTAAGAGAACACAGAGAAGTTTCTCAGAAAGCTTCTTTAAAGGTCTGAACGGAAGATATTTCCTTTTTCACCATAGCTCTCTGTGGCCTTCCAAATATCCCTTTGCCAATTCCACAAGAACAGTCTTAGCGAAAGGCTTCTTGAAGGGAAAGATGTAACCCTGTGAGATGAATTAACAGAACACAGAGCAGTTTCTCAGAAAGCTTCTTTCCAGTTTTGAACGGAAGATATTTCCTTTTTCACCATAGCCCTCTATGGTCTTCCAATATCCCTTTGCCAATTCCACAAGAACAGCCTTAGCGAAAGGTTTCTTGAAGGGAAAGATGTAACCCTGTGAGATGAATTAACAGAACACAGAGCAGTTCCTCAGAAAGCTTCTTTCCAGTTTTGAACGGAAGATATTTCCTTTTTCAACATAGCCTTCTAAGGGCTTCCAAATATCCCTTTGCCAATTCCACAAGAAGAGCCTTAGCGAAAGGCTTCTTGAAGGGAAAGATGTAACTCTGTGAGATGAATTAACAGAACACAGAGAAGTTTCTCAGAAAGCTTCTTTCCAGTTCTGAACGGTAGATATTTCCTTTTTCACCATAGCTCTCTGTGGCCTTCCAAATATCCCTTTGCCAATTCTACAAGAACAGCATTAGCGAAAGGATTCTTGAAGGGAAAGATGTAACTCTGTGAGATGAATTAACAGAACACAGAGCAGTTTCTCAGAAAGCTTCTTTCCAGTTTTGAACGGAAGATATTTCCTTTTTCACCATAGACCTCTATGGGCTTCCAAATATCCCTTTGCCAATTCCACAAGAACCGCCTTAGCGAAAGGCTTCTTGAAGGGAAAGATGTAACTCTGTGAGATGAATTAACAGAACACAGAGCAGTTTCTCAGAAAGCTTCTTTCCAGTTCTGAACGGTAGATATTTCCTTTTTCACCATAGCTCTCTGTGGCCTTCCAAATATCCCTTTGCCAATTCTACAAGAACAGCATTAGCGAAAGGATTCTTGAAGGGAAAGATGTAACTCTGTGAGATGAATTAACAGAACACAGAGCAGTTTCTCAGAAAGCTTCTTTCCAGTTTTGAACGGAAGATATTTCCTTTTTCACCATAGACCTCTATGGGCTTCCAAATATCCCTTTGCCAATTCCACAAGAACCGCCTTAGCGAAAGGCTTCTTGAAGGGAAAGATGTAACTCTGTGAGATGAATTAACAGAACACAGAGCAGTTTCTCAGAAAGCTTCTTTCCAGTTTTGAACGGAAGATATTTCCTTTTTCACCATAGCCCTCTATGGGCTTCCAAATATCCCTTGGCCAATTCCACAAGAACAGCCTTAGCGAAAGGATTCTTGAAGGGAAAGATGTAACTCTGTGAGATGAATTAACAGAACACAGAGCAGTTTCTCACAAAGCTTCTTTCCAGTTTTGAACGGAAGATATTTCCTGTTTCACCATAGCCCTCTATGGGCTTCCAAATATCCCTTTGCTAATTCCACAAGAACAGCCTTAGCGAAAGGATTCCTGAAGGGAAAGATGTAACTCTCTGAGATGAATTAACAGGACACAGAGCAGTTTCTCAGAAAGGTTCTTTCCAGTTTTGAACTTATGATATTTATTTTTTCACCGAAGCCCTCTATGGGCTTCCAAATATCCCTTTGTCAATTCCACAAGAACAGACTTAGCAAAAGGCTTTAGAAGGGAAAGATGTAACTCTGTGAGATGAATTAAGAGAACACAGAGCAGTTTCTCAGAAAGCTTCTTTCTAGTTTTGAACGGAAGTTATTTCATTTTTCAACATAGCCTTCTATGGGCTTCCAAATATCCCTTTTCCAATTCCACAAGAACTGCCTTAGCGAAAGGCTTCCTGAAGGGAAAGATGTAACTCTGTGAGATGAATTAAGAGAACACAGAGAAGTTTCTCAGAAAGCTTCCTTAAAGTTCTGAACGGAAGATATTTCCTTTTTCACCATAGCTCTCTGTGGCCTTCCAAATATCCCTTTGCCAATTCCACAAGAACAGCCTTAGCGAAAGGCTTCTTGAACGGAAAGATGTAACTCTGTGAGATGAATTAACAGAACACAGAGCAGTTTCTCAGAAAGCTTCTTTCCAGTTTTGAACGGAAGATATTTCCTTTTTCACCATAGCACTCTATTGTCTTCCAAATATCCCTTTGCCAATTCCACAAGAACAGCCTTAGCGAAAGGTTTCTTGAAGGGAAAGATGTAACTCTGTGAGATGAATTAACAGAACACAGAGCAGTTTCTCTGAAAGCTTCTTTCCAGTTTTGAACGGAAGATATTTCCTGTTTCACCGTAGCCCTCTATGGGCTTCCAAATATCCCTTTGCCAATTCCACAAGAACAGCCTTGGCGAAAGGCTTCTTGAAGGGAAAGATGTAACTCTGTGAGATGAATTAACAGAACACAGAGCAGTTTCTCAGAAAGCTTCTTTCCAGTTTTGAACGGAAGATATTTCCTTTTTCAACATAGCCTTCTAAGGATTTCCAAATATCCCTTTCCCAATTCAACAAGAACAGCCTTAGCGAAAGGCTTCCTGAAGGGAAAGATGTAACTCTGTGAGATGAATTAACAGAACACAGAGAAGTTTCTCAGAAAGCTTCTTTCCAGTTCTGAACGGAAGATATTTCCTTTTTCACTATAGCTCTGTGTGGCCTTCCAAATATCCCTTTGCCAATTCCACAAGAACAGCCATAGCGAAAGGCTTCTTGAAGGGAACGATGTAACTCTGTGAGTTGAATTAACAGAACACAGAGCAGTTTCTCAGAAAGCTTCTTTCCAGTTTCGAACGGAAGATATTTCCTTTTTCACCATAGCCCTCTATGGGCTTCCAAATATCCCTTTGCCAATTCCACAAGAACAGCCTTAGCGAAAGGCTTCCTGAAGGGAAAGATGTAACTCTGTGAGATGAATTAAGAGAACACAGAGCAGTTTCTCAGAGAGCTTCTTTCCCGTTTTGAACGGAAGATATTTTATCTTTCACCATAGCCCTCTATGTTCTTTCAAATATCCCTTTGCCAATTCCACAAGAACAGCCTTAGCGAAAGGATTCCTGAAGGGAAAGATGTAACTCTGTGAGATGAATTAACAGAACACAGAGTAGTTTCTCAGAATGCTTCTTTCCAGATTGGAACGGAAGGTATTTCCTTTTTCACCATAGCCCTCTAAGGGCTTCCAAATATCCCTTTGCCAATTCCACAAGAACAGCCTTAGCGAAAGGCTTCTTGAAGGGAAAGATGTAACTCTGTGTGATGAATTAACAGAACACAGAGCAGTTTCTCAGAAAGCTTCTTTCCAGTTTTGAACGGAAGATATTTCCTGTTTCACCATAGCCCTCTATGGGCTTCCAAATATCCCTTTGCCAATTCCCCAACAACAGCCTTGGCGAAAGGCTTCTTGAAGGGAAAGATGTAACTCTGTGAGATGAATTAACAGAACACCGAGCATTCCTCAGAAAGCTTCTTTCCAGTTGTGAACGGAAGATATTTCCTTTCTCAACATAGCCTTCTAAGGGCTTCCAAATATCCCTTTGCCAATTCCACAAGAACAGCCTTAGCGAAAGGCTTCTTGAAGGGAAAGATGTAACTCTGTGAGGTGAATTAACAGAACACAGAGAAGTTTCTCAGAAAGCTTCTTTCCAGTTTCGAACGGAAGATATTTCCTTTTTCACCATAGCCCTCTATGGGCTTCCAAATATCCCTTTGCCAATTCCACAAGAACAGCCTTAGCGAAAGGCTTCCTGAAGGGAAAGATGTAACTCTGTGAGATGAATTAAGAGAACACAGAGCAGTTTCTCAGAAAGCTTCTTTCCCGTTTTGAACGGAAGATATTTTATCTTTCACCATAGCCCTCTATGTTCTTTCAAATATCCCTTTGCCAATTCCACAAGAACAGCCTTAGCGAAAGGATTCCTGAAGGGAAAGATGTAACTCTCTGAGATGAATTAACAGAACACAGAGTAGTTTCTCAGAATGCTTCTTTCCAGATTGGAACGGAAGGTATTTCCTTTTTCACCATAGCCCTCTATGGGCTTCCAAATATCCCTTTGCCAATTCCACAAGAACAGCCTTAGCGAAAGGCTTCTTAAAGGGAAAGATGTAACTCTGTGTGATGAATTAACAGAACACAGAGCAGTTTCTCAGAAAGCTTCTTTCCAGTTTTGAACGGAAGATATTTCCTTTTTCAACATAGCCTTCTATGGGCTTCCAAATATCCCTTTGCCAATTCCACAAAAACAGCCTTAGCGAAAGGCTTCCTTAATGGAAAGATGTAACTCTGTTAGATGAATTAACAGAACACAGAGCAGTTTCTCAGAAAGCTTCTTTCCAGTTTTGAACGGAAGATACTTCCTTTTTCACCATAGCCCTCTATGGGCTTCCAAATATCCCTTTGCCAATTCCACAAGAACAGCCTTAGCGAAAGGCTTCTTGAAGGGAAAGATGTAACTCTGTGAGATGAATTAACAGAGCCCCGAGCAGTTTCTCAGAAAGCTTCTTTCCAGTTCTGAACGGAAGATATTTCCTTTTTCATCATAGCCCTCTGTGGGCTTCCAAATATCCCTTTGCCAATTCCACAAGAGCAGCCTTAACGAAAGGCTTTTTGAAGGGAAAGATGTAACTCTGTGAGATGAATTAACAGAACACAGAGCAGTTTCTCAGAAAGCTTCTGTCCAGTTTGAACGGAAGATATTTCCTGTTCACCATAGCCCTCTATGGGCTTCCAAATATCCCTTTGCCAATTCCACAAGAACAGCCTTAGCGAAAGGCTTCTTGAAGGGAAAGATGTAACTCTGTGAGATGAATAAACAGAACACAGAGCAGTTTCTCAGAAAGCTTCTTTCCAGTTTTGAACGAAAGATATTTCCTTTTTTACCATAGCCCTCTATGGGCTTCCAAATATCCCTTTGCCAATTCCACAAGAACAGCCTTACGAAAGACTTCTTGAAGGGACTGATGTAACTCTGTGAGAAGAATTAACAGAACACAGAGCATTTTCTCAGAAAGCTTCTTTCCAGTTTTGAACGGAAGATATTTCCTTTTTCACCATAGCCCTCTATGGGCTTACAAATATCCCTTTGCCAATTCCACAAAACAGCCTCAGCGAAAGGCTTCCTGAAGGGAAAGATGTAACTCTGTGAGATGAATTAAGAGAACACAGAGAAGTTTCTCAGAAAGCTTCTTTAAAGGTCTGAACGGAAGATATTTCCTTTTTCACCATAGCTCTCTGTGGCCTTCCAAATATCCCTTTGCCAATTCCACAAGAACAGCCTTAGCGAAAGGCTTCTTGAAGGGAAAGATGTAACCCTGTGAGATGAATTAACAGAACACAGAGCAGTTTCTCAGAAAGCTTCTTTCCAGTTTTGAACGGAAGATATTTCCTGTTTCACCATAGCCCTCTAGGGGCTTCCAAATATCCCTTTGCCAATTCCCCAACAACAGCCTTGGCGAAAGGCTTCTTGAAGGGAAAGATGTAACTCTGTGAGATGAATTAACAGAACACCGAGCATTCCTCAGAAAGCTTCTTTCCAGTTGTGAACGGAAGATATTTCCTTTCTCAACATAGCCTTCTAAGGGCTTCCAAATATCCCTTTGCCAATTCCACAAGAACAGCCTTAGCGAAAGGCTTCTTGAAGGGAAAGATGTAACTCTGTGAGGTGAATTAACAGAACACAGAGAAGTTTCTCAGAAAGCTTCTTTCCAGTTCTGAACGGAAGATATTTCCTTTTTCACCATAGCTCTCTGTGGCCTTCCAAATATCCCTTTGCCAATTCCACAAGAACAGCCTTAGCGAAAGGATTCTTGAAGGGAAAGATGTAACTCTGTGAGATGAATTAACAGAACACAGAGCAGTTTCTCAGAAAGCTTCTTTCCAGTTTTGAACGGAAGATATTTCCTTTTTCACCATAGCCCTCTATGGGCTTCCAAATATCCCTTTGCCAATTCCACAAGAACAGCCTTAGCGAAAGGCTTCTTGAAGGGAAAGATGTAACTCTGTGAGATGAATTAACAGAGCACAGAGCAGTTTCTCTGAAAGCTTCTTTCAAGTTTTAAACGGAAGATACTTCCTGTTTCACCATAGCCCTCTATGGGCTTCCAAATATCCCTTTGCCAATTCCACAAGAACAGCCTTGGCGAACGGCTTCTTGAAGGGAAAGATGTAACTTTGTGAGATAAATTAAGAGAACACAGAGCAGTTTCTCAGAAAGCTTCTTTCCAGTTTTGAACGGAAGATATTTCCTTTTTCACCATAGCCCGCTATGGGCTTCCAAATATCCCTTTGCCAATTCCACAAGAACAGACTTAGCGAAAGGCTTCCTGAAGGGAAAGATGTAACTCTGTGAGATGAATTAAGAGAACACAGAGCAGTTTCTCAGAAAGCTTCTTTCCCGTTTTGAACGGAAGATATTTTATTTTTCACCATAGCCCTCTATGTTCTTTCAAATATCCCTTTGACAATTCCACAAGAACAGCCTTAGCGAAAGGATTCCTGAAGGGAAAGATGTAATTTTCTGAGATGAATTAACAGAACACAGAGTAGTTTCTCAGAAAGCTTCTTTCCAGTTTGGAACGGAAGATATTTCCTTTTTCACCATAGCCCTCTATGGACTTCCAAATATCCCTTTGCCAATTCCAAAAGAACAGCTTTATCGAAAGGCTTCTTGAAGGGAAAGATGTAACTCTGTGTGATGAATTAACAGAACACAGACCAGTTTCTCAGAAAGCTTCTTTCCAGTTTTGAACGGAAGTTATTTCCTTTTTCAACCTAGCCTTCAATGGGCTTCCAAATATCCCTTTGCCAATTCCACAAAAACAGCCTTAGCGAAAGGCTTCCTGAACGGAAAGATGTAACTCTGTGAGATGAATTAAGAGAACACAGAGCAGTTTCTCAGAAAGCTTCTTTCCAGTTTTGAACCGAAGATACTTCCTTTTTCACCATAGCCCTCTATGGGCTTCCAAATATACCTTTGCCAATTCCACAAGAACAGCCTTAGCGAAAGTCTTTTGAAGGGAAAGATGTAACTCTGTGAGATGAATTAACAAAACACAGAGCAGTTTTTCAGAAACCTTCTTTCCAGTTTTGAACGGAAGATATTTGCTTTTTCACCATAGCCCTCTATGGGCTTCCAAATATCCCTTTGCCAATTCCACAAGAACAGCCTTAGCGAAAGGCTTCTTGAAGGGAAAGATGTAAATCTGTGAGATGAATTAACAGAGCACCGAGCAGTTTCTCAGAAAGCTTCTTTCCAGTTCTGAACGGAAGATATTTCCTTTTTCATCATAGCCCACTGTGGGCTTCCAAATATCCCTTTGCCAATTCCACAAGAGCAGCCTTAGCGAAAGGCTTCTTGAAGGGAAAGATGTAACTCTGTGAGATGAATTAACAGAACACAGAGCAGTTTCTCAGAAAGCTTCTTTCCAGTTTTGAACGGAAGATATTTCCTTTTTTACCATAGCCCTCAATGGGCTTCCGAATATCCCTTGGTGAATTCCACAAGAACCGGTTTAGCGAAATGCTTCTTGAAAGGAAAGATGTAACTCTGTGAGATGAATTAACAGAACACAGAGCAGTTTCTCAGAAAGCTTCTTTCAAGTTTCGAACGGAAGATATTTCCTTTTTCACCATAGCCCTCTATGGGCTTCCAAATATCCCTTTGCCAATTCCACAAGAACAGCCTTGGCGAAAGGCTTCTTGAAGGGAAAGATGTAACTCTGTGAGAAGAATTAACAGAACAGAGAGCAGTTTCTCAGAAAGCTTCTTTCCAGTTTTGAACGGAAGATATTTCCTTTTTCACCATAGCCCTCTTTGGGCTTCCAAATATCCCTTTACCAATTCCACAAGAACAGCTTTAGCGAAAGGCTTCTTGAAGGGAACGATGTAACTCTGTGAGTTGAGTTAACAGACAACAGAGCAGTTTTTCGGAAAGCTTCTTTCCAGTTTCGAACCGAAGATATTTCCTTTTTCACCATAGCCCTCTATGGGCTTCCAAATATCCCTTTGCCAATTAAACAAGAACAGCCATAGCGAAAGGCTTTTGAAGGGAAAGGTGTAACTCTGTGAGATGAATTAAGAGAACACAGAGCAGTTTCTCAGAAAGCTTCTTTCCAGTTTGAACAGAAGATATTTCCTGTTCACCATAGCCCTCTATCGGCTTCCAAATATCCCTTTGCCAATTCCACAAGAACAGCCTTAGCGAAAGGCTTCTTGAAGCGAAAGATGTAACTCTGTGAGATGAATTAACAGAACACAGAGCAGTTCCTCAGAAAGCTTCTTTCCAGTTTGGAACGGAAGATATTTATTTTTCAACATAGCCTTCTAAAGGGCTTCCAAATATCCCTTTGCCAATTCCACAAGAACAGCCTTTGCGAAAGGCTTCCTGAAGGGAAAGATGTAACTCTGTGAGATGAATTAACAGAACACAGAGAAGTTTCTCAGAAAGCTTCTTTCCAGTTCTGAACGGAAGATATTTCCTTTTTCACCATAGCTCTCTGTGGCCTTCCAAATATCCCTTTGCCAATTCCAAAAGAACAGCCTTAGCGAAAAACTACTTGAAGGGAAAAATGTAACTCTGTGAGATGAATTAACAGAACACAGAGCAGTTTCTCAGAATGCTTCTTTCTAGTTTTGAACGGAAGATATTTCCTTTTTCACCATAGCCCTCTGTGGGCTTCCAAATATCCCTTTGCAAATTCCACAAGAACAGCCTTAGCGAAAGGCTTCCTGAAGGGAAAGATGTAACTCTGTGAGATGAATTAACAGAACACAGAGCACTTTCTCTGAATGCTTCTTTCCAGTTTTGAACGGAAGATATTTCCTTTTTCACCATAGCCCTCTTTGGGCTTCCAAATATCCCTTTGCCAATTCCACAAGAACAGCCATAACGAAAGGCTTCTTGAAGGGAACGATGTAACTCTGTGAGTTGAGTTAACAGAACACAGAGCAGTTTCTCAGAAAGCTTCTTTCCAGCTTCGAACGGAAGATATTTCCTTTTTCACCATTGCCCTCTATGGGCTTCCAAATATCCCTTTGCCAATTCCACAAGAACAGCCTTAGCGAAAGGCTTTTGAAGGGAAAGGTGTAACTCGGTGAGATGAATTAAGAGAACACAGAGCAGTTTCTCAGAAAGCTTCTTTCCAGTTTTGAACGAAAGATATTTCCTTTTTTAAAATAGCCCTCTATGGGCTTCCAAATATCCCTTTGCCAATTCCACAAGAACAGCCTTAGCGAAAGGCTTCTTGAAGGGACTGATGTAACTCTGGGAGAAGAATTAACAGAACACAGAGCAGTTTCTCAGAAAGCTTCTTTCCAGTTTTGAACGGAAGATATTTCCTTTTTCACCATAGCCCTCTATGGGCTTCCAAATATCCCTTTGCCAATTCGACAAAACAGCCTCAGCGAAAGGCTTCCTGAAGGGAAAGATGTAACTCTGTGAGATGAATTAAGAGAACACAGAGAAGTTCCTCAGAAAGCTTCTTTTAAGGTCTGAAATGAAGATATTTCCTTTTTCACCATAGCTCTCTGTGGCCTTCCAAATATCCCTTTTCCAATTCCACAAGAACAGCCTTAGCGAAAGGCTTCTTGAAGGGAAAGATGTAACTCTGTGAGATGAATTAACAGAACACAGAGCAGTTTCTCAGAAAGCTTCTTTCCAGTTTTGAACGGAAGATATTTCGTTTTTCACCATAGCCCTCTATGGTCTTCCAAATATCCCTTTGCCAATTCCACAAGAACAGCCTTAGCGAAAGGTTTCTTGAAGGGAAAGATGTAACTCTGTGAGATGAATTAACAGAACACAGAGCAGTTTCTCTGAAAGCTTTTTTCAGTTTTGAACGGAAGATATTTCCTGTTTCTCCATAGCCCTCTATGGGCTTCCAAATATCCCTTTGCCAATTCACAAGAACAGCCTTGGCGAAAGGCTTCTTGAAGGGAAAGATGTAACTTTGTGAGATAAATTAACAGAACACAGAGCAGTTTCTCAGAAAGCTTCTTTCCAGTTTTGAACGGAACATATTTCCTTTTTCACCATAGCCCTCTTTGGGCTTCCAAATATCCCTTTGCCAATTCCACAAGAACAGCCTTAGGGAAAGGCTTCTTGAAGGGAAAGATGTAACTCTGTGAGATGAATTAACAGAACACAGAGCAGTTTCTCAGAAAGCTTCTTTCCAGTTTTGAACGGAAGATATTTCCTTTTTCACCATAGCCCTCTAAGGGCTTCCAAATATCCCTTTGCCAATTCCACAAGAACAGCCTTAGCGAAAGGCTTCTTGAAGGGAAAGATGTAACTCTGTGAGATGAATTAACAGAGCACAGAGCAGTTTCTCTGAAAGCTTCTTTCCAGTTTTGAACGGAAGATATTTCCTGTTTCACCGGAGCCCACTATGGGCTTCCAAATATCCCTTGGCCAATTCCACAAGAACAGCCTTGGCGAAAGGCTTCTTGAAGGGAAAGATGTAACTCTGTGAGATGAATTAACAGAACACAGAGCAGCTTCTCCGAAAGCTTCTTTCAAGTTTCGAACGAAAGATATTTCCTTTTTCACCATAGCTCTCTTTGGGCTTCAAAATATCCCTTTGCCAATTCCACAAGAAGAGCCTTAGCGAAAGGCTTTTGAAGGGAAAGGTGTAACTCTGTGAGATGAATTAAGAGAACACAGAGCAGTTTCTCAGAAAGCTTCTTTCCAGTTTGAACGGAAGATATTTCCTGTTCACCATAGCCCTCTATGGGCTTCCAAATATCCCTTTGCCAATTCCACAAGAACAGCCTTAGCGAAAGGCTTCTTGAAGGGAAAGATGTAACTCTGTGAGATGAATTAAGAGAACACAGAGCAGTTTCTCAGAAAGCTTCTTTCCAGTTTTGAACGGAAGATATTTCCTTTTTCAAAATAGCCCTCTATGGGCTTCCAAATATCCCTTTGCCAATTCCACAAGAACAGCCATAGCGAAAGGCTTCTTGATGGGAAAGATGTAACTCTGTGAGATGAATTAACAGAACACAGAGCAGTTCCTCAGAAAGCTTCTTTCCAGTTTTGAACGGAAGATATTTCCTTTTTCAACATAGCCTTCTAAAGGGCTTAGAAATATCCCTTTGCCAATTCCACAAGAACAGCCTTAGCGAAAGGCTTCCTGAAGGGAAAGATGTAACTCTGTGAGATGAATTAACAGAACACAGAGAAGTTTCTCAGAAATCTTCTTTCCAGTTCTGAACGGAAGATATTTCCTTTTTCACCATAGCTCTCTGTGGCCTTCCAAATATCCCTTTGCCAATTCCACAAGAACAGCCTTAGCGAAAAGCTTCTTGAAGGGAAAGATGTAACTCTGTGAGATGAATTAACAGACCACAGAGCAGTTTCTCAGAAAGCTTCTTTTCAGTTTTGAACGGAAGATATTTCCTTTTTCACCATAGCCCTCTCTGGGCTTCCAAATATCCCTTTGCAAATTCCACAACAACAGCCTTAGCGAAAGGCTTGTTGAAGGGAAAGATGTAACCCTGTGAGATGAATTCACAGAACACAGAGCAGTTTCTCTGAAAGCTTCTTTCCAGTTTTGAACGGAAGATATTTCCTGTTTCACAATAGCCCTCTATGGGCTTCCAAATATCCCTTTGCCAATTCCACAAGAACAGCCTTAGGGAAAGGCTTCTTGAAGGGAAAGATGTAACTTTGTGAGATGAATTAAGAGAACAGAAAGCAGTTTCTCAGAAAGCTTCTTTCCAGTTTTGAACGGAAGATATTTCCTTTTTCAACATAGCCCTCTATGGGCTTCCAAATATCCCTTTGCCAATTCCACAAGAACAGCCTTAGCGAAAGGATTACTGAAGGGAAAGATGTAACTCTGTGAGATGAATTAAGAGAACACAGAGCAGTTTCTCAGAAAGGTTCTTTCCAGTTTTCAACGGAAGATATTTCCTTTTTCACCGAAGCCCTCTATGGTCTTCCAAATATCCCTTTGCCAATTCCACAAGAACAAGCGAAAGGATTCCTGAAGGGAAAGATGTAACTCTGTGAGATGAATTATCAGAACACAGAGCAGTTTCTCAGAAAGCTTCTTTCCAGTTTTGAACGGAAGATACTTCCTTTTTCATCATAGCCCTCTATGGGCTTCCAAATATACCTTTGCCAATTCCACAAGAACAGCCTTAGCGAAAGTCTTTTGAATGGAAAGAGGTAACTCTGTGAGATGAATTAACAGAACACAGAGCAGCTTCTCAGAAAGCTTCTTTCAAGTTTCGAACGGAAGATATTTCCTTTTCCACCATAGCCCTCTATGGGCTTCCAAATATCCCTTTGCCAATTCCACAAGAACAGCCTTAGCGAAAGGCTTTTGAAGGGAAAGGTGTAACTCTGTGAGATGAATTAAGAGAACACAGAGCAGTTTCTCAGAAAGCTTCTTTCCAGTTTGAACGGAAGATATTTCCTGTTCACCATAGCCCTCTATTGGCTTCCAAATATCCCTTTGCCAATTCCACAAGAACAGCCTTAGCGAAAGGCTTCTTGAAGGGAAAGATGTAACTCTGTGAGATGAATAAACAGAACACACAGCAGTTTCTCAGAAAGCTTCTTTCCAGTTTTGAAAGAAAGATATTTCCTTTTTTACCATAGCCCTCTATGGGCTTCCAAATATCCCTTTGCCAATTCCACAAGAACAGCCTTAGCGAAAGGCTTCTTGAAGAGACTGATGTAACTCTGTGAGAACAATTAACAGAACACAGAGCAGTTTCTCAGAAAGCTTCTTTCCAGTTTTGAACGGAAGATATTTCCTTTTTCACCATAGCCCTCTATGGGCTTCCAAATATCCCTTTGCCAATTCCACAAGAACAGCCTTAGCGAAATTCTTCCTGAAGGGAAAGATGTAACTCTGTGAGATGAATTAAGAGAACACAGAGCAGTTTCTCAGAAAGCTTCTTTCCCGTTTTGAACGGAAGATATTTTATTTTTCACCATAGCCCTCTATGTTCTTTCAAATATCCCTTTGCCAATTCCACAAGAACAGCCTTAGCGAAAGGATTCCTGAAGGGAAAGATGTAACTCTGTGAGATGAATTAACAGAACACAGAGTAGTTTCTCAGAAAGCTTCTTTCCAGTTTGGAACGGAAGATATTTCCTTTTTCACCATAGCCCTCTATGGGCTTCCAAATATCCCTTTGCCAATTCCAAAAGAACAGCTTTATCGAAAGGCTTCTTGAAGGGAAAGATGTAACTCTGTGTGATGAATTAACAGAACACAGACCAGTTTCTCAGAAAGCTTCTTTCCAGTTTTGAACGGAAGATATTTCCTTTTTCAACCTAGCCTTCTATGGGCTTCCAAATATCCCATTGCCAATTCCACAAGAACAGCCTTAGCGAAAGGATTCCTGAAGGGAAAGATATAACTCTGTGAGATGAATTAACAGAACACAGAGCAATTTCTCAGAAAGGTTCTTTCCAGTTTTGAACGGAAGATTTTCCTTTTTCACCGAAGAGCTCTATGGGCTTCCAAATATCCCTTTGCCAATTCCACAAGAACAGACTTAGCGAAAGGCTTCTTGAAGGGAAAGATGTAACTCCGTGATATTAATTAACAGAACACAGAGCAGTTTCTCAGAAAGCTTCTTTCCAGTTTTGAACGGAAGATATTTCATTTTTCAACATAGATTTCTATGGGCTTCCAAATATCCCTTTGCCAATTAAACAAGAACAGCCTTAGCGAAAGGCTTCCTGAAGGGAAAGATGTAACTCTGTGAGATGAATTAAGAGAACACAGAGAAGTTTCTCAGAAAGCTTCTTTAAAAGTCTGAACGGAAGATATTTCCTTTTTCACCATAGCTCTCTGAGGCCTTCCAAATATCGCTTTGCAAATTCCACAAGAACAGCCTTAGCGAAAGGCTTTTGAAGGGAAAGTTGTAACTCTGTGAGATGAATTAAGAGAACACAGAGCAGTTTCTCAGAAAGCTTCTTTCCAGTTTGAACGGAAGATATTTCCTGTTCACCATACCCTCTATGGGCTTCCAAATATCGCTTTGCCAATTCCACAAGAACAGCCTTAGCGAAAGGCTTCTTGAAGGGAAAGATGTAACTCTGTGAGATGAATTAAGAGAACACAGAGCAGTTTCTCAGAAAGCTTCTTTCCAGTTTTGAACGGAAGATATTTCCTTTTTCACAATAGCCCTCTATGGGCTTCCAAATATCCCTTTGCCAATTCCACAAGAACAGCCTTAGCGAAAGGCTTCTTGAAGGGAAAGATGTAACTCTGTGAGATGAATTAACAGAACACAGAGCAGTTCCTCAGAAAGCTTCTTTCAAGTTTTGAACGGAAGATATTTCCTTTTTCAACATAGCCTTCTAAAGGGCTTAGAAATATCCCTTTGCCAATTCCATAAGAACAGCCTTAGCGAAAGGCTTCTTGAAGGAAAAGATGTAACTCTGTGAGATGAATTAACAGAGCACAGAGCAGTTTCTCTGAAAGCTTCTGTCCAGTTTGAACGGAAGATATTTCCTGTTCACCATAGCCCTCTATGGGCTTCCAAATATCCCTTTGCCAATTCCACAAGAACAGTCTTAGCGAAAGGCTTCTTGAAGGCAAAGATGTAACTCTGTGAGATGAATAAACAGAACACAGAGCAGTTTCTCAGAAAGCTTCTTTCCAGTTTTGAACGAAAGATATTTCCTTTTTTACCATAGCCCTCTATGGGCTTCCAAATATCCCTTTGCCAATTCCACAAGAACAGCCTTAGCGAAAGGCTTCTTGAAGGGACTGATGTAACTCTGTGAGAAGAATTAAGAGAACACAGAGCAGTTTCTCAGAAAGCTTCTTTCCAGTTTTGAACGGAAGATATTTCCTTTTTCACCATAGCCCTCTATGGGCTTCCAAATATCCCTTTGCCAATTCCACAAGAACAGCCTTAGCGAAATTCTTCCTGAAGGGAAAGATGTAACTCTGTGAGATGAATTAAGAGAACACAGAGCAGTTTCTCAGAAAGCTTCTTTCCCGTTTTGAACGGAAGATATTTTATTTTTCACCATAGCCCTCTACGTTCTTTCAAATATCCCTTTGCCAATTCCACAAGAACAGCCTTAGCGAAAGGCTTCCTGAAGGGAAAGATGTAACTCTGTGAGATGAATTAACACAACACAGAGAAGTTTCTCAGAAAGCTTCTTTCCAGTTCTGAACGGAAGATATTTCCTTTTTCACCATAGCTCTCTGTGGCCTTCCAAATATCCCTTTGCCAATTCCACAAGAACAGCCTTAGCGAAAAGCTTCTTGAAGGGAAAGATGTAATTCTGTGAGATGAATTAACAGACCACAGAGCAGTTTCTCAGAAAGCTTCTTTCCAGTTTTCAACGGAAGATATTTCATTTTTCAACATAGCCTTCTATGGGCTTCCAAATATCCCTTTGCCAATTCCACAAGAACAGCCTTAGCGAAAGGCTTCCTGAAGGGAAAGATGTAACTCTGTGAGATGAATTAACAGAACACAGAGAAGTTTCTCAGAAAGATTCTTTCCAGTTCTGAACGGAAGATATTTCCTTTTTCACCATAGCTCTCTGTGGCCTTCCAAATATCCCTTTGCCAATTCCACAAGAACAGCCTTAGCGAAAGGCTTCTTGAAGGGAAAGATATAACTCTGTGAGATGAATCAACAGAACACAGAGCAGTTTCTCAGAAAGCTTCTTTCCAGTTTTGAACGGAACATATTTCCTTTTTCACCATAGCCCTCTTTGGGCTTCCAAATATCCCTTTGCCAATTCCACAAGAACAGCCTTAGGGAAAGGCTTCTTGAAGGGAAAGATGTAACTCTGTGAGATGAATTAACAGAACACAGAGCAGTTTCTCAGAAAGCTTCTTTCCAGTTTTGAACGGAAGATATTTCCTTTTTCACCATAGCCCTCTAAGGGCTTCCAAATATCCCTTTGCCAATTCCACTAGAACAGCCTTAGCGAAAGGCTTCTTGAAGGGAAAGATGTAACTCTGTGAGATGAATTAACAGAGCACAGAGCAGTTTCTCTGAAAGCTTCTTTCCAGTTTTGAACGGAAGATATTTCCTGTTTCACCGGAGCCCACTATGGGCTTCCAAATATCCCTTGGCCAATTCCACAAGAACAGCCTTGGCGAAAGGCTTCTTGAAGGGAAAGATGTAACTCTGTGAGATGAATTAACAGAACACAGAGCAGCTTCTCCGAAAGCTTCTTTCAAGTTTCGAACGAAAGATATTTCCTTTTTCACCATAGCTCTCTTTGGGCTTCAAAATATCCCTTTGCCAATTCCACAAGAACAGCCTTGGCGAAAGGCTTCTTGAAGGGAAAGATGTAACTCTGTGAGATGAATTAACAGACCACAGAGCAGTTTTTCAGAAAGCTTCTTTCCAGTTTTCAACGGAAGATATTTGATTTTTCAACATAGCCTTCTATGGGCTTCCAAATATCCCTTTGCCAATTCCACAAGAACAGCCTTAGCGAAAGGCTTCCTGAAGGGAAAGATGTAACTCTGTGAGATGAATTAACAGAACACAGAGAAGTTTCTCAGAAAGATTCTTTCCAGTTCTGAACGGAAGATATTTCCTTTTTCACCATAGCGCTCTGTGGCCTTCCAAATATCCCTTTGCCAATTCCACAAGAACAGCCTTAGCGAAAGGCTTCTTGAAGGGAAAGATATAACTCTGTGAGATGAATCAACAGAACACAGAGCAGTTTCTCAGAAAGCTTCTTTCCAGTTTTGAACGGAATATATTTCCTTTTTCACCATAGCCCTCTTTGGGCTTCCAAATATCCCTTTGCCAATTCCACAAGAACTGCAGTAGCGAAAGGCTTCTTGAAGGGAACGATGTAACTCTGCGAGTTGAGTTAACAGAACACAGAGCAGTTTCTCAGAAAGCTTCTTTCCAGTTGTGAACGGAAGATATTTCCTTTTTCACCGAAGCCCTCTATGGGCTTCCAAATATCCCTTTGCCAATTCCACAAGAACAGCCATAGCGAAAGGCTTCTTGAAGGGAAAGATGTAACTCTGTGAGATGAATTAACAGAACACAGAGCAGTTTCTCAGAAAGCTTCTTTCCAGTTTTGAACGGAAGATATTTCCTTTTTCACCATAGCCCTCTATGGGCTTCCAAATATCCCTTGGCCAATTCCACAAGAACAGGTTTAGCGAAATGCTTCTTTAAGGGAAAGATGTAACTCTGTGAGATGAATTAACAGAACACAGAGCAGATTCTCTGAAAGCTTCTTTCAAGTTTCGAACGGAAGATATTTCATTTTTCACCATAGCCCTCTATGGGCTTCCAAATATCCCTTTGCAAATTCCACAAGAACAGCCTTAGAGAGAGGCTTCTTGAAGGGAAAGATGTAACTCTGTGAGATGAATTAACAGAACATAGAGCAGTTTCTCAGAAAGTTTCTTTCCAGTTTTGAACGGAAGATATTTCCTTTTTCAACATAGCCTTCTATGGGCTTCCAAATATCACTTTGCCAATTCCACAAGAACAGCCTTAGCGAAAGGCTTCCTGAAGGGAAAGATGTAACTCTGTGAGATGAATTAACGGAACACAGAGCAGTTTCTCAGAAAGCTTCTTTCCAGTTTTGAACGGAAGATACTTCCTTTTTCACCATAGCCCTCTATGGGCTTAAAAATATCCCTTTGCCAATTCCAGAAAAACAGCCTTAGCGAAAGTCTTTTGAAGGGAAAGATGTAAATCTGTGAGATGAATTAACAGAACACAGAGCAGTTTCTCAGAAAGCTTCTTTCCAGTTTTGAACGGAAGATACTTCCTTTTTCACCATAGCCCTTTATGGGCTTCCAAATATCCCTTTGCCAATTCCAGAAGAACAGCCTTAGCGAAAGTCTTTTGAATGGAATGATATAACTCTGTGAGATGAATTAACAGAACACAGAGCAGTTTCTCAGAAAGCTTCTTTCCAGTTTTGAACGGAAGATATTTCCTTTTTCACCATAGCCCTCTATGGGCTTCCAAATATCCCTTTGCAAATTCCACAGGAACAGCCTTAGCGAAAGGCTTCTTGAAGGGAAAGATGTAACTTTGTGAGATGAATTAACAGAACACAGAGCAGTTTCTCTGAAAGCTTCTTTCCAGTTTTGAACGGAAGATATTTCCTGTTTCACAATAGCCCTCTATGGGCTTCAAAATATCCCTTTGCCAATTCCACAAGAACAGCCTTAGCGAAAGGCTTCTTGAAGGGAAAGATGTAACTTTGTGAGATGAATTAAGAGAACACACAGCAATTTCTCAGAAAACTTCTTTCCAGATTTGAACGGAAGATATTTCCTTTTTCACCATAGCCCTCTATGGGCTTCCAAATATCCCTTTGCCAATTCCACAAGAACAGCCTTAGCGAAAGGAAACCTGAAGGGAAAGATGTAACTCTGTGAGATGAATTAACAGAACAAAGAGCAGTTTCTCAGAAAGGTTCTTTCCAGTTTTGAACGGAAGATATTTCCTTTTTCACCGAAGCCCTCTATGGGCTTCCAAATATCCCTTTGCCAATTCCACAAGAACAGCCTTAGCGAAAAGCTTCTTGAAGGGAAAGATGTAACTCTGTGAGATGAATTAACAGAACACAGAGCAGTTTCTCAGAAAGCTTCTTTCCAGTTTTGAACGGAAGATATTTCCTGTTTCACAATAGCCGTCTATGGGCTTCCAAATATCCCTTTGCCAATTCCACAAGAACAGCCTTAGCGAAAGGCTTCCTGAAGGGAAAGATGTAACTCTGTGAGATGAATTAACAGAACACAGAGAAGTTTCTCAGAAAGCTTCTTTCCAGTTCTGAACGGAAGATATTTCCTTTTTCACCATAGCTCTCTCTGGCCTTCCAAATATCCCTTTGCCAATTCAACAAGAACAGCCTTAGAGAAAGGCTTCTTGAAGGGAAAGATGTAACTCTGTGAGATGAATTAACAGAACACAGAGCAGTTTCTCAGAAAGATTCTTTCCAGTTTTGAACGGAAGATATTTCCTTTTTCACAATAGCCCTCTATGGGCTTCCAAATATCCCTTTGCCAATTCCACAGGAACAGTCTTAGCGAAAGGCGTCTTGAAGGGAAAGATGCAACTCTGTGAGATGAATTAAGAGAACACAGAGCAGTTTCTCTGAAAGCTTCTTTCCAGTTTTGAACGGAAGTATTTCCTGTTTCACCGTAGCCCTCTATGGGCTTCCAAATATCCCTTTACCAATTCCACAAGAACAGCCTTAGCGAAATGCTTCTTGAAGGGAAAGATGTAACTCTGTGGGATGAAGTAACAGAACACAGAGCAGTTTCTCAGAAAGCTTCTTTCCAGTTTTGAACGGAAGATATTTCCTTTTTCATCATAGCCCTCTAAGGGCTTCCAAATATCCCTTTGCCAATTCCACAAGAACAGCGTTAGCGAAAGGCTTCTTGAAGGGAAAGATGTAACTCTGTGAGATGAATTAACAGAACACAGAGGAGTTTCTCAGAAAGCTTCTTTCCAGTTTTCAACGGAAGTTATTTCCTTTTTCAACATAGCCTTCTATGGGCTTCCAAATATCCCTTTGCCAATTCCACAAGAACAGCCTTAGCCAAAGGCTTCCTGAAGGGAAAGATGTAACTCTGTGAGATGAATTAACAGAACACAGAGCAGTTTCTCAGAAAGCTTCTTTCCAGTTTTGAACGGAAGATACTTCCTTTTTCACCATATCCCTCTATGGGCTTCCAAATATCACTTTGCCAATTCCAGAAGAACAGCCTTAGCGAAAGTCTTTTGAAGGGAAAGATGTAACTCTGTGAGATGAATTAACAGAACACAGAGCAGTTTCTCAGAAAGCTTCTTTCCAGTTTTGAACGGAAGATATTTCCTTTTTCACCATAGCCCTCTATGGGCTTCAAAATATCCCTTTGCCAATTCCACAAGAACAGCCTTAGCGAAAGGATTCCTGAAGGGAAAGATGTAACTCTGTGGGATGAATTAACAGATCACAGAGCAGTTTCTCAGAAAGCTTCTTTCCAGTATTGAACGGAAGATATTTCCTGTTTCACCATAGCCCTCTATGGGCTTACAAATATCCCTTTGCCAATTCCACAAGAACAGCCTTAGCGAAAGGCTTCCTGAAGGGAAAGATGTAACTCTGTGAGATGAATTAACAGAACACAGAGCAGTTTCTCAGAAAGCTTCTTTCCAGTTTTGAACGGAAGATATTTCCTTTTTCACCATAGCCCTCCATCGGCTTCCAAATATCCCTTTGCCAATTCCACAAGAATAGCCTTAGCAAAAGGCTTCTTGAAGGGAAAGATGTAACTCTGTGAGATGAATTAAGAGAACACAGAGCAGTTTCTCAGAAAGCTTCTTTCCAGTTTCGAACGGAAGATAATTCCTTTTTCACCGAAGCCCTCTATGGGCTTCCAAATATCCCTTTGCCAATTCCACAAGAACAGCCTTAGCGAAAGGCTTCTTGAAGGGAAAGATGTAACTCTGTGAGATGAATTAACAGAACACAGAGCAGTTTCTCAGAAAGCTTCTTTCCAGTTTTGAACGGAAGATATTTCCTTTTTCACCATAGCCCTCTATGGGCTTCCAAATATCCCTTTGCCAATTCCACAAGAACAGCCGTAGCGAAAGGCTTCTTGAAGGGAAAGATGTAACTCTGTGAGATGAATTAACAGAACACAGAGCAGTTTCTCAGAAAGCTTCTTTCCAGTTTTGAACGGAAGATATTTCCTTTTTCACCATAGCCCTCTATGGGCTTCCAAATCTCCCTTTGCCAATTCCACAAGAACAGCTGTAGCGAAAGGCTACTTGATGGGAAAGATGTAACTCTGTGAGATGAATTAACAGAACACAGAGCAGTTTCTCAGAAAGCTTCTTTCCAGTTCTGAACGGAAGATATTTCCTTTCTCACCATATCCCTCTATGGGCTTCCAAATATCCCTTTGCCAATTCCACAAGAACAGCCTTAGCGAAAAGCTTCTTGAAGGGAAAGATGTAACTCTGTGAGATGAATTATCAGAACACAGAGCAGTTTCTCAGAAAGCTTCTTTCCAGTTTTGAACGGAAGATATTTCCTGTTTCACCATAGCCCTCTATGGGGTTCCAAATATCCCTTTGCCAATTACACAAGAACAGCCTTAGCGAAAGGCTTCATGAAGGGAAAGATGTAACTTTGTGAGATGAATTAAGAGAACACAGAGCAGTTTCTCAGAAAGCTTCTTTCCAGTTTGGAACAAAAGATATTTCCTTTTTCACCATAGCCCTCCATCGGCTTCCAAATATCCCTTTGCCAATTCCACAAGAACAGCCCTAGCGAAAAGCTCCTTGAAGGGAAAGATGTACCTCTGTGAGATGAATTAACAAAACACAGAGCAGTTTCTCAGAAAGCTTCTTTCCAGTTTTGAACGGAAGATATTTCCTTTTTCACCATAGCCCTCTATGGGCTTCCAAATATCCCTTTGCCTATTCCACAAGAACAGCCTTAGCGAAAGGCTTCTTGAAGGGAAAGATGTAACTCTGTGAGATGAATTGAGAGAACACAGAGCAGTTTCTCTGAAAGCTTCTTTCCAGTTTTGAACGGAAAATATTTCCTGTTTCAACATAGCCCTCTATGGGCTTCGAAATATCCCTTTGCCAATTCCACAAGAACAGCCTTAGCGAAAGGCTTCTTGAAGGGAAAGATGTAACTCTGTGAGATGAATTAAGAGAACACACAGAAGTTTCTCAGAAAGCTTCTTTCCAGTTTTGAACGGAAGATATTTCCTTTTTCACCCTACTCTCTATGGGCTTCCAAATATCCCTTTGCAAATTCCACAAGAACAGCCTTAGCGAAAGGATTCCTGAAGAGAAAGATGTTACTCTGTGAGATGAATTAACAGAACACAGATCAGTTTCTAGAAAGCTTCTTTCCAATTTTGAACGG
Organism: Chlorocebus sabaeus; assembly: GCF_047675955.1. Lineage (NCBI taxonomy): Eukaryota > Metazoa > Chordata > Mammalia > Primates > Cercopithecidae > Chlorocebus > Chlorocebus sabaeus. Next base: position 881,435 of record NW_027327859.1, read on the forward strand.
AAGATATTTCCTTTTTCACCATAGCCCTCTATGGGCTTCCAAATATCCCTTTGCCAATTACACAAGAACAGCCTTAGCGAAAGGCTTCTTGAAGGGAAAGATGTAACTCTGTGAGATGAATTAACAGAACACAGAGCAGTTTCTCAGAATGCTTCTTTCCAGTTTTGAACGTAAGATATTTCCTTTTTCAACATAGCCTTCTATGGGCTTCCAAATATCCCTTTGCCAATTCCACAAGAACAGCCTTAGCGAAAGGCTTCCTGAAGGGAAAGATGTAACTCTGTGAGATGAATTAACAGAACACAGCAGTTTCTCAGAAAGCTTCTTTCCAGTTTTGAACGGAAGATACTTCCTTTTTCACCATAGCCCTCTATGGGCTTCCAAATATCCCTTTGCCAATTCCACAAGAACAGCCTTAGCGAAAGTCTTTTGAAGGGAAAGATGTAACTCTGTGAGATGAATTAACAGAACACAGAGCAGTTTCTCAGAAAGCTTCTTTCCAGTTTTGAACGGAAGATATTTCCTTTTTCACCATAGCCCTCTATGGGCTTCCAAATATCCCTTTGCCAATTCCACAAGAACAGCCTTAGCGAAAGGTTTCTTGAAGGGAAAGATGTAACTCTGTGAGATGAATTAACAGAACACAGAGCAGTTTCTCTGAAAGCTTCTTTCCAGTTTTGAACGGAAGATATTTCCTGTTTCACCATAGCCCTCTATGGGCTTCCAAATATCCCTTTGCCATTTCCACAAGAACAGCTTTAGCGAAAGGCTTCTTGAAGGGAAAGAGGTAACTCTGTGAGGTGAATTAAGAGAACACACAGCAGTTTCTTAGAAAGCTTCTTTCCAGTTTTGAACGGAAGATATTTCCTTTTTCACCATAGCCCTCTATGGGCTTCAAAATATCCCTTTGCCAATTCCACAAGAACAGCCTGAGCAAAAGGATTCCTGAAGGAAAAGATGTAACTCTGTGAGATGAATTAACAGAACACAGAGCAGTTTCTCAGAAAGCTTCTTTCCAATTTTGAACGGAAGATATTTCCTTTTTCACCATAGTCCTCTATGGGCTTCCAAATATCCCTTTGCCAATTCCACAAGAACAGACTTAGCGAAAGGCTTCTTGAAGGGAAAGATGTAACTCTGTGAGATGAATTAACAGAACACAGAGCAGTTTCTCAGAAAGCTTCTTTCCAGTTTCGAACGGAAGATATTTCCTTTTTCACCGAAGCCCTCTATGGGCTTCCAAATATCCCTTTGCCAATTCCACAAGAACTGCCTTAGCGAAAGGCTTCTTGAAGGGAAAGATGTAACTCTGTAAGATGAATTAACAGAACATAGAGCAGTTTCTCAGAAAGCTTCTTTCCAGTTTTGAACGGAAGATATTTCCTTTTTCACCATAGCCCTCTATGGGCTTCCAAATATCCCTTTGCCAATTCCACAAGAACAGCCTTAGCGAAAGCTTTCTTGAAGGGAAAGATGTAACTCTGTGAGATGAATTAACAGAACCCAGAGCAGGTTCTCAGAAAGCTTCTTTCCAGTTTTGAACGGAAGATATTTCCTTTTTCAACCTAGCCTTCTATGGGCTTCCAAATATCCCTTTGCCAATTCCACAAGAACAGCCTTAGCGAAAGGCTTCCTGAAGGGAAAGATGTAACTCTGTAAGATGAATTAACAGAACACAGAGCAGTTTCTCAGAAAGCTTCCTTCCAGCTTTGAACGGAAGATATTTCCTTTTTCACCATAGTCCTCTATGGGCTTCCAAATATCCCTTTGCCAATTCCACAAGAACAGCCTTAGCGAAAGGTTTCTTGAAGGGAAAGATGTAACTCTGTAAGATGAATTAACAGAACACAGAGCAGTTTCTCAGAAAGCTGCTTTCCAGTTTTGAACGGAAGATATTTCCTTTTTCACCATAGCCCTCTATGGGCTTCCAAATATCCCTTTGCCAATTCCACAAGAACAGCCTTAGCGAAAGGCTTCTTGAAGGGAAAGATGTAACTCTGTGAGATGAATTAACAGAACACAGAGCAGTTTCTCAGAAAGCTTCTTTCCAGTTTTGAACGGAAGATATTTCCTTTTTCACCCTAGCCCTCTATGGGCTTCCAAATATCCCTTTGCCAATTCCACAAGAACAGCCTTAGCGAAAGGCTTCATGAAGGGAAAGATGTAACTTTGTGAGATGAATTAAGAGAACACAGAGCAGTTTCTCAGAAAGCTTCTTTCCAGTTTGGAACGGAAGATATTTCCTTTTTCACCATAGCCCTCCATCGGCTTCCAAATATCCCTTTGCCAATTCCACAAGAACAGCCTTAGCGAAAGGCTTCTTGAAAGATGTAACTCTGCGAGAAGAATTAACAGAACGCAGAGCAGTTTCTCAGAAAGCTTCCTTCCAGTTTTAAACGGAATATATTTCCTTTTTCAACATAGCCCTCTAAGGGCTTCCAAATATCCCTTTGCCAATTCCACAAGAACAGCCTTAGCGAAAGGCTTCTTGAAGGGAGAGATGTAACTCTGCGAGAAGAAGTAACAGAACACAGAGCAGTTTCTCAGAAAGCTTCTTTCCGGTTTTGAACGGAAGATATTTCCTTTTCCAGCATAACCCTCTATGGGCTTCCAAATATCCCTTTGCCAATTCCACAAGAACAGCCTTAGCGAAAGGCTTCTTGAATGGAAAGATGTAACTCTGTGAGATGAATTAACAGAACACAGAGCAGTTTCTCAGAAAGCTTCTTTCCAGTTTTGAACGGAAGATATTTCCTGTTTCACCATAGCCCTCTATGGGCTTCCAAATATCCCTTTGCCAATTCCACAAGAACAGCCTTAGCGAAAGGCTTCTTGAAGGGAAAGATGTAACTCTGTGAGATGAACAAAGAGAACACAGAGCAGTTTCTCAGAAAGCTTCTTTCCAGTTTTGAACGGAAGATATTTCCTTTTTCACCATAGCCCTCTATGGGCTTCCAAATATCCCTTTGCCAATTCCACAAGAACAGCCTTAGCGAAAGGCTTCTTGAAAGATGTAACTCTGCGAGAAGAATTAATAGAACGCAGAGCAGTTTCTCAGAAAGCTTCTTTCCAGTTTGGAACGGAAGATATTTCCTTTTTCACCATAGCCCTCCATCGGCTTCCAAATATCCCTTTGCCAATTCCACAAGAACAGCCTTAGCGAAAGGCTTCTTGAAAGATGTAACTCTGCGAGAAGAATTAACAGAACGCAGAGCAGTTTCTCAGAAAGCTTCCTTCCAGTTTTGAACGGAATATATTTCCTTTTTCAACATAGCCCTCTAAGGGCTTCCAAATATCCCTTTGCCAATTCCACAAGAACAGCCGTAGCGAAAGCTTTCTTGAAGGGAAAGATGGAACTCTGTGAGATGAATTAACAGAACACAGAGCAGTTTCTCAGAAAGCTTCTTTCCAGTTTGGAACGGAAGATATTTCCTTTTTCACCATAGCCCTCTATGGGCTTCCAAATATCCCTTTGCCAATTCCACAAGAACAGCCTTAGCGAAAGGCTTCTTGAAAGATGTAACTCTGCGAGAAGAATTAACAGAACGCAGAGCAGTTTCTCAGAAAGCTTCCTTCCAGTTTTGAACGGAAGATATTTCCTTTTCCAGCATAACCCTCTATGGGCTTCCAAATATCCCTTTGCCAATTCCACAAGAACAGCCTTAGCGAAAGGCTTCTTGAAGGGAAAGATGTAACTCTGTGAGATGAATTAACAGAACACAGAGCAGTTACTCAGAAAGCTTCTTTCCAGTTTTGAACGGAAGATATTTCCTGTTTCACCAAAGCCCTCTATGGGCTTCCAAATATCCCTTTGCCAGTTCCACAAGAACAGCCTTAGCGAAAGGCTTCTTGAAGGGAAAGATGTAACTTTGTGAGATGAATTAAGAAAACACAGAGCAGTTTCTCAGAAAGCTTCTTTACAGTTTTGAACGGAAGATATTTCCTTTTTCACCATAGCCGTCTATGGGCTTCCCAATATCCCTGTGCCAATTCCATAAGGACAGCCTTAGCGAAAGGCTTCTTTAAGGGAAAGGTGTAACTCTGCGAGAAGAATTAATAGAACACAGAGCCGTTTCTCACAAAGCTTCTTTCCAGTTTGGAACGGAAGGTATTTCCTTTTTCCTCATAGCCCTCTATGGGCTTCCAAATATCCCTCTGCCAATTCCACAAGAACAGCCTTAGCGAAAGGCTTCTTGAAGGGAAAGATGTAACTCTTTGAGATGAATTAACAGAACACAGAGCAGTTTCTCAGAAAGCTTCTTTCAAGTTTCGAACGGAAGATAATTCCTTTTTCACCATAGCCCTCTATGCGCTTCCAAATATCCCTTTGCCAATTCCACAAGAACAGCCTTAGCGAAAGGCTTCTTGAAGGGAAAGATGTAACTCTGTGAGATGAATTAACAGAACACAGAGCAGTTTCTCAGAAAGCTTCTTTCCAGTTTCGAACGGAAGATATTTCCTTTTTCACCGAAGCCCTCAATGGGCTTCCATATATCCCTTTGCCAATTCCACAAGAACTGCCTTAGCGAAAGGCTTCTTAAAGGGAAGGATGTAACTCTGTAAGATGAATTAACAGAACACAGAGTAGTTTCTCAGAAAGCTTCTTTCCTGTTTTGAACGGAAGATATTTCCTTTTTCACCATAGCCCTCTATGGGCTTCCAAATATCCCCTTGCCAATTCCACAAGAACAGCCTTAGCAAAAGGCTTCTTGAAGGGAAAGATGTAACTCTGTGAGATGAATTAACAGAACACAGAGCAGTTTCTCAGAAAGCTTCTTTCCAGTTTTGAACGGAAGATATTTCCTTTTTCACCATAGCCCTCTATGGGCTTCCAAATATCCCTTTGCCAATTCCACAAGAACAGCCGTAGCGAAAGGCTTCTTGAAGGGAAAGATGTAACTCTGTGAGATGAATTAACAGAACACAGAGCAGTTTCTCAGAAAGCTTCTTTCAAGTTCTGAACGGAAGATATTTCCTTTCTCACCATATCCCTCTATTTGCTTCCAAATATCCCTTTGCCAATTCCACAAGAACAGCCTTAGCGAAAAGCTTCTTGAAGGGAAAGATGTAACTCTGTGAGATGAAATAACAGAACACAGAGCAGTTTCTCAGAAAGCTTCTTTCCAGTTTTGAACGGAAGATATTTCCTTTTTCACCATAGCCCTCTAAGGGCTTCCAAATATCCCTTTGCCAATTCCACAAGAACAGCCTTAGCGAAAGGCTTCTTGAAGGGAAAAATGTAACTCTGTGAGATGAATTAACAGAACACAGAGCAGTTTCTCAGAAAGCTTATTTCCAGTTTTGAACGGAAGATATTTCCTTTTTCACCGAAGCCCTCTATGGGCTTCCAAATATCCCTTTGCCAATTCCACAAGAACAGCCGTAGCGAAAGGCTTCTTGAAGGGAAAGATGTAACTCTGTGAGTTGAATTAACAGAACACAGAGCAGTTTCTCAGAAAGCTTCTTTCCAGTTCTGAACAGAAGATATTTGCTTTCTCACCATATCCCTTGATGGGCTTCCAAATATCCCTTTGCCAATTCCACAAGAACAGCCTTAGCGAAAAGCTTCTTGAAGGGAAAGATGTAATTCTGTGAGATGAATTAACAGAACAGAGAGCAGTTTCTCAGAAAGCTTCTTTCCAGTTTTGAACGGAAGATATTTCCTTTTTCACCATAGCCCTCTATGGGCTTCCAAATATCCCTTTGCCAATTCCACAAGAACAGCCTTAGCGAAAGGCTTCATGGAGGGAAAGATGTAACTTTGTGAGATGAATTAAGAGAACTCAGAGCAGTTTCTCAGAAAGCTTCTTTCCAGTTTGGATCGGATGATATTTCCTTTTTCACCATAGCCCTCCATCGGCTTCCAAATATCCCTTTGCCAATTCCACAAGAACAGCCTTAGCGAAAGGCTTCTTGAAAGATGTAACTCTTTGAGATGATTTAACAGAGCACCGAGCAGTTTCTCAGAAAGCTTCTTTCCAGTTCTGAACGGAAGATATTTCCTTTTTCACCATAGCCCTCTGTGGGCTTCCAAATATCCCTTTGCCAATTCCACAAGAACAGCCTTAGCGAAAGGCTTCTTGAAGGGAAAGATGTAACTCTGTGAGATGAATTAACAGAACACATAGCAGTTTCTCAGAAAGCTTCTTTCCAGTATTGAACGGAAGATATTTCCTTTTTCACCATAGCCCTCTATGGGCTTCCAAATATCCCTTGGCCAATTCCACAAGAACAGGTTTAGCGAAATGCTTCTTGAAGGGAAAGATGTAACTCTGTGAGATGAATTAACAGAACACAGAGCAGTTTCTCAGAAAGCTTCTTTCCAGTTTCGAACGGAAGATATTTCATTTTTCACCATAGCCCTCTATGGGCTTCCAAATATCCCTTTGCAAATTCCACAAGAACAGCCTTAGCGAGAGGCTTCTTGAAGGGAAAGATGTAACTCTGTGAGATGAATTAACAGAACATAGAGCAGTTTCTCAGAAAGCTTCTTTCCAGTTTTGAACGGAAGATATTTCCTTTTTCACCATAGCCCTCTAGGGGTTCCAAATATCCCTTTGCCAATTCCACAAGAACAGCCTTAGCGAAAGGCTTCTTGAATTGAACGATGTAACTCTGTGAGATGAATTAACAGAACACCGAGCAGTTTCTCAGAAAGCTTCTTTCCAGTTCTGAACGGAAGATATTTCCTTTTTCACCATAGCCCTCTGTGGGCTTCCAAATATCCCTTTGCCAATTCCACAAGAACTGCCTTAGCGAAAGGCTTCTTGAAGGGAAAGATGTAACTCTGTAAGATGAATTAACAGAACATAGAGCAGTTTCTCAAAGCTTCTTTCCAGTTTTGAACGGAAGATATTTCCTTTTTCACCATAGCCCTCTATGGGCTTCCAAATATCCCTTTGCCAATTCCACAAGAACAGCCTTAGCGAAAGGCTTCTTGAAGGGAAAGATGTAACTCTGTGAGATGAATTAACAGAACCCAGAGCAGTTTCTCAGAAAGCTTCTTTCCAGTTTTGAACGGAAGATATTTCCTTTTTCAACATAGCCTTCTATGGGCTTCCAAATGTCCCTTTGCCAATTCCACAAGAACAGCCTTAGCGAAAGGCTTCCTGAAGGGAAAGATGTAACTCTGTGAGATGAGTTAACAGAACACAGCAGTTTCTCAGAAAGCTTCTTTCCAGTTTTGAACGGAAGATACTTCCTTTTTCACCATAGCCCTCTATGGGCTTCCAAATATCCCTTTGCCAATTCCACAAGAACAGACTTAGCGAAAGGCTTCTTGAAGGGAATGATGTAACTCTGTGAGATGAATTAACAGAACACAGAGCAGTTTCCCAGAAAGCTTCTTTCCAGCTTTGAACGGAAGATATTTCCTTTTTCACCATAGTCCTCTATGGGCTTCCAAATATCACTTTGCCAATTCCACAAGAACAGCCTTAGCGAAAGGTTTCTTGAAGGGAAAGATGTAACTCTGTGAGATGAATTAACAGAACACAGAGCAGTTTCTCTGAAAGCTTCTTTCCAGTTTTGAACGGAAGATATTTCCTGTTTCACCATAGCCCTCTATGGGCTTCCAAATATCCCTTTGCCAATTCCACAAGAACAGCCTTAGCGAAAGGCTTCTTGAAGGGAAAGATGTAACTTTGTGAGATGAATTAAGAGAACACACAGCAGTTTCTCAGAAAGCATCTTTCCAGTTTTGAACGGAAGATATTTCCTTTTTCACCATAGCCCTCTATGGGCTTGCAAATATCCCTTTGCCAATTCCACAAGAACAGCCTTAGCGAAAGGATTCCTGAGGAGAAAGATGTAACTCTGTGAGATGAATTAACAGAACACAGAACAGTTTCTCAGAAAGCTTCTTTCCAGTTTTGAACGGAAGATATTTCCTTTTTCACCATAACCCTCTATGGGCTTCCAAATATCCCTTTGCCAATTCCACAAGAACAGCCTTAGCGAAAGGCTTCTTGAAGGGAAAGATGTAACTCTGTGAGATGAATTAACAGAACACAGAGCAGTTTCTCAGAAAGCTTCTTTCCAGTTTCGAACGGAAGATATTTCCTTTTTCACCGAAGCCCTCTATGGGCTTCCAAATATCCCGATGCCAATTCCACAAGAACTGCCTTAGCGAAAGGCTTCTTGAAGGGAAAGATGTAACTCTGTAAGATGAATTAACAGAACACAGAGCAGTTTCTCAGAAAGCTTCTTTCCAGTTTTGAACGGAAGATATTTCCTTTTTCACCATAGCCCTCTAGGGGTTCCAAATATCCCTTTGCCAATTCCACAAGAACAGCCTTAGCGAAAGGCTTCTTGAATTGAACGATGTAACTCTGTGAGATGAATTAACAGAACACCGAGCAGTTTCTCAGAAAGCTTCTTTCCAGTTCTGAACGGAAGATATTTCCTTTTTCACCATAGCCCTCTGTGGGCTTCCAAATATCCCTTTGCCAATTCCACAAGAACTGCCTTAGCGAAAGGCTTCTTGAAGGGAAAGATGTAACTCTGTAAGATGAATTAACAGAACATAGAGCAGTTTCTCAAAGCTTCTTTCCAGTTTTGAACGGAAGATATTTCCTTTTTCACCATAGCCCTCTATGGGCTTCCAAATATCCCTTTGCCAATTCCACAAGAACAGCCTTAGCGAAAGGCTTCTTGAAGGGAAAGATGTAACTCTGTGAGATGAATTAACAGAACCCAGAGCAGTTTCTCAGAAAGCTTCTTTCCAGTTTTGAACGGAAGATATTTCCTTTTTCAACATAGCCTTCTATGGGCTTCCAAATGTCCCTTTGCCAATTCCACAAGAACAGCCTTAGCGAAAGGCTTCCTGAAGGGAAAGATGTAACTCTGTGAGATGAGTTAACAGAACACAGCAGTTTCTCAGAAAGCTTCTTTCCAGTTTTGAACGGAAGATACTTCCTTTTTCACCATAGCCCTCTATGGGCTTCCAAATATCCCTTTGCCAATTCCACAAGAACAGACTTAGCGAAAGGCTTCTTGAAGGGAATGATGTAACTCTGTGAGATGAATTAACAGAACACAGAGCAGTTTCCCAGAAAGCTTCTTTCCAGCTTTGAACGGAAGATATTTCCTTTTTCACCATAGTCCTCTATGGGCTTCCAAATATCACTTTGCCAATTCCACAAGAACAGCCTTAGCGAAAGGCTTCCTGAAGGGAAAGATGTAACTCTGTGAGATGAGTTAACAGAACACAGCAGTTTCTCAGAAAGCTTCTTTCCAGTTTTGAACGGAAGATACTTCCTTTTTCACCATAGCCCTCCATCGGCTTCCAAATATCCCTTTGCCAATTCCACAAGAACAGCCTTAACGAAAGGCTTCTTGAAAGATGTAACTCTTTGAGATGATTTAACAGAGCACCGAGCAGTTTCTCAGAAAGCTGCTTTCCAGTTCTGAACGGAAGATATTTCCTTTTTCACCATTGCCCTCTGTGGGCTTCCAAATATCCCTTTGCCAATTCCACAAGAACAGCCTTAGCGAAAGGCTTCTTGAAGGGAAAGATGTAACTCTGTGAGATGAATTAACAGAACACAGAGCAGTTTCTCAGAAAGCTTCTTTCCAGTTTTGAACGGAAGATATTTCCTTTTTCACCATAGCCCTCTAAGGGCTTCCAAATATCCCTTGGCCAATTCCACAAGAACAGGTTTAGCGAAAGGCTTCTTGAAGGGAAAGATGTAACTCTGTGAGATGAATTAACAGAACACAGAGCAGTTTCTCAGAAAGCTTCTTTCATGTTTCGAACGGAAGATATTTCATTTTTCACCATAGCCCTCTATGGGCTTCCAAATATACCTTTGCAAATTCCACAAGAACAGCCTTAGCGAGAGGCTTCTTGAAGGGAAAGATGTAACTCTGTGAGATGAATTAACAGAACATAGAGCAGTTTCTCAGAAAGCTTCTTTCCAGTTTTGAACGGAAGATATTTCCTTTTTCAACATAGCCTTCTATGGGCTTCCAAATATCCCTTTGCCAATTCCACAAGAACAGACTTAGCGAAAGGCTTCCTGAAGGGAAAGATGTAACTCTGTGAGATGAATTAACGGAACACAGTGCAGTTTCTCAGAAAGCTTCTTTCCAGTTTTGAATGGAAGATACTTCCTTTTTCACCATAGCCCTCTATGGGCTTCCAAATATCCCTTTGCCAATTCCAGAAAAACAGCCTTAGCGAAAGTCTTTTGAAGGGAAAGATGTAAATCTGTGAGATGAATTAACAGAACACAGAGCAGTTTCTCAGAAAGCTTCTTTCCAGTTGTGAACGGAAGATATTTCCTTTTTCACCATAGCCCTCTAGGGGTTCCAAATATCCCTTTGCCAATTCCACAAGAACAGCCTTAGCGAAAGGCTTCTGGAATTGAACGATGTAACTCTGTGAGATGAATTAACAGAACAGAGAGCAGTTAATCAGAAAGCTTCTTTCCAGTTTTGAACGGAAGATATTTCCTTTTTCAACATAGCCTTCTAAGGGCTTCCAAATATCCCTTTGCCAATTCCACAAGAACAGCCTTAGCGAATGGCTTCCTGAAGGGAAAGATGTAACTCTGTGAGATGAATTATCAGAACACAGAGTAGTTTCTCAGAAAGCTTCTTTCCAGTTTTGAACGGAAGATACTTCCTTTTTCACCATAGCCCTCTATGGGCTTCCAAATATCCCTTTGCCAATTCCACAAGAACAGCCTTAGCGAAAGGTTTCTTGAAGGGAAAGATGTAACTCTGTGAGATGAATTAACAGAGCACAGAGCAGTTTCTCTGAAACTTCTTTCCAGTTTTGAACGGAAGATATTTCCTGTTTCACCATAGCCCTCAATGGGCTTCCAAATATCCCTTTTCCAATTCCGCAAGAACAGCCTTAGCGAAAGCCTTTTGAAGGGAAAGATGTAACTCTGTGAGATGAATTAACAGAACACAGAGCAGTTTCTCAGAAAGCTTCTTTCCAGTTTTGAAAGGAAGATATTTCCTTTTTCACCATAGCCCTCTAAGGGCTTCCAAATATCCCTCTGCAAATTCCACAAGAGGAGCCCTAGCGAAAGGCTCCTTGAAGGGAAAGATGTAACTCTGTGAGACGAATTAACAGAACACAGAGCAGTTTCTAAGAAAGCTTCTTTCCAGTTATGAACGGAAGATATTTCCTGTTTCAACATAGCCCTCTATGGGCTTCCAAATATCCCTTTGCCAATTCCACAAGAACAGCCTTAGCGAAAGGCTTCTTGAAGGGAAAGATGTAACTTTGTGAGATGAATTAAGAAAACACAGAGCAGTTTCTCAGAAAGCTTCTTTCCAGTTTGGAACGGAAGTTATTTCCTTTTTCCCCATAGCCCTCAATGGGCTTCCAAATATCCCTTTGCCAATTCCACAAGAACAGCCTTAGAGAAAGGCTTCTTGAAGGGAAAGATGTAACTCTGTGAGATGAATTAACAGAACACAGAGCAGTTTCTCAGAAAGCTTCTTTCCAGTTTCGAACGGAAGATATTTCCTTTTTCACCATAGCCCTCTATGGGCTTCCAAATATCCCTTTGCCAATTCCACAAGAACAGCCTTAGCGAAAGGCTTCTTGAAGGGAAAGATGTAACTCTGTGAGATGAATTAACAGAACACAGAGCAGTTTCTCAGAAAGCTTCTTTCCAATTTTGAACGGAAGATATTTCCTTTTTCACCATAGCCCTCTATGTGCTTCCAAATATCCCTTTGTCAATTCCACAAGAACAGCCGTAGCGAAAGGCTTCTTGAAGGGAAAGATGTAACTCTGTGAGATGAATTAACAGAACACAGAGCAGTTTCTCAGAAAGCTTCTTTCCAGTTCTGAACGGAAGATATTTCCTTTCTCACCATATCCCTCTATGGGCTTCCAAATATCCCTTTGCCAATTCCACAGGAACACCCTTAGCGAAAAGCTTCTTGAAGGGAAAGATGTAACTCTGTGAGATGAATTAACAGAACACAGAGCAGTTTCTCAGAAAGCTTCTTTCCAGTTCTGAACTGAAGATATTTCCTTTCTCACCATATCCCTCTATGGGCTTCCAAATATCCCTTTGCCAATTCCACAAGAACAGCCTTAGCGAAAGGCTTCTTGAAGAGAAAGATGTAACTCTGTGAGATGAATTAACAGAACACAGAGGAGTTTCTCAGAAAGCTTCTTTCCAGTTTTGAACGGAAGATATTTCCTTTTTCAACATAGCCCTCTATGGGCTTCCAAATATCCCTTTGCCAATTCCACAAGAACAGCCTTAGCGAAAGGCTTCCTGAAGGGAAAGGTGTAACTCTGTGAGATGAATTAACAAAACACAGAGCAGTTTCTCAGAAAGCTTCTTTCCAGTTTTGAACGGAAGATACTTCCTTTTTCACCATATCCCTCTATGGGCTTCCAAATATCCCTTTGCCAATTCCAGAAGAACAGCCTTAGCGAAAGTCTTTTGAAGGGAAAGGTGTAACTCTGTGAGATGAATTAACAGAACACAGAGAAGTTTCTCAGAAAGCTTCTTTTCAGTTCTGAACGGAAGATATTTCCTTTTTCACCAGAGCTCTCTGTGGCCTTCCAAATATCCCTTTGCCAATTCCACAAGAACAGCCTCAGCGAAAAGCTTCTTGAAGGGAAAGATGTAACTCTGTGAGATGAATTAACAGAACACAGAGCAGTTTCACAGAAAGCTTCTTTCCAGTTTTGAACGGAAGATATTTCCTTTTTCACCATAGCCCTCTATGGGCTTCCAAATATCCCTTTGCAAATTCCACAAGAACAGCCTTAGCGAAAGGCTTCTTGAAGGGAAAGATGTAACTCTGTGAGATAAATTAACAGAACACAGAGCAGTTTCTCTGAAAGCTTCTTTCCAGTTTTGAACGGAAGATATTTCCTGTTTCACCATAGCCCTCTAAGGGCTTCCAAATATCCCTTTGCCAATTCCACAAGAACAGCCTTAGCGAAAGGCTTCTTGAAGGGAAAGATGTAAGTTTGTGAGATGAATTAAGAGAACACACAGCAGTTTCTCAGAAAGCTTCTTTCCAGTTTTGAACGGAAGATATTTCCTTTTGCACTATAGCCCTCTATGGGCTTCCAAATATCCCTTTGCCAATTCCACAAGAACAGCCATAGCGAAAGGCTTCCTGTAGGGAAAGATGTAACTCTGTGAGATGAATTAACAGAACACAGCAGTTTCTCAGAAAGCTTCTTTCCAATATTGAACGGAAGATACTTCCTTTTTCACCATAGCCCTCTAAGGGCTTCCAAATATCCCTTTGCCAATTCCACAAGAAGAGCCTTAGCGAAAGTCTTTTGAAAGGAATGATGTAACTCTGTGAGATGAATTAACAGAACACAGAGCAGTTTCTCAGAAAGCTTTTTTCCAGTTTTAAACGGAAGATATTTCCTTTTTCACCATAGCCCTCTATGGGCTTCCAAATATCCCTTTGCCAATTCCACAAGAACAGCCTTAGCGAAAGGTTTCTTGAAGGGAAAGATGTAACTCTGTGAGATGAATTAAGAGAACACAGAGCAGTTTCTCTGAAAGCTTCTTTCCAGTTTTGAACGGAAGATATTTCATTTTTCACCATAGCCCTCTATGGGCTTCAAAATATCCCTTTGCCAATTCCACAAGAACACCTTAGCGAAAGGATTTCTGAAGGGAGAGATGTAACTCTGTGGGATGAATTAACAGATCACAGAGCAGTTTCTCAGAAAGCTTCTTTCCAGTATTGAACGGAAGATATTTCCTTTTTCACCATAGCCCTCTAAGGGCTTACAAATATCCCTTTGCCAATTCCACAAGTACAGCCTTAGCGAAAGGCTTCCTGAAGGGAAAGATGTAACTCTGTGAAATGAATTAACAGAACACAGAGCAGTTTCTCAGAAAGCTTCTTTCCAGTTTTGAACGGAAGATATTTCCTTTTTCACCATAGCCCTCCATCGGCTTCCAAATATCCCTTTGCCAATTCGACAAGAATAGCCTTAGCGAAAGGCTTCTTGAAGGGAAAGATGTAACTCTGTGAGATGAATTAACAGAACACAGAGCAGTTTCTCAGAAAGCTTCTTTCCAGTTTCGAACGGAAGATATTTCCTTTTTCACCGAAGCCCTCTATGGGCTTCCAAATATCCCTTTGCCAATTCCACAAGAACTGCCTTAGCGAAAGGCTTCTTGAAGGGAAAGATGTAACTCTGTGAGATGAATTAAGAGAACACAGAGCAGTTTCTCAGAAAGCTTCTTTCCAGGTTTGAACCGAAGATATTTCCTTTTTCACCATAGCCCTCTATGGGCTTCCAACTATCCCTTTGCCAATTCCACAAGAACAGCCTTAGCGAAAGGCTTCTTGAAGGGAAAGATGTAACTCTGTGAGATGAATTAACAGAACACAGAGCAGTTTCTCAGAAAGCTTCTTTCCAGTTTTGAACGGAAGATATTTTATTTTTCACCATAGCCCTCTATGGGCTTCCAAATATCCCTTTGCCAATTCCACAAGAACAGCTGTAGCGAAAGGCTTCTTGAAGGGAAAGATGTAACTCTGTGAGATGAATTAACAGAACACAGAGCAGTTTCTCAGAAAGCTTCTTTCCAGTTCTGAACGGAAGATATTTCCTTTCTCACAATATCCCTCTATGGGCTTCCAAATATCCCTTTGCCAATTCCACAAGAACATCCTTAGCGAAAAGCTTCTTGAAGGGAAAGATGTAACTCTGTGAGATGAATTAAGAGAACACAGAGCAGTTTCTCAGAAAGCTTCTTTCCAGTTTTCAACGGAAGATATTTCCTGTTTCACCATAGCCCTCTATGGGCTTCCAAATATCCCTTTGCCAATTACACAAGAACAGCCTTAGCGAAAGGCTTCATGAAAGGAAAGATGTAACTTTGTGAGATGAATTAAGAGAACACAGAGCAGTTTCTCAGAAAGCTTCTTTCCAGTTTGGAACGGAAGATAATTCCTTTTTCACCATAGCCCTCCATCGGCTTCCAAATACCCCTTTGCCAATTCCACAAGAACAGCCTTAGCGAAAAGCTTCTTGAAGGGAAAGATGTAACTCTGTGAGATGAATTAACAGAACACAGAGCAGTTTCTCAGAAAGCTTCTTTCCAGTTTGGATCGGATGATATTTCCTTTTTCAAAATAGCCCTCCATCGGCTTCCAAATATTCCTTTGCCAATTCCACAAGAACAGCCTTAGCAAAAGGCTTCTTGAAAGATGTAACTCTGTGAGATGAATTAACAGAGCACCGAGCAGTTTCTCAGAAAGCTTCTTTCCAGTTCTGAACGGAAGATATTTCCTTTTTCACCATAGCCATCTGTGGGCGTCCAAATATCCCTTTGCCTATTGAACAAGAACAGCCTTAGCGAAAGGCTTCTTGAAGGGAAAGATGTAACTCTGTGAGATGAGTTAACAGAACACAGATCAATTTCTCAGAAAGCTTCTTTCCAGTTTTGAACGGAAGATATTTCATTTTTCAACATAGCCTTCTATGGGCTTCCAAATATCCCTTTGCGAATTCCACAAGAACAGCCTTAGCGAAAGGCTTCCTGAAGGGAAAGATGTAACTCTGTGAGATGAATTAGCAGAACACAGAGAAGTTTCTCAGAAAGCTTCTTTCCCGTTCTGAACGGAAGATATTTCCTTTTTCACTATAGCTCTCTGTGGCCTTCCAAATATCCCTTTGCCAATTCCACAAGAACAGCCTTAGCGAAAGGCTTCTTGAAGGGAAAGATGTAACTCTGTGAGATGAATTAACAGAACACAGAGCAGTTTCTCAGAAAGCTTCTTTCCAGTTTTGAACGGAAGATATTTCCTTTTTCACCATAGCCCTCTATGGGCTTCCAAATATCCCTTTGCCAATTACACAAGAACAGCCTTTGCGAAAGGCTTCATGAAGGGAAAGATGTAACTTTGTGAGATGAATTAAGAGAACACAGAGCAGTTTCTCAGAAAGCTTCTTTCCAGTTTGGAACGGAAGATAATTCCTTTTTCACCATAGCCCTCCATCGGCTTCCAAATACCCCTTTGCCAATTCCACAAGAACAGCCTTAGCGAAAAGCTTCTTGAAGGGAAAGATGTAACTCTGTGAGATGAATTAACAGAACACAGAGCAGTTTCTCAGAAAGCTTCTTTCCAGTTTGGATCGGATGATATTTCCTTTTTCACCATAGCCCTCCATCGGCTTCCAAATATCCCTTTGCCAATTCCACAAGAACAGCCTTAGCGAAAGGCTTCTTGAAAGATGTAACTCTGAGAGACGAATTAACAGAGCACCGAGCAGTTTCTCAGAAAGCTTCTTTCCAGTTCTGAACGGAAGATATTTCCTTTTTCACCATTGCCCTCTGTGGGCTTCCAAATATCCCTTTGCCAATTGAACAAGAACAGCCTTAGCGAAAGGTTTCTTGAAGGGAAAGATGTAACTCTGTGAGATGAGTTAACAGAACACAGATCAATTTCTCAGAAAGCTTCTTTCCAGTTTTGAACGGAAGATATTTCATTTTTCAACATAGCCTTCTATGGGCTTCCAAATATCCCTTTGCGAATTCCACAAGAACAGCCTTAGCGAAAGGCTTCCTGAAGGGAAAGATGTAACTCTGTGAGATGAATTAACAGAACACAGAGAAGTTTCTCAGAAAGCTTCTTTCCCGTTCTGAACGGAAGATATTTCCTTTTTCACTATAGCTCTCTGTGGCCTTCCAAATATCCCTTTGCCAATTCCACAAGAACAGCCTTAGCGAAAGGCTTCTTGAAGGGAAAGATGTAACTCTGTGAGATGAATTAACAGAACACAGAGCAGTTTCTCAGAAAGCTTCTTTCCAGTTTTGAACGGAAGATATTTCCTTTTTCACCATAGCCCTCTATGGGCTTCCAAATATCCCTTTGCCAATTCCACAAGAACAGCCTTAGCGAAAGGTTTCTTGAAGGGAAAGATGTAACTCTGTGAGATGAATTAACAGAGCACAGAGCAGTTTCTCTGAAAGCTTCTTTCCAGTTTTGAACGGAAGATATTTCCTGTTTCACCATAGCCCACAATGGGCTTCCAAATATCCCTTTTCCAATTCCACAAGAACAGCCTAACGAAAGTCTTTTGAAGGGAAAGATGTAACTCTGTGAGATGAATTAACAGAACACAGAGCAGTTTCTCAGAAAGCTTCTTTCCAGTTTTGAACGGAAGATATTTCCTTTTTCACCATAGCCCTCTAGGGGTTCCAAATATCCCTTTGCCAATTCCACAAGAACAGCCTTAGCGAAAGTCTTTTGAAGGGAAAGATGTAACTCTGTGAGATGAATTAACAGAACACAGAGCAGATTCTCAGAAAGCTTCTTTCCAGTTTTGAAAGGAAGATATTTCCTTTTTCACCATAGCCCTCTATGTTCTTCCAAATATCCCTTTGCAAATTCCACAAGAGGAGCCTTAGCGAAAGGCTCCTTGAAGGGAAAGATGTAACTCTGTGAGACGAATTAACAGAACACAGAGCAGTTTCTCAGAAAGCTTCTTTCCGGTTTTGAACGGAAGATATTTCCTGTTTCAACATAGCCCTCTATGGGCTTCCAAATATCCCTTTGCCAATTCCACAAGAACAGCCTTAGCGAAAGGCTTCTTGAAGGGAAAGATGTAACTTTGTGAGATGAATTAAGAAAACACAGAGCAGTTTCTCAGAAAGCTTCCTTCCAGTTTGGAACGGAAGGTATTTCCTTTTTCCCCATAGCCCTCAATGGGCTTCCAAATATCCCTTTGCCAATTCCAAAAGAACAGCCTTAGCGAAAGGCTTCCTGAAGGGAAAGATGTAACTCTGTGAGATGAATTAAGAGAACACAGAGCAGTTTCTCAGAAAGCTTCTTTCCAGTTTCGAACGGAAGATATTTCCTTTTTCACCGAAGCCCTCTATGGGCTTCCAAATATCCCTTTGCCAATTCCACAAGAACTGCCTTAGCGAAAGGCTTCTTGAAGGGAAAGATGTAACTCTGTGAGATGAATTAACAGAACACAGAGCAGTTTCTCAGAAAGCTTCTTTCCAGTTTCGAACGGAAGATATTTCCTTTTTCACCATAGCCCTCTGTGGGCTTCCAAATATCCCTTTGCCAATTCCACAAGAACAGCCTTAGCGAAAGGCTTCTTGAAGGGAAAGATGTAACTCTGTGAGATGAATTAACAGAACACAGAGCAGTTTCTCAGAAAGCTTCTTTCCAGTTTTGAACGGAAGATATTTCCTTTTTCACCATAGCCCTCTATGGGCTTCCAAATATCCCTTTGCCAATTCCACAAGAACAGCTGTAGCGAAAGGCTTCTTGAAGGGAAAGATGTAACTCTGTGAGATGAATTAACAGAACACAGAGCAGTTTCTCAGAAAGCTTCTTTCCAGTTCTGAACGGAAGATATTTCCTTTCTCACCATATCCCTCTATGGGCTTCCAAATATCCCTTTGCCTATTCCACAAGAACATCCTTAGCGAAAAGCTTCCTGAAGGGAAAGATGTAACTCTGTGAGATGAATTAACAGAACACTGAGCAGTTTCTCAGAAAGCTTCTTTCCAGTTTTGAACGGAAGATATTTCCTGTTTCACCATAGCCCTCTATGGGCTTCCAAATATCCCTTTGCCAATTACACAAGAACAGCCTTAGCGAAAGGCTTCATGAAGAGAAAGATGTAACTTTGTGAGATGAATTAAGAGAACACAGAGCAGTTTCTCAGAAAGCTTCTTTCCAGTTTGGAACGAAAGATATTTCCTTTTTCACCATAGCCCTCAATCGGCTTCCAAATATCCCTTTGCCAATTCCACAAGAACAGCCTTAGCGAAAAGCTTCTTGAAGGGAAAGATGTAACTCTGTGAGATGAATTAACAGAACACAGAGCAGTTTCTCAGAAAGCTTCTTTCCAGTTTTGAACGGAAGATATTTCCTTTTTCACCATAGCCCTCTATGGGCTTCCAAATATCCCTTTGCCAATTCCACAAGAACAGCCTTAGCGAAAGGCTTCTTGAAGGGAAAGATGTAACTCTGTGAGATGAATTAAGAGAACACAGAGCAGTTTCTCAGAAAGCTTCTTTCCAGTTTTGAACGGAAGATATTTCCTTTTTCAACATAGCCTTCAATGGGCTTCCAAATATCCCTTTGCCAATTCCACAAGAACAGCCTTAACGAAAGGCTTCCTGAAGGGAAAGATGTAACTCTGTGAGATGAATTAACAGAACACAGCAGTTTCTCAGAAAGCTTGTTTCCAGTTTTGAACGGAAGATACTTCCTTTTTCACCATATCCCTCTATGGGCTTCCAAATATCCCTTTGCCAATTCCAGAAGAACAGCCTTAGCGAAAGTCTTTTGAAGGGAAAGATGTAACTCTGTGAGATGAATTAACAGAACACAGAGCAGTTTCTCAGAAAGCTTCTTTCCAGTTTTGAACGGAAGATATTTCCTTTTTCACCGTAGCCCTCTATGGGCTTCCAAATATCCCTTTGCCAATTCCACAGGAACAGCCTTAGCGAAAGTTTTCTTGAAGGGAAAGATGTAACTCTGTGAGATGAATTGAGAGAACACAGAGCAGTTTCTCTGAAAGCTTCTTTCCAGTTTTGAACGGAAAATATTTCCTGTTTCACCATAGCCCTCTATGGGCTTCGAAATATCCCTTTGCCAATTCCGCAAGAACAGCCTTAGCGAAAGGTTTCTTGAAGGGAAAGATGTAACTCTGTGAGATGAATTAAGAGAACACACAGAAGTTTCTCAGAATGCTTCTTTCCAGTTTTGGACGGAAGATATTTCCTTTTTCACCATAGCCCTCTATTGGCTTCCAAATATCCCTTTGCCAATTCCACAAGAACAGCCTTAGCGAAAGGATTCCTGAAGAGAAAGATGTAACTCTATGAGATGAATTAGCAGAACACAGATCAGTTTCTCAGAAAGCTTCTTTCCAGTTTTGAACGGAAGATATTTCCTTTTTCACCATAGCCTTCTAAGGGCTTCCAAATATCCCTTTGCCAATTACACAAGAACAGCCTTAGCGAAAGGCTTCTTGAAGGGAAAGATGTAACACTGTGAGATGAATTAACAGAACACAGAGCAGAATCTCAGAAAGGTTCTTTCCAGTTTTGAACGGAAGATATTTCCTTTTTCACCATAGCCCTCTATGGGCTTCCAAATATCCCTTTGCCAATTCCACAAGAACAGCCTTAGCGAAAGGTTTCTTGAAGGGAAAGATGTAACTCTGTGAGATGAATTAACAGAACACAGAGCAGTTTCTCTGAAAGCTTCTTTCCAGTTTTGAACGGAAGATATTTCCTGTTTCACCATAGCCCTCTATGGGCTTCCAAATATCCCTTTGCCATTTCCACAAGAACAGCTTTAGCGAAAGGCTTCTTGAAGGGAAAGATGTAACTCTGTGAGGTGAATTAAGAGAACACACAGCAGTTTCTTAGAAAGCTTCTTTCCAGTTTTGATCGGAAGATATTTCCTTTTTCACCATACCCCTCTATGGGCTTCAAAATATCCCTTTGCCAATTCCGCAAGAACAGCCTTAGCGAAAGGATTCCTGAAGGGAAAGATGTAACTCTGTGAGATGAATTAACAGAACACAGAGCAGTTTCTCAGAAAGCTTCTTTCAAGTTTCGAACGGAAGATATTTCCTTTTTCACCATAGCCCTCTATGGGCTTCCAAATATCCCTTTGTCAATTCCAGAAGAACAGCCTTAGCGAAAGTCTTTTGAAGGGAAAGATGTAACTCTGTGAGATGAATTAACAGAACACAGAGCAGTTTCTCAGAAAGCTTCTTTCCAGTTTTGAACGGAAGATATTTCCTTTTTCAACATAGCCTTCTAAGGGCTTCCAAATATCCCTTTGCCAATTCCAAAAGAACAGCCTTAGCGAAAGGCTTCCTGAAGGGAAAGATGTAACTCTGTGAGATGAATTAAGAGAACACAGAGCAGTTTCTCAGAAAGCTTCTTTCCAGTTTCGAACGGAAGATATTTCCTTTTTCACCGAAGCCCTCTATGGGCTTCCAAATATCCCTTTGCCAATTCCACAAGAACTGCCTTAGCGAAAGGCTTCTTGAAGGGAAAGATGTAACTCTGTGAGATGAATTAACAGAACACAGAGCAGTTTCTCAGAAAGCTTCTTTCCAGTTTCGAACGGAAGATATTTCCTTTTTCACCATAGCCCTCTATGGGCTTCCAAATATCCCTTTGCCAATTCCACAAGAACAGCCTTAGCGAAAGGCTTCTTGAAGGGAAAGATGTAATTCTGTGAGATGAATTAACAGAACACAGAGCAGTTTCTCAGAAAGCTTCTTTCCAGTTTTGAACGGAAGATATTTTTCCTTTTTCACCATAGCCCTCTATGGGCTTCCAAATATCCCTTTGCCAATTCCACAAGAACAGCTGTAGCGAAAGGCTTCTTGAAGGGAAAGATGTAACTCTGTGAGATGAATTAACAGAACACAGAGCAGTTTCTCAGAAAGCTTCTTTCCAGTTCTGAACGGAAGGTATTTCCTTTCTCACCATATCCCTCTATGGGCTTCCAAATATCCCTTTGCCTATTCCACAAGAACATCCTTAGCGAAAAGCTTCTTGAAGGGAAAGATGTAACTCTGTGAGATGAATTAACAGAACACAGAGCAGTTTCTCAGAAAGCTTCTTTCCAGTTTTGAACGGAAGATATTTCCTGTTTCACCATAGCCCTCTATGGGCTTCCAAATATCCCTTTGCGAATTACACAAGAACAGCCTTAGCGAAAGGCTTCATGAAGAGAAAGATGTAACTTTGTGAGATTAATTAAGAGAACACAGAGCAGTTTCTCAGAAAGCTTCTTTCCAGTTTGGAACGGAAGATATTTCCTTTTTCACCATAGCCCTCAATCGGCTTCCAAATATCCCTTTGCCAATTCCACAAGAACAGCTTTAGCGAAAAGCTTCTTGAAGGGAAAGATGTAACTCTGTGAGATGAATTAACAGAACACAGAGCAGTTTCTCAGAAAGCTTCTTTCCAGTTTTGAACGGAAGATATTTCCTTTTTCACCATAGCCCTCTATGGGCTTCCAAATATCCCTTTGCCAATTACACAAGAACAGCCTTAGCGAAAGGCTTCTTGAAGGGAAAGATGTAACTCTGCGAGTTGAGTTAACAGAACACAGAGCAGTTTCTCAGAAAGCTTCTTTCCAGTTGTGAACGGAAGATATTTCCTTTTTCAACATAGCCTTCTATGGGCTTCCAAATATCCCTTTGCCAATTCCACAAGAACAGCCTTAACGAAAGGCTTCCTGAAGGGAAAGATGTAACTCTGTGAGATGAATTAACAGAACACAGCAGTTTCTCAGAAAGCTTGTTTCCAGTTTTGAACGGAAGATACTTCCTTTTTCACCATATCCCTCTATGGGCTTCCAAATATCCCTTTGCCAATTCCAGAAGAACAGCCTTAGCGAAAGTCTTTTGAAGGGAAAGATGTACCTCTGTGAGATGAATTAACAGAACACAGAGCAGTTTCTCAGAAAGCTTCTTTCCAGTTTTGAACGGAAGATATTTCCTTTTTCACCGTAGCCCTCTATGTGCTTCCAAATATCCCTTTGCCAATTCCACAGGAACAGCCTTAGCGAAAGTTTTCTTGAAGGGAAAGATGTAACTCTGTGATATGAATTGAGAGAACACAGAGCAGTTTCTCTTAAAGCTTCTTTCCAGTTTTGAACGGAAAATATTTCCTGTTTCACCATAGCCCTCTATGGGCTTCGAAATATCCCTTTGCCAATTCCACAAGAACAGCCTTAGCGAAAGGCTTCTTGAAGGGAAAGATGTAACTCTGTGAGATGAATTAAGAGAACACACAGAAGTTTCTCAGAAAGCTTCTTTCCAGTTTTGGACGGAAGATATTTCCTTTTTCACCAGAGCTCTCTGTGGCCTTCCAAATATCCCTTTGCCAATTCCACAAGAACAGCCTCAGCGAAAAGCTTCTTGAAGGGAAAGATGTAACTCTGTGAGATGAATTAACAGAACACAGAGCAGTTTCACAGAAAGCTTCTTTCCAGTTTTGAACGGAAGATATTTCCTTTTTCACCATAGCCCTCTATGGGCTTCCAAATATCCCTTTGCAAATTCCACAAGAACAGCCTTAGCGAAAGGCTTCTTGAAGGGAAAGATGTAACTCTGTGAGATAAATTAACAGAACACAGAGCAGTTTCTCTGAAAGCTTCTTTCCAGTTTTGAACGGAAGATATTTCCTGTTTCACCATAGCCCTCTAAGGGCTTTCAAATATCCCTTTGCCAATTCCACAAGAACACCCTTAGCGAAAGGCTTCTTGAAGGGAAAGATGTAAGATTGTGAGATGAATTAAGAGAACACACAGCAGTTTCTCAGAAAGCTTCTTTCCAGTTTTGAACGGAAGATATTTCCTTTTGCACTATAGCCCTCTATGGGCTTCCAAATATCCCTTTGCCAATTCCACAAGAACAGCCATAGCGAAAGGCTTCCTGTAGGGAAAGATGTAACTCTGTGAGATGAATTAACAGAACACAGCAGTTTCTCAGAAAGCTTCTTTCCAATATTGAACGGAAGATACTTCCTTTTTCACCATAGCCCTCTATGGGCTTCCAAATATCCCTTTGCCAATTCCACAAGAAGAGCCTTAGCGAAAGTCTTTTGAAAGGAATGATGTAACTCTGTGAGATGAATTAACAGAACACAGAGCAGTTTCTCCGAAAGCTTTTTTCCAGTTTTAAACGGAAGATATTTCCTTTTTCACCATAGCCCTCTATGGGCTTCCAAATATCCCTTTGCCAATTCCACAAGAACAGCCTTAGCGAAAGGTTTCTTGAAGGGAAAGATGTAACTCTGTGAGATGAATTAAGAGAACACAGAGCAGTTTCTCTGAAAGCTTCTTTCCAGTTTTGAACGGAAGATATTTCATTTTTCACCATAGCCCTCTATGGGCTTCAAAATATCCCTTTGCCAATTCCACAAGAACACCTTAGCGAAAGGATTTCTGAAGGGAGAGATGTAACTCTGTGGGATGAATTAACAGATCACAGAGCAGTTTCTCAGAAAGCTTCTTTCCAGTATTGAACGGAAGATATTTCCTTTTTCACCATAGCCCTCTAAGGGCTTACAAATATCCCTTTGCCAATTCCACAAGTACAGCCTTAGCGAAAGGCTTCCTGAAGGGAAAGATGTAACTCTGTGAAATGAATTAACAGAACACAGAGCAGTTTCTCAGAAAGCTTCTTTCCAGTTTTGAACGTAAGATATTTCCTTTTTCACCATAGCCCTCCATCGGCTTCCAAATATCCCTTTGCCAATTCGACAAGAATAGCCTTAGCGAAAGGCTTCTTGAAGGGAAAGATGTAACTCTGTGAGATGAATTAACAGAACACAGAGCAGTTTCTCAGAAAGCTTCTTTCCAGTTTCGAACGGAAGATATTTCCTTTTTCACCGAAGCCCTCTATGGGCTTCCAAATATCCCTTTGCCAATTCCACAAGAACTGCCTTAGCGAAAGGCTTCTTGAAGGGAAAGATGTAACTCTGTGAGATGAATTAAGAGAACACAGAGCAGTTTCTCAGAAAGCTTCTTTCCAGGTTTGAACCGAAGATATTTCCTTTTTCACCATAGCCCTCTATGGGCTTCCAAATATCCCTTTGCCAATTCCACAAGAACAGCCTTAGCGAAAGGCTTCTTGAAGGGAAAGATGTAACTCTGTGAGATGAATTAACAGAACACAGAGCAGTTTCTCAGAAAGCTTCTTTCCAGTTTTGAACGGAAGATATTTTATTTTTCACCATAGCCCTCTATGGGCTTCCAAATATCCCTTTGCCAATTCCACAAGAACAGCTGTAGCGAAAGGCTTCTTGAAGGGAAAGATGTAACTCTGTGAGATGAATTAACAGAACACAGAGCAGTTTCTCAGAAAGCTTCTTTCCAGTTCTGAACGGAAGATATTTCCTTTCTCACCATATCCCTCTATGGGCTTCCAAATATCCCTTTGCCAATTCCACAAGAACATCCTTAGCGAAAAGCTTCTTGAAGGGAAATATGTAACTCTGTGAGATGAATTAAGAGAACACAGAGCAGTTTCTCAGAAAGCTTCTTTCCAGTTTTCAACGGAAGATATTTCCTGTTTCACCATAGCCCTCTATGGGCTTCCAAATATCCCTTTGCCAATTACACAAGAACAGCCTTAGCGAAAGGCTTCATGAAGGGAAAGATGTAACTTTGTGAGATGAATTAAGAGAACACAGAGCAGTTTCTCAGAAAGCTTCTTTCCAGTTTGGAACGGAAGATAATTCCTTTTTCACCATAGCCCTCCATCGGCTTCCAAATACCCCTTTGCCAATTCCACAAGAACAGCCTTAGCGAAAAGCTTCTTGAAGGGAAATATGTAACTCTGTGAGATGAATTAACAGAACACAGAGCAGTTTCTCAGAAAGCTTCTTTCCAGTTTGGATCGGATGATATTTCCTTTTTCACCATAGCCCTCCATCGGCTTCCAAATATTCCTTTGCCAATTCCACAAGAACAGCCTTAGCAAAAGGCTTCTTGAAAGATGTAACTCTGTGAGATGAATTAACAGAGCACCGAGCAGTTTCTCAGAAAGCTTCTTTCCAGTTCTGAACGGAAGATATTTCCTTTTTCACCATAGCCCTCTGTGGGCTTCCAAATATCCCTTTGCCTATTGAACAAGAACAGCCTTAGCGAAAGGCTTCTTGAAGGGAAAGATGTAACTCTGTGAGATGAGTTAACAGAACACAGATCGATTTCTCAGAAAGCTTCTTTCCAGTTTTGAACGGAAGATATTTCATTTTTCAACATAGCCTTCTATGGGCTTCCAAATATCCCTTTGCGAATTCCACAAGAACAGCCTTAGCGAAAGGCTTCCTGAAGGGAAAGATGTTACTCTGTGAGATGAATTAGCAGAACACAGAGAAGTTTCTCAGAAAGCTTCTTTCCCGTTCTGAACGGAAGATATTTCCTTTTTCACTATAGCTCTCTGTGGCCTTCCAAATATCCCTTTGCCAATT
Organism: Chlorocebus sabaeus; assembly: GCF_047675955.1. NCBI lineage: Eukaryota > Metazoa > Chordata > Mammalia > Primates > Cercopithecidae > Chlorocebus > Chlorocebus sabaeus. The sequence goes on from NW_027327859.1 coordinate 907,384, forward strand.
CCACAAGAACAGCCTTAGCGAAAGGCTTCTTGAAGGGAAAGATGTAACTCTGTGAGATGAATTAACAGAACACAGAGCAGTTTCTCAGAAAGCTTCTTTCCAGTTTTGAATGGAAGATATTTCCTTTTTCACCATAGCCCTCTATGGGCTTCCAAATATCCCTTTGCCAATTACACAAGAACAGCCTTAGCGAAAGGCTTCATGAAGGGAAAGATGTAACTTTGTGAGATGAATTAAGAGAACACAGAGCAGTTTCTCAGAAAGCTTCTTTCCAGTTTGGAACGGAAGATAATTCCTTTTTCACCATAGCCCTCCATCGGCTTCCAAATACCCCTTTGCCAATTCCACAAGAACAGCCTTAGCGAAAAGCTTCTTGAAGGGAAAGATGTAACTCTGTGAGATGAATTAACAGAACACAGAGCAGTTTCTCAGAAAGCTTCTTTCCAGTTTGGATCGGATGATATTTCCTTTTTCACCATAGCCCTCCATCGGCTTCCAAATATCCCTTTGCCAATTCCACAAGAACAGCCTTAGCGAAAGGCTTCTTGAAAGATGTAACTCTGAGAGACGAATTAACAGAGAACCGAGCAGTTTCTCAGAAAGCTTCTTTCCAGTTCTGAACGGAAGATATTTCCGTTTTCACCATTGCCCTCTGTGGGCTTCCAAATATCCCTTTGCCAATTGAACAAGAACAGCCTTAGCGAAAGGTTTCTTGAAGGGAAAGATGTAACTCTGTGAGATGAGTTAACAGAACACAGATCAATTTCTCAGAAAGCTTCTTTCCAGTTTTGAACGGAAGATATTTCATTTTTCAACATAGCCTTCTATGGGCTTCCAAATATCCCTTTGCGAATTCCACAAGAACAGCCTTAGCGAAAGGCTTCCTGAAGGGAAAGATGTAACTCTGTGAGATGAATTAACAGAACACAGAGAAGTTTCTCAGAAAGCTTCTTTCCCGTTCTGAACGGAAGATATTTCCTTTTTCACTATAGCTCTCTGTGGCCTTCCAAATATCCCTTTGCCAATTCCACAAGAACAGCCTTAGCGAAAGGCTTCTTGAAGGGAAAGATGTAACTCTGTGAGATGAATTAACAGAACACAGAGCAGTTTCTCAGAAAGCTTCTTTCCAGTTTTGAACGGAAGATATTTCCTTTTTCACCATAGCCCTCTATGGGCTTCCAAATATCCCTTTGCCAATTCCACAAGAACAGCCTTAGCGAAAGGTTTCTTGAAGGGAAAGATGTAACTCTGTGAGATGAATTAACAGAGCACAGAGCAGTTTCTCTGAAAGCTTCTTTCCAGTTTTGAACGGAAGATATTTCCTGTTTCACCATAGCCCACAATGGGCTTCCAAATATCCCTTTTCCAATTCCACAAGAACAGCCTTAGCGAAAGTCTTTTGAAGGGAAAGATGTAACTCTGTGAGATGAATTAACAGAACACAGAGCAGTTTCTCAGAAAGCTTCTTTCCAGTTTTGAACGGAAGATATTTCCTTTTTCACCATAGCCCTCTAGGGGTTCCAAATATCCCTTTGCCAATTCCACAAGAAAAGCCTTAGCGAAAGTCTTTTGAAGGAAAAGATGTAACTCTGTGAGATGAATTAACAGAACACAGAGCAGTTTCTCAGAAAGCTTCTTTCCAGTTTTGAACGGAAGATATTTCCTTTTTCAACATAGCCTTCTAAGGGCTTCCAAATATCCCTTTGCCAATTCCAAAAGAACAGCCTTAGCGAAAGGCTTCCTGAAGGGAAAGATGTAACTCTGTGAGATGAATTAAGAGAACACAGAGCAGTTTCTCAGAAAGCTTCTTTCCAGTTTCGAACGGAAGATATTTCCTTTTTCACCGAAGCCCTCTATGGGCTTCCAAATATCCCTTTGCCAATTCCACAAGAACTGCCTTAGCGAAAGGCTTCTTGAAGGGAAAGATGTAACTCTGTGAGATGAATTAACAGAACACAGAGCAGTTTCTCAGAAAGCTTCTTTCCAGTTTCGAACGGAAGATATTTCCTTTTTCACCATAGCCCTCTATGGGCTTCCAAATATCCCTTTGCCAATTCCACAAGAACAGCCTTAGCGAAAGGCTTCTTGAAGGGAAAGATGTAACTCTGTGAGATGAATTAACAGAAAACAGAGCAGTTTCTCAGAAAGCTTCTTTCCAGTTTTGAACGGAAGATATTTTTCCTTTTTCACCATAGCCCTCTATGGGCTTCCAAATATACCTTTGCCAATTCCACAAGAACAGCTGTAGCGAAAGGCTTCTTGAAGGGAAAGATGTAACTCTGTGAGATGAATTAACAGAACACAGAGCAGTTTCTCAGAAAGCTTCTTTCCAGTTCTGAACGGAAGGTATTTCCTTTCTCACCATATCCCTCTATGGGCTTCCAAATATCCCTTTGCCTATTCCACAAGAACATCCTTAGCGAAAAGCTTCTTGAAGGGAAAGATGTAACTCTGTGAGATGAATTAACAGAACACAGAGCAGTTTCTCAGAAAGCTTCTTTCCAGTTTTGAACGGAAGATATTTCCTGTTTCACCATAGCCCTCTATGGGCTTCCAAATATCCCTTTGCGAATTACACAAGAACAGCCTTAGCGAAAGGCTTCATGAAGAGAAAGATGTAACTTTGTGAGATGAATTAAGAGAACACAGAGCAGTTTCTCAGAAAGCTTCTTTCCAGTTTGGAACGGAAGATATTTCCTTTTTCACCATAGCCCTCAATCGGCTTCCAAATATCCCTTTGCCAATTCCACAAGAACAGCTTTAGCGAAAAGCTTCTTGAAGGGAAAGATGTAACTCTGTGAGATGAATTAACAGAACACAGAGCAGTTTCTCAGAAAGCTTCTTTCCAGTTTTGAACGGAAGATATTTCCTTTTTCACCATAGCCCTCTATGGGCTTCCAAATATCCCTTTGCCAATTACAAAAGAACAGCCTTAGCGAAAGGCTTCTTGAAGGGAAAGATGTAACTCTGTGAGATGAATTAACAGAACACAGAGCAGTTTCTCAGAAAGCTTCTTTCCAGTTTTGAACGGAAGATATTTCCTTTTTCAACATAGCCTTCTATGGGCTTCCAAATATCCCTTTGCAAATTCCACAAGAACAGCCTTAACGAAAGGCTTCCTGAAGGGAAAGATGTAACTCTGTGAGATGAATTAACAGAACACAGCAGTTTCTCAGAAAGCTTGTTTCCAGTTTTGAACGGAAGATACTTCCTTTTTCACCATATCCCTCTATGGGCTTCCAAATATCCCTTTGCCAATTCCAGAAGAACAGCCTTAGCGAAAGTCTTTTGAAGGGAAAGATGTAACTCTGTGAGATGAATTAACAGAACACAGAGCAGTTTCTCAGAAAGCTTCTTTCCAGTTTTGAACGGAAGATATTTCCTTTTTCACCGTAGCCCTCTATGGGCTTCCAAATATCCCTTTGCCAATTCCACAGGAACAGCCTTAGCGAAAGTTTTCTTGAAGGGAAAGATGTAACTCTGTGAGATGAATTGAGAGAACACAGAGCAGTTTCTCTTAAAGCTTCTTTCCAGTTTTGAACGGAAAATATTTCCTGTTTCACCATAGCCCTCTATGGGCTTCGAAATATCCCTTTGCCAATTCCACAAGAACAGCCTTAGCGAAAGGCTTCTTGAAGGGAAAGATGTAACTCTGTGAGATGAATTAAGAGAACACACAGAAGTTTCTCAGAAAGCTTCTTTCCAGTTTTGGACGGAAGATATTTCCTTTTTCACCATAGCCCTCTATGGGCTTCCAAATATCCCTTTGCCAATTCCACAAGAACAGCCTTAGCGAAAGGATTCCTGAAGAGAAAGATGTAACTCTATGAGATGAATTAACAGAACACAGATCAGTTTCTCAGAAAGCTTCTTTCCAGTTTTGAACGGAAGATATTTCCTTTTTCACCATAGCCCTCTAAGGGCTTCCAAATATCCCTTTGCCAATTACACAAGAACAGCCTTAGCGAAAGGCTTCTTGAAGGGAAAGATGTAACTCTGTGAGATGAATTAACAGAACACAGCAGTTTCTCAGAAAGCTTCTTTCCAGTTTTGAACGGAAGATACTTCCTTTTTCACCATAGCCCTCTAGGGGCTTCCAAATATCCCTTTGCCAATTCCACAAGAACAGCCTTAGCGAAAGTCTTTTGAAGGGTAAGATGTAACTCTGTGAGATGAATTAACAGAACACAGATCAGTTTCTCAGAAAGCTTCTTTCCAGTTTTGAACGGAAGATATTTCCTTTTTCACCATAGCTCTCTATGGGCTTCCAAATATCCCTTTGCCAATTCCACAAGAACAGCCTTAGCGAAAGGTTTCTGGAAGGGAAAGATGTAACTCTGTGAGATGAATTAACAGAACACAGAGCAGTTTCTCTGAAAGCTTCTTTCCAGTTTTGAACGGAAGATATTTCCTGTTTCACCATAGCCCTCTATGGGCTTCCAAATATCCCTTTGCCATTTCCACAAGAACAGCTTTAGCGAAAGGCTTCTTGAAGGGAAAGATGTAACTCTGTGAGGTGAATTAAGAGAACACACAGCAGTTTCTTAGAAAGCTTCTTTCCAGTTTTGAACGGAAGATATTTCCTTTTTCACCATAGCCCTCTATGGGCTTCCAAATATCCCTTTGCCAATTCCAGAAGAACAGACTTAGCGAAAGTCTTTTGAAGGGAAAGATGTAACTCTGTGAGATGAATTAACAGAACACAGAGCAGTTTCTCAGAAAGCTTCTTTCCAGTTTTGAACGGAAGATATTTCCTTTTTCAACGTAGCCTTCTAAGGGCTTCCAAATATCCCTTTGCCAATTCCAAAAGAACAGCCTTAGCGAAAGGCTTCCTGAAGGGAAAGATGTAACTCTGTGAGATGAATTAAGAGAACACAGAGCAGTTTCTCAGAAAGCTTCTTTCCAGTTTCGAACGGAAGATATTTCCTTTTTCACCGAAGCCCTCTATGGGCTTCCAAATATCCCTTTGCCAATTCCACAAGAACTGCCTTAGCGAAAGACTTCTTGAAGGGAAAGATGTAACTCTGTGAGATGAATTAACAGAACACAGAGCAGTTTCTCAGAAAGCTTCTTTCCAGTTTCGAACGGAAGATATTTCCTTTTTCACCATAGCCCTCTATGGGCTTCCAAATATCCCTTTGCCAATTCCACAAGAACAGCCTTAGCGAAAGGCTTCTTGAAGGGAAAGATGTAACTCTGTGAGATGAATTAACAGAACACAGAGCAGTTTCTCAGAAAGCTTCTTTCCAGTTTTGAACGGAAGAGATTTCCTTTTTCACCATAGCCCTCTATGGGCTTCCAAATATCCCTTTGCCAATTCCACAAGAACAGCTGTAGCGAAAGGCTTCTTGAAGGGAAAGATGTAACTCTGTGAGATGAATTAACAGAACACAGAGCAGTTTCTCAGAAAGCTTCTTTCCAGTTCTGAACAGAAGATATTTCCTTTCTCACCATATCCCTCTATGGGCTTCCAAATATCCCTTTGCCTATTCCACAAGAACATCCTTAGCGAAAAGCTTCTTGAAGGGAAAGATGTAACTCTGTGAGATGAATTAACAGAACACAGAGCAGTTTCTCAGAAAGCTTCTTTCCAGTTTTGAACGGAAGATATTTCCTGTTTCACCATAGCCCTCTATGGGCTTCCAAATATCCCTTTGCCAATTCCACAAGAACAGCCTTAACGAAAGGCTTCCTGAAGGGAAAGATGTAACTCTGTGAGATGAATTAACAGAACACAGCAGTTTCTCAGAAAGCTTGTTTCCAGTTTTGAACGGAAGATATTTCCTTTTTCACCATATCCCTCTATGGGCTTCCAAATATCCCTTTGCCAATTCCAGAAGAACAGCCTTAGCGAAAGTCTTTTGAAGGGAAAGATGTAACTCTGTGAGATGAATTAACAGAACACAGAGTAGTTTCTCAGAAAGCTTCTTTCCAGTTTTGAACGGAAGATATTTCCTTTTTCACCGTAGCCCTCTATGGGCTTCAAAATATCCCTTTGCCAATTCCACAGGAACAGCCTTAGCGAAAGTTTTCTTGAAGGGAAAGATGTAACTCTGTGAGATGAATTGAGAGAACACAGAGCAGTTTCTCTGAAAGCTTCTTTCCAGTTTTGAACGGAAAATATTTCCTGTTTCACCATAGCCCTCTATGGGCTTCGAAATATCCCTTTGCCAATTCCACAAGAACAGCCTTAGCGAAAGGCTTCTTGAAGGGAAAGATGTAACTCTGTGAGATGAATTAAGAGAACACACAGAAGTTTCTCAGAAAGCTTCTTTCCAGTTTTGGACGGAAGATATTTCCTTTTTCACCATAGCCCTCTATGGGCTTCCAAATATCCCTTTGCCAATTCCACAAGAACAGCCTTAGCGAAAGGATTCCTGAAGAGAAAGATGTAACTCTATGAGATGAATTAACAGAACACAGATCAGTTTCTCAGAAAGCTTCTTTCCAGTTTTGAACGGAAGATATTTCCTTTTTCACCATAGCCCTCTAAGGGCTTCCAAATATCCCTTTGCCAATTACACAAGAACAGCCTTAGCGAAAGGCTTCTTGAAGGGAAAGATGTAACTCTGTGAGATGAATTAACAGAACACAGAGCAGTTTCTCAGAAAGCTTCTTTCCAGTTTTGAACGGAAGATATTTCCTTTTTCAACATAGCCTTCTATGGGCTTCCAAATATCCCTTTGCCAATTACACAAGAAAAGCCTTAGCGAAAGGCTTCCTGAAGGGAAAGATATAACTCTGTGAGATGAATTAACAGAACACAGCAGTTTCTCAGAAAGCTTCTTTCCAGTTTTGAACGGAAGATACTTCCTTTTTCACCATAGCCCTCTATGGGCTTCCAAATATCCCTTTGCCAATTCCACAAGAACAGCCTTAGCGAAAGTCTTTTGAACGGTAAGATGTAACTCTGTGAGATGAATTAACAGAACACAGATCAGTTTCTCAGAAAGCTTCTTTCCAGTTTTGAACGGAAGATATTTCCTTTTTCACCATAGCTCTCTATGGGCTTCCAAATATCCCTTTGCCAATTCCACAAGAACAGCCTTAGGGAAAGGTTTCTGGAAGGGAAAGATGTAACTCTGTGAGATGAATTAACAGAACACAGAGCAGTTTCTCTGAAAGCTTCTTTCCAGTTTTGAACGGAAGATATTTAATGTTTCACCATACCCCTCTATGGGCTTCCAAATATCCCTTTGCCAATTCCACAAGAACAGCCTTAACGAAAGGCTTCCTGAAGGGAAAGATGTAACTCTGTGAGATGAATTAACAGAACACAGCAGTTTCTCAGAAAGCTTGTTTCCAGTTTTGAACGGAAGATACTTCCTTTTTCACCATATCCCTCTATGGGCTTCCAAATATCCCTTTGCCAATTCCAGAAGAACAGCCTTAGCGAAAGTCTTTTGAAGGGAAAGATGTAACTCTGTGAGATGAATTAACAGAACACAGGGCAGTTTCTCAGAAAGCTTCTTTCCAGTTTTGAACGGAAGATATTTCCTTTTTCACCGTAGCCCCCTATGGGCTTCCAAATATCCCTTTGCCAATTCCACAGGAACAGCCTTAGCGAAAGTTTTCTTGAAGGGAAAGATGTAACTCTGTGAGATGAATTGAGAGAACACAGAGCAGTTTCTCTGAAAGCTTCTTTCCAGTTTTGAAGGGAACATATTTCCTGTTTCACCATAGCCCTCTAGGGGCTTCGAAATATCCCTTTGCCAATTCCACAAGAACAGCCTTAGCGAAAGGCTTCTTGAAGGGAAAGATATAACTCTGTGAGATGAATTAAGAGAACACACAGAAGTTTCTCAGAAAGCTTCTTTCCAGTTTTGGACGGAAGATATTTCCTTTTTCACCATAGCCCTCTAGGGGTTCCAAATATCCCTTTGCCAATTCCACAAGAACAGCCTTAGCGAAAGGATTCCTGAAGAGAAAGATGTAACTCTATGAGATGAATTAACAGAACACAGATCAGTTTCTCAGAAAGCTTCTTTCCAGTTTTGAACGGAAGATATTTCCTTTTTCACCATAGCCCTCTAAGGGCTTCCAAATATCCCTCTGCCAATTACACAAGAACAGCCTTAGCGAAAGGCTTCTTGAAGGGAAAGATGTAACTCTGTTAGATGAATTAACAGAACACAGAGCAGTTTCTCAGAAAGCTTCTTTCCAGTTTTGAACGGAAGATATTTCCTTTTTCAACATAGCCTTCTATGGGCTTCCAAATATCCCTTTGCCAATTACACAAGAACAGCCTTAGCGAAAGGCTTCCTGAAGGGAAAGATGTAACTCTGTGAGATGAATTAACAGAACACAGCAGTTTCTCAGAAAGCTTCTTTCCAGTTTTGAACGGAAGATACTTCCTTTTTCACCATAGCCCTCTATGGGCTTCCAAATATCCCTTTGCCAATTCCACAAGAACAGCCTTAGCGAAAGTCTTTTGAAGGGTAAGATGTAACTCTGTGAGATGAATTAACAGAACACAGATCAGTTTCTCGGAAAGCTTCTTTCCAGTATTGAACGGAAAATATTTCCTTTTTCACCATAGCCCTCTATGGGCTTCCAAATATCCCTTTGCCAATTCCACAAGAACAGCCTTAGCGAAAGGTTTCTTGAAGGGAAAGATGTAACTCTGTGAGATGAATTAACAGAACACAGAGCAGTTTCTCTGAAAGCTTCTTTCCAGTTTTGAACGGAAGATATTTCCTGTTTCACCATAGCCCTCTATGGGCTTCCAAATATCCCTTTGCCATTTCCACAAGAACAGCTTTAGCGAAAGGCTTCTTGAAGGGAAAGATGTAACTCTGTGAGGTGAATTAGAGAACACACAGCAGTTTCTTAGAAAGCTTCTTTCCAGTTTTGAACGGAAGATATTTCCTTTTTCACCATAGCCCTCTATGGGCTTCAAAATATCCCTTTGCCAATTCCACAAGAACAGCCTTAGCGAAAGGACTCCTGAAGGGAAAGATGTAACTCTGTGAGATGAATTAACAGAACACAGTGCAGTTTCTCAGAAAGCTTCTTTCAAGTTTCGAACGGAAGATATTTCCTTTTTCACCATAGCCCTCTATGGGCTTCCAAATATCCCTTTGCCAATTCCAGAAGAACAGCCTTAGCGAAAGTCTTTTGAAGGGAAAGATGTAACTCTGTGAGATGAATTAACAGAACACAGAGTAGTTTCTCAGAAAGCTTCTTTCCAGTTTTGAACGGAAGATATTTCCTTTTTCACCGTAGCCCTCTATGGGCTTCAAAATATCCCTTTGCCAATTCCACAGGAACAGCCTTAGCGAAAGTTTTCTTGAAGGGAAAGATGTAACTCTGTGAGATGAATTGAGAGAACACAGAGCAGTTTCTCTGAAAGCTTCTTTCCAGTTTTGAACGGAAAATATTTCCTGTTTCACCATAGCCCTCTATGGGCTTCGAAATATCCCTTTGCCAATTCCACAAGAACAGCCTTAGCGAAAGGCTTCTTGAAGGGAAAGATGTAACTCTGTGAGATGAATTAAGAGAACACACAGAAGTTTCTCAGAAAGCTTCTTTCCAGTTTTGGACGGAAGATATTTCCTTTTTCACCATAGCCCTCTATGGGCTTCCAAATATCCCTTTGCCAATTCCACAAGAACAGCCTTAGCGAAAGGATTCCTGAAGAGAAAGATGTAACTCTATGAGATGAATTAACAGAACACAGATCAGTTTCTCAGAAAGCTTCTTTCCAGTTTTGAACGGAAGATATTTCCTTTTTCACCATAGCCCTCTAAGGGCTTCCAAATATCCCTTTGCCAATTACACAAGAACAGCCTTAGCGAAAGGCTTCTTGAAGGGAAAGATGTAACTCTGTGAGATGAATTAACAGAACACAGAGCAGTTTCTCAGAAAGCTTCTTTCCAGTTTTGAACGGAAGATATTTCCTTTTTCAACATAGCCTTCTATGGGCTTCCAAATATCCCTTTGCCAATTACACAAGAAAAGCCTTAGCGAAAGGCTTCCTGAAGGGAAAGATATAACTCTGTGAGATGAATTAACAGAACACAGCAGTTTCTCAGAAAGCTTCTTTCCAGTTTTGAACGGAAGATACTTCCTTTTTCACCATAGCCCTCTATGGGCTTCCAAATATCCCTTTGCCAATTCCACAAGAACAGCCTTAGCGAAAGTCTTTTGAACGGTAAGATGTAACTCTGTGAGATGAATTAACAGAACACAGATCAGTTTCTCAGAAAGCTTCTTTCCAGTTTTGAACGGAAGATATTTCCTTTTTCACCATAGCTCTCTATGGGCTTCCAAATATCCCTTTGCCAATTCCACAAGAACAGCCTTAGGGAAAGGTTTCTGGAAGGGAAAGATGTAACTCTGTGAGATGAATTAACAGAACACAGAGCAGTTTCTCTGAAAGCTTCTTTCCAGTTTTGAACGGAAGATATTTAATGTTTCACCATACCCCTCTATGGGCTTCCAAATATCCCTTTGCCATTTCCACAAGAACAGCTTTAGCGAAAGGCTTCTTGAAGGGAAAGATGTAACTCTGTGAGGTGAATTAAGAGAACACACAGCAGTTTCTTAGAAAGCTTCTTTCCAGTTTTGAACGGAAGATATTTCCTTTTTCACCATAGCCCTCTATGGGCTTCCAAATATCCCTTTGCCAATTCCAGAAGAACAGACTTAGCGAAAGTCTTTTGAAGGGAAAGATGTAACTCTGAGAGATGAATTAACAGAACACAGAGCAGTTTCTCAGAAAGCTTCTTTCCAGTTTTGAACGGAAGATATTTCCTTTTTCAACATAGCCTTCTAAGGGCTTCCAAATATCCCTTTGCCAATTCCAAAAGAACAGCCTTAGCGAAAGGCTTCCTGAAGGGAAAGATGTAACTCTGTGAGATGAATTAAGAGAACACAGAGCAGTTTCTCAGAAAGCTTCTTTCCAGTTTCGAACGGAAGATATTTCCTTTTTCACCGAAGCCCTCTATGGGCTTCCAAATATCCCTTTGCAATTCCACAAGAACTGCCTTAGCGAAAGACTTCTTGAAGGGAAAGATGTAACTCTGTGAGATGAATTAACCGAACACAGAGCAGTTTCTCAGAAAGCTTCTTTCCAGTTTCGAACGGAAGATATTTCCTTTTTCACCATAGCCCTCTATGGGCTTCCAAATATCCCTTTGCCAATTCCACAAGAACAGCCTTAGCGAAAGGCTTCTTGAAGGGAAAGATGTAACTCTGTGAGATGAATTAACAGAACACAGAGCAGTTTCTCAGAAAGCTTCTTTCCAGTTTTGAACGGAAGAGATTTCCTTTTTCACCATTGCCCTCTATGGGCTTCCAAATATCCCTTTGCCAATTACACAAGAACAGCTGTAGCGAAAGGCTTCTTGAAAGGAAAGATGTAACTCTGTGAGATGAATTAACATAACACAGAGCAGTTTCTCAGAAAGCTTCTTTCCAGTTTTGAACGGAAGATATTTCCTTTTTCAACAAAGCCTTCTATGGGCTTCCAAATATCCCTTTGCCAATTCCACAAGAAAAGCCTTAACGAAAGGCTTCCTGAAGGGAAAGATGTAACTCTGTGAGATGAATTAACAGAACACAGCAGTTTCTCAGAAAGCTTGTTTCCAGTTTTGAACGGAAGATACTTCCTTTTTCACCATATCCCTCTATGGGCTTCCAAATATCCCTTTGCCAATTCCAGAAGAACAGCCTTAGCGAAAGTCTTTTGAAGGGAAAGATGTAACTCTGTGAGATGAATTAACAGAACACAGAGCAGTTTCTCAGAAAGCTTCTTTCAAGTTTCGAACGGAAGATAATTCCTTTTTCACCATAGCCCTCTATGGGCTTCCAAATATCCCTTTGCCAATTCCACAAGAACAGACTTAGCGAAAGGCTTCTTGAAGGGAAAGATGTAACTCTGTGAGATGAATTAACAGAACACAGAGCAGTTTCTCAGAAAGCTTCTTTCCAGTTTTGAACGGAAGATATTTCCTTTTTCACCATAGCCCTCTATGGGCTTCCAAATATCCCTTTGCCAATTACACAAGAACAGCCTTAGCGAAAGGCTTCATGAAGTGAAAGATGTAACTTTGTGAGATGAATTAAGAGAACCCAGAGCAGTTTCTCAGAAGGCTTCTTTCCAGTTTGGATCGGATGATATTTCCTTTTTCACCATAGCCCTCCATCGGCTTCCAAATATCCCTTTGCCAATTCCACAAGAACAGCCTTAGCGAAAGGCTTTTTGAAAGATGTAACTCTGCGAGAAGAATTAACAGAACACAGAGCAGTTCCTCAGAAAGCTTCTTTCCAGTTGTGAACGGAAGATATTTCCTTTTTCAACATAGCCTTCTAAGGGCTTCCAAATATCGCTTTGCCAATTCCACAAGAACAGCCTTAGCGAAAGGCTTCCTGAAGGGAAAGATGTAACTCTGTGAGATGAATTAACAGAACACAGAGAAGTTTCTCAGAAAGCTTCTTTCCAGTTCTGAACGGAAGATATTTCTTTTTTCACCATAGCTCTCTGTGGCCTTCCAAATATCCCTTTGCCAATTCCACAAGAACAGCCTTAGCGAAAAGCTTCTTAAAGGGAAAGATGTAACTCTGTGAGATGAATTAACAGAACACAGAGCAGTTTCTCAGAAAGCTTCTTTCCAGTTTTGAACGGAAGATATTTCCTTTTTCACCATAGCCCTCTATGGGCTTCCAAATATCCCTTTGCAAATTCCACAAGAACAGCCTTAGCGAAAGGCTTCTTGAAGGGAAAGATGTAACTCCGTGAGATGAATTAACAGAACACAGAGCAGTTTCTCTGAAAGCTTCTTTCCAGTTTTGAACGGAAGATATTTCCTGTTTCACCATAGCCCTCTATGGGCTTCCAAATATCCCTTTGCCAATTCCACAAGAACAGCCTTATCGAAAGGCTTCTTGAAGGGAAAGATGTAACTTTGTGAGATGAATTAAGAGAACACACAGCAGTTTCTCAGAAAGCTTCTTTCCAGTTTTGAACGGAAGATATTTCCTTTTTCAGCATAGCCCTCTATGGGCTTGCAAATATCCCTTTGCCAATTCCACAAGAACAGCCTTAGCGAAAGGATTACTGAAGGGAAAGATGTAACTCTGTGAGATGAATTAAGAGAACACAGAGTAGATTCTCAGAAAGCTGCTTTCCAGTTTTGATCGGAAGATATTTCCTTTTTCACCATAGCCCTCTAAGGGCTTCAAAATATCCCTTTGCCAATTCCACAAGAACAGCCTTAGCGAAAGGCTTCTTGAAGGGAAAGATGTAACTCTGTGAGATGAATTAACAGAACACAGAGCCGTTTCTCAGAAAGCTTCTTTCCAGTTTTGAACGGAAGATATTTCCTTTTTCAACATAGCCTTCTATGGGCTTCCAAATATCCCTTTGCCAATTCCACAAGAAAAGCCTTAACGAAAGGCTTCCTGAAGGGAAAGATGTAACTCTGTGAGATGAATTAACAGAACACAGCAGTTTCTCAGAAAGCTTGTTTCCAGTTTTGAACGGAAGATACTTCCTTTTTCACCATATCCCTCTATGGGCTTCCAAATATCCCTTTGCCAATTCCAGAAGAACAGCCTTAGCGAAAGTCTTTTGAAGGGAAAGATGTAACTCTGTGAGATGAATTAACAGAACACAGAGCAGTTTCTCAGAAAGCTTCTTTCAAGTTTCGAACGGAAGATAATTCCTTTTTCACCATAGCCCTCTATGGGCTTCCAAATATCCCTTTGCCAATTCCACAAGAACAGACTTAGCGAAAGGCTTCTTGAAGGGAAAGATGTAACTCTGTGAGATGAATTAACAGAACACAGAGCAGTTTCTCAGAAAGCTTCTTTCCAGTTTTGAACGGAAGATATTTCCTTTTTCACCATAGCCCTCTATGGGCTTCCAAATATCCCTTTGCCAATTACACAAGAACAGCCTTAGCGAAAGGCTTCATGAAGGGAAAGATGTAACTTTGTGAGATGAATTAAGAGAACCCAGAGCAGTTTCTCAGAAAGCTTCTTTCCAGTTTGGATCGGATGATATTTCCTTTTTCACCATAGCCCTCCATCGGCTTCCAAATATCCCTTTGCCAATTCCACAAGAACAGCCTTAGCGAAAGGCTTTTTGAAAGATGTAACTCTGCGAGAAGAATTAACAGAACACAGAGCAGTTCCTCAGAAAGCTTCTTTCCAGTTGTGAACGGAAGATATTTCCTTTTTCAACATAGCCTTCTAAGGGCTTCCAAATATCGCTTTGCCAATTCCACAAGAACAGCCTTAGCGAAAGGCTTCCTGAAGGGAAAGATGTAACTCTGTGAGATGAATTAACAGAACACAGAGAAGTTTCTCAGAAAGCTTCTTTCCAGTTCTGAACGGAAGATATTTCTTTTTTCACCATAGCTCTCTGTGGCCTTCCAAATATCCCTTTGCCAATTCCACAAGAACAGCCTTAGCGAAAAGCTTCTTAAAGGGAAAGATGTAACTCTGTGAGATGAATTAATAGAACACAGAGCAGTTTCTCATAAAGCTTCTTTCCAGTTTTGAACGGAAGATATTTCCTTTTTCACCATAGCCCTCTATGGGCTTCCAAATATCCCTTTGCCAATTCCACAAGAACAGCCTTATCGAAAGGCTTCTTGAAGGGAAAGATGTAACTTTGTGAGATGAATTAAGAGAACACACAGCAGTTTCTCAGAAAGCTTCTTTCCAGTTTTGAACGGAAGATATTTCCTTTTTCACCATAGCCCTCTATGGGCTTGCAAATATCCCTTTGCCGATTCCACAAGAACAGCCTTAGCGAAAGGATTCCTGAAGGGAAAGATGTAACTCTGTGAGATGAATTAAGAGAACACAGAGTAGATTCTCAGAAAGCTGCTTTCCAGTTTTGATCGGAAGATATTTCCTTTTTCACCATAGCCCTCTAAGGGCTTCAAAATATCCCTTTGCCAATTCCACAAGAACAGCCTTAGCGAAAGGCTTCTTGAAGGGAAAGATGTAACTCTGTGAGATGAATTAACAGAACACAGAGCCGTTTCTCAGAAAGCTTCTTTCCAGTTTGGAACGGAAGGTATTTCCTTTTTCCCCATAGCCCTCTATGGGCTTCCAAATATCCCTCTGCCAATTCCACAAGAACAGCCTTAGCGAAAGGCTTCTTGAAGGGAAATATGTAACTCTTTGTGATGAATTAACAGAACACAGAGCAGTTTCTCAGAAAGCTTCTTTCAAGTTTCGAACGGAAGATATTTCCTTTTTCACCATAGCCCTCTATGGGCTTCCAAATATCCCTTTGCCAATTCCACAAGAACAGACTTAGCGAAAGGCTTCTTGAAGGGAAAGATGTAACTCTGTGAGATGAATTAACAGAACACAGAGCAGTTTCTCAGAAAGCTTCTTTCCAGTTTCAAACGGAAGATATTTCCTTTTTCACCGAAACCCTCTATGGGCTTCCAAATATCCCTTTGCCAATTCCACAAGAACAGCCTTAGCGAAAGGCTTATTGAAGGGAAAGATGTAACACTGTGAGATGAATTAACAGAACACAGAGCAGTTTCTCAGAAAGCTTCTTTCCAGTTTTGAACGGAAGATATTTCCTTTTTCACCATAGCCCTCTATGGGCTTCCAAATATCCCTTTGCCAATTCCACAAGAACAGCCGTAGCGAAAGGGTTCTTGAAGGGAAAGATGTAACTCTGTGAGATGAATTAACAGAACACAGAGCAGTTTCTCAGAAAGCATCTTTCCAGTTCTGAACGGAAGATATTTCCTTTCTCAACATATCCCTCTATGGGCTTCCAAATATCCCTTTGCCAATTCCACAAGAACAGCCTTAGCGAAAAGCTTCTTGAAGGGAAAGATGTAACTCTGTGAGATGAATTAACAGAACACAGAGCAGTTTCTGAGAAAGCTTCTTTCCAGTGTTGAACGGAAGATATTTCCTGTTTCACCATAGCCCTCTATGGGCTTCCAAATATCCCTTTGCCAATTCCACAAGAACAGCCTTAGCGAAAGGCTTCATGAAGGGAAAGATGTAACTTTGTGAGATGAATTAAGAGAACACAGAGCAGTTTCTCAGAAAGCTTCTTTCCAGTTCTGAACGGAAGATATTTCCTTTCTCACCATATCCCTCTATGGGCTTCCAAATATCCCTTTGCCAATTCCACAAGAACAGCCTTAGCGAAAAGCTTCTTGAAGGGAAAGATGTAACTCTGTGAGATGAAATAACAGAACACAGAGCAGTTTCTCAGAAAGCTTCTTTCCAGTTTTGAACGGAAGATATTTCCTTTTTCACCATAGCCCTCTATGGGCTTCCAAATATCCCTTTGCCAATTCCACAAGAACAGCCTTAGCCAAAGGCTTCTAGAAGGGAAAGATGTAACTCTGTGAGATGAGTTAACAGAACACAGAGCAGTTTCTCAGAAAGCTTCTTTCCAGTTTTGAACGGAAGATATTTCCTTTTTCACCATAGCCCTCTATGGGCTTCCAAATATCCCTTTGCCAATTCCACAAGAACAGCCGTAGCGAAAGGCTTCCTGAAGGGAAAGATGTAACTCTGTGAGATGAACTAACAGAACACAGAGCAGTTTCTCAGAAAGCTTCTTTCCAGTTCTGAACGGAAGATATTTCCTTTCTCACCATATCCCTTGATGGGCTTCCAAATATCCCTTTGCCAATTCCACAAGAACAGCCTTAGCGAAAAGCTTCTGGAAGGGAAAGATGTAACTCAGTGAGATGAATTAACAGAACACAGAGCAGTTTCTCAGAAAGCTTCTTTCCAGTTTTGTACGGAAGATATTTCCTTTTTCACCATAGCCCTCTATGGGCTTCCAAATATCCCTTTGCCAATTCCACAAGAACAGCCTTAGCGAAAGGCTTCATGAAGGGAAAGATGTAACTTTGTGAGATGAATTAAGAGAACCCAGAGCAGTTTCTCAGAAAGCTTCTTTCCAGTTTGGATCGGATGATATTTCCTTTTTCACCATAGCCCTCCATCGGCTTCCAAATATCCCTTTGCCAATTCCACAAGAACAGCCTTAGCGAAAGGCTTTTTGAAAGATGTAACTCTGCGAGAAGAATTAACAGAACACAGAGCAGTTCCTCAGAAAGCTTCTTTCCAGTTTTGAACGGAAGATATTTCCTTTTTCAACATAGCCTTCTAAGGGCTTCCAAATATCGCTTTGCCAATTCCACAAGAACAGCCTTAGCGAAAGGCTTCCTGAAGGGAAAGATGTAACTCTGTGAGATGAATTAACAGAACACAGAGAAGTTTCTCAGAAAGCTTCTTTCCAGTTCTGAACGGAAGATATTTCTTTTTTCACCATAGCTCTCTGTGGCCTTCCAAATATCCCTTTGCCAATTCCACAAGAACAGCCTTAGCGAAAAGCTTCTTAAAGGGAAAGATGTAACTCTGTGAGATGAATTAATAGAACACAGAGCAGTTTCTCATAAAGCTTCTTTCCAGTTTTGAACGGAAGATATTTCCTTTTTCACCATAGCCCTCTATGGGCTTCCAAATATCCCTTTGCCAATTCCACAAGAACAGCCTTATCGAAAGGCTTCTTGAAGGGAAAGATGTAACTTTGTGAGATGAATTAAGAGAACACACAGCAGTTTCTCAGAAAGCTTCTTTCCAGTTTTGAACGGAAGATATTTCCTTTTTCACCATAGCCCTCTATGGGCTTGCAAATATCCCTTTGCCGATTCCACAAGAACAGCCTTAGCGAAAGGATTCCTGAAGGGAAAGATGTAACTCTGTGAGATGAATTAAGAGAACACAGAGTAGATTCTCAGAAAGCTGCTTTCCAGTTTTGATCGGAAGATATTTCCTTTTTCACCATAGCCCTCTAAGGGCTTCAAAATATCCCTTTGCCAATTCCACAAGAACAGCCTTAGCGAAAGGCTTCTTGAAGGGAAAGATGTAACTCTGTGAGATGAATTAACAGAACACAGAGCCGTTTCTCAGAAAGCTTCTTTCCAGTTTGGAACGGAAGGTATTTCCTTTTTCCCCATAGCCCTCTATGGGCTTCCAAATATCCCTCTGCCAATTCCACAAGAACAGCCTTAGCGAAAGGCTTCTTGAAGGGAAATATGTAACTCTTTGTGATGAATTAACAGAACACAGAGCAGTTTCTCAGAAAGCTTCTTTCAAGTTTCGAACGGAAGATATTTCCTTTTTCACCATAGCCCTCTATGGGCTTCCAAATATCCCTTTGCCAATTCCACAAGAACAGACTTAGCGAAAGGCTTCTTGAAGGGAAAGATGTAACTCTGTGAGATGAATTAACAGAACACAGAGCAGTTTCTCAGAAAGCTTCTTTCCAGTTTCAAACGGAAGATATTTCCTTTTTCACCGAAACCCTCTATGGGCTTCCAAATATCCCTTTGCCAATTACACAAGAACAGCCTTAGCGAAAGGCTTATTGAAGGGAAAGATGTAACACTGTGAGATGAATTAACAGAACACAGAGCAGTTTCTCAGAAAGCTTCTTTCCAGTTTTGAACGGAAGATATTTCCTTTTTCACCATAGCCCTCTATGGGCTTCCAAATATCCCTTTGCCAATTCCACAAGAACAGCCGTAGCGAAAGGGTTCTTGAAGGGAAAGATGTAACTCTGTGAGATGAATTAACAGAACACAGAGCAGTTTCTCAGAAAGCATCTTTCCAGTTCTGAACGGAAGATATTTCCTTTCTCAACATATCCCTCTATGGGCTTCCAAATATCCCTTTGCCAATTCCACAAGAACAGCCTTAGCGAAAAGCTTCTTGAAGGGAAAGATGTAACTCTGTGAGATGAATTAACAGAACACAGAGCAGTTTCTGAGAAAGCTTCTTTCCAGTGTTGAACGGAAGATATTTCCTGTTTCACCATAGCCCTCTATGGGCTTCCAAATATCCCTTTGCCAATTCCACAAGAACAGCCTTAGCGAAAGGCTTCATGAAGGGAAAGATGTAACTTTGTGAGATGAATTAAGAGAACACAGAGCAGTTTCTCAGAAAGCTTCTTTCCAGTTCTGAACGGAAGATATTTCCTTTCTCACCATATCCCTCTATGGGCTTCCAAATATCCCTTTGCCAATTCCACAAGAACAGCCTTAGCGAAAAGCTTCTTGAAGGGAAAGATGTAACTCTGTGAGATGAAATAACAGAACACAGAGCAGTTTCTCAGAAAGCTTCTTTCCAGTTTTGAACGGAAGATATTTCCTTTTTCACCATAGCCCTCTATGGGCTTCCAAATATCCCTTTGCCAATTCCACAAGAACAGCCTTAGCCAAAGGCTTCTAGAAGGGAAAGATGTAACTCTGTGAGATGAGTTAACAGAACACAGAGCAGTTTCTCAGAAAGCTTCTTTCCAGTTTTGAACGGAAGATATTTCCTTTTTCACCATAGCCCTCTATGGGCTTCCAAATATCCCTTTGCCAATTCCACAAGAACAGCCGTAGCGAAAGGCTTCCTGAAGGGAAAGATGTAACTCTGTGAGATGAACTAACAGAACACAGAGCAGTTTCTCAGAAAGCTTCTTTCCAGTTCTGAACGGAAGATATTTCCTTTCTCACCATATCCCTTGATGGGCTTCCAAATATCCCTTTGCCAATTCCACAAGAACAGCCTTAGCGAAAAGCTTCTGGAAGGGAAAGATGTAACTCAGTGAGATGAATTAACAGAACACAGAGCAGTTTCTCAGAAAGCTTCTTTCCAGTTTTGTACGGAAGATATTTCCTTTTTCACCATAGCCCTCTATGGGCTTCCAAATATCCCTTTGCCAATTCCACAAGAACAGCCTTAGCGAAAGGCTTCATGAAGGGAAAGATGTAACTTTGTGAGATGAATTAAGAGAACACAGAGCAGTTTCTCAGAAAGCTTCTTTCCAGTTTGGATCGGATGATATTTCCTTTTTCACCATAGCCCTCCATCGGCTTCCAAATATCCCTTTGCCAATTCCACAAGAACAGCCTTAGCGAAAGGCTTCTTGAAAGATGTAACTCTGCGAGAAGAATTAACAGAACACAGAGCAGTTTCTCAGAAAGCTTCCTTCCAGTTTTGAACGGAAGATATTTCCTTTTTCACCGTAGCCCTCTAAGGGCTTCCAAATATCCCTTTGCCAATTCCACAAGAACAGCCTTAGCGAAAGTCTTCTTGAGGGGAAAGATGTAACTCTGTGAGATGAATTCACAGAACACAGAGCTGTTTCTCAGAAAGCTTCTTTCCAGTTTTGAACGGAAGATATTTCCGATTCCAGCATAACCCTCTATGGGCTTCCAAGTATCCCTTTGCCAATTCCACAAGAACAGCCTTAGCGAAAGGCTTCTTGAAGGGAAAGATGTAATTCTGTGAGATGAATTAACAGAACACAGAGCAGTTTCTCAGAAAGCTTCTTTCCAGTTTTGAAAGGAAGATATTTCCTGTTTCACAATAGCCCTCTATGGGCTTCCAAATATCCCTTTGCCAATTCCACAAGAACAGCTTTAGCGAAAGGTTTCTTGAAGGGAAAGATGTAACTCTGTGAGATGAATTAAGAGAACACAGAGCAGTTTCTCAGAAAGCTTCTTTCCAGTTTTGAACGGAAGATATTTCCTGTTTCACCATAGCCCTCTATGGGCTTCCCAATATCCCTGTGCCAATTCCACAAGAACAGCCTTAGCGAAAGGCTTCTTTAAGGGAAAGATGTAACTCTGCGAGAAGAATTAACAGAACACAGAGCCGTTTCTCAGAAAGCTTCTTTCCAGTTTGGAACGGAAGGTATTTCCTTATTCCCCATAGCCCTGTATGGTCTTCCAAATATCCCTCTGCCAATTCCACAAGAACAGCCTTAGCGAAATGCTTCTTGAGGGGAAAGATGTAACTCTGTGAGATGAATTAACAGAACACCTAGCAGTTTCTCAGAAAGCTTCTTTCAAGTTTCGAACCGAAGATATTTCCTTTTTCACCACAGCCCTCTATGGGCTTCCAAATATCCCTTTGCCAATTCCACAAGAACAGCCTCAGCGAAATGCTTCTTGAAGGGAAAGATGTATCTCTGTGAGATGAATTAACAGAACACAGATCAGTTCCTCAGAAAGCTTCTTTCCAGTTTTGAACGGAAGATATTTCCTTTTTCAACATAGCCTTCTATGACCTTCCAAATATCCCTTTGCCAATTCCACAAGAACAGCCTTAGCGAAAGGCTTCCTGAAGGGAAAGATGTAACTCTGTGAGATGAATTAATGGAACACAGAGCAGTTTCTCAGAAAGCTTCTTTCCAGTTTTGAACGGAAGATACTTCCTTTTTCACCAGAGCCCTCTATTGGCTTCCAAATATCCCTTTGCCAATTCCAGAAGAACAGCCTTAGGGAAAGTCTTTTGAAGGGAAAGATGTAACTCTGTGAGATGAATTAACAGAACACAGAGCAGTTTCTCAGAAAGCTTCTTTCCAGTTTTGAACGGAAGATATTTCCTTTTTCACCATAGCCCTCTAGGGGTTCCACATATCCCTTTGCCAATTCCACAAGAACAGCCTTAGCGAAAGGCTTCTTGAAGGGAAAGATGTAACTCTGTGAGATGAATTAACAGAACACAGAGCAGTTTCTCAGAAAGCTTCTTTCCAGTTTTGAACGGAAGATATTTCCTTCTTCAACATAGCCCTCTGTGGGCTTCCAAATATCCCTTTGCCAATTCCACAAGAACAGCCTTAGCGAAAGGCTTCTTGAAGGGAAAGATGGAACTCTGTGAGATGAATTAACAGAACACAGAGCAGTTTCTGAGAAAGCTTCTTTCCAGTTTTGAACGGAAGATATTTCCTGTTTCACCATAGCCCTCTATGGGCTTCCAAATATCCCTTTGCCAATTCCACAAGAACAGCCTTAGCGAAAGGCTTCATGAAGGGAAAGATGTAACTTTGTGAGATGAATTAAGAGAACACAGAGCAGTTTCTCAGAAAGCTTCTTTCCAGTTCTGAACGGAAGATATTTCCTTTCTCACCATATCCCTCTATGGGCTTCCAAATATCCCTTTGCCAATTCCACAAGAACAGCCTTAGCGAAAAGCTTCTTGAAGGGAAAGATGTAACTCTGTGAGATGAAATAACAGAACACAGAGCAGTTTCTCAGAAAGCTTCTTTCCAGTTTTGAACGGAAGATATTTCCTTTTTCACCATAGCCCACTATGGGTCTCCAAATATCCCTTTGCCAATTCCACAAGAACAGCCTTAGCCAAAGGCTTCTTGAAGGGAAAGATGTAACTCTGTCAGATGAGTTAACAGAACACAGAGCAGTTTCTCAGAAAGCTTCTTTCCAGTTTTGAACGGAAGATATTTCCTTTTTCACCATAGCCCTCTATGGGCTTCCAAATATCCCTTTGCCAATTCCACAAGAACAGCCGTAGCAAAAGGCTTCTTGAAGGGAAAGATGTAACTCTGTGAGATGAATTAACAGAACACAGAGGAGTTTCTCAGAAAGCTTCTTTCCAGTTCTGAACGGAAGATATTTCCTTTCTCACCATATCCCTTGATGGGCTTCCAAATATCCCTTTGCCAATTCCACAAGAACAGCCTTAGCGAAAAGATTCTTAAAGGGAAAGATGTAACTCAGTGAGATGAATTAACAGAACACAGAGCAGTTTCTCAGAAAGCTTCTTTCCAGTTTTGAACGGAAGATATTTCCTTTTTCACCATAGCCCTCTATGGGCTTCCAAATATCCCTTTGCCAATTCCACAAGAACAGCCTTAGCGAAAGGCTTCATGAAGGGAAAGATGTAACTTTGTGCGATGAATTAAGAGAACACAGAGCAGTTTCTCAGAAAGCTTCTTTCCAGTTTGGATCGGATGATATTTCCTTTTTCACCATAGCCCTCCATCGGCTTCCAAATATCCCTTTGCCAATTCCACAAGAACAGCCTTAGCGAAAGGCTTCTTGAAAGATGTAACTCTGTGAGAAGAATTAACAGAACACAGAGCAGTTTCTCAGAAAGCTTCCTTCCAGTTTTGAACGGAAGATATTTCCTTTTTCACCGTAGCCCTCTAAGGGCTTCCAAATATCCCTTTGCCAATTCCACAAGAACAGCCTTAGCGAATGTCTTCTTGAGGGGAAAGATGTAACTCTGTGAGATGAATTAACAGAACACAGAGCTGTTTCTCAGAAAGCTTCTTTCCAGTTTTGAACGGAATATATTTCCGATTCCAGCATAACCCTCTATGGGCTTCCAAGTATCCCTTTGCCAATTCCACAAGAACAGCCATAGCGAAAGGCTTCTTGAAGGGAAAGATGTAATTCTGTGAGATGAATTAACAGAACACAGACCAGTTTCTCAGAAAGCTTCTTTCCAGTTTTGAACGGAAGATATTTCCTTTTTCACCATAGCCCTCTATGGGCTTCCAAATATCCCTTTGCCAATTCCACAAGAACAGCCTTAGCGAAAGGATTCCTGAAGGGAAAGATGTAACTCTGTGAGATGAATTAACAGAACACAGAGCAGTTTCTCAGAAAGCTTCTTTCCAGTTTTGAACGGAAGATATTTCCTTTTTCAACATAGCCCTCTAGGGGCTTCCAAATATAACTTTGCCAATTCTACAAGAACAGCCGTAGCGAAAGCTTTCTTCAAGGGAAAGATGTAACTCTGTGAGATGAATTAACAGAACACAGAGCAGTTTCTCAGAAAGCTTCTTTCCAGTTTTGAACGGAAGATATTTCCTTTTTCAACATAGCCTTCTATGGGCTTCCAAATATCCCTTTGCCATTTCCACAAGAACAGCCTTACCGAAAGGTTTCCTGAAGGGAAAGATGTAACTCTGTGAGATGAGTTAACAGAACACAGCAGTTTCTCAGAAAGCTTCCTTCCAGTTTTGAACGGAAGATACTTCCTTTTTCACCATAGCCCTCTATGGGCTTCCAAGTATCCCTTTGCCAATTCCACAAAAACAGTCTTAGCGAAAGGCTTCTTGAAGGGAATGATGTAACACTGTGAGAAGAATTAACAGAACCCAGAGCAGTTTCTCAGAAAGCTTCTTTCCAGTTTTGAACGGAAGATATTTCCTTTTTCACCATAGCCCTCTATGGGATTCCAAATATCCCTTTGCCAATTCCACAAGAACAGCCGTAGCGAAAGGCTTCTTGAAGGGAAAGATGTAACTCTGTGAGATGAATTAACAGAACACAGAGCAGTTTCTCAGAAAGCTTCTTTCCAGTTCTGAACGGAAGATATTTCCTTTCTCACCATATCCCTCTATGGGCTTCCAAATATCCCTTTGCCAATTCCACAAAACAGCCTTAGCGAAAAGCTTCTTGAAGGGAAAGATGTAACTCTGTGAGATGAAATAACAGAACACAGAGCAGTTTTTCAGAAAGCTTCTTTCCAGTTTTGAACGGAAGATATTTCCTTTTTCAACATAGCCCTCTATGGGCTTCCAAATATCCCTTTGCCAATTCCACAAGAACAGCCTTAGCGAAAGGCTTCTTGAAGGGAAAGATGTAACTCTGTGAGATGAGTTAAGAGAACACAGAGCAGTTTCTCAGAAAGCTTCTTTCCAGTTTTGAACGGAAGATATTTCCTTTTTCACTATAGCCCTCTATGGGCTTCCAAATATCCCTTTGCCAATTCCACAAGAACAGCCGTAGCGAAAGGCTTCTTGAAGGGAAAGATGTAACTCTGTGAGATGAATTAACAGAACACAGAGCAGTTTCTCAGAAAGCTTCTTTCCACTTCTGAACGGAAGATATTTCCTTTTTCACCATATCCCTTGATGGGCTTCCAAATATCCCTTTGCCAATTCCACAAGAACAGCCTTAGCGAAAAGCTTCTTGAAGGAAAGATGTAACTCTGTGAGATGAATTAACAGAACACAGAGCAGTTTCTCAGAAAGCTTCTTTCCAGTTTTGAACGGAAGATATTTCCTTTTTCACCATAGCCCTCTATGGGCTTCCAAATATCCCTTTGCCAATTCCACAAGAACAGCCTTAGCGAAAGTCTTCTTGAAAATGTAACTCTGCGAGAAGAATTAACAGAACACAGAGCAGTTTCTCAGAAAGCTTCCTTCCAGTTTTGAACGGAAGATATTTCCTTTTTCACCGTAGCCCTCTAAGGGCTTCCAAATATCCCTTTGCCAATTCCACAAGAACAGCCTTAGCGAAAGTCTTCTTGAGGGGAAAGATGTAACTCTGTGAGATGAATTAACAGAACACAGAGCTGTTTCTCAGAAAGCTTCTTTCCAGTTTTGAACGGAAGATATTTCCTTTTTCACCATAGCCCTCTATGGGCTTCCAAATATCCCTTTGCCAATTCCACAAGAACAGCCTTAGCGAAAGGCTTCTTGAAGGGAAAGATGTAACTCTGCGAGAAGAAGTAACAGAACACAGAGCAGTTTCTCAGAAAGCTTCTTTCCAGTTTTGAAAGGAAGATATTTCCGATTCCAGCATAACCCTCTATGGGCTTCCAAGTATCCCTTTGCCAATTCCACAAGAACAGCCTTAGCGAAAGGCTTCTTGAAGGGAAAGATGTAATTCTGTGAGATGAATTAACAGAACACAGAGCAGTTTCTCAGAAAGCTTCTTTCCAGTTTTGAAAGGAAGATATTTCCTGTTTCACAATAGCCCTCTATGGGCTTCCAAATATCCCTTTGCCAATTCCACAAGAACAGCTTTAGCGAAAGGTTTCTTGAAGGGAAAGATGTAACTCTGTGAGATGAATTAAGAGAACACAGAGCAGTTTCTCAGAAAGCTTCTTTCCAGTTTTGAACGGAAGATATTTCCTGTTTCACCATAGCCCTCTATGGGCTTCCCAATATCCCTGTGCCAATTCCACAAGAACAGCCTTAGCGAAAGGCTTCTTTAAGGGAAAGATGTAACTCCTCGAGAAGAATTAACAGAACACAGAGCCGTTTCTCAGAAAGCTTCTTTCCAGTTTGGAACGGAAGGTATTTCCTTTTTCCCCTAGCCCTCTATGGGCTTCCAAATATCCCTCTGCCAATTCCACAAGAACAGCCTCAGCGAAAGGCTTCTTGAAGGGAAAGATGTAACTCTTTGAGATGAGTTAACAGAACACAGAGCAGTTTCTCAGAAAGCTTCTTTCCAGTTTTGAACGGAAGATATTTCCTTTTTCACCATAGCCCTCTATGGGCTTCCAAATATCCCTTTGCCAATTCCACAAGAACAGCCTTAGCGAAAGGCTTCTTGAAGGGAAAGATGTAACTCTGTCAGATGAATTAACAGAGCACAGAGCAGTTTCTCTGAAAGCTTCTTTCCAGTTTTGAACGGAAGATATTTCCTGTTTCACCATAGCCCTCTTTGGGCTTCCAAATATCCCTTGGTCAATTCCACAAAAACAGGTTTCGCGAAATGCTTCTTGAACGGAAAGATGTAACTCTGTGAGATGAATTAACAG
The DNA here is from genome assembly GCF_047675955.1 of Chlorocebus sabaeus. Lineage (NCBI taxonomy): Eukaryota > Metazoa > Chordata > Mammalia > Primates > Cercopithecidae > Chlorocebus > Chlorocebus sabaeus. The sequence goes on from NW_027327859.1 coordinate 933,691, forward strand.
AACACCTAGCAGTTTCTCAGAAAGCTTCTTTCAAGTTTCGAACGGAAGATATTTCCTTTTTCACCATAGCCCTCTATGGGCTTCCAAATATCCCTTTGCCAATTCCACAAGAACAGCCTCAGCGAAAGGCTTCTTGAAGGGAAAGATGTAACTCTGTGAGATGAATTAACAGAACACAGAGCAGTTCCTCAGAAAGCTTCTTTCCAGTTTTGAACGGAAGATATTTCCTTTCTCAACATAGCCTTCTATGGGCTTCCAAATATCCCTTTGCCAATTCCACAAGAACAGCCTTAGCGAAAGGCTTCCTGAAGGGAAAGATGTAACTCTGTCAGATGAGTTAACGGAACACAGAGCAGTTTCTCAGAAAGCTTCTTTCCAGTTTTGAACGGAAGATACTTCCTTTTTCACCAGAGCCCTCTATTGGCTTCCAAATATCCCTTTGCCAATTCCAGAAGAACAGCCTTAGGGAAAGTCTTTTGAAGGGAATGATGTAACTCTGTGAGATGAATTAAGAAAACACAGAGCTGTTTCTCAGAAAGCTTCTTTCCAGTTTTGAACGGAAGATATTTCCTTTTTCACCATAGCCCTCTAGGGGTTCCACATATCCCTTTGCCAATTCCACAAGAACAGCCTTAGCGAAAGGCTTCTTGAAGGGAAAGATGTAACTCTGTGAGATGAATTAACAGAACACAGAGCAGTTCCTCAGAAAGCTTCTTTCCAGTTTTGAACAGAAGATATTTCCTTTTTCAACATAGACTTCTAAGGGCTTCCAAATATCCCTTTGCCAATTCCACAAGAACAGCCTTAGCGAAAGGCTTCTAGAAGGGAAAGATGTAACTCTGTGAGATGAATTAACAGAACACAGAGCAGTTTCTCAGAAAGCTTCTTTCCAGTTTCGAACGGAAGATATTTCCTTTTTCACCGAAGCCCTCTATGGGCTTCCAAATATCCCTTTGCCAATTCCACAAGAACTGCCTTAGCGAAAGGCTTCGTGAAGGGAAAGATGTAACTCTGTGAGATGAATTAACAGAACACAGAGCAGTTTCTCAGAAAGCTTCTTTCCAGTTTTGAACAGAAGATATTTCCTGTTTCACCATAGCACTCTATGGGCTTCCAAATATCCCTTTGCCAATTCCACAAGAACAGCGTTAGCGAAAGGCTTCATGAAGGGAAAGATGTAACTTTGTGAGATGAATTAAGAGAACACAGAGCAGTTTCTCAGAAAGCTTCTTTCCAGTTTGGAACGGAAGATATTTCCTTTTTCACCATAGCCCTCCATCGACTTCCAAATATCCCTTTGCCAATTCCACAAGAACAGCCTTAGCGAAAAGCTTCTTGAAGGGAAAGATGTAACTCTGTGAGATGAATTAACAGAACACAGAGCAGTTTCTCAGAAAGCTTCTTTCCAGTTTCGAACGGAAGATATTTTCTTTTTCACCGAAGCCTTCTAAGGGCTTCCAAATATCCCTTTGCCAATTCCACAAGAACTGCCTTAGCGAAAGGCTTCTTGAAGGGAAAGATGTAACTCTGTGAGATGAATTAACAGAACACAGAGAAGTTTCTCAGAAAGCTTCTTTCCAGTTTTGAACGGAAGATATTTCCTTTTTCACCATAGCCCTCTAAGGGCTTCCAAATATCCCTTTGCCAATTCCACAAGAACAGCCTTAGCGAAAGGCTTCTTGAAGGGAAAGATGTAACTCTGTGAGATGAATTAACAGAACACATAGCAGTTTCTCAGAAAGCTTCTTTCCAGTTTCGAACGGAAGATATTTCCTTTTTCACCGAAGCCCTCTATGGGCTTCCAAATATCCCTTTGCCAATTCCACAAGAATTGCCTTAGCGAAAGGCTTCTTGAAGGGAAAGATATAACTCTGTAAGATGAATTAACAGAACACAGAGCAGTTTCTCAGAAAGCTTCTTTCCAGTTTTGAACGGAAGATATTTCCTTTTTCACCATAGCCCTCTATGGGCTTCCAAATATCCCTTTGCCAATTCCACAAGAACAGCCTTAGCGAAAGGCTTCTTGAAGGGAAAGATGTAACTCTGTGAGATGAATTAACAGAACACAGAGCAGTTTCTCAGAAAGCTTCTTTCCAGTTTTGAACGGAAGATATTTCCTTTTTCACCATAGCCCTCTATGGGCTTCCAAATATCCCTTTGCCAATTCCACAAGATCAGCCGTAGCGAAAGGCTTCTTGAAGGGAAAGATGTAACTCTGTGAGATGAATTAACAGAACACAGAGCACTTTCTCAGAAAGCTTCTTTCCAGTTCTGAACGGAAGATATTTCCTTTCTCACCATATCCCTCTATGGGCTTCCAAATATCCCTTTGCCAATTCCACAAGAACAGCCTTAGCGAAAAGCCTCTTGAAGGGAAAGATGTAACTCTGTGAGATGAATTAACAGAACACAGAGCAGTTTCTCAGAAAGCTTCTTTCCAGATTTGAACGGAAGATATTTCCTGTTTCACCATAGCCCTCTATGGGCTTCGAAATATCCCTTTGCCAATTCCACAAGAACAGCCTTAGCGAAAGGCTTCATGAAGGGAAAGATGTAACTTTGTGAGATGAATTAAGAGAACACAGAGCAGTTTCTCAGAAAGCTTCTTTCCAGTTTGGAACGGAAGATATTTCCTTTTTCACCATAGCCCTCCATCGGCTTCCAAATATCCCTTTGCCAATTCCACAAGAACAGTCTTAGCGAAAGGCTTCTTGAAGGGAAAGATGTAACTCTGTGAGATGAATTAACAGAACACAGAGCAGTTTCTCAGAAAGCTTCTTTCCAGTTTTGAACGGAAGATATTTCCTGTTTCACCATAGCCCTCTATGGGCTTCCAAATATCCCTTTGCCAATTCCACAAGAACAGCTTTAGCGAAAGGTTTCTTGAAGGGAAAGATGTAACTCTGTGAGATGAATCAAGAGAACACAGAGCAGTTTCTCAGAAAGCTTCTTTCCAGTTTTGAACGGAAGATATTTCCTGTTTCACCATAGCCCTCTATGGGCTTCCAAATATCCCTTTGCCAATTCCACAAGAACAGCCTTAGCGAAAGGATTCTTGAAGGGAAAGATGTAACTCTGTGAGATGAATTAAGAAAACACAGAGAAGTTTCTCAGAAAGCTTCTTTCCAGTTTTGAACGGAAGATATTTTCTTTTTCACCATAGCCGTCTACGGGTTTCCAAATATCCCTGTGCCAATTCCACAAGAACAGCCTTAGAGAAAGGCTTCTTTAAGGGAAAGATGTAACTCTGCGAGAAGAATTAACAGAACACAGAGCCGTTTCTCAGAAAGCTTCTTTCCAGTTTGGAACGGAAGGTATTTCCTTTTTCCCCATAGCCCTCTATGGGCTTCCAAATATCCCTCTGCCAATTCCACAAGAACAGCCTTAGCGAAAGGCTTCTTGAAGGGAAAGATATAACTCTTTGAGATGAATTAACAGAACACAGAGCAGTTTCTCAGAAAGCTTCTATCAAGTTTCGAACGGAAGATATTTCCTTTTTCACCATAGCCCTCTATGGGCTTCCAAATATCCCTTTGCCAATTCCACAAGAACAGACTTAGCGAAAGGCTTCTTGAAGGGAAAGATGTAACTCTGTGAGATGAATTAACAGAACACAGAGCAGTTTCTCAGAAAGCTTCTTTCCAGTTTTGAACGGAAGATATTTCCTTTTTCACCATAGCCCACTATGGGCTTCCAAATATCCCTTTGCCAATTCCACAAGAACAGCCATAGCGAAAGGCTTCTTGAAGGGAACGATGTAACTCTGTGAGTTGAATTAACAGAACACAGAGCAGTTTCTCAGAAAGCTTCTTTCCAGTTTCGAACGGAAGATATTTCCTTTTTCACCATAGCCCTCTATGGGCTTCCAAATATCCCTTTGCCAATTCCACAAGAACAGCCTTAGCGAAAGGCTTCTTGAAGGGAAAGATGTAACTCTTTGAGATGAATTAAGAGAACACAGAGCAGTTTCTCAGAAAGCTTCTTTCCAGTTTTGAACGGAGATATTTCCTGTTTCCCCATAGCCCTCTATGGGCTTCCAAGTATCCCTTTGCCAATTCCAGAAGAACAGCCTTAGCGAAAGGCTTCTTGAAGGGAGAGATGTAACTCTGTGAGATGAATTAACAGAGCACTGAGTAGTTTCTCAGAAAGCTTCCTTCCAGTTCTGAACGGAAGATATTTCCTTTTTCACCATATCCCTCTATGGGTTTCCAAATATCCCTTTGCCAATTCCACAAGAACAGCCTTGGAGAAAGGCTTCTTGAAGGGAAAGATGTAACTCTGTGAGATGAATTAACAGAACACAGAGAAGTTTCTCAGAAAGTTTCTTTCCAGTTCTGAACGGAAGATATTTCCTTTTTCAACATAGCTCTCTGTGGCCTTCCATATATCCCTTTGCCAATTCCACAAGAACAGCCTTAGCGAAAAGCTTCTTGAAGGGCAATATGTAACTCTGTGAGATGAATTAACAGAACAGAGAGCAGTTTCTCAGAAAGCTTCTTTCCAGTTTTGAACGGAAGATATTTCGTTTTTCACCATAGTCCTCTATGGGCTTCCAAATATCCTTTGGAAATTCCACAAAAACAGCCTTAGCGAAAGGCTTCTTGAAGGGAAAGATGTAACTCTGTGAGATGAATTAACAGAACAGAGAGCAGCTTCTCTGAAGGCTTCTTTCCAGTTTTGAACGGAAGATATTTCCTGTTTCACCATAGCCCTCTATGGGCTTCCAAATATTTCTTTGTCAATTCCACAAGAACAGCCTTGGCGAAAGGCTTCTTGAAGTGAAAGTTGTAACTCTGTGAGATGAATTAACAGAACACAGAGCAGTTCCTCAGAAAGTTTCTTTCCAGTTTTGAACGGAAGATGTTTCCTTTTTCAACATAGCCTTCTAAGGGCTTCCAAATATCCCTTTGCCAATTCCACAAGAACAGCCTTAGCGAAAGGCTTCCTGAAGGGAAAGATGTAACTCTGTGAGATGAATTAACAGAACACAGAGAAGTTTCTCAGAAAGCTTCTTTCCAGTTCTGAACGGAAGATATTTCCTTTTTCACCATAGCCCTCTATGGGCTTCCAAATATCCCTTTGCCAATTCCAAAAGAACAACCTTAGCGAAAGGCTTCTTGAAGGGAAAGATGTAACTCTGTGAGTTAAATTTACAGAGCCCAGAGCAGTTTCTCTAAAAGCTTCTTTCCAGTTTTGAACGGAAGATATTTCCTGTTTCACCATAGCCCTCTAGGGGCTTCCAAATATCCCTTGGCCAATTCCACAAGAACAGGTTTAGCGAAATGCTTCTTGAAGGGAAAGATGTAACTCTGTGAGATGAATTAACAGAACACCTAGCAGTTTCTCAGAAAGCTTCTTTCAAGTTTCGAACTTAAGATATTTCCTTTTTCACCATAGCCCTCTATGGGCTTCCAAATTTCCCTTTGCCAATTCCACAAGAACAGCCTCAGCGAAAGGCTTCTTGAAGGGAAAGATGTAACTCTGTGACATGAATTAACAAAACACAGAGCAGTTTCTCAGAAAGCTTCTTTCCAGTTTTGAACGGAAGATATTTCCTGTTTCACCATAGCCCTCTATGGGCTTCCAAATATCCCTTTGCCAATTCCACAAGATCAGCCGTAGCGAAAGGCTTCTTGAAGGGAAAGATGTAACTCTGTGAGATGAATTAACAGAACACAGAGCACTTTCTCAGAAAGCTTCTTTCCAGTTCTGAACGGAAGATATTTCCTTTCTCACCATATCCCTCTATGGGCTTCCAAATATCCCTTTGCCAATTCCACAAGAACAGCCTTAGCGAAAAGCCTCTTGAAGGGAAAGATGTAACTCTGTGAGATGAATTAACAGAACACAGAGCAGTTTCTCAGAAAGCTTCTTTCCAGTTTTGAACGGAAGATATTTCCTGTTTCACCATAGCCCTCTATGGGCTTCGAAATATCCCTTTGCCAATTCCACAAGAACAGCCTTAGCGAAAGGCTTCATGAAGGGAAAGATGTAACTTTGTGAGATGAATTAAGAGAACACAGAGCAGTTTCTCAGAAAACTTCTTTCCAGTTTGGAACGGAAGATATTTCCTTTTTCACCATAGCCCTCCATCGGCTTCCAAATATCCCTTTGCCAATTCCACAAGAACAGTCTTAGCGGAAGGCTTCTTGAAAGATGTAACTCGCGAGAAGAATTAACAGAACGCAGATCAGTTTCTCAGAAAGCTTCCTTCCAGTTTTGAACGGAAGATATTTCTTGTTTCACCATAGCCCTCTAAGGACTTCCAAATATCCGTTTGCCAATTCCACAAGAACAGCCTTAGCGAAAGTCTTCTTTAGGGGAAAGATGTAACTCTGTGAGATGAATTAACAGAACCCAGAGCTGTTTCTCAGAAAGCTTCTTTCCAGTTTTGAACGGAAGATATTTCCTTTTTCACCATAGCCCTCTATGGGCTTCCAAATATCCCTTTGCCAATTCCACAAGAACAGCCTTAGCGAAAGGCTTCTTGAAGGGAAAGATGTAACTCTGCGAAAAGAAGTATCAGAACACAGAGCAGTTTCTCAGAAAGCTTCTTTCCAGTTTTGAACGGAAGATATTTCCTTTTCCAGCATAACCTTCTATGGGCTTCCAAATATCCCTTTGCCAATTCCACAAGAACAGCCTTAGCGAAAGGCTTCTTGAAGGGAAAGATGTAACTCTGTGAGATGAATTAACAGAACACAGAGCAGTTTCTCAGAAAGCTTCTTTCCAGTTTTGAACGGAAGATATTTCCTGTTTCACCATAGCCCTCTATGGGCTTCCAAATATCCCTTTGCCAATTCCACAAGAACAGCTTTAGCGAAAGGTTTCTTGAAGGGAAAGATGTAACTCTGTGAGATGAATTAAGAGAACACAGAGCAGTTTCTCAGAAAGCTTCTTTCCAGTTTTGAACGGAAGATATTTCCTGTTTCACCATAGCCCTCTATGGGCTTCCAAATATCCCTTTGCCAATTCCACAAGAACAGCCTTAGCGAAAGGCTTCTTGAAGGGAAAGATGTAACTCTGTGAGATGAATTAAGAAAACACAGAGCAGTTTCTCAGAAAGCTTCTTTCCAGTTTTGAACGGAAGATATTTCCTTTTTCACCATAGCCGTCTACGGGTTTCCAAATATCCCTGTGCCAATTCCACAAGAACAGCCTTAGAGAAAGGCTTCTTGAAGGGAGAGATGTAACTCTGTGAGATGAATTAACAGAACACAGAGAAGTTTCTCAGAAAGTTTCTTTCCAGTTCTGAACGGAAGATATTTCCTTTTTCAACATAGCTCTCTGTGGCCTTCCATATATCCCTTTGCCAATTCCACAAGAACAGCCTTAGCGAAAAGCTTCTTGAAGGGAAAGATGTAACTCTGTGAGATGAATTAACAGAACAGAGAGCAGTTTCCCAGAAAGCTTCTTTCCAGTTTTGAACGGAAGATATTTCGTTTTTCATCATAGTCCTCTATGGGCTTCCAAATATCCTTTGGAAATTCCACAAAAACAGCCTTAGCGAAAGGCTTCTTGAAGGGAAAGATGTAACTCTGTGAGATGAATTAACAGAACAGAGAGCAGTTTCTCTGAAGGCTTCTTTCCAGTTTTGAACGGAAGATATTTCCTGTTTCACCATAGCCCTCTATGGGCTTCCAAATATCCCTTAGCCAATTCCACAAGAACAGCCTTGGCGAAAGGCTTCTTGAAGTGAAAGATGTAACTCTGTGAGATGAATTAACAGAACACAGAGCAGTTCCTCAGAAAGTTTCTTTCCAGTTTTGAACGGAAGATGTTTCCTTTTTCAACATAGCCTTCTAAGGGCTTCCAAATATCCCTTTGCCAATTCCACAAGAACAGCCTTAGCGAAAGGCTTCCTGAAGGGAAAGATGTAACTCTGTGAGATGAATTAACAGAACACAGAGAAGTTTCTCAGAAAGCCTCTTTCCAGTTCTGAACGGAAGATATTTCCTTTTTCACCATAGCTCTCTGTGGCCTTCCAAATATCCCTTTGCCAATTCCACAAGAACAGCCTTAGCGAAAGGCTTCTTGAAGGGAAAGATGTAACTCTGTGAGATGAATTAACAGAACACAGAGCAGTTTCTCAGAAAGCTTCTTTCCAGTTTTGAACGGAAGATATTTCCTTTTTCACCATAGCCCTCTATGGGCTTCCAAATATCCCTTTGCCAATTCCACAAGAACAACCTTAGCGAAAGGCTTCTTGAAGGGAAAGATGTAACTCTGTGAGTTAAATTAACAGAGCCCAGAGCAGTTTCTCTAAAAGCTTCTTTCCAGTTTTGAACGGAAGATATTTCCTTTTTCACCATATCCCTCTATGGGCTTCCAAATATCCCTTTGCCAATTCCAGAAGAACAGACTTAGCGAAAGTCTTTTGAAGGGAAAGATGTAACTCTGTGAGATGAATTAACAGAACACAGAGCAGTTTCTCAGAAAGCTTCTTTCCAGTTCTGAACGGAAGATATTTCCTTTTTCACCATAGCTCTCTGTGGCCTTCCAAATATCCCTTTGCCAATTCCACAAGAACAGCCTTAGCGAAAGGCTTCCTGAAGGGAAAGATGTAACTCTCTGAGATGAATTAACAGAACACAGAGCAGTTTCTCAGAAAGCTTCTTTCCAGTTTCGAACGGAAGATATTTCCTTTTTCACCGAAGCCTTCTATGGGCTTCCAAATATCCCTTTGCCAATTACACAAGAACTGCCTTAGCGAAAGGCTTCTTGAAGGGAAAGATGTAACTCTGTGAGATGAATTAACAGAACACAGAGCAGTTTCTCAGAAAGCTTCTTTCCAGTTTTGAACGGAAGATATTTCCTTTTTCACCATAGCCCTCTAACTGCTTCCAAATATCCCTTTGCCAATTCCACAAGAACAGCCGTAGCGAAAGGCTTCTTGAAGGGAAAGATGTAACTCTGTGAGATGAATTAACAGAACACAGAGCAGTTTCTCAGAAAGCTTCTTTCCAGTTTTGAACGGAAGATATTTCCTTTTTCACCATAGCCGTCTATGGGCTTCCCAATATCCCTGTGCCAATTCCACAAGAACAGCCTTAGCGAAAGGCTTCTTTAAGGGAAAGATGTAACTCTGCGAGAAGAATTAACAGAACACAGAGCCGTTTCTCAGAAAGCTTCTTTCCAGTTTGGAACGGAAGGTATTTCCTTTTTCCCCATAGCCCTCTATGGGCTTCCAAATATCCCTTTGCCAATTCCACAAGAACAGCCTTAGCGAAAGGCTTCTTGAACGGAAAGATGTAACTCTTTGAGATGAATTAACAGAACACAGAGCAGTTTCTCAGAAAGCTTCTTTCCAGTTTTGAACGGAAGATACTTCCTTTTTCACCATAGCCCTCTATGGGCTTCCAAATATCCCTTTGCCAATTCCACAATAACAGCCTTAGGGAAAGTCTATTGAAGGGAAAGATGTAACTCTGTGAGATGAATTAACAGAACACAGAGCAGTTTCTCAGAAAGCTTCTTTCCAGTTTTGAACGGAAGATATTTCCTTTTTCACCATAGCCCTCTAGGGGTTCCACATATCCCTTTGCCAATTCCACAAGAACAGCCTTAGCGAAAGGCTTCTTGAAGGGAAAAATGTAACTCTGTGAGATGAATTAACAGAACACAGAGCAGTTCCTCAGAAAGCTTCTTTCCAGTTTTGAACGGAAGATATTTCCTTTTTCAAAATAGCCTTCTAAGGGCTTCCAAATATCCCTTTGCCAATTCCACAAGAACAGCCTTAGCGAAAGTCTTTTGAAGGGAAAGATGTAACTCTGTGAGATGAATTAACAGAACACAGAGCAGTTTCTCAGAAAGCTTCTTTCCAGTTTTGAACGGAAGATATTTCCTTTTTCACCATAGCCCTCTATGGGGTTCCAAGTATCCCTTTGCCAATTCCAGAAGAACAGCCTTAGCGAAAGGCTTCTTGAAGGGAGAGATGTAACTCTGTGAGATGAATTAACAAAGCACTGAGCAGTTTCTCAGAAAGCTTCCTTCCAGTTCTCAACGGAAGATATTTCCTTTTTCACCATATCCCTCTATGGGCTTCCAAATATCCCTTTGCCAAATCCACAAGAACAGCCTTAGCGAAAGGCTTCTTGAAGGGAAAGATGTATCTCTGTGAGATGAATTAACAGAACACAGAGCAGTTCCTCAGAAAGCTTCTTTCCAGTTTTGAACGGAAGATGTTTCCTTTTTCAACATAGCCTTCTAAGGGCTTCAAATATCCCTTTGCCAATTCCACAAGAACAGCCTTAGCGAAAGGCTTCTTGAAGGGAAAGATGTAACTCTGTGAGATGAATTAACAGAACACAGAGCATTTTCTCAGAAAGCTTCTTTCCAGTTTTGAAAGGAAGTTATTTCCTTTTTCACCATAGCCCTCTATAGGCTTCCAAATATCCCTTTGCCAATTCCACAAGAACAGCCTTAGAGAAAGGCTTCTTGAAGGGAAAGATGTAACTCTGTGAGATGAATTAACAGAGCACAGAGCAGTTTCTCTGAAAGCTTCTTTCCAGTTTTGAACGGAAGATATTTCCTGTTTCACCATAGCCCTATAAGGGATTCCAAATATCCCTTGGCCAATTCCACAAGAACAGGTTTAGCGAAATGCTTCTTGAAGGGAAAGATGTAACTCTGTGAGATGAATTAACAGAACACCTAGCAGTTTCTCAGAAAGCTTTTTTCAACTTTCGAACGGAAGATATTTCCTTTTTCACCATAGCCCTCTATGGGCTTCCAAATATCCCTTTGCCAATTCCACAAGAACAGCCTCAGCGAAAGGCTTCTTGAAGGGAAAGATGTAACTCTGTGAGATGAATTAACAGAACACAGAGCAGTTTCTCAGAAAGCTTCTTTCCAGTTTTGAACGGAAGATATTTCCTTTTTCACCATAGCCGTCTATGGGCTTCCCAATATCCCTGTGCCAATTCCACAAGAACAGCCTTAGCGAAAGGCTTCTTGAAGGGAAAGATGTAACTGTGTGAGATGAATTAACAAAACACAGAGCAGTTTCTCTGAAAGCTTCTTTCCAGTTTTGAACGGAAGATATTTCCTGTTTCACCATAGCCCTCTATGGGCTTCCAAATATCCCTTTGCCAATTCCACAAGAACAGCCTTATCGAAAGGCTTCTTGAAGGGAAAGATGTAACTTTGTGAGATGAATTAAGAGAACACACAGCAGTTTCTCAGAAAGCTTCTTTCCAGTTTTGAACGGAAGATATTTCCTTTTTCACCATAGCCCTCTATGGGCTTCCAAATATCCCTTTGCCAATTCCACAAGAACAGCCTTAGCGAAAGGATTCCTGAAGGGAAAGATGTAACTCTGTGAGATGAATTAACAGAACACAGAGCAGTTTCTCAGAAAGCTTCTTTCCCGTTTTGAACGGAAGATATTTCCTTTTTCAACATAGCCCTCTATGGGCTTCCAAATATCCCTTTGCCAATTCTACAAGAACAGCCGTAGCGAAAGCTTTCTTGAAGGGAAAGATGTAACTCTGTGAGATGAATTCACAGAACACAGAGCAGTTTCTCAGAAAGCTTCTTTCCAGTTTTGAACGGAAGATATTTCCTTTTTCAACATAGCCTTCTATGGGCTTCCAAATATCCCTTTGCCAATTCCACAAGAACAGCCTTAGCGAAAGGCTTCCTGAAGGGAAAGATGTAACTCTGTGAGATGAGTTAACAGAACACAGCAGTTTCTCAGAAAGCTTCCTTCCAGTTTTGAACGGAAGATACTTCCTTTTTCACCATAGCCCTCTATGGGCTTCCAAGTATCCCTTTGCCAATTCCACAAAAACAGTCTTAGCGAAAGGCTTCTTGAAGGGAATGATGTAACACTGTGAGAAGAATTAACAGAACACAGAGCAGTTTCTCAGAAAGCTTCTTTCCAGTTTTGAACGGAAGATATTTCCTTTTTCACCATAGCCCTCTATAGGCTTCCAAATATCCCTTTGCCAATTCCACAAGAACAGCCTTAGCGAAAGGTTTCTTGAAGGGAAAGATGTAACTCTGTGAGATGAATTAACAGAACACAGAGCAGTTTCTCAGAAAGCTTCTTTCCAGTTCTGAACCGTAGATATTTCCTTTCTCACCGTATCCCTCTATGGGCTTCCAAATATCCCTTTGCCAATTCCACAAGAACAGCCTTAGCGAAAAGCTTCTTGAAGGGAAAGATGTAACTCTGTGAGATGAATTAACAGAACACAGAGCAGTTTCTCAGAAAGCTTCTTTCCAGTTTTGAACGGAAGATATTTCCTTTTTCACCATAGCCCTGTATGGGCTTCCAAATATCCCTTTGCCAATTCCACAAGAACAGCCTTAGCGAAAGGCTTCTTGAAGGGAAAGATGTAACTCTGTGAGATGAATTAACAGAACACAGAGCAGTTTCTCAGAAAGCTTCTTTCCAGTTTTGAACGGAAGATATTTCCTTTTTCACCATAGCCCTCTGTGGGATTCCAAATATCCCTTTGCCAATTCCACAAGAACAGCCGTAGCGAAAGGCTTCTTGAAGGGAAAGATGTAACTCTGTGAGATGAATTAACAGAACACAGAGCAGTTTCTCAGAAAGCTTCTTTCCAGTTCTGAACGGAAGATATTTCCTTTCTCACCATATCCCTCTATGGGCTTCCAAATATCCCTTTGCCAATTCCACAAGAACAGCCTTAGCGAAAAGCTTCTTGAAGGGAAAGATGTAACTCTGTGAGATGAAATAACAGAACACAGAGCAGTTTTTCAGAAAGCTTCTTTCCAGTTTTGAACGGAAGATATTTCCTTTTTCACCATAGCCCTCTATGGGCTTCCAAATATCCCTTTGCCAATTCCACAAGAACAGCCTTAGCGAAAGGCTTCTTGAAGGGAAAGATGTAACTCTGTGAGATGAGTTAACAAAACACAGAGCAGTTTCTCAGAAAGCTTCTTTCCAGTTTTGAACGGAAGATATTTCCTTTTTCACTATAGCCCTCTATGGGCTTCCAAATATCCCTTTGCCAATTCCACAAGAACAGCCGTAGCGAAAGGCTTCTTGAAGGGAAAGATGTAACTCTGTGAGATGAATTAACAGAACACAGAGCAGTTTCTCAGAAAGCTTCTTTCCAGTTCTGAACGGAAGATATTTCCTTTCTCACCATATCCCTTGATGGGCTTCCAAATATCCCTTTGCCAATTCCACAAGAACAGCCTTAGCGAAAAGCTTCTTGAAGGAAAGATGTAACTCTGTGAGATGAATTAACAGAACACAGAGCAGTTTCTCAGAAAGCTTCTTTCCAGTTTTGAACGGAAGATATTTCCTTTTTCACCATAGCCCTCTATGGGCTTCCAAATATCCCTTTGCCAATTCCACAAGAACAGCCTTAGCGAAAGTCTTCTTGAAAGATGTAACTCTGCGAGAAGAAGTAACAGAACACAGAGCAGTTTCTCAGAAAGCTTCCTTCCAGTTTTGAACGGAAGATATTTCCTTTTTCACCGTAGCCCTCTAAGGGCTTCCAAATATCCCTTTGCCAATTCCACAAGAACAGCCTTAGCGAAAGTCTTCTTGAGGGGAAAGATGTAACTCTGTGAGATGAATTAACAGAACACAGAGCTGTTTCTCGGAAAGCTTCTTTCCAGTTTTGAACGGAAGATATTTCCTTTTTCACCATAGCCCTCTATGGGCTTCCAAATATCCCTTTGCCAATTCCACAAGAACAGCCTTAGCGAAAGGCTTCTTGAAGGGAAAGATGTAACTCTGCGAGAAGAAGTAACAGAACACAGAGCAGTTTCTCAGAAAGCTTCTTTCCAGTTTTGAAAGGAAGATATTTCCGATTCCAGCATAATCCTCTATGGGCTTCCAAGTATCCCTTTGCCAATTCCACAAGAACAGCCTTAGCGAAAGGCTTCTTGAAGGGAAAGATGTAATTCTGTGAGATGAATTAACAGAACACAGAGCAGTTTGTCAGAAAGCTTCTTTCCAGTTTTGAAAGGAAGATATTTCCTGTTTCACAATAGCCCTCTATGGGCTTCCAAATATCCCTTTGCCAATTCCACAAGAACAGCTTTAGCGAAAGGTTTCTTGAAGGGAAAGATGTAACTCTGTGAGATGAATTAAGAGAACACAGAGCAGTTTCTCAGAAAGCTTCTTTCCAGTTTTGAACGGAAGATATTTCCTGTTTCACCATAGCCCTCTATGGGCTTCCCAATATCCCTGTGCCAATTCCACAAGAACAGCCTTAGCGAAAGGCTTCTTTAAGGGAAAGATGTAACTCCTCGAGAAGAATTAACAGAACACAGAGCCGTTTCTCAGAAAGCTTCTTTCCAGTTTGGAACGGAAGGTATTTCCTTTTTTGCCATAGCCCTCTATGGGCTTCCAAATATCCCTCTGCCAATTCCACAAGAACAGCCTTAGCGAAAGGCTTCTTGAAGGGAAAGATGTAACTCTTTGAAATGAGTTAACAGAACACAGAGCAGTTTCTCAGAAAGCTTCTTTCCAGTTTTGAACGGAAGATATTTCCTTTTTCACCATAGATCTCTATGGGCTTCCAAATATCCCTTTGCCAATTCCACAAGAACAGCCTTAGCGAAAGGCTTCTTGAAGGGAAAGATGTAACTCTGTCAGATGAATTAACAGAGCACAGAGCAGTTTCTCTGAAAGCTTCTTTCCAGTTTTGAACGGAAGATATTTCCTGTTTCATCATAGCCCTCTTTGGGCTTCCAAATATCCCTTGGCCAATTCCACAAGAACAGGTTTAGCGAAATGCTTCTTGAAGGGAAAGATGTAACTCTGTGAGATGAATTAACAGAACACCTAGCAGTTTCTCAGAAAGCTTCTTTCAAGTTTCGAACGGAAGATATTTCCTTTTTCACCATAGCCCTCCATGGGCTTCCAAATATCCCTTTGCCAATTCCACAAGAACAGCCTCAGCGAAAGGCTTCTTGAAGGGAAAGATGTAACTCTGTGAGATGAATTAACAGAACACAGATCAGTTCCTCAGAAAGCTTCTTTCCAGTTTTGAACGGAAGATATTTCCTTTTTCAACATAGCCTTCTATGGGCCTCCAAATATCTATTTGCCAATTCCACAAGAACAGCCTTAGCGAAAGGCTTCCTGAAGGGAAAGATGTAACTCTGTCAGATGAGTTAACGGAACACAGAGCAGTTTCTCAGAAAGCTTCTTTCCAGTTTTGAACGGAAGATACTTGCTTTTTCAACAGAGCCCTCTATTGGCTTCCACATATCCCTTTGCCAATTCCAGAAGAACAGCCTTAGGGAAAGTCTTTTGAAGTTAATGATGTAACTCTCTGAGATGAATTAAGAAAACACAGAGCAGTTTCTCAGAAAGCTTCTTTCCAGTTTTGAACGGAAGATATTTCCTTTTTCACCATAGCCCTCTAGGGGTTCCACATATCCCTTTGCCAATTCCACAAGAACAGCCTTAGCGAAAGGCTTCTTGAAGGGAAAGATGTAACTCTGTGAGATGAATTAACAGAACACAGAGCAGTTCCTCAGAAAGCTTCTTTCCAGTTTTGAACAGAAGATATTTCCTTTTTCAACATAGACTTCTAAGGGCTTCCAAATATCCCTTTCCAATTCCACAAGAACAGCCTTAGCGAAAGGCTTCCTGAAGGGAAAGATGTAACTCTGTGAGATGAATTAACAGAACACAGAGAAGTTTTTCAGAAAGCTTCTTTCCAGTTCTGAACGGAAGATATTTCCTTTTTCACCATAGCTCTCTGTGGCCTTCCAAATATCCCTTTGCCAATTCCACAAGAACAGCCTTAGCGAAAAGCTTCTTGAAGGGAAAGATGTAACTCTGTGAGATGAATTAACAGAACACAGAGCAGTTTCTCAGAAAGCTTCTTTCCAGTTTTGAACGGAAGATATTTCCTTCTTCAACATAGCCCTCTATGGGCTTCCAAATATCCCTTTGCCAATTCCACAAGAACAGCCTTAGCGAAAGGCTTCTTGAAGGGAAAGATGGAACTCTGTGAGATGAATTAACAGAACACAGACCAGTTTCTCTGAAAGCTTCTTTCCAGTTTTGATCGGGAGATATTTCATTTTTCACCATAGCCCTCTATGGGCTTCCAAATATCCCTTTGCCAATTCCACAAGAACAGGCTTAGCGAAAGGCTTCTTGAAGGGAAAGATGTAAATTTGTGAGATGAATTAGGAGAACACACAGCAGTTTCTCAGAAAGCTTCTTTCCAGTTTTGAAAGGAAGATATTTCCTTTTTCACCATAGCCCTCTATGGGCTTCCAAATATCCCTTTGCCAATTCCACAAGAACAGCCTTAGCGAAAGGCTTCCTGAAGGGAAAGATGTAACTCTGTGAGATGAATTAACAGAACACAGAGCAGTTTCTCAGAAAGCTTCTTTCCAGTTTTGAACGGAACATACTTCCTTTTTCACCATATCCCTCTATGGGCTTCCAAATATCCCTTTGCCAATTCCTGAAGAACAGCCTTAGCGAAAGTCTTTTGAAGGGAAAGATGTAACTCTGTGAGATGAAATAACGGAACACAGAGAAGTTTCTCGGAAAGCTTCTTTCCAGTTTTGAATGGAAGATATTTCCTTTTTCAACATAGCCTTCTGAGGGCTTCCAAATATCCCTTTGCCAATTCCAAAAGAACAGCCTTAGCGAAAGGCTTCCTGAAGGGAAAGATGTAACTCTGTGAGATGAATTAACAGAACACAGAGAAGTTTCTCAGAAAGCTTATTTCCAGTTCTGAACGGAAGATATTTCTTTTTTCACCATAGCTCTCTGTGGCCTTCCAAATATCCCTTTGCCAATTCCACAAGAACAGCCTTAGCGAAAAGCTTCTTAAAGGGAAAGATGTAACTCTGTGAGATGAATTAACAGAACACAGAGCAGTTTCTCAGAAAGCTTCTTTCCAGTTTTGAACGGAAGATATTTCCTTTTTCACCATAGCCCTCTATGGGCTTCCAAATATCCCTTTGCCAATTCCACAAGAACGGCCTTAGCGAAAGGCTTCTTGAAGGGAAAGATGTAACTCTGTGAGATGAATTAACAGAACACAGAGCAGTTTCTCAGAAAGCTTCTTTCCAGTTTTGAACGGAAGATATTTCCTGTTTCACCATAGCCCTCTATGGGCTTCCAAATATCCCTTTGCCAATTCCACAAGAACAGCCTTATCGAAAGGCTTCTTGAAGGGAAAGATGTAACTTTGTGAGATGAATTAAGAGAACACACAGCAGTTTCTCAGAAAGCTTCTTTCCAGTTTTGAACGGAAGACATTTCCTTTTTCACCATAGCCCTCTATGGGTTTCCAAATATCCCTTTGCCAATTCCACAAGAACAGCCTTAGCGAAAGGATTCCTGAAGGGAAAGATGTAACTCTGTGAGATGAATTAACAGAACACAGAATAGTTTCTCAGAAAGCTGCTTTCCAGTTTTGATCGGAAGATATGTCCTTTTTCTCCATAGCCCTCTAAGGGCTTCCAAATATCCCTTTGCCAATTCCTCAAGAACAGCCTAAGCGAAAGGCTTCTTGAAGGGAAAGATGTAACTCTGTGAGATGAATTAACAGAACACAGAGCAGTTTCTCAGAAAGCTTCTTTCCAGTTTCGAACGGAAGATATTTCCTTTTTCACCGAAGCCCTCTATGGGCTTCCAAATATCCCTTTGCCAATTCCACAAGAACTGCCTTAGCGAAAGGCTTCGTGAAGGGAAAGATGTAACTCTGTGAGATGAATTAACAGAACACAGAACAGTTTCTCAGAAAGCTTCTTTCCAGTTTTGAACAGAAGATATTTCCTGTTTCACCATAGCACTCTATGGGCTTCCAAATATCCCTTTGCCAATTCCACAAGAACAGCGTTAGCGAAAGGCTTCATGAAGGGAAAGATGTAACTTTGTGAGATGAATTAAGAGAACACAGAGCAGTTTCTCAGAAAGCTTCTTTCCAGTTTGGAACGGAAGATATTTCCTTTTTCACCATAGCCCTCCATCGACTTCCAAATATCCCTTTGCCAATTCCACAAGAACAGCCTTAGCGAAAAGCTTCTTGAAGGGAAAGATGTAACTCTGTGAGATGAATTAACAGAACACAGAGCAGTTTCTCAGAAAGCTTCTTTCCAGTTTCGAACGGAAGATATTTCCTTTTTCACCGAAGCCCTCTATGGGCTTCCAAATATCCCTTTGCCAATTCCACAAGAATTGCCTTAGCGAAAGGCTTCTTGAAGGGAAAGATATAACTCTGTAAGATGAATTAACAGAACACAGAGCAGTTTCTCAGAAAGCTTCTTTCCAGTTTTGAACGGAAGATATTTCCTTTTTCACCATAGCCCTCTATGGGCTTCCAAATATCCCTTTTCCAATTCCACAAGAACAGCCTTAGCGAAAGGCTTCTTGAAGGGAAAGATGTAACTCTGTGAGATGAATTAACAGAACACAGAGCAGTTTCTCAGAAAGCTTCTTTCCAGTTTTGAACGGAAGATATTTCCTTTTTCACCATAGCCCTCTATGGGCTTCCAAATATCCCTTTGCCAATTCCACAAGATCAGCCGTAGCGAAAGGCTTCTTGAAGGGAAAGATGTAACTCTGTGAGATGAAGTAACAGAACACAGAGCACTTTCTCAGAAAGCTTCTTTCCAGTTCTGAACGGAAGATATTTCCTTTCTCACCATATCCCTCTATGGGCTTCCAAATATCCCTTTGCCAATTCCACAAGAACAGCCTTAGCGAAAAGCCTCTTGAAGGGAAAGATTTAACTCTGTGAGATGAATTAACAGAACACAGAGCAGTTTCTCAGAAAGCTTCTTTCCAGTTTTGAACGGAAGATATTTCCTGTTTCACCATAGCCCTCTATGAGCTTCGAAATATCCCTTTGCCAATTCCACAAGAACAGCCTTAGCGAAAGGCTTCATGAAGGGAAAGATGTAACTTTGTGAGATGAATTAAGAGAACACAGAGCAGTTTCTCAGAAAGCTTCTTTCCAGTTTGGAACGGAAGATATTTCCTTTTTCACCATAGCCCTCCATCGGCTTCCAAATATCCCTTTGCCAATTCCACAAGAACAGTCTTAGCGAAAGGCTTCTTGAAAGATGTAACTCGCGAGAAGAATTAACAGAACGCAGATCAGTTTCTCAGAAAGCTTCCTTCCAGTTTTGAACGGAAGATATTTCTTGTTTCACCATAGCCCTCTAAGGACTTCCAAATATCCCTTTGCCAATTCCACAAGAACAGCCTTAGCGAAAGTCTTCTTTAGGGGAAAGATGTAACTCTGTGAGATGAATTAACAGAACCCAGAGCTGTTTCTCAGAAAGCTTCTTTCCAGTTTTGAACGGAAGATATTTCCTTTTTCACCATAGCCCTCTATGGGCTTCCAAATATCCCTTTGCCAATTCCACAAGAACAGCCTTAGCGAAAGGCTTCTTGAAGGGAAAGATGTAACTCTGCGAAAAGAAGTATCAGAACACAGAGCAGTTTTTCAGAAAGCTTCTTTCCAGTTTTGAACGGAAGATATTTCCTTTTCCAGCATAACCTTCTATGGGCTTCCAAATATCCCTTTGCCAATTCCACAAGAACAGCCTTAGCGAAAGGCTTCTTGAAGGGAAAGATGTAACTCTGTGAGATGAATTAAGAGAACACAGAGCAGTTTCTCAGAAAGCTTCTTTCCAGTTTTGAACGGAAGATATTTCCTTTTTCCCCATAGCCCTCTATGGGCTTCCAAATATCCCTCTGCCAATTCCACAAGAACAGCCTTAGCGAAAGGCTTCTTGAAGGGAAAGATATAACTCTTTGAGATGAATTAACAGAACACAGAGCAGTTTCTCAGAAAGCTTCTATCAAGTTTCGAACGGAAGATATTTCCTTTTTCACCATAGCCCTCTATGGGCTTCCAAATATCCCTTTGCCAATTCCACAAGAACAGACTTAGCGAAAGGCTTCTTGAAGGGAAAGATGTAACTCTGTGAGATGAATTAACAGAACACAGAGCAGTTTCTCAGAAAGCTTCTTTCCAGTTTTGAACGGAAGATATTTCCTTTTTCACCATAGCCCACTATGGGCTTCCAAATATCCCTTTGCCAATTCCAGAAGAACAGCCATAGCGAAAGGCTTCTTGAAGGGAACGATGTAACTCTGTGAGTTGAATTAACAGAACACAGAGCAGTTTCTCAGAAAGCTTCTTTCCAGTTTCGAACGGAAGATATTTCCTTTTTCACCATAGCCCTCTATGGGCTTCCAAATATCCCTTTGGCAATTCCACAAGAACAGCCTTAGCGAAAGGCTTCTTGAAGGGAAAGATGTAACTCTTTGAGATGAATTAAGAGAACACAGAGCAGTTTCTCAGAAAGCTTCTTTCCAGTTTTGAACGGAAGATATTTCCTGTTTCCCCATAGCCCTCTATGGGCTTCCAAGTATCCCTTTGCCAATTCCAGAAGAACAGCCTTAGCGAAAGGCTTCTTGAAGGGAGAGATGTAACTCTGTGAGATTAACTAACAGAGCACTGAGTAGTTTCTCAGAAAGCTTCCTTCCAGTTCTGAACGGAAGATATTTCCTTTTTCACCATATCCCTCTATGGGTTTCCAAATATCCCTTTGCCAATTCCACAAGAACAGCCTTGGCGAAAGGCTTCTTGAAGGGAAAGATGTAACTCTGTGAGATGAATTAACAGAACACAGAGAAGTTTCTCAGAAAGTTTCTTTCCAGTTCTGAACGGAAGATATTTCCTTTTTCAACATAGCTCTCTGTGGCCTTCCATATATCCCTTTGCCAATTCCACAAGAACAGCCTTAGCGAAAAGCTTCTTGAAGGGAAAGATGTAACTCTGTGAGATGAATTAACAGAACAGAGAGCAGTTTCTCAGAAAGCTTCTTTCCAGTTTTGAACGGAAGATATTTCGTTTTTCACCATAGTCCTCTATGGGCTTCCAAATATCCTTTGGAAATTCCACAAAAACAGCCTTAGCGAAAGGCTTCTTGAAGGGAAAGATGTAACTCTGTGAGATGAATTAACAGAACAGAGAGCAGTTTCTCTGAAGGCTTCTTTCCAGTTTTGAACGGAAGATATTTCCTGTTTCACCATAAGCCTCTATGGGATTCCAAGTATCCCTTTGCCAATTCCACAAGAACCGCCTTGGCGAAAGGCTTCTTGAAGTGAAAGATGTAACTCTGTGAGATGAATTAACAGAACACAGAGCAGTTCCTCAGAAAGTTTCTTTCCAGTTTTGAACGGAAGATGTTTCCTTTTTCAACATAGCCTTCTAAGGGCTTCCAAATATCCCTTTGCCAATTCCACAAGAACAGCCTTAGCGAAAGGCTTCCTGAAGGGAAAGATGTAACTCTGTGAGATGAATTAACAGAACACAGAGAAGTTTCTCAGAAAGCTTCTTTCCAGTTCTGAACGGAAGATATTTCCTTTTTCCCATAGCTCTCTGTGGCCTTCCAAATATCCCTTTGCCAATTCCACAACAACAGCCTTAGCGAAAGGCTTCTTGAAGGGAAAGATGTAACTCTGTGAGATGAATTAACAGAACACAGAGGAGTTTCTCAGAAAGCTTCTTTCCAGTTTTGAACGGAAGATATTTCCTTTTTCACCATAGCCCTCTATGGGCTTCCAAATATCCCTTTGCCAATTCCACAAGAACAACCTTAGCGAACGGCTTCTTGAAGGGAAAGATGTAACTCTGTGAGTTAAATTAACAGAGCCCAGAGCAGTTTCTCTAAAAGCTTCTTTCCAGTTTTGAACGGAAGATATTTCCTGTTTCACCATAGCCCTCTAAGGGCTTCCAAATATCCCTTGGCCAATTCCACAAGAACAGGTTTAGCGAAATGCTTCTTGAAGGGAAAGATGTAACTCTGTGAGATGAATTAACAGAACACCTAGCAGTTTCTCAGAAAGCTTCTTTCAAGTTTCGAACTTAAGATATTTCCTTTTTCACCATAGCCCTCTATGGGCTTCCAAATTTCCCTTTGCCAATTCCACAAGAACAGCCTCAGCGAAAGGCTTCTTGAAGGGAAAGATGTAACTCTGTGACATGAATTAACAAAACACAGAGCAGTTTCTCAGAAAGCTTCTTTCCAGTTTTGAACGGAAGACATTTCCTTTTTCACCACAGCCCTCTATGGGCTTCCAAATATCCCTTTGCCAATTCCACAAGAACAGCCTTAGCGAAAGGATTCCTGAAGGGAAAGATGTAACTCTGTGAGATGAATTAACAGAACACAGAATAGTTTCTCAGAAAGCTGCTTTCCAGTGTTGAATGGAAGATATTTCCTTTTTCACCATAGCCCGCTATGGGCTTCCAAATATCCCTTTGCCAATTCCACAAGAACAGCCTTAGCGAAAGGCTTCCGGAAGGGAAAGATGTAACTCTGTGAGATGAATTAACAGAACACAGAGCAGTTTCTCAGAAAGCTTCTGTCCAGTTTTGAACGGAAGATACTTCCTTTTTCACCATATCCCTCTATGGGCTTCCAAATATCCCTTTGCCAATTCCAGAAGAACAGCCTTAGCGAAAGTCTTTTGAAGGGAAAGATGTAACTCTGTGAGATGAATTAACAGAACACAGAGCAGTTTCTCAGAAAGCTTCTTTCCAGTTTTGAACGGAAGATATTTCCTTTTTCAACATAGCCTTCTAAGGGCTTCCAAATATCCCTTTGCCAATTCCAAAAAAACAGCCTTAGCGAAAGGGTTCCTGAAGGGAAAGATGTAACTCTGTGAGATGAATTAACAGAACACAGAGAAGTTTCTCAGAAAGCTTCTTTCCAGTTCTGAACGGAAGATATTTCCTTTTTCACCATAGCTCTCTGTGGCCTTCCAAATATCCCTTTGCCAATTCCACAAGAACAGCCTTAGCGAAAGGCTTCCTGAAGGGAAAGATGTAACTCTCTGAGATGAATTAACAGAACACAGAGCAGTTTCTCAGAAAGCTTCTTTCCAGTTTCGAACGGAAGATATTTCCTTTTTCACCGAAGCCTTCTATGGGCTTCCAAATATCCCTTTGCCAATTACACAAGAACTGCCTTAGCGAAAGGCTTCTTGAAGGGAAAGATGTAACTCTGTGAGATGAATTAACAGAACACAGAGCAGTTTCTCAGAAAGCTTCTTTCCAGTTTTGAACGGAAGATATTTCCTTTTTCACCATAGCCCTCTAACTGCTTCCAAATATCCCTTTGCCAATTCCACAAGAACACCCGTAGCGAAAGGCTTCTTGAAGGGAAAGATGTAACTCTGTGAGATGAATTAACAGAACACAGAGCAGTTTCTCAGAAAGCTTCTTTCCAGTTTTGAACGGAAGATATTTCCTTTTTCACCATAGCCGTCGATGGGCTTCCCAATATCCCTGTGCCAATTCCACAAGAACAGCCTTAGCGAAAGGCTTCTTGAAGGGAAAGATGTAACTCTGTGAGATGAATTAACAGAACACAGAGCAGTTACTCAGAAAGCTTCTTTCCAGTTTTGAATGGAAGATATTTCCTGTTTCACCATAGCCCTCTAAGGGCTTCCAAATATCCCTTTGCCAATTCCACAAGAAGAGCCTTAGCGAAAGGCTTCTTGAAGGGAAAGATGTAACTTTGTGAGATGAATTAAGAAAACAAAGAGAAGTTTCTCAGAAAGCTTCTTTCCACTTTTGAACGGAAGATATTTCCTTTTTCACCATAGCCGTCTATGGGCTTCCCAATATCCCTGTGCCAATTCCACAAGAACAGCCTTAGCGAAAGGCTTCTTTAAGGGAAAGATGTAACTCTGCGAGAAGAATTAACAGAACACAGAGGCGTTTCTCAGAAAGCTTCTTTCCAGTTTGGAACGGAAGGTATTTCCTTTTTCCCCATAGCCCTCTATGGGCTTCCAAATATCCCTTTGCCAATTCCACAAGAACAGCCTTAGCGAAAGGCTTCTTGAACGGAAAGATGTAACTCTTTGAGATGAATTAACAGAACACAGAGCAGTTTCTCAGAAAGCTTCTTTCAAGTTTCGAACGGAAGATATTTCCTTTTTCACCATAGCCCTCTATGGGCTTCCAAATATCCCTTTGCCAATTCCACAAGAACAGACTTAGCGAAAGGCTTCTTGAAGGGAAAGATGTAACTCTGTGAGATGAATTAACAGAACACAGAGCAGTTTCTCAGGAAGCTTCTTTCCAGTTTCGAACGGAAGATATTTCCTTTTTCACCATAGCCCACTATGGGCTTCCAAATATCCCTTTGCCAATTCCACAAGAACAGCCATAGCGAAAGGCTTCTTGAAGGGAACGATGTAACTCTGTGAGTTGAATTAACAGAACACAGAGCAGTTTCTCAGAAAGCTTCCTTCCAGTATTGAACGGAAGATATTTCCTTTTTCACCATAGCCCTCTATGGGCTTCCAAATATCCCTTTGCCAATTCCACAAGAACAGCCTTAGCGAAAGGCTTCTTGAAGGGAAAGATGTAACTCTGTGAGATGAATTAAGAGAACACAGAGCAGTTTCTCAGAAAGCTTCTTTCCAGTTTTGAACGGAAGATATTTCCTTTTTCACCATAGCCCTCTATGGGGTTCCAAGTATCCCTTTGCCAATTCCAGAAGAACAGCCTTAGCGAAAGGCTTCTTGAAGGGAGAGATGTAACTCTGTGAGATGAATTAACAAAGCACTGAGCAGTTTCTCAGAAAGCTTCCTTCCAGTTCTCAACGGAAGATATTTCCTTTTTCACCATATCCCTCTATGGGCTTCCAAATATCCCTTTGCCAAATCCACAAGAACAGCCTTAGCGAAAGGCTTCTTGAAGGGAAAGATGTATCTCTGTGAGATGAATTAACAGAACACAGAGCAGTTCCTCAGAAAGCTTCTTTCCAGTTTTGAACGGAAGATGTTTCCTTTTTCAACATAGCCTTCTAAGGGCTTCAAATATCCCTTTGCCAATTCCACAAGAACAGCCTTAGCGAAAGGCTTCATGAAGGGAAAGATGTAACTCTTTGAGATGAATTAACAGAACACAGAGCATTTTCTCAGAAAGCTTCTTTCCAGTTTTGAACGGAAGATATTTCCTTTTTCACCATAGCCCGCTATGGGCTTCCAAATATCCCTTTGCCAATTCCACAAGAACAGCCTTAGCGAAAGGCTTCTTGAAGGGAAAGATGTAACTCTGTGAGATGAACTAACAGAGCACAGAGCAGTTTCTCTGAAAGCTTCTTTCCAGTTTTGAACGGAAGATATTTCCTGTTTCACCATAGCCCTATAAGGGATTCCAAATATCCCTTGGCCAATTCCACAAGAACAGGTTTAGCGAAATGCTTCTTGAAGGGAAAGACGTAACTCTGTGAGATGAAGTAACAGAACACCTAGCAGTTTCTCAGAAAGCTTCTTTCAACTTTCGAACGGAAGATATTTCCTTTTTCACCATAGCCCTCTATGGGCTTCCTAATATCCCTTTGCCAATTCCACAAGAACAGCCTCAGCGAAAGGCTTCTTGAAGGGAAAGATGTAACTCTGTGAGATGAATTAACACAACACAGAGCAGTTTCTCAGAAAGCTTCTTTCCAGTTTTGAACGGAAGATATTTCCTTTTTCAACATAGCCTTCTATGTGCTTCCAAATATCCCTTTGCCAATTCCACAAGAACAGCCTTAGCGAAAGGCTTCCTGAAGGGAAAGATGTAACTCTGTGAGATGAAATAACGGAACACAGAGCAGTTTCTCAGAAAGCTTCTTTCCAGTTTTGAACGGAAGATACTTCCTTTTTCACCATAGCCCTCTATGGGCTTCCAAATATCCCTTTGCCAATTCCACAAGAACAGCCTTAGGGAAAGTCTTTTGAAGGGAAAGATGTAACTCTGTGAGATGAATTAACAGAACACAGAGCAGTTCCTCAGAAAGCTTCTTTCCAGTTTTTAACGGAAGATGTTTCCTTTTTCAACATAGCCTTCTAAGGGCTTCCAAATATCCCTTTGCCAATTCCACAAGAACAGCCTTAGCGAAAGGCTTCCTGAAGGGAAAGATGTAACTCTGTGAAATGAATTAACAGAACACAGAGAAGTTTCTCAGAAAGCTTCTTTCCAGTTCTGGACGGAAGATATTTCCTTTTTCACCATAGCTCTCTGTGGCCTTACAAATATCCCTTTGCCAATTCCACAAGAACAGCCTTAGCGAAAGGCTTCTTGAAGGGAAAGATGTAACTCTGTGAGATGAATTAACAGAACACAGAGCATTTTCTCAGAAAGCTTCTTTCCAGTTTTGAACGGAAGATATTTCCTTTTTCACCATAGCCCTCTATGGGCTTCCAAATATCCCTTTGCCAATTCCACAAGAACAGCCTTAGCGAAAGGCTTCTTGAAGGGAAAGATGTAACTCTGTGAGATGAATTAACAGAGCACAGAGCAGTTTCTCTGAAAGCTTCTTTCCAGTTTTGAACGGAAGATATTTCCTGTTTCACCATAGCCCTCTAAGGGATTCCAAATATCCCTTGGCCAATTCCAAAAGAACAGGTTTAGCGAAATGCTTCTTGAAGGGAAAGATGTAACTCTGTGAGATGAATTAACAGAACACCTAGCAGTTTCTCAGATAGCTTCTTTCAAGTTTGGAACGGAAGATATTTCCTTTTTCAACATAGCCTTCTAAGGGCTTCCAAATATCCCTTTGCCAATTCCACAAGAACAGCCTTAGCGAAAGTCTTTTGAAGGGAAAGATGTAACTCTGTGAGATGAATTAAGAGAACACAGAGCAGTTTCTGAGAAAGCTTCTTTCCAGTTTGGAACGGAAGATATTTCCTTTTTCACCATAACCCTCCAACGGCTTCCAAATATCCCTTTGCCAATTCCACAAGAACAGCCTTAGCGAAAGGCTTCTTGAAGGGAAAGATGTAACTCTGTGAGATGAACAAAGAGAACACAGAGCAGTTTCTCAGAAAGCTTCTTTCCAGTTTTGAACGGAAGATATTTCCTTTTTCACCATAGACCTCTATGGGCTTCCAAATATCCCTTTGCCAATTCCACAAGAACAGCCTTAGCGAAAAGCTTCTTGAAGGGAAAGATGTAACTCTGTGAGATGAATTAACAGAACACAGAGCAGTTACTCAGAAAGCTTCTTTCCAGTTTTGAACGGAAGATATTTCCTGTTTCACCATAGCCCTCTAAGGGCTTCCAAATATCCCTTTGCCAATTCCACAAGAACTGCCTTAGCGAAAGGCTTCTTGAAGGGAAAGATGTAACTTTGTGAGATGAATTAAGAAAACACAGAGCAGTTTCTCAGAAAGCTTCTTTCCAGTTTTGAACGGAAGATATTTCCTTTTTCACCATAGCCGTCTATGGGCTTCCCAATATCCCTGTGCCAATTCCACAAGAACAGCCTTAGCGAAAGGCTTCTTTAAGGGAAAGATGTAACTCTGCGAGAAGAATTAACAGAACACAGAGCCGTTTCTCAGAAAGCTTCTTTCCAGTTTGGAACGGAAGGTATTTCCTTTTTCCCCATAGCCCTCTATGGGCTTCCAAATATCCCTTTGCCAATTCCACAAGAACAGCCTTAGCGAAAGGTTTCTTGAACGGAAAGATGTAACTCTTTGAGATGAATTAACAGAACACAGAGCAGTTTCTCAGAAAGCTTCTTTCCAGTTTTGAACGGAAGATACTTCCTTTTTCACCATAGCCCTCTATGGGCTTCCAAATATCCCTTTGCCAATTCCACAAGAACAGCCTTAGGGAAAGTCTTTTGAAGGGAAAGATGTAACTCTGTGAGATGAATTAACAGAACACAGAGCAGTTTCTAAGAAAGCTTCTTTCCAGTTTTGAACGGAAGATATTTCCTTTTTCACCATAGCCCTCTAGGGGTTCCACATATCCCTTTGCCAATTCCACAAGATCAGCCTTAGCGAAAGGCTTCTTGAAGGGAAAGATGTAACTCTGTGAGATGAATTAACAGAACACAGAGCAGTTCCTCAGAAAGCTTCTTTCCAGTTTTGAACGGAAGATATTTCCTTTTTCAACATAGCCTTCTAAGGGCTTCCAAATATCCCTTTGCCAATTCCACAAGAACAGCCTTAGCGAAAGTCTTTTGAAGGGAAAGATGTAACTCAGTGAGATGAATTAACAGAACACAGAGCAGTTTCTCAGAAAGCTTCTTTCCAGTTTTGAACGGAAGATATTTCCTGTTTCACCATAGCCCTCTATGGGCTTCCAAATATCCCTTTGCCAATTCCACAAGAAGAGCCTTAGCGAAAGGCTTCTTGAAGGGAAAGATGTAACTTTGTGAGATGAATTAAGAGAACACACAGCAGTTTCTCAGAAAGCTTCTTTCCAGTTTTGAACGGAAGATATTTCCTTTTTCACCATAGCCCTCTATGGGCTTCCAAATATCCCTTTGCCAATTCCACAAGAACAGCCTTAGCGAAAGGATTCCTGAAGAGAAAGATGTAACTCTGTGAGATGAATTAACAGAACACAGAGCAGTTTCTCAGAAAGCTTCTTTCCAGTTTTGAACGGAAGATATTTCCTTTTTCACCATAGCCCTCTATGGGCTTCCAAATATCCCTTTGCCAATTCCACAAGAACAGCCTTAGCGAAAGGCTTCTTGAAGGGAAAGATGTAACTCTGTGAGATGAATTAACAGAACACAGAGCAGTTTCTCAGAAAGCTTCTTTCCAGTTTTGAACGGAAGATATTTCCTTTTTCAACATAGCCTTCTATGGGCTTCCAAATATCCCTTTGCCAATTCCACAAGAACAGCCTTAGCGAAAGGCTTCCTGAAGGGAAAGATGTAACTCTGTGAGATGAATTAACAGAACACAGCAGTTTCTCAGAAAGCTTCTTTCCAGTTTGGAACGGAAGATACTTCCCTTTTCACCATAGCCCTCTATGGGCTTCCAAATATCCCTTTGCCAATTCCACAAGAACAGCCTTAGCGAAAGGCTTCTTGAAGGGAAAGATGTAACTTTGTGAGATGAATTAGGAGAACACACAGCAGTTTCTCAGAAAGCTTCTTTCCAGTTTTGAATGAAAGATATTTCCTTTTTCAACATAGCCTTCTAAGGGCTTCCAAATATCCCTTTGCCAATTCCAACAGAACAGCCTTAGCGAAAGGCTTCCTGAAGGGAAAGATGTAACTCTGTGAGATGAATTAACAGAACACAGTGAAGTTTCTCAGAAAGCTTCTTTCCAGTTCTGAACGGAAGATATTTCCTTTTTCACCATAGCTCTCTGTGGCCTTCCAAATATCCCTTTGCCAATTCCACAAGAACAGCCTTAGCGAAAGGCTTCCTGAAGGGAAAGATGTAACTCTCTGAGATGAATTAACAGAACACAGAGCAGTTTCTCAGAAAGCTTCTTTCCAGTTTCGAACGGAAGATATTTCCTTTTTCACCGAAGCCTTCTATGGGCTTCCAAATATCCCTTTGCCAATTCCACAAGAACAGCCTTAGCGAAAGGCTTCTTAAAGGGAAAGATGTAACTCTTTGAGATGAATTAACAGAACACAGAGCAGTTTCTCAGAAAGCTTCCTTCCAGTTTTGAACGGAGGATATTTCCTTTTTCAACATAGCCCTCTATGGGCTTCCAAATATCCCTTTGCCAATTCCACAAGAACAGCCTTAGCGAAAGCTTTCTTGAAGGGAAAGATGTAACTCTGTGAGATGAATTAACAGAACACAGAGCAGTTTCTCAGAAAGCTTCTTTCCAGTTTTGAACGGAAGACATTTCCTTTTTCAACATAGCCTTCTATGGGCTTCCAAATATCCCTTTGCCAATTCCACAAGAACAGCCTTAGCGAAAGGCTTCCTGAAGGGAAAGATGTAACTCTGTGAGATGAGTTAACAGAACACAGCAGTTTCTCAGAAAGCTTCTTTCCAGTTTTGAACGGAAGATACTTCCTTTTTCACCATAGCCCTCTATGGGCTTCCAAATATCCCTTTGCCAATTCCACAAGAACAGCCTTAGCGAAAGGCTTCTTGAAGGGAATGATGTAACTCTGTGAGAAGAATTAACAGAACACAGAGCAGTTTCTCAGAAAGCTTCTTTCCAGTTTTGAACGGAAGATATTTCCTTTTTCACCATAGCCCTCTATGGGCTTCCAAATATCCCTTTGCCAATTCCACAAGAACAGCCTTAGCGAAAGGTTTCTTGAAGGGAAAGATGTAACTCTGTGAGATGAATTAACAGAACACAGAGCAGTTTCTCTGAAAGCTTCTTTCCAGTTTTGAACGGAAGATATTTCCTTTTTCACCGTAGCCCTCTATGGGCTTCCAATTATCCCTTTGCCAATTCCACAAGAACAGCCTTAGCGAAAGGCTTCTTGAAGGGAAAGATGTAACTTTGTGAGATGAATTAAGAGAACACACAGCAGTTTCTCAGAAAGCATCTTTCCAGTTTTGAACGGAAGATATTTCCTTTTTCACCATAGCCCTCTATGGGCTTGCAAATATCCCTTTGCCAATTCCACAAGAACAGCCTTAGCGAAAGGATTCCTGAAGAGAAAGATGTAACTCTGTGAGATGAATTAACAGAACACAGAGCAGTTTCTCAGAAAGCTTCTTTCCAGTTTTGAACGGAAGATATTTCCTTTTTCACCTTAGCCCTCTATGGGCTTCCAAATATCCCTTTTCCAATTCCACAAGAACAGCCTTAGTGAAAGGCTTCTTGAAGGGAAAGATGTAACTCTGTGAGATGAATTAACAGAACACAGAGCAGTTTCTCAGAAAGCTTCTTTCCGTTTTGAACGAAAGATATTTCCTTTTTCACCATAGCCCTCTATGGGTTTCCAAATATCCCTTTGCCAATTCCACAAGAACAGCCGTAGCGAAAGGCTTCTTAAAGGGAAAGATGTAACTCTGTGAGATGAATTAACAGAACACAGAGCAGTTTCTCAGAAAGCTTCTTTCCAGTTTTGAACGGAAGATATTTCCTTTTTCACCATAGACCTCTATGGGCTTCCAAATATCCCTTTGCCAATTCCACAAGAACAGCCTTAGCGAAAAGCTTCTTGAAGGGAAAGATGTAACTCTGTGAGATGAATTAACAGAACACAGAGCAGTTACTCAGAAAGCTTCTTTCCAGTTTTGAACGGAAGATATTTCCTGTTTCACCATAGCCCTTTAAGGGCTTCCAAATATCCCTTTGCCAATTCCACAAGAACAGCCTTAGCGAAAGGCTTCTTGAAGGGAAAGATGTAACTTTGTGAGATGAATTAAGAAAACACAGAGCAGTTTCTCAGAAAGCTTCTTTCCAGTTTTGAACGGAAGATATTTCCTTTTTCACCATAGCCGTCTATGGGCTTCCCAATATCCCTGTGCCAATTCCACAAGAACAGCCTTAGCGAAAGGCTTCTTTAAGGGAAAGATGTAAATCTGCGAGAAGAATTAACAGAACACAGAGCCGTTTCTCAGAAAGCTTCTTTCCAGTTTGGAACGGAAGGTATTTCCTTTTTCCCCATAGCCCTCTATGGGCTTCCAAATATCCCTTTGCCAATTCCACAAGAACAGCCTTAGCGAAAGGCTTCTTGAAGGGAAAGATGTAACTCTGTGAGATGAATTAACAGAACACTGAGCAGTTTCTCAGAAAGCTTCTTTCCAGTTCTGAACGGAAGATATTTCCTGTTTCAACATAGCCCTCTATGGGCTTCCAAATATCCCTTTGCCAATTCCACAAGAACAGCCTTAGCGAAAGGATTCATGAAGGGAAAGATGTAACTCTGTGAGATGAATTAAGAGAACACAGAGCAGTTTCTGAGAAAGCTTCTTTCCAGTTTGGAACGGAAGATATTTCCTTTTTCACCATAGCCCTCCAACGGCTTCCAAATATCCCTTTGCCAATTCCACAAGAACAGCCTTAGCGAAAGGCTTCTTGAAGGGAAAGATGTAACTCTGTGAGATGAACAAAGAGAACACAGAGCAGTTTCTCAGAAAGCTTCTTTCCAGTTTTGAACGGAAGATATTTCCTTTTTCACCATAGACCTCTATGGGCTTCCAAATATCCCTTTGCCAATTCCACAAGAACAGCCTTAGCGAAAAGCTTCTTGAAGGGAAAGATGTAACTCTGTGAGATGAATTAACAGAACACAGAGCAGTTACTCAGAAAGCTTCTTTCCAGTTTTGAACGGAAGATATTTCCTGTTTCACCATAGCCCTCTAAGGGCTTCCAAATATCCCTTTGCCAATTCCACAAGAACTGCCTTAGCGAAAGGCTTCTTGAAGGGAAAGATGTAACTTTGTGAGATGAATTAAGAAAACACAGAGCAGTTTCTCAGAAAGCTTCTTTCCAGTTTTGAACGGAAGATATTTCCTTTTTCACCATAGCCGTCTATGGGCTTCCCAATATCCCTGTGCCAATTCCACAAGAACAGCCTTAGCGAAAGGCTTCTTTAAGGGAAAGATGTAACTCTGCGAGAAGAATTAACAGAACACAGAGCCGTTTCTCAGAAAGCTTCTTTCCAGTTTGGAACGGAAGGTATTTCCTTTTTCCCCATAGCCCTCTATGGGCTTCCAAATATCCCTTTGCCAATTCCACAAGAACAGCCTTAGCGAAAGGTTTCTTGAACGGAAAGATGTAACTCTTTGAGATGAATTAACAGAACACAGAGCAGTTTCTCAGAAAGCTTCTTTCCAGTTTTGAACGGAAGATACTTCCTTTTTCACCATAGCCCTCTAAGGGCTTCCAAATATCCCTTTGCCAATTCCACAAGAACAGCCTTAGGGAAAGTCTTTTGAAGGGAAAGATGTAACTCTGTGAGATGAATTAACAGAACACAGAGCAGTTTCTAAGAAAGCTTCTTTCCAGTTTTGAACGGAAGATATTTCCTTTTTCACCATAGCCCTCTAGGGGTTCCACATATCCCTTTGCCAATTCCACAAGATCAGCCTTAGCGAAAGGCTTCTTGAAGGGAAAGATGTAACTCTGTGAGATGAATTAACAGAACACAGAGCAGTTCCTCAGAAAGCTTCTTTCCAGTTTTGAACGGAAGATATTTCCTTTTTCAACATAGCCTTCTAAGGGCTTCCAAATATCCCTTTGCCAATTCCACAAGAACAGCCTTAGCGAAAGTCTTTTGAAGGGAAAGATGTAACTCTGTGAGATGAATTAACAGAACACAGAGCAGTTTCTCAGAAAGCTTCTTTCCAGTTTTGAACGGAAGATATTTCCTGTTTCACCATAGCCCTCTATGGGCTTCCAAATATCCCTTTGCCAATTCCACAAGAAGAGCCTTAGCGAAAGGCTTCTTGAAGGGAAAGATGTAACTTTGTGAGATGAATTAAGAGAACACACAGCAGTTTCTCAGAAAGCTTCTTTCCAGTTTTGAACGGAAGATATTTCCTTTTTCACCATAGCCCTCTATGGGCTTCCAAATATCCCTTTGCCAATTCCACAAGAACAGCCTTAGCGAAAGGATTCCTGAAGAGAAAGATGTAACTCTGTGAGATGAATTAACAGAACACAGAGCAGTTTCTCAGAAAGCTTCTTTCCAGTTTTGAACGGAAGATATTTCCTTTTTCACCATAGCCCTCTATGGGCTTCCAAATATCCCTTTGCCAATTCCACAAGAACAGCCTTAGCGAAAGGCTTCTTGAAGGGAAAGATGTAACTCTGTGAGATGAATTAACAGAACACAGAGCAGTTTCTCAGAAAGCTTCTTTCCAGTTTTGAACGGAAGATATTTCCTTTTTCAACATAGCCTTCTATGGGCTTCCAAATATCCCTTTGCCAATTCCACAAGAACAGCCTTAGCGAAAGGCTTCCTGAAGGGAAAGATGTAACTCTGTGAGATGAATTAACAGAACACAGCAGTTTCTCAGAAAGCTTCTTTCCAGTTTGGAACGGAAGATACTTCCCTTTTCACCATAGCCCTCTATGGGCTTCCAAATATCCCTTTGCCAATTCCACAAGAACAGCCTTAGCGAAAGGCTTCTTGAAGGGAAAGATGTAACTTTGTGAGATGAATTAGGAGAACACACAGCAGTTTCTCAGAAAGCTTCTTTCCAGTTTTGAATGGAAGATATTTCCTTTTTCAACATAGCCTTCTAAGGGCTTCCAAATATCCCTTTGCCATTTCCAAAAGAACAGCCTTAGCGAAAGGCTTCCTGAAGGGAAAGATGTAACTCTGTGAGATGAATTAGCAGAACACAGAGAAGTTTCTCAGAAAGCTTCTTTCCAGTTCTGAACGGAAGATATTTCCTTTTTCACCATAGCTCTCTGTGGCCTTCCAAATATCCCTTTGCCAATTCCACAAGAACAGACTTAGCAAAAGGCTTCCTGAAGGGAAAGATGTAACTCTCTGAGATGAATTAACAGAACACAGAGCAGTTTCTCAGAAAGCTTCTTTCCAGTTTCGAACGGAAGATATTTCCTTTTTCACCGAAGCCTTCTATGGGCTTCCAAATATCCCTTTGCCAATTCCACAAGAACAGCCTTAGCGAAAGGCTTCTTAAAGGGAAAGATGTAACTCTGTGAGATGAATTAACAGAACACAGAGCAGTTTCTCAGAAAGCTTCCTTCCAGTTTTGAACGGAGGATATTTCCTTTTTCAACATAGCCCTCTATGGGCTTCCAAATATCCCTTTGCCAATTCCACAAGAACAGCCTTAGCGAAAGCTTTCTTGAAGGGAAAGATGTAACTCTGTGAGATGAATTAACAGAACACAGAGCAGTTTCTCAGAAAGCTTCTTTCCAGTTTTGAACGGAAGACATTTCCTTTTTCAACATAGCCTTCTATGGGCTTCCAAATATCCCTTTGCCAATTCCACAAGAACAGCCTTAGCGAAAGGCTTCCTGAAGGGAAAGATGTAACTCTGTGAGATAAGTTAACAGAACACAGCAGTTTCTCAGAAAGCTTCTTTCCAGTTTTGAACGGAAGATACTTCCTTTTTCACCATAGCCCTCTATGGGCTTCCAAATATTCCTTTGCCAATTCCACAAGAACAGCCTTAGCGAAAGGCTTCTTGAAGGGAATGATGTAACTCTGTGAGAAGAATTAACAGAACACAGAGCAGTTTCTCAGAAAGCTTCTTTCCAGTTTTGAACGGAAGATATTTCCTTTTTCACCATAGCCCTCTATGGGCTTCCAAATATCCCTTTGCCAATTCCACAAGAACAGCCTTAGCGAAAGGTTTCTTGAAGGGAAAGATGTAACTCTGTGAGATGAATTAACAGAACACAGAGCAGTTTCTCTGAAAGCTTCTTTCCAGTTTTGAACGGAAGATATTTCCTTTTTCACCATAGCCCTCTATGGGCTTCCAATTATCCCTTTGCCAATTCCACAAGAACAGCCTTAGCGAAAGGCTTCTTGAAGGGAAAGATGTAACTTTGTGAGATGAATTAAGAGAACACACAGCAGTTTCTTAGAAAGCATCTTTCCAGTTTTGAACGGAAGATATTTCCTTTTTCACCATAGCCCTCTATGGGCTTGCAAATATCCCTTTGCCAATTCCACAAGGACAGCCTTAGCGAAAGGATTCCTGAAGAGAAAGATGTAACTCTGTGAGATGAATTAACAGAACACAGAGCAGTTTCTCAGAAAGCTTCTTTCCAGTTTTGAACGGATGATATTTCCTTTTTCACCTTAGCCCTCTATGGGCTTCCAAATATCCCTTTTCCAATTCCACAAGAACAGCCTTAGTGAAAGGCTTCTTGAAGGGAAAGATGTAACTCTGTGAGATGAATTAACAGAACACAGAGCAGTTTCTCAGAAAGCTTCTTTCCGTTTTGAACGAAAGATATTTCCTTTTTCACCATAGCCCTCTATGGGTTTCCAAATATCCCTTTGCCAATTCCACAAGAACAGCCGTAGCGAAAGGCTTCTTAAAGGGAAAGATGTAACTCTGTGAGATGAATTAACAAAACACAGAGCAGTTTCTCAGAAAGCTTCTTTCCAGTTCTGAACGGAAGATATTTCCTGTTTCACCATAGCCCTCTATGGGCTTCCAAATATCCCTTTGCCAATTCCACAAGAACAGCCTTAGCGAAAGGCCTCATGAAGGGAAAGATGTAACTTTGTGAGATGAATTAAGAGAACACAGAGCAGTTTCTCAGAAAGCTTCTTTCCAGTTTGGAACGGAAGATATTTCCTTTTTCACCATAGCCCTCCATCGGCTTCCAAATATCCCTTTGCCAATTCCACAAGAACAGTCTTAGCGAAAGGCTTCTTGAAAGATGTAACTCTGCGAGAAGAATTAACAGAACGCAGAGCAGTTTCTCAGAAAGCTTCCTTCCAGTTTTGAACGGAAGATATTTCCTTTTTCACCATA
The DNA here is from genome assembly GCF_047675955.1 of Chlorocebus sabaeus. Classification (NCBI taxonomy): domain Eukaryota; kingdom Metazoa; phylum Chordata; class Mammalia; order Primates; family Cercopithecidae; genus Chlorocebus; species Chlorocebus sabaeus. The sequence continues at coordinate 969,818 of NW_027327859.1, forward strand.
GCCCTCTAAGGACTTCCAAATATCCCTTTTCCAATTCCACAAGAACATCCTTAGCGAAAGTCTTCTTGAGGGGAAAGATGTAACTCTGTGAGATGAATTAACAGAACACAGAGCAGTTTCTCAGAAAGCTTCTGTCCAGTTTTGAACGGAAGATAATTCCTGTTTCACCATAGCCCTCTATGGGCTTCCAAATATCCCTTTGCCAATTCCACAAGAACAGCCGTAGCGAAAGGCTTCTTAAAGGGAAAGATGTAACTCTGTGAGATGAATTAACAGAACACAGAGCAGTTTCTCAGAAAGCTTCTTTCCAGTTCTGAACGGAAGATATTTCCTGTTTCACCATAGCCCTCTATGGGCTTCCAAATATCCCTTTGCCAATTCCACAAGAACAGCCTTAGCGAAAGGCCTCATGAAGGGAAAGATGTAACTTTGTGAGATGAATTAAGAGAACACAGAGCAGTTTCTCAGAAAGCTTCTTTCCAGTTTGGAACGGAAGATATTTCCTTTTTTACCATAGCCCTCCATCGGCTTCCAAATATCCCTTTGCCAATTCCACAAGAACAGTCTTAGCGAAAGGCTTCTTGAAAGATGTAACTCTGCGAGAAGAATTAACAGAACGCAGAGCAGTTTCTCAGAAAGCTTCCTTCCAGTTTTGAACGGAAGATATTTCCTTTTTCACCATAGCCCTCTAAGGACTTCCAAATATCCCTTTGCCAATTCCACAAGAACAGCCTTAGCGAAAGGCTTCTTGAGGGGAAAGATGTAACTCTGTGAGATGAATTAACAGAACACAGAGCAGTTTCTCAGAAAGCTTCTGTCCAGTTTTGAACGGAAGATATTTCCTGTTTCACCATAGCCCTCTATGGGCTTCCAAATATCCCTTTGCCAATTCCACAAGAACAGCTTTAGCGAAAGGTTTCTTGAAGGGAAAGATGTAACTCTGTGAGATGAATTAAGAGAACACAGAGCAGTTTCTCAGAAAGCTTCTTTCCAGTTTTGAACGGAAGATATTTCCTTTTTCACCATAGCCCTCTATGGGCTTCCAAATATCCCTTTGCCAATTCCACAAGAACAGCCTTAGCGAAAGGCTTCTTGAAGGGAAAGATGTAACTCTGTGAGATGAACAAAGAGAACACAGAGCAGTTTCTCAGAAAGCTTCTTTCCAGTTTTGAACGGAAGATATTTCCTTTTTCACCATAGACCTCTATGGGCTTCCAAATATACCTTTGCCAATTCCACAAGAACAGCCTTAGCGAAAAGCTTCTTGAAGGGAAAGATGTAACTCTGTGAGATGAATTAACAGAACACAGAGCAGTTACTCAGAAAGCTTCTTTCCAGTTTTGAACAGAAGATATTTCCTGTTTCACCATAGCCCTCTAAGGGCTTCCAAATATCCCTTTGCCAATTCCACAAGAACAGCCTTAGCGAAAGGCTTCTTGAAGGGAAAGATGTAACTTTGTGAGATGAATTAAGAAAACACAGAGCAGTTTCTCAGAAAGCTTCTTTCCAGTTTTGAACGGAAGATATTTCCTTTTTCACCATAGCCGTCTATGGGCTTCCCAATATCCCTGTGCCAATTCCACAAGAACAGCCTTAGCGAAAGGCTTCTTTAAGGGAAAGATGTAACTCTGCGAGAAGAATTAACAGAACACAGAGCCGTTTCTCAGAAAGCTTCTTTCCAGTTTGGAACGGAAGGTATTTCCTTTTTCCCCATAGCCCTCTATGGGCTTCCAAATATCCCTTTGCCAATTCCACAAGAACAGCCTTAGCGAAAGGCTTCTTGAAGGGAAAGATGTATCTCTGTGAGATGAATTAACAGAACACTGAGCAGTTTCTCAGAAAGCTTCTTTCCAGTTCTGAACGGAAGATATTTCCTGTTTCACCATAGCCCTCTATGGGCTTCCAAATATCCCTTTGCCAATTCCACAAGAACAGCCTTAGCGAAAGGATTCATGAAGGGAAAGATGTAACTTTGTGAGATGAATTAAGAGAACACAGAGCAGTTTCTGAGAAAGCTTCTTTCCAGTTTGGAACGGAAGATATTTCCTTTTTCACCATAGCCCTCCAACGGCTTCCAAATATCCCTTTGCCAATTCCACAAGAACAGCCTTAGCGAAAGGCTTCTTGAAGGGAAAGATGTAACTCTGTGAGATGAACAAAGAGAACACAGAGCAGTTTCTCAGAAAGCTTCTTTCCAGTTTTGAACGGAAGATATTTCCTTTTTCACCATAGACCTCTATGGGCTTCCAAATATCCCTTTGCCAATTCCACAAGAACAGCCTTAGGGAAAGTCTTTTGAAGGGAAAGATGTAACTCTGTGAGATGAATTAACAGAACACAGAGCAGTTTCTAAGAAAGCTTCTTTCCAGTTTTGAACGGAAGATATTTCCTTTTTCACCATAGCCCTCTAGGGGTTCCACATATCCCTTTGCCAATTCCACAAGATCAGCCTTAGCGAAAGGCTTCTTGAAGGGAAAGATGTAACTCTGTGAGATGAATTAACAGAACACAGAGCAGTTCCTCAGAAAGCTTCTTTCCAGTTTTGAACGGAAGATATTTCCTTTTTCAACATAGCCTTCTAAGGGCTTCCAAATATCCCTTTGCCAATTCCACAAGAACAGCCTTAGCGAAAGTCTTTTGAAGGGAAAGATGTAACTCTGTGAGATGAATTAACAGAACACAGAGCAGTTTCTCAGAAAGCTTCTTTCCAGTTTTGAACGGAAGATATTTCCTGTTTCACCATAGCCCTCTATGGGCTTCCAAATATCCCTTTGCCAATTCCACAAGAAGAGCCTTAGCGAAAGGCTTCTTGAAGGGAAAGATGTAACTTTGTGAGATGAATTAAGAGAACACACAGCAGTTTCTCAGAAAGCTTCTTTCCAGTTTTGAACGGAAGATATTTCCTTTTTCACCATAGCCCTCTATGGGCTTCCAAATATCCCTTTGCCAATTCCACAAGAACAGCCTTAGCGAAAGGATTCCTGAAGAGAAAGATGTAACTCTGTGAGATGAATTAACAGAACACAGAGCAGTTTCTCAGAAAGCTTCTTTCCAGTTTTGAACGGAAGATATTTCCTTTTTCACCATAGCCCTCTATGGGCTTCCAAATATCCCTTTGCCAATTCCACAAGAACAGCCTTAGCGAAAGGCTTCTTGAAGGGAAAGATGTAACTCTGTGAGATGAATTAACAGAACACAGAGCAGTTTCTCAGAAAGCTTCTTTCCAGTTTTGAAAGGAAGATATTTCCTTTTTCAACATAGCCTTCTATGGGCTTCCAAATATCCCTTTGCTAATTCCACAAGAACAGCCTTAGCGAAAGGCTTCCTGAAGGGAAAGATGTAACTCTGTGAGATGAATTAACAGAACACAGCAGTTTCTCAGAAAGCTTCTTTCCAGTTTGGAACGGAAGATACTTCCCTTTTCACCATAGCCCTCTATGGGCTTCCAAATATCCCTTTGCCAATTCCACAAGAACAGCCTTAGCGAAAGGCTTCTTGAAGGGAAAGATGTAACTTTGTGAGATGAATTAAGAGAACACACAGCAGTTTCTCAGAAAGCTTCTTTCCAGTTTTGAACGGAAGATATTTCCTTTTTCACCATAGCCGTCTATGGGCTTCCCAATATCCCTGTGCCAATTCCACAAGAACAGCCTTTTAACTCTGCGAGAAGAATTAACAGAACACAGAGCCGTTTCTCAGAAAGCTTCTTTCCAGTTTGGAACGGAAGGTATTTCCTTTTTCCCCATAGCCCTGTATGGGCTTCCAAATATCCCTTTGCCAATTCCACAAGAACAGCCTTAGCGAAAGGCTTCTTGAACGGAAAGATGTAACTCTTTGAGATGAATTAACAGAACACAGAGCAGTTTCTCAGAAAGCTTCTTTCAAGTTTCGAACCGAAGATATTTCCTTTTTCGCCATAGCCCTCTATGGGCTTCCAAATATCCCTTTGCCAATTCCACAAGAACAGACTTAGCGAAAGGCTTCTTGAAGGGAAAGATGTAACTCTGTGAGATGAATTAACAGAACACAGAGCAGTTTCTCAGAAAGCGTCTTTCCAGTTTCGAACGGAAGATTTTTCCTTTTTCACCATAGCCCTCTATGGGCTTCCAAATATCCCTTTGCCAATTCCACAAGAACAGCCATAGCGAAAGGCTTCTTGAAGGGAACGATGTAACTCTGTGAGTTGAATTAACAGAACACAGAGCAGTTTCTCAGAAAGCTTCTTTCCAGTTTCGAACGGAAAATATTTCCTTTTTCACCATAGCCCTCTATGGGCTTCCAAATATCCCTTTGCCAATTCCACAAGAACAGCCTTAGCGAAAGGCCTCTTGAAGGGAAAGATGTAACTCTTTGAGATGAATTAAGAGAACACAGAGCAGTTTCTCAGAAAGCTTCTTTCCAGTTTTGAACGGAAGATATTTCCTTTTTCACCATAGCCCTCTATGGGGTTCCAAGTATCCCTTTGCCAATTCCAGAAGAACAGCCTTAGCGAAAGTCTTCTTCAAGGGAGAGATGTAACTCTGTGAGATGAATTAACAAAGCACTGAGCAGTTTCTCAGAAAGCTTCCTTCCAGTTCTCAACGGAAGATATTTCCTTTTTCACCATATCCCTCTATGGGCTTCCAAATATCCCTTTGCCAAATCCACAAGAACAGCCTTAGCGAAAGTCTTTTGAAGGGAAAGATGTAACTCTGTGAGATGAATTAACAGAACACAGAGAAGTTTCTCAGAAAGTTTCTTTCCAGTTCTGAACGGAAGATATTTCCTTTTTCAACATAGCTCTCTGTGGCCTTCCAAATATCCCTTTGCCAATTCCACAAGAACAGCCTTAGCGAAAAGCTTCTTGAAGGGAAAGATGTAACTCTGTGAGATGAATTAACAGAACAGAGAGCAGTTTCTCAGAAAGCTTCTTTCCAGTTTTGAACGGAAGATATTTCTTTTTTCACCATAGCCCTCTATGGGCTTCCAAATATCCTTTGGAAATTCCACAAGAAGAGCCTTAGCGAAAGGCTTCTTGATGTTAAAGATGTAACTCTGTGAGATGAATTAACAGAACAGAGAGCAGTTTCTCTGAAAGCTTCTTTCCAGTTTTGAACGGAAGATATTTCCTGTTTCACCATAGCCCTCTATGGGCTTCCAAATATCCCTTTGCCAATTCCACAAGACTAGCCTAGACGAAAGGCTTCTTGAAGGGAAAGATGTATCTCTGTGAGATGAATTAACAGAACACAGAGCAGTTTCTCTGAAAGCTTCTTTCCAGTTTTGAACGGAAGATATTTCCTGTTTCACCATAGCCCTCTAAGGGATTCCAAATATCCCTTGGCCAATTCCACAAGAACAGGTTTAGCGAAATGCTTCTTGAAGGGAAAGATGTAACTCTGTGAGATGAATTAACAGAACACCTAGCAGTTTCTCAGAAAGCTTCTTTCAAGTTTCGAACGGAAGTTATTTCCTTTTTCACCATAGCCCTCTATGGGCTTCCAAATATCCCTTTGCCAATTCCACAAGAAAAGCGTCAGCGAAAGGCTTCTTGAAGGGAAAGATGTAACTCTGTGAGATGAATTAACAGAACACAGAGCAGTTTCTCAGAAAGCTTCTTTCCAGTTTTGAACGGAAGATATTTCCTTTTTCAACATAGCCTTCTATGGGCTTCCAAATATCCCTTTGCCAATTCCACAAGAACAGCCTTAGCGAAAGGCTTCCTGAAGGGAAAGATGTAACTCTGTGAGATGAATTAACGGAACACAGAGCAGTTTCTCAGAAAGCTTCTTTCCAGTTTTGAACGGAAGATACTTCCTTTTTCACCATAGCCCTCTATGGGCTTCCAAATATCCCTTTGCCATATCCACAAGAACAGCCTTAGGGAAAGTCTTTTGAAGGGAAAGATGTAACTCTGTGAGATGAATTAACAGAACTCAGAGCAGTTTCTCAGAAAGCTACTTTCCAGTTTTGAACGGAAGATATTTCCTTTTTCACCATAGCCCTCTATGGGCTTCCAAATATCCCTTTGCCAATTCCACAAGAACAGCCTTAGCGAAAGGTTTCTTGAAGGGAAAGATGTAACTCTGTGAGATGAATTAACAGAACACAGAGCAGTTTCTCTGAAAGCTTCTTTCCAGTTTTGAACGGAAGATATTTCCTTTTTCACCATAGCCCTCTATGGGCTTCCAATTATCCCTTTGCCAATTCCACAAGAACAGCCTTAGCGAAAGGCTTCTTGAAGATAAAGATGTAACTTTGTGAGATGAATTAAGAGAACACACAGCAGTTTCTTAGAAAGCTTCTTTCCAGTTTTGAACGGAAGATATTTCCTTTTTCACCATAGCCCTCTATGGGCTTGCAAATATCCCTTTGCCAATTCCACAAGGACAGCCTTAGCGAAAGGATTCCTGAAGAGAAAGATGTAACTCTGTGAGATGAATTAACAGAACACAGAGCAGTTTCTCAGAAAGCTTCTTTCCAGTTTTGAACGGATGATATTTCCTTTTTCACCTTAGCCCTCTATGGGCTTCCAAATATCCCTTTTCCAATTCCACAAGAACAGCCTTAGTGAAAGGCTTCTTGAAGGGAAAGATGTAACTCTGTGAGATGAATTAACAGAACACAGAGCAGTTTCTCAGAAAGCTTCTTTCCGTTTTGAACGAAAGATATTTCCTTTCTCACCATAGCCCTCTATGGGTTTCCAAATATCCCTTTGCCAATTCCACAAGAACAGCCGTAGCGAAAGGCTTCTTAAAGGGAAAGATGTAACTCTGTGAGATGAATTAACAGAACACAGAGCAGTTTCTCAGAAAGCTTCTTTCCAGTTCTGAACGGAAGATACTTCCTGTTTCACCATAGCCCTCTATGGGCTTCCAAATATCCCTTTGCCAATTCCACAAGAACAGCCTTAGCGAAAGGCCTCATGAAGGGAAAGATGTAACTTTGTGAGATGAATTAAGAGAACACAGAGCAGTTTCTCAGAAAGCTTCTTTCCAGTTTGGAACGGAAGATATTTCCTTTTTCACCATAGCCCTCCATCGGCTTCCAAATATCCCTTTGCCAATTCCACAAGAACAGTCTTAGCGAAAGGCTTCTTGAAAGATGTAACTCTGCGAGAAGAATTAACAGAACGCAGAGCAGTTTCTCAGAAAGCTTCCTTCCAGTTTTGAACGGAAGATATTTCCTTTTTCACCATAGCCCTCTAAGGACTTCCAAATATCCCTTTGCCAATTCCACAAGAACATCCTTAGCGAAAGTCTTCTTGAGGGGAAAGATGTAACTCTGTGAGATGAATTAACAGAACACAGAGCAGTTTCTCAGAAAGCTTCTGTCCAGTTTTGAACGGAAGATAATTCCTGTTTCACCATAGCCCTCTATGGGCTTCCAAATATCCCTTTGCCAATTCCACAAGAACAGCCGTAGCGAAAGGCTTCTTAAAGGGAAAGATGTAACTCTGTGAGATGAATTAACAGAACACAGAGCAGTTTCTCAGAAAGCTTCTTTCCAGTTCTGAACGGAAGATATTTCCTGTTTCACCATAGCCCTCTATGGGCTTCCAAATATCCCTTTGCCAATTCCACAAGAACAGCCTTAGCGAAAGGCCTCATGAAGGGAAAGATGTAACTTTGTGAGATGAATTAAGAGAACACAGAGCAGTTTCTCAGAAAGCTTCTTTCCAGTTTGGAACGGAAGATATTTCCTTTTTTACCATAGCCCTCCATCGGCTTCCAAATATCCCTTTGCCAATTCCACAAGAACAGTCTTAGCGAAAGGCTTCTTGAAAGATGTAACTCTGCGAGAAGAATTAACAGAACGCAGAGCAGTTTCTCAGAAAGCTTCCTTCCAGTTTTGAACGGAAGATATTTCCTTTTTCACCATAGCCCTCTAAGGACTTCCAAATATCCCTTTGCCAATTCCACAAGAACAGCCTTAGCGAAAGGCTTCTTGAGGGGAAAGATGTAACTCTGTGAGATGAATTAACAGAACACAGAGCAGTTTCTCAGAAAGCTTCTGTCCAGTTTTGAACGGAAGATATTTCCTGTTTCACCATAGCCCTCTATGGGCTTCCAAATATCCCTTTGCCAATTCCACAAGAACAGCTTTAGCGAAAGGTTTCTTGAAGGGAAAGATGTAACTCTGTGAGATGAATTAAGAGAACACAGAGCAGTTTCTCAGAAAGCTTCTTTCCAGTTTTGAACGGAAGATATTTCCTTTTTCACCATAGCCCTCTATGGGCTTCCAAATATCCCTTTGCCAATTCCACAAGAACAGCCTTAGCGAAAGGCTTCTTGAAGGGAAAGATGTAACTCTGTGAGATGAACAAAGAGAACACAGAGCAGTTTCTCAGAAAGCTTCTTTCCAGTTTTGAACGGAAGATATTTCCTTTTTCACCATAGACCTCTATGGGCTTCCAAATATCCCTTTGCCAATTTCACAAGAACAGCCTTAGCGAAAAGCTTCTTGAAGGGAAAGATGTAACTCTGTGAGATGAATTAACAGAACACAGAGCAGTTACTCAGAAAGCTTCTTTCCAGTTTTGAACAGAAGATATTTCCTGTTTCACCATAGCCCTCTAAGGGCTTCCAAATATCCCTTTGCCAATTCCACAAGAACAGCCTTAGCGAAAGGCTTCTTGAAGGGAAAGATGTAACTTTGTGAGATGAATTAAGAAAACACAGAGCAGTTTCTCAGAAAGCTTCTTTCCAGTTTTGAACGGAAGATATTTCCTTTTTCACCATAGTCGTCTATGGGCTTCCCAATATCCCTGTGCCAATTCCACAAGAACAGCCTTAGCGAAAGGCTTCTTTAAGGGAAAGATGTAACTCTGCGAGAAGAATTAACAGAACACAGAGCCGTTTCTCAGAAAGCTTCTTTCCAGTTTGGAACGGAAGGTATTTCCTTTTTCCCCATAGCCCTCTATGGGCTTCCAAATATCCCTTTGCCAATTCCACAAGAACAGCCTTAGCGAAAGGCTTCTTGAAGGGAAAGATGTAACTCTGTGAGATGAATTAACAGAACACTGAGCAGTTTCTCAGAAAGCTTCTTTCCAGTTCTGAACGGAAGATATTTCCTGTTTCACCCTAGCCCTCTATGGGCTTCCAAATATCCCTTTGCCAATTCCACAAGAACAGCCTTAGCGAAAGGATTCATGAAGGGAAAGATGTAACTTTGTGAGATGAATTAAGAGAACACAGAGCAGTTTCTGAGAAAGCTTCTTTCCAGTTTGGAACGGAAGATATTTCCTTTTTCACCATAGCCCTCCAACGGCTTCCAAATATCCCTTTGCCAATTCCACAAGAACAGCCTTAGCGAAAGGCTTCTTGAAGGGAAAGATGTAACTCTGTGAGATGAACAAAGAGAACACAGAGCAGTTTCTCAGAAAGCTTATTTCCAGTTTTGAACGGAAGATATTTCCTTTTTCACCATAGACCTCTATGGGATTCCAAATATCCCTTTGCCAATTCCACAAGAACAGCCTTAGGGAAAGTCTTTTGAAGGGAAAGATGTAACTCTGTGAGATGAATTAACAGAACACAGAGCAGTTTCTAAGAAAGCTTCTTTCCAGTTTTGAACGGAAGATATTTCCTTTTTCACCATAGCCCTCTAGGGGTTCCACATATCCCTTTGCCAATTCCACAAGATCAGCCTTAGCGAAAGGCTTCTTGAAGGGAAAGATGTAACTCTGTGAGATGAATTAACAGAACACAGAGCAGTTCCTCAGAAAGCTTCTTTCCAGTTTTGAACGGAGGATATTTCCTTTTTCAACATAGCCTTCTAAGGGCTTCCAAATATCCCTTTGCCAATTCCACAAGAACAGCCTTAGCGAAAGTCTTTTGAAGGGAAAGATGTAACTCTGTGAGATGAATTAACAGAACACAGAGCAGTTTCTCAGAAAGCTTCTTTCCAGTTTTGAACGGAAGATATTTCCTGTTTCACCATAGCCCTCTATGGGCTTCCAAATATCCCTTTGCCAATTCCACAAGAAGAGCCTTAGCGAAAGGCTTCTTGAAGGGAAAGATGTAACTTTGTGAGATGAATTAAGAGAACACACAGCAGTTTCTCAGAAAGCTTCTTTCCAGTTTTGAACGGAAGATATTTCCTTTTTCACCATAGCCCTCTATGGGCTTCCAAATATCCCTTTGCCAATTCCACAAGAACAGCCTTAGCGAAAGGATTCCTGAAGAGAAAGATGTAACTCTGTGAGATGAATTAACAGAACACAGAGCAGTTTCTCAGAAAGCTTCTTTCCAGTTTTGAACGGAAGATATTTCCTTTTTCACCATAGCCCTCTATGGGCTTCCAAATATCCCTTTGCCAATTCCACAAGAACAGCCTTAGCGAAAGGCTTCTTGAAGGGAAAGATGTAACTCTGTGAGATGAATTAACAGAACACAGAGCAGTTTCTCAGAAAGCTTCTTTCCAGTTTTGAAAGGAAGATATTTCCTTTTTCAACATAGCCTTCTATGGGCTTCCAAATATCCCTTTGCCAATTCCACAAGAACAGCCTTAGCGAAAGGCTTCCTGAAGGGAAAGATGTAACTCTGTGAGATGAATTAACAGAACACAGCAGTTTCTCAGAAAGCTTCTTTCCAGTTTGGAACGGAAGATACTTCCCTTTTCACCATAGCCCTCTATGGGCTTCCAAATATCCCTTTGCCAATTCCACAAGAACAGCCTTAGCGAAAGGCTTCTTGAAGGGAAAGATGTAACTTTGTGAGATGAATTAAGAGAACACACAGCAGTTTCTCAGAAAGCTTCTTTCCAGTTTTGAACGGAAGATATTTCCTTTTTCACCATAGCCGTCTATGGGCTTCCCAATATCCCTGTGCCAATTCCACAAGAACAGCCTTTTAACTCTGCGAGAAGAATTAACAGAACACAGAGCCGTTTCTCAGAAAGCTTCTTTCCAGTTTGGAACGGAAGGTATTTCCTTTTTCCCCATAGCCCTGTATGGGCTTCCAAATATCCCTTTGCCAATTCCACAAGAACAGCCTTAGCGAAAGGCTTCTTGAACGGAAAGATGTAACTCTTTGAGATGAATTAACAGAACACAGAGCAGTTTCTCAGAAAGCTTCTTTCAAGTTTCGAACCGAAGATATTTCCTTTTTCGCCATAGCCCTCTATGGGCTTCCAAATATCCCTTTGCCAATTCCACAAGAACAGCCTTAGCGAAAGGCTTCTTGAAGGGAAAGATGTAACTCTGTGAGATGAATTAACAGAACACAGAGCAGTTTCTCAGAAAGCTTCTTTCCAGTTTTGAAAGGAAGATATTTCCTTTTTCAACATAGCCTTCTATGGGCTTCCAAATATCCCTTTGCCAATTCCACAAGAACAGCCTTAGCGAAAGGCTTCCTGAAGGGAAAGATGTAACTCTGTGAGATGAATTAACAGAACACAGCAGTTTCTCAGAAAGCTTCTTTCCAGTTTGGAACGGAAGATACTTCCCTTTTCACCATAGCCCTCTATGGGCTTCCAAATATCCCTTTGCCAATTCCACAAGAACAGCCTTAGCGAAAGGCTTCTTGAAGGGAAAGATGTAACTTTGTGAGATGAATTAAGAGAACACACAGCAGTTTCTCAGAAAGCTTCTTTCCAGTTTTGAACGGAAGATATTTCCTTTTTCACCATAGCCGTCTATGGGCTTCCCAATATCCCTGTGCCAATTCCACAAGAACAGCCTTTTAACTCTGCGAGAAGAATTAACAGAACACAGAGCCGTTTCTCAGAAAGCTTCTTTCCAGTTTGGAACGGAAGGTATTTCCTTTTTCCCCATAGCCCTGTATGGGCTTCCAAATATCCCTTTGCCAATTCCACAAGAACAGCCTTAGCGAAAGGCTTCTTGAACGGAAAGATGTAACTCTTTGAGATGAATTAACAGAACACAGAGCAGTTTCTCAGAAAGCTTCTTTCAAGTTTCGAACCGAAGATATTTCCTTTTTCGCCATAGCCCTCTATGGGCTTCCAAATATCCCTTTGCCAATTCCACAAGAACAGACTTAGCGAAAGGCTTCTTGAAGGGAAAGATGTAACTCTGTGAGATGAATTAACAGAACACAGAGCAGTTTCTCAGAAAGCGTCTTTCCAGTTTCGAACGGAAGATTTTTCCTTTTTCACCATAGCCCTCTATGGGCTTCCAAATATCCCTTTGCCAATTCCACAAGAACAGCCATAGCGAAAGGCTTCTTGAAAGGAACGATGTAACTCTGTGAGTTGAATTAACAGAACACAGAGCAGTTTCTCAGAAAGCTTCTTTCCAGTTTCGAACGGAAAATATTTCCTTTTTCACCATAGCCCTCTATGGGCTTCCAAATATCCCTTTGCCAATTCCACAATAACAGCCTTAGCGAAAGGCCTCTTGAAGGGAAAGATGTAACTCTTTGAGATGAATTAAGAGAACACAGAGCAGTTTCTCAGAAAGCTTCTTTCCAGTTTTGAACGGAAGATATTTCCTTTTTCACCATAGCCCTCTATGGGGTTCCAAGTATCCCTTTGCCAATTCCAGAAGAACAGCCTTAGCGAAAGGCTTCTTGAAGGGAGAGATGTAACTCTGTGAGATGAATTAACAAAGCACTGAGCAGTTTCTCAGAAAGCTTCCTTCCAGTTCTCAACGGAAGATATTTCCTTTTTCACCATATCCCTCTATGGGCTTCCAAATATCCCTTTGCCAAATCCACAAGAACAGCCTTAGCGAAAGTCTTTTGAAGGGAAAGATGTAACTCTGTGAGATGAATTAACAGAACACAGAGAAGTTTCTCAGAAAGTTTCTTTCCAGTTCTGAACGGAAGATATTTCCTTTTTCAACATAGCTCTCTGTGGCCTTCCAAATATCCCTTTGCCAATTCCACAAGAACAGCCTTAGCGAAAAGCTTCTTGAAGGGAAAGATGTAACTCTGTGAGATGAATTAACAGAACAGAGAGCAGTTTCTCAGAAAGCTTCTTTCCAGTTTTGAACGGAAGATATTTCCTTTTTCACCATAGCCCTCTATGGGCTTCCAAATATCCTTTGGAAATTCCACAAGAAGAGCCTTAGCGAAAGGCTTCTTGAAGGGAAAGATGTAACTCTGTGAGATGAATTAACAGAACAGAGAGCAGTTTCTCTGAAAGCTTCTTTCCAGTTTTGAACGGAAGATATTTCCTGTTTCACCATAGCCCTCTATGGGCTTCCAAATATCCCTTTGCCAATTCCACAAGAATAGCCTAGACGAAAGGCTTCTTGAAGGGAAAGATGTATCTCTGTGAGATGAATTAACAGAACACAGAGCAGTTTCTCTGAAAGCTTCTTTCCAGTTTTGAACGGAAGATATTTCCTGTTTCACCATAGCCCTCTAAGGGATTCCAAATATCCCTTGGCCAATTCCACAAGAACAGGTTTAGCGAAATGCTTCTTAAAGGGAAAGATGTAACTCTGTGAGATGAATTAACAGAACACCTAGCAGTTTCTCAGAAAGCTTCTTTCAAGTTTCGAACGGAAGTTATTTCCTTTTTCACCATAGCCCTCTATGGGCTTCCAAATATCCCTTTGCCAATTCCACAAGAAAAGCGTCAGCGAAAGGCTTCTTGAAGGGAAAGATGTAACTCTGTGAGATGAATTAACAGAACACAGAGCAGTTTCTCAGAAAGCTTCTTTCCAGTTTTGAACGGAAGATATTTCCTTTTTCAACATAGCCTTCTATGGGCTTCCAAATATCCCTTTGCCAATTCCACAAGAACAGCCTTAGCGAAAGGCTTCCTGAAGGGAAAGATGTAACTCTGTGAGATGAATTAACGGAACACAGAGCAGTTTCTCAGAAAGCTTCTTTCCAGTTTTGAACGGAAGATACTTCCTTTTTCACCATAGCCCTCTATGGGCTTCCAAATATCCCTTTGCCATATCCACAAGAACAGCCTTAGGGAAAGTCTTTTGAAGGGAAAGATGTAACTCTGTGAGATGAATTAACAGAACTCAGAGCAGTTTCTCAGAAAGCTACTTTCCAGTTTTGAACGGAAGATATTTCCTTTTTCACCATAGCCCTCTAGGGGTTCCACATATCCCTTTGCCAATTCCACAAGAACAGCCTTAGCGAAAGGCTTCTTGAAGGGAAAGATATAACTCTGTGAGATGAATTAACAGAACACAGAGCAGTTCCTCAGAAAGCTTCTTTCCAGTTTTGAACGGAAGATATTTCCTTTTTCAACATAGCCTTCTAAGGGCTTCCAAATATCCCTTTGCCAATTCCACAAGAACAGCCTTAGCGAAAGTCTTTTGAAGGGAAAGATGTAACTCTGTGAGATGAATTAACAGAACACAGAGCAGTTTCTCAGAAAGCTTCTTTCCAGTTTTGAACGGAAGATATTTCCTGTTTCACCATAGCCCTCTATGGGCTTCCAAATATCCCTTTGCCAATTCCACAAGAAGAGCCTTAGCGAAAGGCTTCTTGAAGGGAAAGATGTAACTTTGTGAGATGAATTAAGAGAACACACAGCAGTTTCTCAGAAAGCTTCTTTCCAGTTTTGAACGGAAGATATTTCCTTTTTCACCATAGCCCTCTATGGGCTTCCAAATATCCCTTTGCCAATTCCACAAGAACTGCCTTAGAGAAAGGATTCCTGAAGAGAAAGATGTAACCCTGTGAGATGAATTAACAGAACACAGAGCAGTTTCTCAGAAAGCTTCTTTCCCGTTTTGAACGGAAGATATTTCCTATTTCACCATAGCCCTCTATGGGCTTCCAAATATCCCTTTGCCAATTCCACAAGAACAGCCTTAGCGAAAGGCTTCTTGAAGGGAAAGATGTAACTCTGTGAGATGAATTAACAGAACACAGAGCAGTTTCTCAGAAAGCTTCTTTCCAGTTTTGAACGGAAGATATTTCCTTTTTCAACATAGCCTTCTATGGGCTTCCAAATATCCCTTTGCCAATTCCACAAGAACAGCCTTAGCGAAAGGCTTCCTGAAGGGAAAGATGTAACTCTGTGAGATGAATTAACAGAACACAGCAGTTTCTCAGAAAGCTTCTTTCCAGTTTTGAACGGAAGATACTTCCCTTTTCACCATAGCCCTCTATGGGCTTCTAAATATCCCTTTGCCAATTCCACAAGAACAGCCTTAGCGAAAGTCTTTTGAAGGGAAAGATGTAACTCTGTGAGATGAATTAACAGAACACAGAGCAGTTTCTCAGAAAGCTTCTTTCCAGTTTTGAACGGAAGATATTTCCTTTTTCACCATAGCCCTCTATGGGCTTCCAAATATCCCTTTGCCAATTCCACAAGAACAGCCTTAGCGAAAGGTTTCTTGAAGGGAAAGATGTAACTCTGTGAGATGAATTAACAGAACACAGAGCAGTTTCTCTGAAAGCTTCTTTCCAGTTTTGAACGGAAGATATTTCCTTTTTCACCATAGCCCACTATGGGCTTCCAAATATCCCTTTGCCAATTCCACAAGAACAGCCATAGCGAAAGGCTTCTTGAAGGGAACGATGTAACTCTGTGAGTTGAATTAACAGAACACAGAGCAGTTTCTCAGAAAGCTTCTTTCCAGTTTCGAACGGAAGATATTTCCTTTTTCACCATAGCCCTCTATGGGCTTCCAAATATCCCTTTGCCAATTCCACAAGAACAGCCTTAGCGAAAGGCTTCTTGAAGGGAAAGATGTAACTCTTTGAGATGAATTAAGAGAACACAGAGCAGTTTCTCAGAAAGCTTCTCTCCAGTTTTGAACGGAAGATATTTCCTGTTTCACCATAGCCCTCTATGGGCTTCCAAGTATCCCTTTGCCAATTCCAGAAGAACAGCCTTAGCGAAAGGCTTCTTGAAGGGAGAGATGTAACTCTGTGAGATGAATTAACAGAACACAGCAGTTTCTCAGAAAGCTTCTTTCCAGTTTGGAACGGAAGATACTTCCCTTTTCACCATAGCCCTCTATGGGCTTCCAAATATCCCTTTGCCAATTCCACAAGAACAGCCTTAGCGAAAGGCTTCTTGAAGGGAAAGATGTAACTTTGTGAGATGAATTAAGAGAACACACAGCAGTTTCTCAGAAAGCTTCTTTCCAGTTTTGAACGGAAGATATTTCCTTTTTCACCATAGCCGTCTATGGGCTTCCCAATATCCCTGTGCCAATTCCACAAGAACAGCCTTTTAACTCTGCGAGAAGAATTAACAGAACACAGAGCCGTTTCTCAGAAAGCTTCTTTCCAGTTTGGAACGGAAGGTATTTCCTTTTTCCCCATAGCCCTGTATGGGCTTCCAAATATCCCTTTGCCAATTCCACAAGAACAGCCTTAGCGAAAGGCTTCTTGAACGGAAAGATGTAACTCTTTGAGATGAATTAACAGAACACAGAGCAGTTTCTCAGAAAGCTTCTTTCAAGTTTCGAACCGAAGATATTTCCTTTTTCGCCATAGCCCTCTATGGGCTTCCAAATATCCCTTTGCCAATTCCACAAGAACAGCCTTAGCGAAAGGCTTCTTGAAGGGAAAGATGTAACTCTGTGAGATGAATTAACAGAACACAGAGCAGTTTCTCAGAAAGCTTCTTTCCAGTTTTGAAAGGAAGATATTTCCTTTTTCAACATAGCCTTCTATGGGCTTCCAAATATCCCTTAGCCAATTCCACAAGAACAGCCTTAGCGAAAGGCTTCCTGAAGGGAAAGATGTAACTCTGTGAGATGAATTAACAGAACACAGCAGTTTCTCAGAAAGCTTCTTTCCAGTTTGGAACGGAAGATACTTCCCTTTTCACCATAGCCCTCTATGGGCTTCCAAATATCCCTTTGCCAATTCCACAAGAACAGCCTTAGCGAAAGGCTTCTTGAAGGGAAAGATGTAACTTTGTGAGATGAATTAAGAGAACACACAGCAGTTTCTCAGAAAGCTTCTTTCCAGTTTTGAACGGAAGATATTTCCTTTTTCACCATAGCCGTCTATGGGCTTCCCAATATCCCTGTGCCAATTCCACAAGAACAGCCTTTTAACTCTGCGAGAAGAATTAACAGAACACAGAGCCGTTTCTCAGAAAGCTTCTTTCCAGTTTGGAACGGAAGGTATTTCCTTTTTCCCCATAGCCCTGTATGGGCTTCCAAATATCCCTTTGCCAATTCCACAAGAACAGCCTTAGCGAAAGGCTTCTTGAACGGAAAGATGTAACTCTTTGAGATGAATTAACAGAACACAGAGCAGTTTCTCAGAAAGCTTCTTTCAAGTTTCGAACCGAAGATATTTCCTTTTTCGCCATAGCCCTCTATGGGCTTCCAAATATCCCTTTGCCAATTCCACAAGAACAGACTTAGCGAAAGGCTTCTTGAAGGGAAAGATGTAACTCTGTGAGATGAATTAACAGAACACAGAGCAGTTTCTCAGAAAGCGTCTTTCCAGTTTCGAACGGAAGATTTTTCCTTTTTCACCATAGCCCTCTATGGGCTTCCAAATATCCCTTTGCCAATTCCACAAGAACAGCCATAGCGAAAGGCTTCTTGAAAGGAACGATGTAACTCTGTGAGTTGAATTAACAGAACACAGAGCAGTTTCTCAGAAAGCTTCTTTCCAGTTTCGAACGGAAAATATTTCCTTTTTCACCATAGCCCTCTATGGGCTTCCAAATATCCCTTTGCCAATTCCACAATAACAGCCTTAGCGAAAGGCCTCTTGAAGGGAAAGATGTAACTCTTTGAGATGAATTAAGAGAACACAGAGCAGTTTCTCAGAAAGCTTCTTTCCAGTTTTGAACGGAAGATATTTCCTTTTTCACCATAGCCCTCTATGGGGTTCCAAGTATCCCTTTGCCAATTCCAGAAGAACAGCCTTAGCGAAAGGCTTCTTGAAGGGAGAGATGTAACTCTGTGAGATGAATTAACAAAGCACTGAGCAGTTTCTCAGAAAGCTTCCTTCCAGTTCTCAACGGAAGATATTTCCTTTTTCACCATATCCCTCTATGGGCTTCCAAATATCCCTTTGCCAAATCCACAAGAACAGCCTTAGCGAAAGTCTTTTGAAGGGAAAGATGTAACTCTGTGAGATGAATTAACAGAACACAGAGAAGTTTCTCAGAAAGTTTCTTTCCAGTTCTGAACGGAAGATATTTCCTTTTTCAACATAGCTCTCTGTGGCCTTCCAAATATCCCTTTGCCAATTCCACAAGAACAGCCTTAGCGAAAAGCTTCTTGAAGGGAAAGATGTAACTCTGTGAGATGAATTAACAGAACAGAGAGCAGTTTCTCAGAAAGCTTCTTTCCAGTTTTGAACGGAAGATATTTCTTTTTTCACCATAGCCCTCTATGGGCTTCCAAATATCCTTTGGAAATTCCACAAGAAGAGCCTTAGCGAAAGGCTTCTTGAAGGGAAAGATGTAACTCTGTGAGATGAATTAACAGAACAGAGAGCAGTTTCTCTGAAAGCTTCTTTCCAGTTTTGAACGGAAGATATTTCCTGTTTCACCATAGCCCTCTATGGGCTTCCAAATATCCCTTTGCCAATTCCACAAGACTAGCCTAGACGAAAGGCTTCTTGAAGGGAAAGATGTATCTCTGTGAGATGAATTAACAGAACACAGAGCAGTTTCTCTGAAAGCTTCTTTCCAGTTTTGAACGGAAGATATTTCCTGTTTCACCATAGCCCTCTAAGGGATTCCAAATATCCCTTGGCCAATTCCACAAGAACAGGTTTAGCGAAATGCTTCTTGAAGGGAAAGATGTAACTCTGTGAGATGAATTAACAGAACACCTAGCAGTTTCTCAGAAAGCTTCTTTCAAGTTTCGAACGGAAGTTATTTCCTTTTTCACCATAGCCCTCTATGGGCTTCCAAATATCCCTTTGCCAATTCCACAAGAAAAGCGTCAGCGAAAGGCTTCTTGAAGGGAAAGATGTAACTCTGTGAGATGAATTAACAGAACACAGAGCAGTTTCTCAGAAAGCTTCTTTCCAGTTTTGAACGGAAGATATTTCCTTTTTCAACATAGCCTTCTATGGGCTTCCAAATATCCCTTTGCCAATTCCACAAGAACAGCCTTAGCGAAAGGCTTCCTGAAGGGAAAGATGTAACTCTGTGAGATGAATTAACGGAACACAGAGCAGTTTCTCAGAAAGCTTCTTTCCAGTTTTGAACGGAAGATACTTCCTTTTTCACCATAGCCCTCTATGGGCTTCCAAATATCCCTTTGCCATATCCACAAGAACAGCCTTAGGGAAAGTCTTTTGAAGGGAAAGATGTAACTCTGTGAGATGAATTAACAGAACTCAGAGCAGTTTCTCAGAAAGCTACTTTCCAGTTTTGAACGGAAGATATTTCCTTTTTCACCATAGCCCTCTAGGGGTTCCACATATCCCTTTGCCAATTCCACAAGAACAGCCTTAGCGAAAGGCTTCTTGAAGGGAAAGATATAACTCTGTGAGATGAATTAACAGAACACAGAGCAGTTCCTCAGAAAGCTTCTTTCCAGTTTTGAACGGAAGATATTTCCTTTTTCAACATAGCCTTCTAAGGGCTTCCAAATATCCCTTTGCCAATTCCACAAGAACAGCCTTAGCGAAAGTCTTTTGAAGGGAAAGATGTAACTCTGTGAGATGAATTAACAGAACACAGAGCAGTTTCTCAGAAAGCTTCTTTCCAGTTTTGAACGGAAGATATTTCCTGTTTCACCATAGCCCTCTATGGGCTTCCAAATATCCCTTTGCCAATTCCACAAGAAGAGCCTTAGCGAAAGGCTTCTTGAAGGGAAAGATGTAACTTTGTGAGATGAATTAAGAGAACACACAGCAGTTTCTCAGAAAGCTTCTTTCCAGTTTTGAACGGAAGATATTTCCTTTTTCACCATAGCCCTCTATGGGCTTCCAAATATCCCTTTGCCAATTCCACAAGAACTGCCTTAGAGAAAGGATTCCTGAAGAGAAAGATGTAACCCTGTGAGATGAATTAACAGAACACAGAGCAGTTTCTCAGAAAGCTTCTTTCCCGTTTTGAACGGAAGATATTTCCTATTTCACCATAGCCCTCTATGGGCTTCCAAATATCCCTTTGCCAATTCCACAAGAACAGCCTTAGCGAAAGGCTTCTTGAAGGGAAAGATGTAACTCTGTGAGATGAATTAACAGAACACAGAGCAGTTTCTCAGAAAGCTTCTTTCCAGTTTTGAACGGAAGATATTTCCTTTTTCAACATAGCCTTCTATGGGCTTCCAAATATCCCTTTGCCAATTCCACAAGAACAGCCTTAGCGAAAGGCTTCCTGAAGGGAAAGATGTAACTCTGTGAGATGAATTAACAGAACACAGCAGTTTCTCAGAAAGCTTCTTTCCAGTTTTGAACGGAAGATACTTCCCTTTTCACCATAGCCCTCTATGGGCTTCTAAATATCCCTTTGCCAATTCCACAAGAACAGCCTTAGCGAAAGTCTTTTGAAGGGAAAGATGTAACTCTGTGAGATGAATTAACAGAACACAGAGCAGTTTCTCAGAAAGCTTCTTTCCAGTTTTGAACGGAAGATATTTCCTTTTTCACCATAGCCCTCTATGGGCTTCCAAATATCCCTTTGCCAATTCCACAAGAACAGCCTTAGCGAAAGGTTTCTTGAAGGGAAAGATGTAACTCTGTGAGATGAATTAACAGAACACAGAGCAGTTTCTCTGAAAGCTTCTTTCCAGTTTTGAACGGAAGATATTTCCTTTTTCACCATAGCCCACTATGGGCTTCCAAATATCCCTTTGCCAATTCCACAAGAACAGCCATAGCGAAAGGCTTCTTGAAGGGAACGATGTAACTCTGTGAGTTGAATTAACAGAACACAGAGCAGTTTCTCAGAAAGCTTCTTTCCAGTTTCGAACGGAAGATATTTCCTTTTTCACCATAGCCCTCTATGGGCTTCCAAATATCCCTTTGCCAATTCCACAAGAACAGCCTTAGCGAAAGGCTTCTTGAAGGGAAAGATGTAACTCTTTGAGATGAATTAAGAGAACACAGAGCAGTTTCTCAGAAAGCTTCTCTCCAGTTTTGAACGGAAGATATTTCCTGTTTCACCATAGCCCTCTATGGGCTTCCAAGTATCCCTTTGCCAATTCCAGAAGAACAGCCTTAGCGAAAGGCTTCTTGAAGGGAGAGATGTAACTCTGTGAGATGAATTAACAGAGCACTGAGCAGTTTCTCAGAAAGCTTCCTTCCAGTTCTGAACGGAAGATATTTCCTTTTTCACCATATCCCTCTATGGGTTTCCAAATATCCCTTTGCCAATTCCACAAGAACAGCCTTGGCGAAAGGCTTCTTGAAGGGAAAGATGTAACTCTGTGAGATGAATTAACAGAACACAGAGAAGTTTCTCAGAAAGTTTCTTTCCAGTTCTGAACGGAAGATATTTCCTTTTTCAACATAGCTCTCTGTGGCCTTCCATATATCCCTTTGCCAATTCCACAAGAACAGCCTTAGCGAAAAGCTTCTTGAAGGGAAAGATGTAACTCTGTGAGATGAATTAACAGAACAGAGAGCAGTTTCTCAGGAAGCTTCTTTCCAGTTTTGAACGGAAGATATTTCGTTTTTCACCATAGTCCTCTATGGGCTTCCAAATATCCTTTGGAAATTCCACAATAACAGCCTTAGCGAAAGGCTTCTTGAAGGGAAAGATTTAACTCTGTGAGATGAATTAACAGAACAGAGAGCAGTTTCTCAGAAGGCTTCTTTCCAGTTTTGAACGGAAGATATTACCTGTTTCACCATAGCCCTCTATGGGCTTCCAAATATCCCTTTGCCAATTCCACAAGAACAGCCTTGGCGAAAGGCTTCTTGAAGGGAAAGATGTAACTCTGTGAGATGAATTAACAGAACACAGAGCAGTTCCTCAGAAAGTTTCTTTCCAGTTTTGAACGGAAGATGTTTCCTTTTTCAACATAGCCTTCTAAGGGCTTCCAAATATCCCTTTGCCAATTCCACAAGAACAGCCTTAGCGAAAGGCCTCATGAAGGGAAAGATGTAACATTGTGAGATGAATTAAGAGAACACAGAGCAGTTTCTCAGAAAGCTTCTTTCCAGTTTGGAACGGAAGATATTTCCTTTTTCACCCTAGCCCTCCATCGGCTTCCAAATATCCCTTTGCCAATTCCACAAGAACAGTCTTAGCGAAAGGCTTCTAGAAAGATGTAACTCTGCGAGAAGAATTAACAGAACGCAGAGCAGTTTCTCAGAAAGCTTCCTTCCAGTTTTGAACGGAAGATATTTCCTTTTTCACCATAGCCCTCTAAGGACTTCCAAATATCCCTTTGCCAATTCCACAAGAACAGCCTTAGCGAAAGTCTTCCTGAGGGGAAAGATGTAACTCTGTGAGATGAATTAACAGAACACAGAACAGTTTCTCAGAAAGCTTCTGTCCAGTTTTGAACGGAAGATATTTCCTGTTTCACCATAGCCCTCTATGGGCTTCCAAATATCCCTTTGCCAATTCCACAAGAACAGCTTTAGCGAAAGGTTTCTTGAAGGGAAAGATGTAACTCTGTGAGATGAATTAAGAGAACACAGAGCAGTTTCTCAGAAAGCTTCTTTCCAGTTTTGAACGGAAGATATTTCCTTTTTCACCATAGCCCTCTATGGGCTTCCAAATATCCCTTTGCCAAGTCCACAAAAACAGCCTTAGCGAAAGGCTTCTTGAAGGGAAAGATGTAACTCTGTGAGATGAACAAAGAGAACACAGAGCAGTTTCTCAGAAAGCTTCTTTCCAGTTTTGAACGGAAGATACTTCCTTTTTCAACATAGCCTTCTATGGGCTTCCAAATATCCCTTTGCCAATTCCACAAGAACAGCCTTAGCGAAAGGCTTCCTGAAGGGAAAGATGTAACTCTGTGAGATGAGTTAACAGAACACAGCAGTTTCTCAGAAAGCTTCTTTCCAGTTTTGAACGGAAGATACTTCCTTTTTCACCATAGCCCTCTATGGGCTTCCAAATATCCCTTTGCCAATTCCACAAGAACAGCCTTAGCGAAAGGCTTCTTGAAGGGAATGATGTAACTATGTGAGATGAATTAACAGAACACAGAGCAGTTACTCAGAAAGCTTCTTTCCAGTTTTGAACGGAAGATATTTCCTGTTTCACCATAGCCCTCTAAGGGCTTCCAAATATCCCTTTGCCAATTCCACAAGAACAGCCTTAGCGAAAGGCTTCTTGAAGGGAAAGATGTAACTTTGTGAGATGAATTAAGAAAACACAGAGCAGTTTCTCGGAAAGCTTCTTTCCAGTTTTGAACGGAAGATATTTCCTTTTTCACCATAGCCGTCTATGGGCTTCCCAATATCCCTGTGCCAATTCCACAAGAACAGCCTTTTAACTCTGCGAGAAGAATTAACAGAACACAGAGCCGTTTCTCAGAAAGCTTCTTTCCAGTTTGGAACGGAAGGTATTTCCTTTTTCCCCATAGCCCTGTATGGGCTTCCAAATATCCCTTTGCCAATTCCACAAGAACAGCCTTAGCGAAAGGCTTCTTGAACGGAAAGATGTAACTCTTTGAGATGAATTAACAGAACACAGAGCAGTTTCTCAGAAAGCTTCTTTCAAGTTTCGAACGGAAGATATTTCCTTTTTCGCCATAGCCCTCTATGGGCTTCCAAATATCCCTTTGCCAATTCCACAAGGACAGACTTAGCGAAAGGCTTCGTGAAGGGAAAGATGTAACTCTGTGAGATGAATTAACAGAACACAGAGCAGTTTCTCAGAAAGCTTCTTTCCAGTTTCGAACGGAAGATATTTCCTTTTTCACCATAGCCCTCTATGGGCTTCCAAATATCCCTTTGCCAATTCCACAAGAACAGCCATAGCGAAAGGCTTCTTGAAGGGAACGATGTAACTCTGTGAGTTGAATTAACAGAACACAGAGCAGTTTCTCAGAAAGCTTCTTTCCAGTTTCGAACGGAAAATATTTCCTTTTTCACCATAGCCCTCTATGGGCTTCCAAATATCCCTTTGCCAATTCCACAAGAACAGCCTTAGCGAAAGGCCTCTTGAAGGGAAAGATGTAACTCTTTGAGATGAATTAAGAGAACACAGAGCAGTTTCTCAGAAAGCTTCTTTCCAGTTTTGAACGGAAGATATTTCCTGTTTCACCATAGCCCTCTATGGGGTTCCAAGTATCCCTTTGCCAATTCCAGAAGAACAGCCTTAGCGAAAGGCTTCTTGAAGGGAGAGATGTAACTCTGTGAGATGAATTAACAAAGCACTGAGCAGTTTCTCAGAAAGCTTCCTTCCAGTTCTCAACGGAAGATATTTCCTTTTTCACCATATCCCTCTATGGGCTTCCAAATATCCCTTTGCCAAATCCACAAGAACAGCCTTAGCGAAAGGCTTCCTGAAGGGAAAGATGTAACTCTGTGAGATGAATTAACAGAACACAGAGAAGTTTCTCAGAAAGTTTCTTTCCAGTTCTGAACGGAAGATATTTCCTTTTTCAACATAGCTCTCTGTGGCCTTCCAAATATCCCTTTGCCAATTCCACAAGAACAGCCTTAGCGAAAAGCTTCTTGAAGGGAAAGATGTAACTCTGTGAGATGAATTAACAGAACAGAGAGCAGTTTCTCAGAAAGCTTCTTTCCAGTTTTGAACGGAAGATATTTCTTTTTTCACCATAGCCCTCTATGGGCTTCCAAATATCCTTTGGAAATTCCACAAGAAGAGCCTTAGCGAAAGGCTTCTTGAAGGGAAAGATGTAACTCTGTGAGATGAATTAACAGAACAGAGAGCAGTTTCTCTGAAAGCTTCTTTCCAGTTTTGAACGGAAGATAATTCCTGTTTCACCATAGCCCTCTATGGGCTTCCAAATATCCCTTTGCCAATTCCACAAGACTAGCCTAGACGAAAGGCTTCTTGAAGGGAAAGATGTATCTCTGTGAGATGAATTAACAGAACACAGAGCAGTTTCTCTGAAAGCTTCTTTCCAGTTTTGAACGGAAGATATTTCCTGTTTCACCATAGCCCTCTAAGGGATTCCAAATATCCCTTGGCCAATTCCACAAGAACAGGTTTAGCGAAATGCTTCTTGAAGGGAAAGATGTAACTCTGTGAGATGAATTAACAGAACACCTAGCAGTTTCTCAGAAAGCTTCTTTCAAGTTTCGAACGGAAGTTATTTCCTTTTTCACCATAGCCCTCTATGGGCTTCCAAATATCCCTTTGCCAATTCCACAAGAAAAGCGTCAGCGAAAGGCTTCTTGAAGGGAAAGATGTAACTCTGTGAGATGAATTAACAGAACACAGAGCAGTTTCTCAGAAAGCTTCTTTCCAGTTTTGAACGGAAGATATTTCCTTTTTCAACATAGCCTTCTATGGGCTTCCAAATATCCCTTTGCCATATCCACAAGAACAGCCTTAGGGAAAGTCTTTTGAAGGGAAAGATGTAACTCTGTGAGATGAATTAACAGAACTCAGAGCAGTTTCTCAGAAAGCTACTTTCCAGTTTTGAACGGAAGATATTTCCTTTTTCACCATAGCCCTCTAGGGGTTCCACATATCCCTTTGCCAATTCCACAAGAACAGCCTTAGCGAAAGGCTTCTTGAAGGGAAAGATGTAACTCTGTGAGATGAATTAACAGAATACAGAGCAGTTCCTCAGAAAGCTTCTTTCCAGTTTTGAACGGAAGATATTTCCTTTTTCAACATAGCCTTCTAAGGGCTTCCAAATATCCCTTTGCCAATTCGACAAGAACAGCCTTAGCGAAAGTCTTTTGAAGGGAAAGATGTAACTCTGTGAGATGAATTAACAGAACACAGAGCAGTTTCTCAGAAAGCTTCTTTCCAGTTTTGAACGGAAGATATTTCCTGTTTCACCATAGCCCTCTATGGGCTTCCAAATATCCCTTTGCCAATTCCACAAGAAGAGCCTTAGCGAAAGGCTTCTTGAAGGGAAAGATGTAACTTTGTGAGATGAATTAAGAGAACACACAGCAGTTTCTCAGAAAGCTTCTTTCCAGTTTTGAACGGAAGATATTTCCTTTTTCACCATAGCCCTCTATGGGCTTCCAAATATCCCTTTGCCAATTCCACAAGAACTGCCTTAGAGAAAGGATTCCTGAAGAGAAAGATGTAACTCTGTGAGATGAATTAAGAGAACACAGAGCAGATTCTCAGAAAGCTTCTTTCCAGTTTTGAACGGAAGATATTTCCTATTTCACCATAGCCCTCTATGGGCTTCCAAATATCCCTTTGCCAATTCCACAAGAACAGCCTTAGCGAAAGGCTTCTTGAAGGGAAAGATGTAACTCTGTGAGATGAATTAACAGAACACAGAGCAGTTTCTCAGAAAGCTTCTTTCCAGTTTTGAACGGAAGATATTTCCTTTTTCAACATAGCCTTCTACGGGCTTCCAAATATCCCTTTGCCAATTCCACAAGAACAGCCTTAGCGAAAGGCTTCCTGAAGGGAAATATGTAACTCTGTGAGATGAATTAACAGAACACAGCAGTTTCTCAGAAAGCTTCTTTCCAGTTTTGAACGGAAGATACTTCCCTTTTCACCATAGCCCTCTATGGGCTTCTAAATATCCCTTTGCCAATTCCACAAGAACAGCCTTAGCGAAAGTCTTTTGAAGGGAAAGATGTAACTCTGTGAGATGAATTAACAGAACACAGAGCAGTTTCTCAGAAAGCTTCTTTCCAGTTTTGAACGGAAGATATTTCCTTTTTCACCATAGCCCTCTATGGGCTTCCAAATATCCCTTTGCCAATTCCACAAGAACAGCCTTAGCGAAAGGTTTCTTGAAGGGAAAGATGTAACTCTGTGAGATGAATTAACAGAACACAGAGCAGTTTCTCTGAAAGCTTCTTTCCAGTTTTGAACGGAAGATATTTCCTTTTTCACCATAGCCCACTATGGGCTTCCAAATATCCCTTTGCCAATTCCACAAGAACAGCCATAGCGAAAGGCTTCTTGAAGGGAACGATGCAACTCTGTGAGTTGAATTAACAGAACACAGAGCAGTTTCTCAGAAAGCTTCTTTCCAGTTTCGAACGGAAGATATTTCCTTTTTCACCATAGCCCTCTATGGGCTTCCAAATATCCCTTTGCCAATTCCACAAGAACAGCCTTAGCGAAAGGCTTCTTGAAAGGAAAGATGTAACTCTGTGAGATGAATTAACAGAACACAGAGCAGTTTCTCAGAAAGCTTCTCTCCAGTTTTGAACGGAAGATATTTCCTGTTTCACCATAGCCCTCTATGGGCTTCCAAGTATCCCTTTGCCAATTCCAGAAGAACAGCCTTAGCGAAAGGCTTCTTGAAGGGAGAGATGTAACTCTGTGAGATGAATTAACAGCGCACTGAGCAGTTTCTCAGAAAGCTTCCTTCCAGTTCTGAACGGAAGATATTTCCTTTTTCACCATATCCCTCTATGGTTTTCCAAATATCCCTTTGCCAATTCCAGAAGAACAGCCTTGGCGAAAGGCTTCTTGAAGGGAAAGATGTAACTCTGTGAGATGAATTAACAGAACACAGAGAAGTTTCTCAGAAAGTTTCTTTCCAGTTCTGAACGGAAGATATTTCCTTTTTCAACATAGCTCTCTGTGGCCTTCCATATATCCCTTTGCCAATTCCACAAGAACAGCCTTAGCGAAAAGCTTCTTGAAGGGAAAGATGTAACTCTGTGAGATGAATTAACAGAACAGAGAGCAGTTTCTCAGAAAGCTTCTTTCCAGTTTTGAACGGAAGATATTTCGTTTTTCACCATAGTCCTCTATGGGCTTCCAAATATCCTTTGGAAATTCCACAATAACAGCCTTAGCGAAAGGCTTCTTGAAGGGAAAGATGTAACTCTGTGAGATGAATTAACAGAACAGAGAGCAGTTTCTCTGAAGGCTTCTTTCCAGTTTTGAACGGAAGATATTACCTGTTTCACCATAGCCCTCTATGGGCTTCCAAATATCCCTTTGCCAATTCCACAAGAACAGCCTTGGCGAAAGGCTTCTTGAAGGGAAAGATGTAACTCTGTGAGATGAATTAACAGAACACAGAGCAGTTCCTCAGAAAGTTTCTTTCCAGTTTTGAACGGAAGATGTTTCCTTTTTCACCATAGCCCTCTATGGGCTTCCAAATATCCCTTTGCCAATACCACAAGAACAGCCTTAGCGAAAGGCTTCTTGAAGGGAAAGATGTAACTCTTTGAGATGAATTAACAGAACACAGAGCAGTTTCTCAGAAAGCTTCTTTCAACTTTCGAACGGAAGATATTTCCTTTTTCACCATAGCCCTCTATGGGCTTTCAAATATCCCTTTGCCAATTCCAGAAGAACAGACTTAGCGAAAGGCTTCTTGAAGGGAACGATGTAACTCTGTGAGTTGAATTAACAGAACACAGAGCAGTTTCTCAGAAAGCTTCTTTCCAGTATTGAACGGAAGATATTTCCTTTTTCACCATAGCCCTCTATGGGCTTCCAAATATCCCTTTGCCAATTCCACAAGAACAGCCTTAGCGAAAGGCTTCTTGAAGGGAAAGATGTAACTCTTTGAGATGAATTAAGAGAACACAGAGCAGTTTCTCAGAAAGCTTCTTTCCAGTTTTGAACGGAAGATATTTCCTTTTTCACCATAGCCCTCTATGGGGTTCCAAGTATCTCTTTGCCAATATCAGAAGAACAGCCTTAGCGAAAGGCTTCTTGAAGGGAGAGATGTAACTCTGTGAGATGAATTAACAAAGCACTGAGCAGTTTCTCAGAAAGCTTCCTTCCAGTTCTCAACGGAAGATATTTCCTTTTTCACCATATCCCTCTATGGGCTTCCAAATATCCCTTTGCCAAATCCACAAGAACAGCCTTAGCGAAAGGCTTCCTGAAGGGAAAGATGTAACTCTGTGAGATGAATTAACAGAACAGAGAGCAGTTTCTCTGAAAGCTTCTTTCCAGTTTTGAACGGAAGATATTTCCTGTTTCACCATAGCCCTCTATGGGCTTCCAAATATCCCTTTGCCAATTCCACAAGAACAGCCTAGACGAAAGGCTTCTTGAAGGGAAAGATGTATCTCTGTGAGATGAATTAACAGAACACAGAGCAGTTCCTCAGAAAGCTTCTTTCCAGTTTTGAACGGAAGATGTTTCCTTTTTCAACATAGCCTTCTAAGGGCTTCCAAATATCCCTTTGCCAATTCCACAAGAACAGCCTTAGCGAAAGGCTTCCTGAAGGGAAAGATGTAACTCTGTGAAATGAATTAACACAACACAGAGAAGTTTCTCAGAAAGCTTCTTTCCAGTTCTGGACGGAAGATATTTCCTTTTTCTACATAGCTCTCTGTGGCCTTACAAATATCCCTTTGCCAATTCCACAAGAACAGCCTTAGCGAAAGGCTTCTTGAAGGGAAAGATGTAACTCTGTGAGATGAATTAACAGAACACAGAGCATTTTCTCAGAAAGCTTCTTTCCAGTTTTGAACGGAAGATATTTCCTTTTTCACCATAGCCCTCTATGGGCTTCCAAATATCCCTTTGCCAATACCACAAGAACAGCCTTAGCGAAAGGCTTCTTGAAGGGAAAGATGTAACTCTGTGAGATGAATTAACAGAGCACAGAACAGTTTCTCTGAAAGCTTCTTTCCAGTTTTGAACGGAAGATATTTCCTGTTTCACCATAGCCCTCTAAGGGATTCAAAATATCCCTTGGCCAATTCCACAAGAACAGGTTTAGGGAAATGCTTCTTGAAGGGAAAGATGTAACTCTGTGAGATGAATTAACAGAACACCTAGCAGTTTCTCAGAAAGCTTCTTTCAAGTTTCGAACGGAAGATATTTCCTTTTTCACCATAGCCCTCTATGGGCTTCCAAATATCCCTTTGCCAATTCCACAAGAACAGCCTCAGCGAAAGGCTTCTTGAAGGGAAAGATGTAACTCTGTGAGATGAATTAACAGAACACAGAGCAGTTTCTCAGAAAGCTTCTTTCCAGTTTTGAACGGAAGATATTTCCTTTTTCACCATAGCCCTCTATGGGCTTCCAAATATCCCTTTGCCAATTCCACAAGAACAGCCTTAGCGAAAGGCTTCTTGAAGGGAAAGATGTAACTCTGTGAGATGAATTAACAGAACACAGAGCAGTTTCTCAGAAAGCTTCTTTCCAGTTTTGAAAGGAAGATATTTCCTTTTTCAACATAGCCTTCTATGGGCTTCCAAATATCCCTTTGCTAATTCCACAAGAACAGCCTTAGCGAAAGGCTTCCTGAAGGGAAAGATGTAACTCTGTGAGATGAATTAACAGAACACAGCAGTTTCTCAGAAAGCTTCTTTCCAGTTTGGAACGGAAGATACTTCCCTTTTCACCATAGCCCTCTATGGGCTTCCAAATATCCCTTTGCCAATTCCACAAGAACAGCCTTAGCGAAAGGCTTCTTGAAGGGAAAGATGTAACTTTGTGAGATGAATTAAGAGAACACACAGCAGTTTCTCAGAAAGCTTCTTTCCAGTTTTGAACGGAAGATATTTCCTTTTTCACCATAGCCGTCTATGGGCTTCCCAATATCCCTGTGCCAATTCCACAAGAACAGCCTTTTAACTCTGCGAGAAGAATTAACAGAACACAGAGCCGTTTCTCAGAAAGCTTCTTTCCAGTTTGGAACGGAAGGTATTTCCTTTTTCCCCATAGCCCTGTATGGGCTTCCAAATATCCCTTTGCCAATTCCACAAGAACAGCCTTAGCGAAAGGCTTCTTGAACGGAAAGATGTAACTCTTTGAGATGAATTAACAGAACACAGAGCAGTTTCTCAGAAAGCTTCTTTCAAGTTTCGAACCGAAGATATTTCCTTTTTCGCCATAGCCCTCTATGGGCTTCCAAATATCCCTTTGCCAATTCCACAAGAACAGACTTAGCGAAAGGCTTCTTGAAGGGAAAGATGTAACTCTGTGAGATGAATTAACAGAACACAGAGCAGTTTCTCAGAAAGCGTCTTTCCAGTTTCGAACGGAAGATTTTTCCTTTTTCACCATAGCCCTCTATGGGCTTCCAAATATCCCTTTGCCAATTCCACAAGAACAGCCATAGCGAAAGGCTTCTTGAAGGGAACGATGTAACTCTGTGAGTTGAATTAACAGAACACAGAGCAGTTTCTCAGAAAGCTTCTTTCCAGTTTCGAACGGAAAATATTTCCTTTTTCACCATAGCCCTCTATGGGCTTCCAAATATCCCTTTGCCAATTCCACAAGAACAGCCTTAGCGAAAGGCCTCTTGAAGGGAAAGATGTAACTCTTTGAGATGAATTAAGAGAACACAGAGCAGTTTCTCAGAAAGCTTCTTTCCAGTTTTGAACGGAAGATATTTCCTTTTTCACCATAGCCCTCTATGGGGTTCCAAGTATCCCTTTGCCAATTCCAGAAGAACAGCCTTAGCGAAAGTCTTCTTCAAGGGAGAGATGTAACTCTGTGAGATGAATTAACAAAGCACTGAGCAGTTTCTCAGAAAGCTTCCTTCCAGTTCTCAACGGAAGATATTTCCTTTTTCACCATATCCCTCTATGGGCTTCCAAATATCCCTTTGCCAAATCCACAAGAACAGCCTTAGCGAAAGTCTTTTGAAGGGAAAGATGTAACTCTGTGAGATGAATTAACAGAACACAGAGAAGTTTCTCAGAAAGTTTCTTTCCAGTTCTGAACGGAAGATATTTCCTTTTTCAACATAGCTCTCTGTGGCCTTCCAAATATCCCTTTGCCAATTCCACAAGAACAGCCTTAGCGAAAAGCTTCTTGAAGGGAAAGATGTAACTCTGTGAGATGAATTAACAGAACAGAGAGCAGTTTCTCAGAAAGCTTCTTTCCAGTTTTGAACGGAAGATATTTCTTTTTTCACCATAGCCCTCTATGGGCTTCCAAATATCCTTTGGAAATTCCACAAGAAGAGCCTTAGCGAAAGGCTTCTTGATGTTAAAGATGTAACTCTGTGAGATGAATTAACAGAACAGAGAGCAGTTTCTCTGAAAGCTTCTTTCCAGTTTTGAACGGAAGATATTTCCTGTTTCACCATAGCCCTCTATGGGCTTCCAAATATCCCTTTGCCAATTCCACAAGACTAGCCTAGACGAAAGGCTTCTTGAAGGGAAAGATGTATCTCTGTGAGATGAATTAACAGAACACAGAGCAGTTTCTCTGAAAGCTTCTTTCCAGTTTTGAACGGAAGATATTTCCTGTTTCACCATAGCCCTCTAAGGGATTCCAAATATCCCTTGGCCAATTCCACAAGAACAGGTTTAGCGAAATGCTTCTTGAAGGGAAAGATGTAACTCTGTGAGATGAATTAACAGAACACCTAGCAGTTTCTCAGAAAGCTTCTTTCAAGTTTCGAACGGAAGTTATTTCCTTTTTCACCATAGCCCTCTATGGGCTTCCAAATATCCCTTTGCCAATTCCACAAGAAAAGCGTCAGCGAAAGGCTTCTTGAAGGGAAAGATGTAACTCTGTGAGATGAATTAACAGAACACAGAGCAGTTTCTCAGAAAGCTTCTTTCCAGTTTTGAACGGAAGATATTTCCTTTTTCAACATAGCCTTCTATGGGCTTCCAAATATCCCTTTGCCAATTCCACAAGAACAGCCTTAGCGAAAGGCTTCCTGAAGGGAAAGATGTAACTCTGTGAGATGAATTAACGGAACACAGAGCAGTTTCTCAGAAAGCTTCTTTCCAGTTTTGAACGGAAGATACTTCCTTTTTCACCATAGCCCTCTATGGGCTTCCAAATATCCCTTTGCCATATCCACAAGAACAGCCTTAGGGAAAGTCTTTTGAAGGGAAAGATGTAACTCTGTGAGATGAATTAACAGAACTCAGAGCAGTTTCTCAGAAAGCTACTTTCCAGTTTTGAACGGAAGATATTTCCTTTTTCACCATAGCCCTCTATGGGCTTCCAAATATCCCTTTGCCAATTCCACAAGAACAGCCTTAGCGAAAGGTTTCTTGAAGGGAAAGATGTAACTCTGTGAGATGAATTAACAGAACACAGAGCAGTTTCTCTGAAAGCTTCTTTCCAGTTTTGAACGGAAGATATTTCCTTTTTCACCATAGCCCTCTATGGGCTTCCAATTATCCCTTTGCCAATTCCACAAGAACAGCCTTAGCGAAAGGCTTCTTGAAGATAAAGATGTAACTTTGTGAGATGAATTAAGAGAACACACAGCAGTTTCTTAGAAAGCTTCTTTCCAGTTTTGAACGGAAGATATTTCCTTTTTCACCATAGCCCTCTATGGGCTTGCAAATATCCCTTTGCCAATTCCACAAGGACAGCCTTAGCGAAAGGATTCCTGAAGAGAAAGATGTAACTCTGTGAGATGAATTAACAGAACACAGAGCAGTTTCTCAGAAAGCTTCTTTCCAGTTTTGAACGGATGATATTTCCTTTTTCACCTTAGCCCTCTATGGGCTTCCAAATATCCCTTTTCCAATTCCACAAGAACAGCCTTAGTGAAAGGCTTCTTGAAGGGAAAGATGTAACTCTGTGAGATGAATTAACAGAACACAGAGCAGTTTCTCAGAAAGCTTCTTTCCGTTTTGAACGAAAGATATTTCCTTTCTCACCATAGCCCTCTATGGGTTTCCAAATATCCCTTTGCCAATTCCACAAGAACAGCCGTAGCGAAAGGCTTCTTAAAGGGAAAGATGTAACTCTGTGAGATGAATTAACAGAACACAGAGCAGTTTCTCAGAAAGCTTCTTTCCAGTTCTGAACGGAAGATACTTCCTGTTTCACCATAGCCCTCTATGGGCTTCCAAATATCCCTTTGCCAATTCCACAAGAACAGCCTTAGCGAAAGGCCTCATGAAGGGAAAGATGTAACTTTGTGAGATGAATTAAGAGAACACAGAGCAGTTTCTCAGAAAGCTTCTTTCCAGTTTGGAACGGAAGATATTTCCTTTTTCACCATAGCCCTCCATCGGCTTCCAAATATCCCTTTGCCAATTCCACAAGAACAGTCTTAGCGAAAGGCTTCTTGAAAGATGTAACTCTGCGAGAAGAATTAACAGAACGCAGAGCAGTTTCTCAGAAAGCTTCCTTCCAGTTTTGAACGGAAGATATTTCCTTTTTCACCATAGCCCTCTAAGGACTTCCAAATATCCCTTTGCCAATTCCACAAGAACATCCTTAGCGAAAGTCTTCTTGAGGGGAAAGATGTAACTCTGTGAGATGAATTAACAGAACACAGAGCAGTTTCTCAGAAAGCTTCTGTCCAGTTTTGAACGGAAGATAATTCCTGTTTCACCATAGCCCTCTATGGGCTTCCAAATATCCCTTTGCCAATTCCACAAGAACAGCCGCAGCGAAAGGCTTCTTAAAGGGAAAGATGTAACTCTGTGAGATGAATTAACAGAACACAGAGCAGTTTCTCAGAAAGCTTCTTTCCAGTTCTGAACGGAAGATATTTCCTGTTTCACCATAGCCCTCTATGGGCTTCCAAATATCCCTTTGCCAATTCCACAAGAACAGCCTTAGCGAAAGGCCTCATGAAGGGAAAGATGTAACTTTGTGAGATGAATTAAGAGAACACAGAGCAGTTTCTCAGAAAGCTTCTTTCCAGTTTGGAACGGAAGATATTTCCTTTTTTACCATAGCCCTCCATCGGCTTCCAAATATCCCTTTGCCAATTCCACAAGAACAGTCTTAGCGAAAGGCTTCTTGAAAGATGTAACTCTGCGAGAAGAATTAACAGAACGCAGAGCAGTTTCTCAGAAAGCTTCCTTCCAGTTTTGAACGGAAGATATTTCCTTTTTCACCATAGCCCTCTAAGGACTTCCAAATATCCCTTTGCCAATTCCACAAGAACAGCCTTAGCGAAAGGCTTCTTGAGGGGAAAGATGTAACTCTGTGAGATGAATTAACAGAACACAGAGCAGTTTCTCAGAAAGCTTCTGTCCAGTTTTGAACGGAAGATATTTCCTGTTTCACCATAGCCCTCTATGGGCTTCCAAATATCCCTTTGCCAATTCCACAAGAACAGCTTTAGCGAAAGGTTTCTTGAAGGGAAAGATGTAACTCTGTGAGATGAATTAAGAGAACACAGAGCAGTTTCTCAGAAAGCTTCTTTCCAGTTTTGAACGGAAGATATTTCCTTTTTCACCATAGCCCTCTATGGGCTTCCAAATATCCCTTTGCCAATTCCACAAGAACAGCCTTAGCGAAAGGCTTCTTGAAGGGAAAGATGTAACTCTGTGAGATGAACAAAGAGAACACAGAGCAGTTTCTCAGAAAGCTTCTTTCCAGTTTTGAACGGAAGATATTTCCTTTTTCACCATAGACCTCTATGGGCTTCCAAATATCCCTTTGCCAATTTCACAAGAACAGCCTTAGCGAAAAGCTTCTTGAAGGGAAAGATGTAACTCTGTGAGATGAATTAACAGAACACAGAGCAGTTACTCAGAAAGCTTCTTTCCAGTTTTGAACAGAAGATATTTCCTGTTTCACCATAGCCCTCTAAGGGCTTCCAAATATCCCTTTGCCAATTCCACAAGAACAGCCTTAGCGAAAGGCTTCTTGAAGGGAAAGATGTAACTTTGTGAGATGAATTAAGAAAACACAGAGCAGTTTCTCAGAAAGCTTCTTTCCAGTTTTGAACGGAAGATATTTCCTTTTTCACCATAGTCGTCTATGGGCTTCCCAATATCCCTGTGCCAATTCCACAAGAACAGCCTTAGCGAAAGGCTTCTTTAAGGGAAAGATGTAACTCTGCGAGAAGAATTAACAGAACACAGAGCCGTTTCTCAGAAAGCTTCTTTCCAGTTTGGAACGGAAGGTATTTCCTTTTTCCCCATAGCCCTCTATGGGCTTCCAAATATCCCTTTGCCAATTCCACAAGAACAGCCTTAGCGAAAGGCTTCTTGAAGGGAAAGATGTAACTCTGTGAGATGAATTAACAGAACACTGAGCAGTTTCTCAGAAAGCTTCTTTCCAGTTCTGAACGGAAGATATTTCCTGTTTCACCCTAGCCCTCTATGGGCTTCCAAATATCCCTTTGCCAATTCCACAAGAACAGCCTTAGCGAAAGGATTCATGAAGGGAAAGATGTAACTTTGTGAGATGAATTAAGAGAACACAGAGCAGTTTCTGAGAAAGCTTCTTTCCAGTTTGGAACGGAAGATATTTCCTTTTTCACCATAGCCCTCCAACGGCTTCCAAATATCCCTTTGCCAATTCCACAAGAACAGCCTTAGCGAAAGGCTTCTTGAAGGGAAAGATGTAACTCTGTGAGATGAACAAAGAGAACACAGAGCAGTTTCTCAGAAAGCTTATTTCCAGTTTTGAACGGAAGATATTTCCTTTTTCACCATAGACCTCTATGGGATTCCAAATATCCCTTTGCCAATTCCACAAGAACAGCCTTAGGGAAAGTCTTTTGAAGGGAAAGATGTAACTCTGTGAGATGAATTAACAGAACACAGAGCAGTTTCTAAGAAAGCTTCTTTCCAGTTTTGAACGGAAGATATTTCCTTTTTCACCATAGCCCTCTAGGGGTTCCACATATCCCTTTGCCAATTCCACAAGATCAGCCTTAGCGAAAGGCTTCTTGAAGGGAAAGATGTAACTCTGTGAGATGAATTAACAGAACACAGAGCAGTTCCTCAGAAAGCTTCTTTCCAGTTTTGAACGGAGGATATTTCCTTTTTCAACATAGCCTTCTAAGGGCTTCCAAATATCCCTTTGCCAATTCCACAAGAACAGCCTTAGCGAAAGTCTTTTGAAGGGAAAGATGTAACTCTGTGAGATGAATTAACAGAACACAGAGCAGTTTCTCAGAAAGCTTCTTTCCAGTTTTGAACGGAAGATATTTCCTGTTTCACCATAGCCCTCTATGGGCTTCCAAATATCCCTTTGCCAATTCCACAAGAAGAGCCTTAGCGAAAGGCTTCTTGAAGGGAAAGATGTAACTTTGTGAGATGAATTAAGAGAACACACAGCAGTTTCTCAGAAAGCTTCTTTCCAGTTTTGAACGGAAGATATTTCCTTTTTCACCATAGCCCTCTATGGGCTTCCAAATATCCCTTTGCCAATTCCACAAGAACAGCCTTAGCGAAAGGATTCCTGAAGAGAAAGATGTAACTCTGTGAGATGAATTAACAGAACACAGAGCAGTTTCTCAGAAAGCTTCTTTCCAGTTTTGAACGGAAGATATTTCCTTTTTCACCATAGCCCTCTATGGGCTTCCAAATATCCCTTTGCCAATTCCACAAGAACAGCCTTAGCGAAAGGCTTCTTGAAGGGAAAGATGTAACTCTGTGAGATGAATTAACAGAACACAGAGCAGTTTCTCAGAAAGCTTCTTTCCAGTTTTGAAAGGAAGATATTTCCTTTTTCAACATAGCCTTCTATGGGCTTCCAAATATCCCTTTGCCAATTCCACAAGAACAGCCTTAGCGAAAGGCTTCCTGAAGGGAAAGATGTAACTCTGTGAGATGAATTAACAGAACACAGCAGTTTCTCAGAAAGCTTCTTTCCAGTTTGGAACGGAAGATACTTCCCTTTTCACCATAGCCCTCTATGGGCTTCCAAATATCCCTTTGCCAATTCCACAAGAACAGCCTTAGCGAAAGGCTTCTTGAAGGGAAAGATGTAACTTTGTGAGATGAATTAAGAGAACACACAGCAGTTTCTCAGAAAGCTTCTTTCCAGTTTTGAACGGAAGATATTTCCTTTTTCACCATAGCCGTCTATGGGCTTCCCAATATCCCTGTGCCAATTCCACAAGAACAGCCTTTTAACTCTGCGAGAAGAATTAACAGAACACAGAGCCGTTTCTCAGAAAGCTTCTTTCCAGTTTGGAACGGAAGGTATTTCCTTTTTCCCCATAGCCCTGTATGGGCTTCCAAATATCCCTTTGCCAATTCCACAAGAACAGCCTTAGCGAAAGGCTTCTTGAACGGAAAGATGTAACTCTTTGAGATGAATTAACAGAACACAGAGCAGTTTCTCAGAAAGCTTCTTTCAAGTTTCGAACCGAAGATATTTCCTTTTTCGCCATAGCCCTCTATGGGCTTCCAAATATCCCTTTGCCAATTCCACAAGAACAGCCTTAGCGAAAGGCTTCTTGAAGGGAAAGATGTAACTCTGTGAGATGAATTAACAGAACACAGAGCAGTTTCTCAGAAAGCTTCTTTCCAGTTTTGAAAGGAAGATATTTCCTTTTTCAACATAGCCTTCTATGGGCTTCCAAATATCCCTTTGCCAATTCCACAAGAACAGCCTTAGCGAAAGGCTTCCTGAAGGGAAAGATGTAACTCTGTGAGATGAATTAACAGAACACAGCAGTTTCTCAGAAAGCTTCTTTCCAGTTTGGAACGGAAGATACTTCCCTTTTCACCATAGCCCTCTATGGGCTTCCAAATATCCCTTTGCCAATTCCACAAGAACAGCCTTAGCGAAAGGCTTCTTGAAGGGAAAGATGTAACTTTGTGAGATGAATTAAGAGAACACACAGCAGTTTCTCAGAAAGCTTCTTTCCAGTTTTGAACGGAAGATATTTCCTTTTTCACCATAGCCGTCTATGGGCTTCCCAATATCCCTGTGCCAATTCCACAAGAACAGCCTTTTAACTCTGCGAGAAGAATTAACAGAACACAGAGCCGTTTCTCAGAAAGCTTCTTTCCAGTTTGGAACGGAAGGTATTTCCTTTTTCCCCATAGCCCTGTATGGGCTTCCAAATATCCCTTTGCCAATTCCACAAGAACAGCCTTAGCGAAAGGCTTCTTGAACGGAAAGATGTAACTCTTTGAGATGAATTAACAGAACACAGAGCAGTTTCTCAGAAAGCTTCTTTCAAGTTTCGAACCGAAGATATTTCCTTTTTCGCCATAGCCCTCTATGGGCTTCCAAATATCCCTTTGCCAATTCCACAAGAACAGACTTAGCGAAAGGCTTCTTGAAGGGAAAGATGTAACTCTGTGAGATGAATTAACAGAACACAGAGCAGTTTCTCAGAAAGCGTCTTTCCAGTTTCGAACGGAAGATTTTTCCTTTTTCACCATAGCCCTCTATGGGCTTCCAAATATCCCTTTGCCAATTCCACAAGAACAGCCATAGCGAAAGGCTTCTTGAAAGGAACGATGTAACTCTGTGAGTTGAATTAACAGAACACAGAGCAGTTTCTCAGAAAGCTTCTTTCCAGTTTCGAACGGAAAATATTTCCTTTTTCACCATAGCCCTCTATGGGCTTCCAAATATCCCTTTGCCAATTCCACAATAACAGCCTTAGCGAAAGGCCTCTTGAAGGGAAAGATGTAACTCTTTGAGATGAATTAAGAGAACACAGAGCAGTTTCTCAGAAAGCTTCTTTCCAGTTTTGAACGGAAGATATTTCCTTTTTCACCATAGCCCTCTATGGGGTTCCAAGTATCCCTTTGCCAATTCCAGAAGAACAGCCTTAGCGAAAGGCTTCTTGAAGGGAGAGATGTAACTCTGTGAGATGAATTAACAAAGCACTGAGCAGTTTCTCAGAAAGCTTCCTTCCAGTTCTCAACGGAAGATATTTCCTTTTTCACCATATCCCTCTATGGGCTTCCAAATATCCCTTTGCCAAATCCACAAGAACAGCCTTAGCGAAAGTCTTTTGAAGGGAAAGATGTAACTCTGTGAGATGAATTAACAGAACACAGAGAAGTTTCTCAGAAAGTTTCTTTCCAGTTCTGAACGGAAGATATTTCCTTTTTCAACATAGCTCTCTGTGGCCTTCCAAATATCCCTTTGCCAATTCCACAAGAACAGCCTTAGCGAAAAGCTTCTTGAAGGGAAAGATGTAACTCTGTGAGATGAATTAACAGAACAGAGAGCAGTTTCTCAGAAAGCTTCTTTCCAGTTTTGAACGGAAGATATTTCCTTTTTCACCATAGCCCTCTATGGGCTTCCAAATATCCTTTGGAAATTCCACAAGAAGAGCCTTAGCGAAAGGCTTCTTGAAGGGAAAGATGTAACTCTGTGAGATGAATTAACAGAACAGAGAGCAGTTTCTCTGAAAGCTTCTTTCCAGTTTTGAACGGAAGATATTTCCTGTTTCACCATAGCCCTCTATGGGCTTCCAAATATCCCTTTGCCAATTCCACAAGAATAGCCTAGACGAAAGGCTTCTTGAAGGGAAAGATGTATCTCTGTGAGATGAATTAACAGAACACAGAGCAGTTTCTCTGAAAGCTTCTTTCCAGTTTTGAACGGAAGATATTTCCTGTTTCACCATAGCCCTCTAAGGGATTCCAAATATCCCTTGGCCAATTCCACAAGAACAGGTTTAGCGAAATGCTTCTTAAAGGGAAAGATGTAACTCTGTGAGATGAATTAACAGAACACCTAGCAGTTTCTCAGAAAGCTTCTTTCAAGTTTCGAACGGAAGTTATTTCCTTTTTCACCATAGCCCTCTATGGGCTTCCAAATATCCCTTTGCCAATTCCACAAGAAAAGCGTCAGCGAAAGGCTTCTTGAAGGGAAAGATGTAACTCTGTGAGATGAATTAACAGAACACAGAGCAGTTTCTCAGAAAGCTTCTTTCCAGTTTTGAACGGAAGATATTTCCTTTTTCAACATAGCCTTCTATGGGCTTCCAAATATCCCTTTGCCAATTCCACAAGAACAGCCTTAGCGAAAGGCTTCCTGAAGGGAAAGATGTAACTCTGTGAGATGAATTAACGGAACACAGAGCAGTTTCTCAGAAAGCTTCTTTCCAGTTTTGAACGGAAGATACTTCCTTTTTCACCATAGCCCTCTATGGGCTTCCAAATATCCCTTTGCCATATCCACAAGAACAGCCTTAGGGAAAGTCTTTTGAAGGGAAAGATGTAACTCTGTGAGATGAATTAACAGAACTCAGAGCAGTTTCTCAGAAAGCTACTTTCCAGTTTTGAACGGAAGATATTTCCTTTTTCACCATAGCCCTCTAGGGGTTCCACATATCCCTTTGCCAATTCCACAAGAACAGCCTTAGCGAAAGGCTTCTTGAAGGGAAAGATATAACTCTGTGAGATGAATTAACAGAACACAGAGCAGTTCCTCAGAAAGCTTCTTTCCAGTTTTGAACGGAAGATATTTCCTTTTTCAACATAGCCTTCTAAGGGCTTCCAAATATCCCTTTGCCAATTCCACAAGAACAGCCTTAGCGAAAGTCTTTTGAAGGGAAAGATGTAACTCTGTGAGATGAATTAACAGAACACAGAGCAGTTTCTCAGAAAGCTTCTTTCCAGTTTTGAACGGAAGATATTTCC
This sequence comes from Chlorocebus sabaeus, assembly GCF_047675955.1. Lineage (NCBI taxonomy): Eukaryota > Metazoa > Chordata > Mammalia > Primates > Cercopithecidae > Chlorocebus > Chlorocebus sabaeus. The sequence continues at coordinate 1,010,920 of NW_027327859.1, forward strand.
TGTTTCACCATAGCCCTCTATGGGCTTCCAAATATCCCTTTGCCAATTCCACAAGAAGAGCCTTAGCGAAAGGCTTCTTGAAGGGAAAGATGTAACTTTGTGAGATGAATTAAGAGAACACACAGCAGTTTCTCAGAAAGCTTCTTTCCAGTTTTGAACGGAAGATATTTCCTTTTTCACAATAGCCCTCTATGGGCTTCCAAATATCCCTTTGCCAATTCCACAAGAACTGCCTTAGAGAAAGGATTCCTGAAGAGAAAGATGTAACCCTGTGAGATGAATTAACAGAACACAGAGCAGTTTCTCAGAAAGCTTCTTTCCCGTTTTGAACGGAAGATATTTCCTATTTCACCATAGCCCTCTATGGGCTTCCAAATATCCCTTTGCCAATTCCACAAGAACAGCCTTAGCGAAAGGCTTCTTGAAGGGAAAGATGTAACTCTGTGAGATGAATTAACAGAACACAGAGCAGTTTCTCAGAAAGCTTCTTTCCAGTTTTGAACGGAAGATATTTCCTTTTTCAACATAGCCTTCTATGGGCTTCCAAATATCCCTTTGCCAATTCCACAAGAACAGCCTTAGCGAAAGGCTTCCTGAAGGGAAAGATGTAACTCTGTGAGATGAATTAACAGAACACAGCAGTTTCTCAGAAAGCTTCTTTCCAGTTTTGAACGGAAGATACTTCCCTTTTCACCATAGCCCTCTATGGGCTTCTAAATATCCCTTTGCCAATTCCACAAGAACAGCCTTAGCGAAAGTCTTTTGAAGGGAAAGATGTAACTCTGTGAGATGAATTAACAGAACACAGAGCAGTTTCTCAGAAAGCTTCTTTCCAGTTTTGAACGGAAGATATTTCCTTTTTCACCATAGCCCTCTATGGGCTTCCAAATATCCCTTTGCCAATTCCACAAGAACAGCCTTAGCGAAAGGTTTCTTGAAGGGAAAGATGTAACTCTGTGAGATGAATTAACAGAACACAGAGCAGTTTCTCTGAAAGCTTCTTTCCAGTTTTGAACGGAAGATATTTCCTTTTTCACCATAGCCCACTATGGGCTTCCAAATATCCCTTTGCCAATTCCACAAGAACAGCCATAGCGAAAGGCTTCTTGAAGGGAACGATGTAACTCTGTGAGTTGAATTAACAGAACACAGAGCAGTTTCTCAGAAAGCTTCTTTCCAGTTTCGAACGGAAGATATTTCCTTTTTCACCATAGCCCTCTATGGGCTTCCAAATATCCCTTTGCCAATTCCACAAGAACAGCCTTAGCGAAAGGCTTCTTGAAGGGAAAGATGTAACTCTTTGAGATGAATTAAGAGAACACAGAGCAGTTTCTCAGAAAGCTTCTCTCCAGTTTTGAACGGAAGATATTTCCTGTTTCACCATAGCCCTCTATGGGCTTCCAAGTATCCCTTTGCCAATTCCAGAAGAACAGCCTTAGCGAAAGGCTTCTTGAAGGGAGAGATGTAACTCTGTGAGATGAATTAACAGAACACAGCAGTTTCTCAGAAAGCTTCTTTCCAGTTTGGAACGGAAGATACTTCCCTTTTCACCATAGCCCTCTATGGGCTTCCAAATATCCCTTTGCCAATTCCACAAGAACAGCCTTAGCGAAAGGCTTCTTGAAGGGAAAGATGTAACTTTGTGAGATGAATTAAGAGAACACACAGCAGTTTCTCAGAAAGCTTCTTTCCAGTTTTGAACGGAAGATATTTCCTTTTTCACCATAGCCGTCTATGGGCTTCCCAATATCCCTGTGCCAATTCCACAAGAACAGCCTTTTAACTCTGCGAGAAGAATTAACAGAACACAGAGCCGTTTCTCAGAAAGCTTCTTTCCAGTTTGGAACGGAAGGTATTTCCTTTTTCCCCATAGCCCTGTATGGGCTTCCAAATATCCCTTTGCCAATTCCACAAGAACAGCCTTAGCGAAAGGCTTCTTGAACGGAAAGATGTAACTCTTTGAGATGAATTAACAGAACACAGAGCAGTTTCTCAGAAAGCTTCTTTCAAGTTTCGAACCGAAGATATTTCCTTTTTCGCCATAGCCCTCTATGGGCTTCCAAATATCCCTTTGCCAATTCCACAAGAACAGCCTTAGCGAAAGGCTTCTTGAAGGGAAAGATGTAACTCTGTGAGATGAATTAACAGAACACAGAGCAGTTTCTCAGAAAGCTTCTTTCCAGTTTTGAAAGGAAGATATTTCCTTTTTCAACATAGCCTTCTATGGGCTTCCAAATATCCCTTAGCCAATTCCACAAGAACAGCCTTAGCGAAAGGCTTCCTGAAGGGAAAGATGTAACTCTGTGAGATGAATTAACAGAACACAGCAGTTTCTCAGAAAGCTTCTTTCCAGTTTGGAACGGAAGATACTTCCCTTTTCACCATAGCCCTCTATGGGCTTCCAAATATCCCTTTGCCAATTCCACAAGAACAGCCTTAGCGAAAGGCTTCTTGAAGGGAAAGATGTAACTTTGTGAGATGAATTAAGAGAACACACAGCAGTTTCTCAGAAAGCTTCTTTCCAGTTTTGAACGGAAGATATTTCCTTTTTCACCATAGCCGTCTATGGGCTTCCCAATATCCCTGTGCCAATTCCACAAGAACAGCCTTTTAACTCTGCGAGAAGAATTAACAGAACACAGAGCCGTTTCTCAGAAAGCTTCTTTCCAGTTTGGAACGGAAGGTATTTCCTTTTTCCCCATAGCCCTGTATGGGCTTCCAAATATCCCTTTGCCAATTCCACAAGAACAGCCTTAGCGAAAGGCTTCTTGAACGGAAAGATGTAACTCTTTGAGATGAATTAACAGAACACAGAGCAGTTTCTCAGAAAGCTTCTTTCAAGTTTCGAACCGAAGATATTTCCTTTTTCGCCATAGCCCTCTATGGGCTTCCAAATATCCCTTTGCCAATTCCACAAGAACAGACTTAGCGAAAGGCTTCTTGAAGGGAAAGATGTAACTCTGTGAGATGAATTAACAGAACACAGAGCAGTTTCTCAGAAAGCGTCTTTCCAGTTTCGAACGGAAGATTTTTCCTTTTTCACCATAGCCCTCTATGGGCTTCCAAATATCCCTTTGCCAATTCCACAAGAACAGCCATAGCGAAAGGCTTCTTGAAAGGAACGATGTAACTCTGTGAGTTGAATTAACAGAACACAGAGCAGTTTCTCAGAAAGCTTCTTTCCAGTTTCGAACGGAAAATATTTCCTTTTTCACCATAGCCCTCTATGGGCTTCCAAATATCCCTTTGCCAATTCCACAATAACAGCCTTAGCGAAAGGCCTCTTGAAGGGAAAGATGTAACTCTTTGAGATGAATTAAGAGAACACAGAGCAGTTTCTCAGAAAGCTTCTTTCCAGTTTTGAACGGAAGATATTTCCTTTTTCACCATAGCCCTCTATGGGGTTCCAAGTATCCCTTTGCCAATTCCAGAAGAACAGCCTTAGCGAAAGGCTTCTTGAAGGGAGAGATGTAACTCTGTGAGATGAATTAACAAAGCACTGAGCAGTTTCTCAGAAAGCTTCCTTCCAGTTCTCAACGGAAGATATTTCCTTTTTCACCATATCCCTCTATGGGCTTCCAAATATCCCTTTGCCAAATCCACAAGAACAGCCTTAGCGAAAGTCTTTTGAAGGGAAAGATGTAACTCTGTGAGATGAATTAACAGAACACAGAGAAGTTTCTCAGAAAGTTTCTTTCCAGTTCTGAACGGAAGATATTTCCTTTTTCAACATAGCTCTCTGTGGCCTTCCAAATATCCCTTTGCCAATTCCACAAGAACAGCCTTAGCGAAAAGCTTCTTGAAGGGAAAGATGTAACTCTGTGAGATGAATTAACAGAACAGAGAGCAGTTTCTCAGAAAGCTTCTTTCCAGTTTTGAACGGAAGATATTTCTTTTTTCACCATAGCCCTCTATGGGCTTCCAAATATCCTTTGGAAATTCCACAAGAAGAGCCTTAGCGAAAGGCTTCTTGAAGGGAAAGATGTAACTCTGTGAGATGAATTAACAGAACAGAGAGCAGTTTCTCTGAAAGCTTCTTTCCAGTTTTGAACGGAAGATATTTCCTGTTTCACCATAGCCCTCTATGGGCTTCCAAATATCCCTTTGCCAATTCCACAAGACTAGCCTAGACGAAAGGCTTCTTGAAGGGAAAGATGTATCTCTGTGAGATGAATTAACAGAACACAGAGCAGTTTCTCTGAAAGCTTCTTTCCAGTTTTGAACGGAAGATATTTCCTGTTTCACCATAGCCCTCTAAGGGATTCCAAATATCCCTTGGCCAATTCCACAAGAACAGGTTTAGCGAAATGCTTCTTGAAGGGAAAGATGTAACTCTGTGAGATGAATTAACAGAACACCTAGCAGTTTCTCAGAAAGCTTCTTTCAAGTTTCGAACGGAAGTTATTTCCTTTTTCACCATAGCCCTCTATGGGCTTCCAAATATCCCTTTGCCAATTCCACAAGAAAAGCGTCAGCGAAAGGCTTCTTGAAGGGAAAGATGTAACTCTGTGAGATGAATTAACAGAACACAGAGCAGTTTCTCAGAAAGCTTCTTTCCAGTTTTGAACGGAAGATATTTCCTTTTTCAACATAGCCTTCTATGGGCTTCCAAATATCCCTTTGCCAATTCCACAAGAACAGCCTTAGCGAAAGGCTTCCTGAAGGGAAAGATGTAACTCTGTGAGATGAATTAACGGAACACAGAGCAGTTTCTCAGAAAGCTTCTTTCCAGTTTTGAACGGAAGATACTTCCTTTTTCACCATAGCCCTCTATGGGCTTCCAAATATCCCTTTGCCATATCCACAAGAACAGCCTTAGGGAAAGTCTTTTGAAGGGAAAGATGTAACTCTGTGAGATGAATTAACAGAACTCAGAGCAGTTTCTCAGAAAGCTACTTTCCAGTTTTGAACGGAAGATATTTCCTTTTTCACCATAGCCCTCTAGGGGTTCCACATATCCCTTTGCCAATTCCACAAGAACAGCCTTAGCGAAAGGCTTCTTGAAGGGAAAGATATAACTCTGTGAGATGAATTAACAGAACACAGAGCAGTTCCTCAGAAAGCTTCTTTCCAGTTTTGAACGGAAGATATTTCCTTTTTCAACATAGCCTTCTAAGGGCTTCCAAATATCCCTTTGCCAATTCCACAAGAACAGCCTTAGCGAAAGTCTTTTGAAGGGAAAGATGTAACTCTGTGAGATGAATTAACAGAACACAGAGCAGTTTCTCAGAAAGCTTCTTTCCAGTTTTGAACGGAAGATATTTCCTGTTTCACCATAGCCCTCTATGGGCTTCCAAATATCCCTTTGCCAATTCCACAAGAAGAGCCTTAGCGAAAGGCTTCTTGAAGGGAAAGATGTAACTTTGTGAGATGAATTAAGAGAACACACAGCAGTTTCTCAGAAAGCTTCTTTCCAGTTTTGAACGGAAGATATTTCCTTTTTCACCATAGCCCTCTATGGGCTTCCAAATATCCCTTTGCCAATTCCACAAGAACTGCCTTAGAGAAAGGATTCCTGAAGAGAAAGATGTAACCCTGTGAGATGAATTAACAGAACACAGAGCAGTTTCTCAGAAAGCTTCTTTCCCGTTTTGAACGGAAGATATTTCCTATTTCACCATAGCCCTCTATGGGCTTCCAAATATCCCTTTGCCAATTCCACAAGAACAGCCTTAGCGAAAGGCTTCTTGAAGGGAAAGATGTAACTCTGTGAGATGAATTAACAGAACACAGAGCAGTTTCTCAGAAAGCTTCTTTCCAGTTTTGAACGGAAGATATTTCCTTTTTCAACATAGCCTTCTATGGGCTTCCAAATATCCCTTTGCCAATTCCACAAGAACAGCCTTAGCGAAAGGCTTCCTGAAGGGAAAGATGTAACTCTGTGAGATGAATTAACAGAACACAGCAGTTTCTCAGAAAGCTTCTTTCCAGTTTTGAACGGAAGATACTTCCCTTTTCACCATAGCCCTCTATGGGCTTCTAAATATCCCTTTGCCAATTCCACAAGAACAGCCTTAGCGAAAGTCTTTTGAAGGGAAAGATGTAACTCTGTGAGATGAATTAACAGAACACAGAGCAGTTTCTCAGAAAGCTTCTTTCCAGTTTTGAACGGAAGATATTTCCTTTTTCACCATAGCCCTCTATGGGCTTCCAAATATCCCTTTGCCAATTCCACAAGAACAGCCTTAGCGAAAGGTTTCTTGAAGGGAAAGATGTAACTCTGTGAGATGAATTAACAGAACACAGAGCAGTTTCTCTGAAAGCTTCTTTCCAGTTTTGAACGGAAGATATTTCCTTTTTCACCATAGCCCACTATGGGCTTCCAAATATCCCTTTGCCAATTCCACAAGAACAGCCATAGCGAAAGGCTTCTTGAAGGGAACGATGTAACTCTGTGAGTTGAATTAACAGAACACAGAGCAGTTTCTCAGAAAGCTTCTTTCCAGTTTCGAACGGAAGATATTTCCTTTTTCACCATAGCCCTCTATGGGCTTCCAAATATCCCTTTGCCAATTCCACAAGAACAGCCTTAGCGAAAGGCTTCTTGAAGGGAAAGATGTAACTCTTTGAGATGAATTAAGAGAACACAGAGCAGTTTCTCAGAAAGCTTCTCTCCAGTTTTGAACGGAAGATATTTCCTGTTTCACCATAGCCCTCTATGGGCTTCCAAGTATCCCTTTGCCAATTCCAGAAGAACAGCCTTAGCGAAAGGCTTCTTGAAGGGAGAGATGTAACTCTGTGAGATGAATTAACAGAGCACTGAGCAGTTTCTCAGAAAGCTTCCTTCCAGTTCTGAACGGAAGATATTTCCTTTTTCACCATATCCCTCTATGGGTTTCCAAATATCCCTTTGCCAATTCCACAAGAACAGCCTTGGCGAAAGGCTTCTTGAAGGGAAAGATGTAACTCTGTGAGATGAATTAACAGAACACAGAGAAGTTTCTCAGAAAGTTTCTTTCCAGTTCTGAACGGAAGATATTTCCTTTTTCAACATAGCTCTCTGTGGCCTTCCATATATCCCTTTGCCAATTCCACAAGAACAGCCTTAGCGAAAAGCTTCTTGAAGGGAAAGATGTAACTCTGTGAGATGAATTAACAGAACAGAGAGCAGTTTCTCAGGAAGCTTCTTTCCAGTTTTGAACGGAAGATATTTCGTTTTTCACCATAGTCCTCTATGGGCTTCCAAATATCCTTTGGAAATTCCACAATAACAGCCTTAGCGAAAGGCTTCTTGAAGGGAAAGATTTAACTCTGTGAGATGAATTAACAGAACAGAGAGCAGTTTCTCAGAAGGCTTCTTTCCAGTTTTGAACGGAAGATATTACCTGTTTCACCATAGCCCTCTATGGGCTTCCAAATATCCCTTTGCCAATTCCACAAGAACAGCCTTGGCGAAAGGCTTCTTGAAGGGAAAGATGTAACTCTGTGAGATGAATTAACAGAACACAGAGCAGTTCCTCAGAAAGTTTCTTTCCAGTTTTGAACGGAAGATGTTTCCTTTTTCAACATAGCCTTCTAAGGGCTTCCAAATATCCCTTTGCCAATTCCACAAGAACAGCCTTAGCGAAAGGCCTCATGAAGGGAAAGATGTAACATTGTGAGATGAATTAAGAGAACACAGAGCAGTTTCTCAGAAAGCTTCTTTCCAGTTTGGAACGGAAGATATTTCCTTTTTCACCCTAGCCCTCCATCGGCTTCCAAATATCCCTTTGCCAATTCCACAAGAACAGTCTTAGCGAAAGGCTTCTAGAAAGATGTAACTCTGCGAGAAGAATTAACAGAACGCAGAGCAGTTTCTCAGAAAGCTTCCTTCCAGTTTTGAACGGAAGATATTTCCTTTTTCACCATAGCCCTCTAAGGACTTCCAAATATCCCTTTGCCAATTCCACAAGAACAGCCTTAGCGAAAGTCTTCCTGAGGGGAAAGATGTAACTCTGTGAGATGAATTAACAGAACACAGAACAGTTTCTCAGAAAGCTTCTGTCCAGTTTTGAACGGAAGATATTTCCTGTTTCACCATAGCCCTCTATGGGCTTCCAAATATCCCTTTGCCAATTCCACAAGAACAGCTTTAGCGAAAGGTTTCTTGAAGGGAAAGATGTAACTCTGTGAGATGAATTAAGAGAACACAGAGCAGTTTCTCAGAAAGCTTCTTTCCAGTTTTGAACGGAAGATATTTCCTTTTTCACCATAGCCCTCTATGGGCTTCCAAATATCCCTTTGCCAAGTCCACAAAAACAGCCTTAGCGAAAGGCTTCTTGAAGGGAAAGATGTAACTCTGTGAGATGAACAAAGAGAACACAGAGCAGTTTCTCAGAAAGCTTCTTTCCAGTTTTGAACGGAAGATACTTCCTTTTTCAACATAGCCTTCTATGGGCTTCCAAATATCCCTTTGCCAATTCCACAAGAACAGCCTTAGCGAAAGGCTTCCTGAAGGGAAAGATGTAACTCTGTGAGATGAGTTAACAGAACACAGCAGTTTCTCAGAAAGCTTCTTTCCAGTTTTGAACGGAAGATACTTCCTTTTTCACCATAGCCCTCTATGGGCTTCCAAATATCCCTTTGCCAATTCCACAAGAACAGCCTTAGCGAAAGGCTTCTTGAAGGGAATGATGTAACTATGTGAGATGAATTAACAGAACACAGAGCAGTTACTCAGAAAGCTTCTTTCCAGTTTTGAACGGAAGATATTTCCTGTTTCACCATAGCCCTCTAAGGGCTTCCAAATATCCCTTTGCCAATTCCACAAGAACAGCCTTAGCGAAAGGCTTCTTGAAGGGAAAGATGTAACTTTGTGAGATGAATTAAGAAAACACAGAGCAGTTTCTCGGAAAGCTTCTTTCCAGTTTTGAACGGAAGATATTTCCTTTTTCACCATAGCCGTCTATGGGCTTCCCAATATCCCTGTGCCAATTCCACAAGAACAGCCTTTTAACTCTGCGAGAAGAATTAACAGAACACAGAGCCGTTTCTCAGAAAGCTTCTTTCCAGTTTGGAACGGAAGGTATTTCCTTTTTCCCCATAGCCCTGTATGGGCTTCCAAATATCCCTTTGCCAATTCCACAAGAACAGCCTTAGCGAAAGGCTTCTTGAACGGAAAGATGTAACTCTTTGAGATGAATTAACAGAACACAGAGCAGTTTCTCAGAAAGCTTCTTTCAAGTTTCGAACGGAAGATATTTCCTTTTTCGCCATAGCCCTCTATGGGCTTCCAAATATCCCTTTGCCAATTCCACAAGGACAGACTTAGCGAAAGGCTTCGTGAAGGGAAAGATGTAACTCTGTGAGATGAATTAACAGAACACAGAGCAGTTTCTCAGAAAGCTTCTTTCCAGTTTCGAACGGAAGATATTTCCTTTTTCACCATAGCCCTCTATGGGCTTCCAAATATCCCTTTGCCAATTCCACAAGAACAGCCATAGCGAAAGGCTTCTTGAAGGGAACGATGTAACTCTGTGAGTTGAATTAACAGAACACAGAGCAGTTTCTCAGAAAGCTTCTTTCCAGTTTCGAACGGAAAATATTTCCTTTTTCACCATAGCCCTCTATGGGCTTCCAAATATCCCTTTGCCAATTCCACAAGAACAGCCTTAGCGAAAGGCCTCTTGAAGGGAAAGATGTAACTCTTTGAGATGAATTAAGAGAACACAGAGCAGTTTCTCAGAAAGCTTCTTTCCAGTTTTGAACGGAAGATATTTCCTGTTTCACCATAGCCCTCTATGGGGTTCCAAGTATCCCTTTGCCAATTCCAGAAGAACAGCCTTAGCGAAAGGCTTCTTGAAGGGAGAGATGTAACTCTGTGAGATGAATTAACAAAGCACTGAGCAGTTTCTCAGAAAGCTTCCTTCCAGTTCTCAACGGAAGATATTTCCTTTTTCACCATATCCCTCTATGGGCTTCCAAATATCCCTTTGCCAAATCCACAAGAACAGCCTTAGCGAAAGGCTTCCTGAAGGGAAAGATGTAACTCTGTGAGATGAATTAACAGAACACAGAGAAGTTTCTCAGAAAGTTTCTTTCCAGTTCTGAACGGAAGATATTTCCTTTTTCAACATAGCTCTCTGTGGCCTTCCAAATATCCCTTTGCCAATTCCACAAGAACAGCCTTAGCGAAAAGCTTCTTGAAGGGAAAGATGTAACTCTGTGAGATGAATTAACAGAACAGAGAGCAGTTTCTCAGAAAGCTTCTTTCCAGTTTTGAACGGAAGATATTTCTTTTTTCACCATAGCCCTCTATGGGCTTCCAAATATCCTTTGGAAATTCCACAAGAAGAGCCTTAGCGAAAGGCTTCTTGAAGGGAAAGATGTAACTCTGTGAGATGAATTAACAGAACAGAGAGCAGTTTCTCTGAAAGCTTCTTTCCAGTTTTGAACGGAAGATAATTCCTGTTTCACCATAGCCCTCTATGGGCTTCCAAATATCCCTTTGCCAATTCCACAAGACTAGCCTAGACGAAAGGCTTCTTGAAGGGAAAGATGTATCTCTGTGAGATGAATTAACAGAACACAGAGCAGTTTCTCTGAAAGCTTCTTTCCAGTTTTGAACGGAAGATATTTCCTGTTTCACCATAGCCCTCTAAGGGATTCCAAATATCCCTTGGCCAATTCCACAAGAACAGGTTTAGCGAAATGCTTCTTGAAGGGAAAGATGTAACTCTGTGAGATGAATTAACAGAACACCTAGCAGTTTCTCAGAAAGCTTCTTTCAAGTTTCGAACGGAAGTTATTTCCTTTTTCACCATAGCCCTCTATGGGCTTCCAAATATCCCTTTGCCAATTCCACAAGAAAAGCGTCAGCGAAAGGCTTCTTGAAGGGAAAGATGTAACTCTGTGAGATGAATTAACAGAACACAGAGCAGTTTCTCAGAAAGCTTCTTTCCAGTTTTGAACGGAAGATATTTCCTTTTTCAACATAGCCTTCTATGGGCTTCCAAATATCCCTTTGCCATATCCACAAGAACAGCCTTAGGGAAAGTCTTTTGAAGGGAAAGATGTAACTCTGTGAGATGAATTAACAGAACTCAGAGCAGTTTCTCAGAAAGCTACTTTCCAGTTTTGAACGGAAGATATTTCCTTTTTCACCATAGCCCTCTAGGGGTTCCACATATCCCTTTGCCAATTCCACAAGAACAGCCTTAGCGAAAGGCTTCTTGAAGGGAAAGATGTAACTCTGTGAGATGAATTAACAGAATACAGAGCAGTTCCTCAGAAAGCTTCTTTCCAGTTTTGAACGGAAGATATTTCCTTTTTCAACATAGCCTTCTAAGGGCTTCCAAATATCCCTTTGCCAATTCGACAAGAACAGCCTTAGCGAAAGTCTTTTGAAGGGAAAGATGTAACTCTGTGAGATGAATTAACAGAACACAGAGCAGTTTCTCAGAAAGCTTCTTTCCAGTTTTGAACGGAAGATATTTCCTGTTTCACCATAGCCCTCTATGGGCTTCCAAATATCCCTTTGCCAATTCCACAAGAAGAGCCTTAGCGAAAGGCTTCTTGAAGGGAAAGATGTAACTTTGTGAGATGAATTAAGAGAACACACAGCAGTTTCTCAGAAAGCTTCTTTCCAGTTTTGAACGGAAGATATTTCCTTTTTCACCATAGCCCTCTATGGGCTTCCAAATATCCCTTTGCCAATTCCACAATAACAGCCTTAGCGAAAGGCCTCTTGAAGGGAAAGATGTAACTCTTTGAGATGAATTAAGAGAACACAGAGCAGTTTCTCAGAAAGCTTCTTTCCAGTTTTGAACGGAAGATATTTCCTTTTTCACCATAGCCCTCTATGGGGTTCCAAGTATCCCTTTGCCAATTCCAGAAGAACAGCCTTAGCGAAAGGCTTCTTGAAGGGAGAGATGTAACTCTGTGAGATGAATTAACAAAGCACTGAGCAGTTTCTCAGAAAGCTTCCTTCCAGTTCTCAACGGAAGATATTTCCTTTTTCACCATATCCCTCTATGGGCTTCCAAATATCCCTTTGCCAAATCCACAAGAACAGCCTTAGCGAAAGTCTTTTGAAGGGAAAGATGTAACTCTGTGAGATGAATTAACAGAACACAGAGAAGTTTCTCAGAAAGTTTCTTTCCAGTTCTGAACGGAAGATATTTCCTTTTTCAACATAGCTCTCTGTGGCCTTCCAAATATCCCTTTGCCAATTCCACAAGAACAGCCTTAGCGAAAAGCTTCTTGAAGGGAAAGATGTAACTCTGTGAGATGAATTAACAGAACAGAGAGCAGTTTCTCAGAAAGCTTCTTTCCAGTTTTGAACGGAAGATATTTCTTTTTTCACCATAGCCCTCTATGGGCTTCCAAATATCCTTTGGAAATTCCACAAGAAGAGCCTTAGCGAAAGGCTTCTTGAAGGGAAAGATGTAACTCTGTGAGATGAATTAACAGAACAGAGAGCAGTTTCTCTGAAAGCTTCTTTCCAGTTTTGAACGGAAGATATTTCCTGTTTCACCATAGCCCTCTATGGGCTTCCAAATATCCCTTTGCCAATTCCACAAGACTAGCCTAGACGAAAGGCTTCTTGAAGGGAAAGATGTATCTCTGTGAGATGAATTAACAGAACACAGAGCAGTTTCTCTGAAAGCTTCTTTCCAGTTTTGAACGGAAGATATTTCCTGTTTCACCATAGCCCTCTAAGGGATTCCAAATATCCCTTGGCCAATTCCACAAGAACAGGTTTAGCGAAATGCTTCTTGAAGGGAAAGATGTAACTCTGTGAGATGAATTAACAGAACACCTAGCAGTTTCTCAGAAAGCTTCTTTCAAGTTTCGAACGGAAGTTATTTCCTTTTTCACCATAGCCCTCTATGGGCTTCCAAATATCCCTTTGCCAATTCCACAAGAAAAGCGTCAGCGAAAGGCTTCTTGAAGGGAAAGATGTAACTCTGTGAGATGAATTAACAGAACACAGAGCAGTTTCTCAGAAAGCTTCTTTCCAGTTTTGAACGGAAGATATTTCCTTTTTCAACATAGCCTTCTATGGGCTTCCAAATATCCCTTTGCCAATTCCACAAGAACAGCCTTAGCGAAAGGCTTCCTGAAGGGAAAGATGTAACTCTGTGAGATGAATTAACGGAACACAGAGCAGTTTCTCAGAAAGCTTCTTTCCAGTTTTGAACGGAAGATACTTCCTTTTTCACCATAGCCCTCTATGGGCTTCCAAATATCCCTTTGCCATATCCACAAGAACAGCCTTAGGGAAAGTCTTTTGAAGGGAAAGATGTAACTCTGTGAGATGAATTAACAGAACTCAGAGCAGTTTCTCAGAAAGCTACTTTCCAGTTTTGAACGGAAGATATTTCCTTTTTCACCATAGCCCTCTAGGGGTTCCACATATCCCTTTGCCAATTCCACAAGAACAGCCTTAGCGAAAGGCTTCTTGAAGGGAAAGATATAACTCTGTGAGATGAATTAACAGAACACAGAGCAGTTCCTCAGAAAGCTTCTTTCCAGTTTTGAACGGAAGATATTTCCTTTTTCAACATAGCCTTCTAAGGGCTTCCAAATATCCCTTTGCCAATTCCACAAGAACAGCCTTAGCGAAAGTCTTTTGAAGGGAAAGATGTAACTCTGTGAGATGAATTAACAGAACACAGAGCAGTTTCTCAGAAAGCTTCTTTCCAGTTTTGAACGGAAGATATTTCCTGTTTCACCATAGCCCTCTATGGGCTTCCAAATATCCCTTTGCCAATTCCACAAGAAGAGCCTTAGCGAAAGGCTTCTTGAAGGGAAAGATGTAACTTTGTGAGATGAATTAAGAGAACACACAGCAGTTTCTCAGAAAGCTTCTTTCCAGTTTTGAACGGAAGATATTTCCTTTTTCACCATAGCCCTCTATGGGCTTCCAAATATCCCTTTGCCAATTCCACAAGAACTGCCTTAGAGAAAGGATTCCTGAAGAGAAAGATGTAACCCTGTGAGATGAATTAACAGAACACAGAGCAGTTTCTCAGAAAGCTTCTTTCCCGTTTTGAACGGAAGATATTTCCTATTTCACCATAGCCCTCTATGGGCTTCCAAATATCCCTTTGCCAATTCCACAAGAACAGCCTTAGCGAAAGGCTTCTTGAAGGGAAAGATGTAACTCTGTGAGATGAATTAACAGAACACAGAGCAGTTTCTCAGAAAGCTTCTTTCCAGTTTTGAACGGAAGATATTTCCTTTTTCAACATAGCCTTCTATGGGCTTCCAAATATCCCTTTGCCAATTCCACAAGAACAGCCTTAGCGAAAGGCTTCCTGAAGGGAAAGATGTAACTCTGTGAGATGAATTAACAGAACACAGCAGTTTCTCAGAAAGCTTCTTTCCAGTTTTGAACGGAAGATACTTCCCTTTTCACCATAGCCCTCTATGGGCTTCTAAATATCCCTTTGCCAATTCCACAAGAACAGCCTTAGCGAAAGTCTTTTGAAGGGAAAGATGTAACTCTGTGAGATGAATTAACAGAACACAGAGCAGTTTCTCAGAAAGCTTCTTTCCAGTTTTGAACGGAAGATATTTCCTTTTTCACCATAGCCCTCTATGGGCTTCCAAATATCCCTTTGCCAATTCCACAAGAACAGCCTTAGCGAAAGGTTTCTTGAAGGGAAAGATGTAACTCTGTGAGATGAATTAACAGAACACAGAGCAGTTTCTCTGAAAGCTTCTTTCCAGTTTTGAACGGAAGATATTTCCTTTTTCACCATAGCCCACTATGGGCTTCCAAATATCCCTTTGCCAATTCCACAAGAACAGCCATAGCGAAAGGCTTCTTGAAGGGAACGATGTAACTCTGTGAGTTGAATTAACAGAACACAGAGCAGTTTCTCAGAAAGCTTCTTTCCAGTTTCGAACGGAAGATATTTCCTTTTTCACCATAGCCCTCTATGGGCTTCCAAATATCCCTTTGCCAATTCCACAAGAACAGCCTTAGCGAAAGGCTTCTTGAAGGGAAAGATGTAACTCTTTGAGATGAATTAAGAGAACACAGAGCAGTTTCTCAGAAAGCTTCTCTCCAGTTTTGAACGGAAGATATTTCCTGTTTCACCATAGCCCTCTATGGGCTTCCAAGTATCCCTTTGCCAATTCCAGAAGAACAGCCTTAGCGAAAGGCTTCTTGAAGGGAGAGATGTAACTCTGTGAGATGAATTAACAGAGCACTGAGCAGTTTCTCAGAAAGCTTCCTTCCAGTTCTGAACGGAAGATATTTCCTTTTTCACCATATCCCTCTATGGGTTTCCAAATATCCCTTTGCCAATTCCACAAGAACAGCCTTGGCGAAAGGCTTCTTGAAGGGAAAGATGTAACTCTGTGAGATGAATTAACAGAACACAGAGAAGTTTCTCAGAAAGTTTCTTTCCAGTTCTGAACGGAAGATATTTCCTTTTTCAACATAGCTCTCTGTGGCCTTCCATATATCCCTTTGCCAATTCCACAAGAACAGCCTTAGCGAAAAGCTTCTTGAAGGGAAAGATGTAACTCTGTGAGATGAATTAACAGAACAGAGAGCAGTTTCTCAGGAAGCTTCTTTCCAGTTTTGAACGGAAGATATTTCGTTTTTCACCATAGTCCTCTATGGGCTTCCAAATATCCTTTGGAAATTCCACAATAACAGCCTTAGCGAAAGGCTTCTTGAAGGGAAAGATTTAACTCTGTGAGATGAATTAACAGAACAGAGAGCAGTTTCTCAGAAGGCTTCTTTCCAGTTTTGAACGGAAGATATTACCTGTTTCACCATAGCCCTCTATGGGCTTCCAAATATCCCTTTGCCAATTCCACAAGAACAGCCTTGGCGAAAGGCTTCTTGAAGGGAAAGATGTAACTCTGTGAGATGAATTAACAGAACACAGAGCAGTTCCTCAGAAAGTTTCTTTCCAGTTTTGAACGGAAGATGTTTCCTTTTTCAACATAGCCTTCTAAGGGCTTCCAAATATCCCTTTGCCAATTCCACAAGAACAGCCTTAGCGAAAGGCCTCATGAAGGGAAAGATGTAACATTGTGAGATGAATTAAGAGAACACAGAGCAGTTTCTCAGAAAGCTTCTTTCCAGTTTGGAACGGAAGATATTTCCTTTTTCACCCTAGCCCTCCATCGGCTTCCAAATATCCCTTTGCCAATTCCACAAGAACAGTCTTAGCGAAAGGCTTCTAGAAAGATGTAACTCTGCGAGAAGAATTAACAGAACGCAGAGCAGTTTCTCAGAAAGCTTCCTTCCAGTTTTGAACGGAAGATATTTCCTTTTTCACCATAGCCCTCTAAGGACTTCCAAATATCCCTTTGCCAATTCCACAAGAACAGCCTTAGCGAAAGTCTTCCTGAGGGGAAAGATGTAACTCTGTGAGATGAATTAACAGAACACAGAACAGTTTCTCAGAAAGCTTCTGTCCAGTTTTGAACGGAAGATATTTCCTGTTTCACCATAGCCCTCTATGGGCTTCCAAATATCCCTTTGCCAATTCCACAAGAACAGCTTTAGCGAAAGGTTTCTTGAAGGGAAAGATGTAACTCTGTGAGATGAATTAAGAGAACACAGAGCAGTTTCTCAGAAAGCTTCTTTCCAGTTTTGAACGGAAGATATTTCCTTTTTCACCATAGCCCTCTATGGGCTTCCAAATATCCCTTTGCCAAGTCCACAAAAACAGCCTTAGCGAAAGGCTTCTTGAAGGGAAAGATGTAACTCTGTGAGATGAACAAAGAGAACACAGAGCAGTTTCTCAGAAAGCTTCTTTCCAGTTTTGAACGGAAGATACTTCCTTTTTCAACATAGCCTTCTATGGGCTTCCAAATATCCCTTTGCCAATTCCACAAGAACAGCCTTAGCGAAAGGCTTCCTGAAGGGAAAGATGTAACTCTGTGAGATGAGTTAACAGAACACAGCAGTTTCTCAGAAAGCTTCTTTCCAGTTTTGAACGGAAGATACTTCCTTTTTCACCATAGCCCTCTATGGGCTTCCAAATATCCCTTTGCCAATTCCACAAGAACAGCCTTAGCGAAAGGCTTCTTGAAGGGAATGATGTAACTATGTGAGATGAATTAACAGAACACAGAGCAGTTACTCAGAAAGCTTCTTTCCAGTTTTGAACGGAAGATATTTCCTGTTTCACCATAGCCCTCTAAGGGCTTCCAAATATCCCTTTGCCAATTCCACAAGAACAGCCTTAGCGAAAGGCTTCTTGAAGGGAAAGATGTAACTTTGTGAGATGAATTAAGAAAACACAGAGCAGTTTCTCGGAAAGCTTCTTTCCAGTTTTGAACGGAAGATATTTCCTTTTTCACCATAGCCGTCTATGGGCTTCCCAATATCCCTGTGCCAATTCCACAAGAACAGCCTTTTAACTCTGCGAGAAGAATTAACAGAACACAGAGCCGTTTCTCAGAAAGCTTCTTTCCAGTTTGGAACGGAAGGTATTTCCTTTTTCCCCATAGCCCTGTATGGGCTTCCAAATATCCCTTTGCCAATTCCACAAGAACAGCCTTAGCGAAAGGCTTCTTGAACGGAAAGATGTAACTCTTTGAGATGAATTAACAGAACACAGAGCAGTTTCTCAGAAAGCTTCTTTCAAGTTTCGAACGGAAGATATTTCCTTTTTCGCCATAGCCCTCTATGGGCTTCCAAATATCCCTTTGCCAATTCCACAAGGACAGACTTAGCGAAAGGCTTCGTGAAGGGAAAGATGTAACTCTGTGAGATGAATTAACAGAACACAGAGCAGTTTCTCAGAAAGCTTCTTTCCAGTTTCGAACGGAAGATATTTCCTTTTTCACCATAGCCCTCTATGGGCTTCCAAATATCCCTTTGCCAATTCCACAAGAACAGCCATAGCGAAAGGCTTCTTGAAGGGAACGATGTAACTCTGTGAGTTGAATTAACAGAACACAGAGCAGTTTCTCAGAAAGCTTCTTTCCAGTTTCGAACGGAAAATATTTCCTTTTTCACCATAGCCCTCTATGGGCTTCCAAATATCCCTTTGCCAATTCCACAAGAACAGCCTTAGCGAAAGGCCTCTTGAAGGGAAAGATGTAACTCTTTGAGATGAATTAAGAGAACACAGAGCAGTTTCTCAGAAAGCTTCTTTCCAGTTTTGAACGGAAGATATTTCCTGTTTCACCATAGCCCTCTATGGGGTTCCAAGTATCCCTTTGCCAATTCCAGAAGAACAGCCTTAGCGAAAGGCTTCTTGAAGGGAGAGATGTAACTCTGTGAGATGAATTAACAAAGCACTGAGCAGTTTCTCAGAAAGCTTCCTTCCAGTTCTCAACGGAAGATATTTCCTTTTTCACCATATCCCTCTATGGGCTTCCAAATATCCCTTTGCCAAATCCACAAGAACAGCCTTAGCGAAAGGCTTCCTGAAGGGAAAGATGTAACTCTGTGAGATGAATTAACAGAACACAGAGAAGTTTCTCAGAAAGTTTCTTTCCAGTTCTGAACGGAAGATATTTCCTTTTTCAACATAGCTCTCTGTGGCCTTCCAAATATCCCTTTGCCAATTCCACAAGAACAGCCTTAGCGAAAAGCTTCTTGAAGGGAAAGATGTAACTCTGTGAGATGAATTAACAGAACAGAGAGCAGTTTCTCAGAAAGCTTCTTTCCAGTTTTGAACGGAAGATATTTCTTTTTTCACCATAGCCCTCTATGGGCTTCCAAATATCCTTTGGAAATTCCACAAGAAGAGCCTTAGCGAAAGGCTTCTTGAAGGGAAAGATGTAACTCTGTGAGATGAATTAACAGAACAGAGAGCAGTTTCTCTGAAAGCTTCTTTCCAGTTTTGAACGGAAGATAATTCCTGTTTCACCATAGCCCTCTATGGGCTTCCAAATATCCCTTTGCCAATTCCACAAGACTAGCCTAGACGAAAGGCTTCTTGAAGGGAAAGATGTATCTCTGTGAGATGAATTAACAGAACACAGAGCAGTTTCTCTGAAAGCTTCTTTCCAGTTTTGAACGGAAGATATTTCCTGTTTCACCATAGCCCTCTAAGGGATTCCAAATATCCCTTGGCCAATTCCACAAGAACAGGTTTAGCGAAATGCTTCTTGAAGGGAAAGATGTAACTCTGTGAGATGAATTAACAGAACACCTAGCAGTTTCTCAGAAAGCTTCTTTCAAGTTTCGAACGGAAGTTATTTCCTTTTTCACCATAGCCCTCTATGGGCTTCCAAATATCCCTTTGCCAATTCCACAAGAAAAGCGTCAGCGAAAGGCTTCTTGAAGGGAAAGATGTAACTCTGTGAGATGAATTAACAGAACACAGAGCAGTTTCTCAGAAAGCTTCTTTCCAGTTTTGAACGGAAGATATTTCCTTTTTCAACATAGCCTTCTATGGGCTTCCAAATATCCCTTTGCCATATCCACAAGAACAGCCTTAGGGAAAGTCTTTTGAAGGGAAAGATGTAACTCTGTGAGATGAATTAACAGAACTCAGAGCAGTTTCTCAGAAAGCTACTTTCCAGTTTTGAACGGAAGATATTTCCTTTTTCACCATAGCCCTCTAGGGGTTGCACATATCCCTTTGCCAATTCCACAAGAACAGCCTTAGCGAAAGGCTTCTTGAAGGGAAAGATGTAACTCTGTGAGATGAATTAACAGAATACAGAGCAGTTCCTCAGAAAGCTTCTTTCCAGTTTTGAACGGAAGATATTTCCTTTTTCAACATAGCCTTCTAAGGGCTTCCAAATATCCCTTTGCCAATTCGACAAGAACAGCCTTAGCGAAAGTCTTTTGAAGGGAAAGATGTAACTCTGTGAGATGAATTAACAGAACACAGAGCAGTTTCTCAGAAAGCTTCTTTCCAGTTTTGAACGGAAGATATTTCCTGTTTCACCATAGCCCTCTATGGGCTTCCAAATATCCCTTTGCCAATTCCACAAGAAGAGCCTTAGCGAAAGGCTTCTTGAAGGGAAAGATGTAACTTTGTGAGATGAATTAAGAGAACACACAGCAGTTTCTCAGAAAGCTTCTTTCCAGTTTTGAACGGAAGATATTTCCTTTTTCACCATAGCCCTCTATGGGCTTCCAAATATCCCTTTGCCAATTCCACAAGAACTGCCTTAGAGAAAGGATTCCTGAAGAGAAAGATGTAACTCTGTGAGATGAATTAAGAGAACACAGAGCAGATTCTCAGAAAGCTTCTTTCCAGTTTTGAACGGAAGATATTTCCTATTTCACCATAGCCCTCTATGGGCTTCCAAATATCCCTTTGCCAATTCCACAAGAACAGCCTTAGCGAAAGGCTTCTTGAAGGGAAAGATGTAACTCTGTGAGATGAATTAACAGAACACAGAGCAGTTTCTCAGAAAGCTTCTTTCCAGTTTTGAACGGAAGATATTTCCTTTTTCAACATAGCCTTCTACGGGCTTCCAAATATCCCTTTGCCAATTCCACAAGAACAGCCTTAGCGAAAGGCTTCCTGAAGGGAAATATGTAACTCTGTGAGATGAATTAACAGAACACAGCAGTTTCTCAGAAAGCTTCTTTCCAGTTTTGAACGGAAGATACTTCCCTTTTCACCATAGCCCTCTATGGGCTTCTAAATATCCCTTTGCCAATTCCACAAGAACAGCCTTAGCGAAAGTCTTTTGAAGGGAAAGATGTAACTCTGTGAGATGAATTAACAGAACACAGAGCAGTTTCTCAGAAAGCTTCTTTCCAGTTTTGAACGGAAGATATTTCCTTTTTCACCATAGCCCTCTATGGGCTTCCAAATATCCCTTTGCCAATTCCACAAGAACAGCCTTAGCGAAAGGTTTCTTGAAGGGAAAGATGTAACTCTGTGAGATGAATTAACAGAACACAGAGCAGTTTCTCTGAAAGCTTCTTTCCAGTTTTGAACGGAAGATATTTCCTTTTTCACCATAGCCCACTATGGGCTTCCAAATATCCCTTTGCCAATTCCACAAGAACAGCCATAGCGAAAGGCTTCTTGAAGGGAACGATGCAACTCTGTGAGTTGAATTAACAGAACACAGAGCAGTTTCTCAGAAAGCTTCTTTCCAGTTTCGAACGGAAGATATTTCCTTTTTCACCATAGCCCTCTATGGGCTTCCAAATATCCCTTTGCCAATTCCACAAGAACAGCCTTAGCGAAAGGCTTCTTGAAAGGAAAGATGTAACTCTGTGAGATGAATTAACAGAACACAGAGCAGTTTCTCAGAAAGCTTCTCTCCAGTTTTGAACGGAAGATAT
The DNA here is from genome assembly GCF_047675955.1 of Chlorocebus sabaeus. Lineage (NCBI taxonomy): Eukaryota > Metazoa > Chordata > Mammalia > Primates > Cercopithecidae > Chlorocebus > Chlorocebus sabaeus. Next base: position 1,032,086 of record NW_027327859.1, read on the forward strand.
TTCCTGTTTCACCATAGCCCTCTATGGGCTTCCAAGTATCCCTTTGCCAATTCCAGAAGAACAGCCTTAGCGAAAGGCTTCTTGAAGGGAGAGATGTAACTCTGTGAGATGAATTAACAGCGCACTGAGCAGTTTCTCAGAAAGCTTCCTTCCAGTTCTGAACGGAAGATATTTCCTTTTTCACCATATCCCTCTATGGTTTTCCAAATATCCCTTTGCCAATTCCAGAAGAACAGCCTTGGCGAAAGGCTTCTTGAAGGGAAAGATGTAACTCTGTGAGATGAATTAACAGAACACAGAGAAGTTTCTCAGAAAGTTTCTTTCCAGTTCTGAACGGAAGATATTTCCTTTTTCAACATAGCTCTCTGTGGCCTTCCATATATCCCTTTGCCAATTCCACAAGAACAGCCTTAGCGAAAAGCTTCTTGAAGGGAAAGATGTAACTCTGTGAGATGAATTAACAGAACAGAGAGCAGTTTCTCAGAAAGCTTCTTTCCAGTTTTGAACGGAAGATATTTCGTTTTTCACCATAGTCCTCTATGGGCTTCCAAATATCCTTTGGAAATTCCACAATAACAGCCTTAGCGAAAGGCTTCTTGAAGGGAAAGATGTAACTCTGTGAGATGAATTAACAGAACAGAGAGCAGTTTCTCTGAAGGCTTCTTTCCAGTTTTGAACGGAAGATATTACCTGTTTCACCATAGCCCTCTATGGGCTTCCAAATATCCCTTTGCCAATTCCACAAGAACAGCCTTGGCGAAAGGCTTCTTGAAGGGAAAGATGTAACTCTGTGAGATGAATTAACAGAACACAGAGCAGTTCCTCAGAAAGTTTCTTTCCAGTTTTGAACGGAAGATGTTTCCTTTTTCACCATAGCCCTCTATGGGCTTCCAAATATCCCTTTGCCAATACCACAAGAACAGCCTTAGCGAAAGGCTTCTTGAAGGGAAAGATGTAACTCTTTGAGATGAATTAACAGAACACAGAGCAGTTTCTCAGAAAGCTTCTTTCAACTTTCGAACGGAAGATATTTCCTTTTTCACCATAGCCCTCTATGGGCTTTCAAATATCCCTTTGCCAATTCCAGAAGAACAGACTTAGCGAAAGGCTTCTTGAAGGGAACGATGTAACTCTGTGAGTTGAATTAACAGAACACAGAGCAGTTTCTCAGAAAGCTTCTTTCCAGTATTGAACGGAAGATATTTCCTTTTTCACCATAGCCCTCTATGGGCTTCCAAATATCCCTTTGCCAATTCCACAAGAACAGCCTTAGCGAAAGGCTTCTTGAAGGGAAAGATGTAACTCTTTGAGATGAATTAAGAGAACACAGAGCAGTTTCTCAGAAAGCTTCTTTCCAGTTTTGAACGGAAGATATTTCCTTTTTCACCATAGCCCTCTATGGGGTTCCAAGTATCTCTTTGCCAATATCAGAAGAACAGCCTTAGCGAAAGGCTTCTTGAAGGGAGAGATGTAACTCTGTGAGATGAATTAACAAAGCACTGAGCAGTTTCTCAGAAAGCTTCCTTCCAGTTCTCAACGGAAGATATTTCCTTTTTCACCATATCCCTCTATGGGCTTCCAAATATCCCTTTGCCAAATCCACAAGAACAGCCTTAGCGAAAGGCTTCCTGAAGGGAAAGATGTAACTCTGTGAGATGAATTAACAGAACAGAGAGCAGTTTCTCTGAAAGCTTCTTTCCAGTTTTGAACGGAAGATATTTCCTGTTTCACCATAGCCCTCTATGGGCTTCCAAATATCCCTTTGCCAATTCCACAAGAACAGCCTAGACGAAAGGCTTCTTGAAGGGAAAGGTGTATCTCTGTGAGATGAATTAACAGAACACAGAGCAGTTCCTCAGAAAGCTTCTTTCCAGTTTTGAACGGAAGATGTTTCCTTTTTCAACATAGCCTTCTAAGGGCTTCCAAATATCCCTTTGCCAATTCCACAAGAACAGCCTTAGCGAAAGGCTTCCTGAAGGGAAAGATGTAACTCTGTGAAATGAATTAACACAACACAGAGAAGTTTCTCAGAAAGCTTCTTTCCAGTTCTGGACGGAAGATATTTCCTTTTTCTACATAGCTCTCTGTGGCCTTACAAATATCCCTTTGCCAATTCCACAAGAACAGCCTTAGCGAAAGGCTTCTTGAAGGGAAAGATGTAACTCTGTGAGATGAATTAACAGAACACAGAGCATTTTCTCAGAAAGCTTCTTTCCAGTTTTGAACGGAAGATATTTCCTTTTTCACCATAGCCCTCTATGGGCTTCCAAATATCCCTTTGCCAATACCACAAGAACAGCCTTAGCGAAAGGCTTCTTGAAGGGAAAGATGTAACTCTGTGAGATGAATTAACAGAGCACAGAACAGTTTCTCTGAAAGCTTCTTTCCAGTTTTGAACGGAAGATATTTCCTGTTTCACCATAGCCCTCTAAGGGATTCAAAATATCCCTTGGCCAATTCCACAAGAACAGGTTTAGGGAAATGCTTCTTGAAGGGAAAGATGTAACTCTGTGAGATGAATTAACAGAACACCTAGCAGTTTCTCAGAAAGCTTCTTTCAAGTTTCGAACGGAAGATATTTCCTTTTTCACCATAGCCCTCTATGGGCTTCCAAATATCCCTTTGCCAATTCCACAAGAACAGCCTCAGCGAAAGGCTTCTTGAAGGGAAAGATGTAACTCTGTGAGATGAATTAACAGAACACAGAGCAGTTTCTCAGAAAGCTTCTTTCCAGTTTTGAACGGAAGATATTTCCTTTTTCAACATAGCCTTCTATGGGCTTCCAAATATCCCTTTGCCAATTCCACAAGAACAGCCTTAGCGAAAGGCTTCCTGAAGGGAAAGATGTAACTCTGTGAGATGAATTAACGGAACACAGAGCAGTTTCTCAGAAAGCTTCTTTCAAGTTTTGAACGGAAGATACTTCCTTTTTCACCATAGCCCTCTATGGGCTTCCAAATATCCCTTTGCCAATTCCACAAGAACAGCCTTAGGGAAAGTCTTTTGAAGGGAAAGATGTAACTCTGTGAGATGAATTAACAGAACACAGAGCAGTTTCTCAGAAAGCTTCTTTCCAGTTTTGAACGGAAGATATTTCCTTTTTCACCATAGCCCTCTAGGGGTTCCACATATCCCTTTGCCAATTCCACAAGAACAGCCTTAGCGAAAGGCTTCTTGAAGGGAAAGATGTAACTCTGTGAGATGAATTAACAGAACACTGAGCAGTTTCTCAGAAAGCTTCTTTCCAGTTCTGAACGGAAGATATTTCCTCTTTCACCATAGCCCTCTATGGGCTTCCAAATATCCCTTTGCCAATTCCACAAGAACAGCCTTAGCGAAAGGCTTCATGAAGGGAAAGATGTAACTTTGTGAGATGAATTAAGAGAACACAGAGCAGTTTCTCAGAAAGCTTCTTTCCAGTTTGGAACGGAAGATATTTCCTTTTTCACCATAGCCCTCCATCGGCTTCCAAATATCCCTTTGCCAATTCCACAAGAACAGTCTTAGCGAAAGGCTTCTTGAAAGATGTAACTCTGCGAGAAGAATTAACAAAAGGCAGAGCAGTTTCTCAGAAAGCTTCCTTCCAGTTTTGAACGGAAGATATTTCCTTTTTCACCATAGCCCTCTAAGGACTTCCAAATATCCCTTTGACAATTCCACAAGAACAGCCTTAGCGAAAGGCTTCTTGAGGGGAAAGATGTAACTCTGTGAGATGAATTAACAGAACACAGAGCAGTTTCTCAGAAAGCTTCTTTCCAGTTTTGAACGGAAGATATTTCCTGTTTCACCATAGCCCTCTATGGGCTTCCAAATATCCCTTTGCCAATTCCACAAGAACAACTTTAGCAAAAGGTTTCTTGAAGGGAAAGATGTAACTCTGTGAGATGAATTAAGAGAACACAGAGCAGTTTCTCAGAAAGCTTCTTTCCAGTTTTGAACGGAAGATATTTCCTTTTTCACCATAGACATCTATGGGCTTCCAAATATCCCTTTGCCAATTCCACAAGAACAGCCTTAGCGAAAGGCTTCTTGAAGGGAAAGATGTAACTCTGTGAGATGAACAAAGAGAACACAGAGCAGTTTCTCAGAAAGCTTCTTTCCAGTTTTGAACGGAAGATATTTCCTTTTTCACCATAGACCTCTATGGGCTTCCAAATATCCCTTTGCCAATTCCACAAGAACAGCCTTAGCGAAAAGCTTCTTGAAGGGAAAGATGTAACTCTGTGAGATGAATTAACAGAACACAGAGCAGTTACTCAGAAAGCTTCTTTCCAGTTTTGAACGGAAGATATTTCCTGTTTCACCATAGCCCTCTAAGGGCTTCCAAATATCCCTTTGCCAATTCCACAAGAACAGCCTTAGCGAAAGGCTTCTTGAAAGGAAAGATGTAACTTTGTGAGATGAATTAAGAAAACACAGAGCAGTTTCTCAGAAAGATTCTTTCCAGTTTTGAACGGAAGATATTTCCTTTTTCACCATAGCCGTCTATGGTCTTCCCAATATCCCTGTGCCAATTCCACAAGAACAGCCTTAGCGAAAGGCTTCTTTAAGGGAAAGATGTAACTCTGCGAGAAGAATTAACAGAACACAGAGCCGTTTCTCAGAAAGCTTCTTTCCAGTTTGGAACGGAAGGTATTTCCTTTTTCACCATAGCCCTCTATGGGCTTCCAAATATCCCTTTGCCAATTCCACAAGAAAAGCCTTAGCGAAAGGCTTCTTGAACGGAAAGATGTAACTCTTTGAGATGAATTAACAGAACACAGAGCAGTTTCTCAGAAAGCTTCTTTCCAGTTTTGAACGGATGATACTTCCTTTTTCACCATAGCCCTCTATGGGCTTCCAAATATCCCTTTGCCAATTCCACAAGAACAGCCTTAGGGAAAGTCTTTTGAAGGGAAAGATGTAACTCTGTGAGATGAATTAACAGAACACAGAGTAGTTTCTCAGAAAGCTTCTTTCCAGTTTTGAACGGAAGATATTTCCTTTTTCACCATAGCCCTCTAGGGGTTCCACATATCCCTTTGCCAATTCCACAAGAACAGCCTTAGCGAAAGTCTTTTGAAAGGAAAGATGTAACTCTGTGAGATGAATTAACAGAACACAGGGCAGTTTCTCAGAAAGCTTCTTTCCAGTTTTGAACGGAAGATATTTCCTGTTTCACCATAGCCCTCTATGGGCTTCCAAATATCCCTTTGCCAATTCCACAAGAAGAGCCTTAGCGAAAGGCTTCTTGAAGGGAAAGATGTAACTTTGTGAGATGAATTAAGAGAACACACAGCAGTTTCTCAGAAAGCTTCTTTCCAGTTTTGAACGGAAGATATTTCCTTTTTCACCATAGCCCTCTAAGGGCTTCCAAATATCCCTTTGCCAATTCCACAAGAACAGCCTTAGCGAAAGGATTCCTGAAGAGAAAGATGTAACTCTGTGAGATGAATTAACAGAACACAGAGCAGTTTCTCAGAAAGCTTCTTTCCAGTTTTGAACGGAAGATATTTCCTTTTTCACCATAGCCCTCTATGGGCTTCAAAATATCCCTTTGCCAATTCCACAAGAACAGCCTTAGCGAAAGGCTTCTTGAAGGGAAAGATGTAACTCTGTGAGATGAATTAACAGAACACAGAGCAGTTTCTCAGAAAGCTTCTTTCCAGTTTTGAACGGAAGATATTTCCTTTTTCAACATAGCCTTCTATGGGCTTCCAAATATCCCTTTGCCAATACCACAAGAACAGCCTTAGCGAAAGGCTTCCTGAAGGGAAACATGTAACTCTGTGAGATGAATTAACAGTACACAGCAGTTTCCCAGAAAGCTTCTTTCCAGTTTTGAACGGAAGATACTTCCCTTTTCACCATAGCCCTCTATGGGCTTCCAAATATCCCCTTGCCAATTCCACAAGAACAGCCTTAGCGAAAGTCTTTTGAAGGGAAAGATGTAACTCTGTGAGATGAACAAAGAGAACACAGAGCAGTTTCTCAGAAAGCTTCTTTCCAGTTCTGAATGGAAGATATTTCCTGTTTCACCATAGCCCTCTATGGGCTTCCAAATATCCCTTTGCCAATTCCACAAGAACAGCCTTAGCGAAAGGCCTCATGAAGGGAAAGATGTAATTTTGTGAGATGAATTAAGAGAACACAGAGCAGTTTCTCAGAAAGCTTCTTTCCAGTTTGGAACGGAAGATATTTCCTTTTTCACCATAGCCCTCCATCGGCTTCCAAATATCCCTTTGCCAATTCCACAAGAACAGTCTTAGCGAAAGGCTTCTAGAAAGATGTAACTCTGCGAGAAGAATTAACAGAACGCAGAGCAGTTTCTCAGAAATCTTCCTTCCAGTTTTGAACGGAAGATATTTCCTTTTTCACCATAGCCCTCTAAGGACTTCCAAATATCCCTTTGCCAATTCCACAAGAACAGCCTTAGCGAAAGTCTTCCTGAGGGGAAAGATGTAACTCTGTGAGATGAATTAACAGAACACAGAGCAGTTTCTCAGAAAGCTTCTGTCCAGTTTTGAACGGAAGATATTTCCTGTTTCACCATAGCCCTCTATGGGCTTCCAAATATCCCTTTGCCAATTCCACAAGAACAGCTTTAGCGAAAGGTTTCTTGAAGGGAAAGATGTAACTCTGTGAGATGAATTAAGAGAACAAAGAGCAGTTTCTCAGAAAGCTTCTTTCCAGTTTTGAACGGAAGATATTTCCTTTTTCACCATAGCCCTCTATGGGCTTCCAAATATCCCTTTGCCAAGTCCACAAAAACAGCCTTAGCGAAAGGCTTCTTAAGGGAAAGATGTAACTCTGTGAGATGAACAAAGAGAACACAGAGCAGTTTCTCAGAAAGCTTCTTTCCAGTTTTGAACGGAAGATATTTCCTTTTTCACCATAGACCTCTATGGGCTTCCAAATATCCCTTTGCCAAGTCCACAAGAACAGCCTTAGCGAAAAGCTTCTTGAAGGGAAAGATGTAACTCTGTGAGATGAATTAACAGAACACAGAGCAGTTACTCAGAAAGCTTCTTTCCAGTTTTGAACGGAAGATATTTCCTGTTTCACCATAGCCCTCTAAGGGCTTCCAAATATCCCTTTGCCAATTCCACAAGAACAGCCTTAGCGAAAGGCTTCTTTAAGGGAAAGATGTAACTCTGCGAGAAGAATTAACAGAACACAGAGCCGTTTCTCAGAAAGCTTCTTTCCAGTTTGGAACGGAAGGTATTTCCTTTTTCCCCATAGCCCTCTATGGGCTTCCAAATATCCCTTTGACAATTCCACAAGAACAGCCTTAGCGAAAGGCTTCTTGAAAGGAAAGATGTAACTCTTTGAGATGAATTAACAGAACACAGAGCAGTTTCTCAGAAAGCTTCTTTCAACTTTCGAACGGAAGATATTTCCTTTTTCACCATAGCCCTCTATGGGCTTTCAAATATCCCTTTGCCAATTCCAGAAGAACAGACTTAGCGAAAGGCTTCTTGAAGGGAACGATGTAACTCTGTGAGTTGAATTAACAGAACACAGAGCAGTTTCTCAGAAAGCTTCTTTCCAGTATTGAACGGAAGATATTTCCTTTTTCACCATAGCCCTCTATGGGCTTCCAAATATCCCTTTGCCAATTCCACAAGAACAGCCTTAGCGAAAGGCTTCTTGAAGGGAAAGATGTAACTCTTTGAGATGAATTAAGAGAACACAGAGCAGTTTCTCAGAAAGCTTCTTTCCAGTTTTGAACGGAAGATATTTCCTTTTTCACCATAGCCCTCTATGGGGTTCCAAGTATCCCTTTGCCAATTCCAGAAGAACAGCCTTAGCGAAAGGCTTCTTGAAGGGAGAGATGTAACTCTGTGAGATGAATTAACAAAGCACTGAGCAGTTTCTCAGAAAGCTTCCTTCCAGTTCTCAACGGAAGATATTTCCTTTTTCACCATATCCCTCTATGGGCTTCCAAATATCCCTTTGCCAAATCCACAAGAACAGCCTTAGCGAAAGGCTTCCTGAAGGGAAAGATGTAACTCTGTGAGATGAATTAACAGAACAGAGAGCAGTTTCTCTGAAAGCTTCTTTCCAGTTTTGAACGGAAGATATTTCCTTTTTCACCATAGCCCTCTATGGGCTTCCAAATATCCCTTAGCCAATTCCACAAGAACAGCCTAGACGAAAGGCTTCTTGAAGGGAAAGATGTATCTCTGTGAGATGAATTAACAGAACACAGAGCAGTTCCTCAGAAAGCTTCTTTCCAGTTTTGAACGGAAGATGTTTCCTTTTTCAACATAGCCTTCTAAGGGCTTCCAAATATCCCTTTGCCAATTCCACAAGAACAGCCTTAGCGAAAGGCTTCCTGAAGGGAAAGATGTAACTCTGTGAAATGAATTAACACAACACAGAGAAGTTTCTCAGAAAGCTTCTTTCCAGTTCTGGACGGAAGATATTTCCTTTTTCAACATAGCTCTCTGTGGCCTTACAAATATCCCTTTGCCAATTCCACAAGAACAGCCTTAGCGAAAGGCTTCTTGAAGGGAAAGATGTAACTCTGTGAGATGAATTAACAGAACACAGAGCATTTTCTCAGAAAGCTTCTTTCCAGTTTTGAACGGAAGATATTTCCTTTTTCACCATAGCCCTCTATGGGCTTCCAAATATCCCTTTGCCAATACCACAAGAACAGCCTTAGCGAAAGGCTTCTTGAAGGGAAAGATGTAACTCTGTGAGATGAATTAACAGAGCACAGAGCAGTTTCTCTGAAAGCTTCTTTCCAGTTTTGAACGGAAGATATTTCCTGTTTCACCATAGCCCTCTAAGGGATTCAAAATATCCCTTGGCCAATTCCACAAGAACAGGTTTAGCGAAATGCTTCTTGAAGGGAAAGATGTAACTCTGTGAGATGAATTAACAGAACACCTAGCAGTTTCTCAGAAAGCTTCTTTCAAGTTTCGAACGGAAGATATTTCCTTTTTCACCATAGCCCTCTATGGGCTTCCAAATATCCCTTTGCCAATTCCACAAGAACAGCCTCAGCGAAAGGCTTCTTGAAGGGAAAGATGTAACTCTGTGAGATGAATTAACAGAACACAGAGCAGTTTCTCAGAAAGCTTCTTTCCAGTTTTGAACGGAAGATATTTCCTTTTTCAACATAGCCTTCTATGGGCTTCCAAATATCCCTTTGCCAATTCCACAAGAACAGCCTTAGCGAAAGGCTTCCTGAAGGGAAAGATGTAACTCTGTGAGATGAATTAACGGAACACAGAGCAGTTTCTCAGAAAGCTTCTTTCCAGTTTGGAACGGAAGATACTTCCTTTTTCACCATAGCCCTCTATGGGCTTCCAAATATCCCTTTGCCAATTCCACAAGAACAGCCTTAGGGAAAGTCTTTTGAAGGGAAAGATGTAACTCTGTGAGATGAATTAACAGAACACAGAGCAGTTTCTCAGAAAGCTTCTTTCCAGTTTTGAACGGAAGATATTTCCTTTTTCACCATAGCCCTCTAGGGGTTCCACATATCCCTTTGCCAATTCCACAAGAACAGCCTTAGCGAAAGGCTTCTTGAAGGGAAAGATGTAACTCTGTGAGATGAATTAACAGAACACTGAGCAGTTTCTCAGAAAGCTTCTTTCCAGTTCTGAACGGAAGATATTTCCTGTTTCACCATAGCCCTCTATGGGCTTCCAAATATCCCTTTGCCAATTCCACAAGAACAGCCTTAGCGAAAGGCTTCATGAAGGGAAAGATGTAACTTTGTGAGATGAATTAAGAGAACACAGAGCAGTTTCTCAGAAAGCTTCTTTCCAGTTTGGAACGGAAGATATTTCCTTTTTCACCATAGCCCTCCATCGGCTTCCAAATATCCCTTTGCCAATTCCACAAGAACAGTCTTAGCGAAAGGCTTCTTGAAAGATGTAACTCTGCGAGAAGAATTAACAAAACGCAGAGCAGTTTCTCAGAAAGCTTCCTTCCAGTTTTGAACGGAAGATATTTCCTTTTTCACCATAGCCCTCTAAGGACTTCCAAATATCCCTTTGACAATTCCACAAGAACAGCCTTAGCGAAAGGCTTCTTGAGGGGAAAGATGTAACTCTGTGAGATGAATTAACAGAACACAGAGCAGTTTCTCAGAAAGCTTCTCTCCAGTTTTGAACGGAAGATATTTCCTGTTTCACCATAGCCCTCTATGGGCTTCCAAATATCCCTTTGCCAATTCCACAAGAACAGCTTTAGCGAAAGGTTTCTTGAAGGGAAAGATGTAACTCTGTGAGATGAATTAAGAGAACACAGAGCAGTTTCTCAGAAAGCTTCTTTCCAGTTTTGAACGGAAGATATTTCCTTTTTCACCATAGACATCTATGGGCTTCCAAATATCCCTTTGCCAATTCCACAAGAACAGCCTTAGCGAAAGGCTTCTTGAAGGGAAAGATGTAACTCTGTGAGATGAACAAAGAGAACACAGAGCAGTTTCTCAGAAAGCTTCTTTCCAGTTTTGAACGGAAGATATTTCCTTTTTCACCATAGACCTCTATGGGCTTCCAAATATCCCTTTGCCAATTCCACAAGAACAGCCTTAGCGAAAAGCTTCTTGAAGGGAAAGATGTAACTCTGTGAGATGAATTAACAGAACACAGAGCAGTTACTCAGAAAGCTTCTTTCAAGTTTTGAACGGAAGATATTTCCTGTTTCACCATAGCCCTCTAAGGGCTTCCAAATATCCCTTTGCCAATTCCACAAGAACAGCCTTAGCGAAAGGCTTCTTGAAGGGAAAGATGTAACTTTGTGAGATGAATTAAGAAAACACAGAGCAGTTTCTCAGAAAGCTTCTTTCCAGTTTTGAACGGAAGATATTTCCTTTTTCACCATAGCCGTCTATGGGCTTCCCAATATCCCTGTGCCAATTCCACAAGAACAGCCATAGCGAAAGGCTTCTTGAAGGGAACGATGTAACTCTGTGAGTTGAATTAACAGAACACAGAGCAGTTTCTCAGAAAGCTTCTTTCCAGTTTCGAACGGAAAATATTTCCTTTTTCACCATAGCCCTATATGGGCTTCCAAATATCCCTTTGCCAATTCCACAAGAACAGCCTTAGCGGAAGGCTTCTTGAAGGGAAAGATGTAACTCTTTGAGATGAATTAAGAGAACACAGAGCAGTTTCTCAGAAAGCTTCTTTCCAGTTTTGAACGGAAGATATTTCCTTTTTCACCATAGCCCTCTATGGGCTTCCAAATATCCCTTTGCCAAATCCACAAGAACAGCCTTAGCGAAAGGCTTCCTGAAGGGAAAGATGTAACTCTGTGACATGAATTAACAGAACACCTAGCAGTTTCTCAGAAAGCTTCTTTCCAGTTTCGAACGGAAGATATTTCCTTTTTCACCATAGCCCTCTATGGGCTTCCAAATATCCCTTTGCCAATTCCACAAGAAAAGCGTCAGCGAAAGGCTTCTTGAAGGGAAAGATGTAACTCTGTGAGATGAATTATCAGAACACAGAGCATTTTCTCAGAAAGCTTCTTTCCAGTTTTCAACGGAAGATATTTCCTTTTTCACCATAGCCCTCTATGGGCTTCCAAATATCCCTTTGCCAATTCCACAAGAACAGCCTTAGCGAAAGGCTTCTTGAAGGGAAAGATGTAACTCTGTGAGATGAATTAACAGAGCACAGAGCGGTTTCTCTGAAAGCTTCTTTCCAGTTTTAAACGGAAGATATTTCCTGTTTCACCATAGCCCTCTAAGGGATTCCAAATATCCCTTGGCCAATTCCAAAAGAACAGGTTTAGCGAAATGCTTCTTGAAGGGAAAGATGTAACTCTGTGAGATGAATTAACAGAACACCTAGCAGTTTCTCAGAAAGCTTCTTTCAAGTTTCGAACGGAAGATATTTCCTTTTTCACCATAGCCCTCTATGGGCTTCCAAATATCCCTTTGCCAATTCCACAAGAAAAGCGTCAGCGAAAGGCTTCTTGAAGGGAAAGATGTAACTCTGTGAGATGAATTAACAGAACACCTAGCAGTTTCTCAGAAAGCTTCTTTCCAGTTTTGAACGGAAGATATTTCCTTTTTCAACATAGCCTTCTATGGGCTTCCAAATATCCCTTTGCCAATTCCACAAGAACAGCCTTAGCGAAAGGCTTAATGAAGGGAAAGATGTAACTCTGTGAGATGAATTAACGGAACACAGAGCAGTTTCTCAGAAAGCTTCTTTCCAGTTTTGAACGGAAGATACTTCCTTTTTCACCATAGCCCTCTATGGGCTTCCAAATATCCCTTTGCCAATTCCACAAGAAGAGCCTTAGGGAAAGTCTTTTGAAGGGAAAGATGTAACTCTGTGAGATGAATTAACAGAACTCAGAGCAGTTTCTCAGAAAGCTTCTTTCCAGTTTTGAACGGAAGTTATTTCCTTTTTCACCATAGCCCTCTAGGGGTTCCACATATCCCTTTGCCAATTCCACAAGAACAGCCTTAGCGAAAGGCTTCTTGAAGGGAAAGATGTAACTCTGTGAGATGAATTAACAGAACACAGAGCAGTTCTTCAGAAAGCTTCTTTCCAGTTTTGAACGGAAGATATTTCCTTTTTCAACATAGCCTTCTAAGGGCTTCCAAATATCCCTTTGCCAATTCCACAAGAACAGCCTTAGCGAAAGTCTTTTGAAGGGAAAGATGTAACTCTGTGAGATGAATTAACAGAACACAGAGCAGTTTCTCAGAAATCTTCTTTCCAATTTTGAACGGAAGATATTTCCTGTTTCACCATAGCCCTCTATGGGCTTCCAAATATCCCTTTGCCAATTCCACAAGAAGAGCCTTAGCGAAAGGCTTCTTGAAGGGAAAGATGTAACTTTGTGAGATGAATTAAGAGAACACACAGCAGTTTCTCAGAAAGCTTCTTTCCAGTTTTGAACGGAAGATATTTCCTTTTTCACCATAGCCCTCTATGGGCTTCCAAATATCCCTTTGCCAATTCCACAAGAACAGCCTTAGAGAAAGGATTCCTGAAGAGAAAGATGTAACACTGTGAGATGAATTAACAGAACACAGAGCAGTTTCTCAGAAAGCTTCTTTCCACTTTTGAACGGAAGATATTTCCTTTTTCACCATAGCCCTCTATGGGCTTCCAAATATACCTTTGCCAATTCCACAAGAACTGCCTTAGCGAAAGGCTTCTTGAAGGCAAAGATGTAACTCTGTGAGATGAATTAACAGAACACAGAGCAGTTTCTCAGAAAGCTTCTTTCCAGTTTTGAACGGAAGATATTTCCTTTTTCAACATAGCCTTCTATGGGCTTCCAAATATCCCTTTGCCAATTCCACAAGAACAGCCTTAGCGAAAGGCTTCCTGAAGGGAAAGATGTAACTCTGTGAGATGAATTAACAGAACACAGCAGTTTCTCAGAAAGCTTCTTTCCAGTTTTGAACGGAAGATACTTCCCTTTTCACCATAGCCCTCTATGGGCTTCCAAATATCCCTTTGCCAATTCCACAAGAACAGCCTTAGCGAAAGTCTTTTGAAGGGAAAGATTGAACTCTGTGAGATGAATTAACAGAACACAGAGCAGTTTCTCAGAAAGCTTCTTTCCAGTTTTGAACGGAAGATATTTCCTTTTTCACCATAGCCCTCTATGGGCTTCCAAATATCCCTTTGCCAATTCCACAAGAACAGCCTTAGCGAAAGGATTCCTGAAGGGAAAGATGTAACTCTGTGAGATGAATTAACAGAACACAGAGCAGTTTCTCAGAAAGCTTCTTTCCAGTATTGAACGGAAGGTATTTCCTTTTTCACCATAACCCTCTATGGGCTTCCAAATATCCCCTTGCCAATTCCACAAGAACAGCCTCAGCGAAAGGCTTCTTGAGGGGAAAGATGTAACTCTGTGAGATGAATTAACAGAACACAGAGCAGTTTCTCAGAAAGCTTCTTTCCAGTTTCGAACGGAAGATATTTCCTTTTTCACCGAAGCTCTCTATGGGCTTCCAAATATCCCTTTGCCAATTCCATAAGAACTGCCTTAGCGAAAGGCTTCTTGAAGGGAAAGATGTAACTCTGTGAGATGAATTAACAGAACACAAAGCAGTTTCTCAGAAAGCTTCTTTCCAGTTTTGAACGGAAGATATTTCCTTTTTCACCATAGCCCTCTATGGGCTTCCAAATATCTCTTTGCCAATTCCACAAGAACAGCGTTAGCGAAAGGCTTCTTGAAGGGAAAGATATAACTCTGTGAGATGAATTAACAGAACACAGAGCAGTTTCTCAGAAAGCTTCTTTCCAGTTTTGAACGGAAGATATTTCCTTTTTCACCATAGCCCTCTATGGGCTTCCAAATATCCCTTTGCCAATTCCACATGAACAGCCGTAGCGAAAGGCTTCTTGAAGGGAAAGATGTAACTCTGTGAGATGAATTAACAGAACACAGAGCAGTTTCTCAGAAAGCTTCTTTCCAGTTCTGAACGGAAGATATTTCCTTTCTCACCATATCACTCTCTGGGCTTCCAAATATCCCTTTGCCAATTCCACAAGAACAGCCTTAGCGAAAAGCTTCTTGAAGGGAAAGATGTAACTCTGTGAGATGAATTAACAGAACACGGAGCAGTTTCTCAGAAAGCTTCTTTCCAGTTTTCAACGGAAGATATTTCCTGTTTCACCATAGCCCTCTATGGGCTTCCAAATATCCCTTTGCCAATTCCACAAGAACAGCCTTAGCGAAAGGCTTCATGAAGGAAAAGATGTAACTTTCTGAGATGAATTAAGAGAACACAGAGCAGTTTCTCAGAAAGCTTCTTTCCAGTTTGGAACGGAAGATATTTCCTTTTTCACCGTAGCCCTCCATCGGCTTCCAAATATCCCTTTGCCAATTCCACAAGAACAGCCTTAGAGAAAAGCTTCTTGAAGGGAAAGATGTAACTCTGTGAGATGAATTAACAGAACACAGAGCAGTTTCTCTGAAAGCTTCTTTCCAGTTTTGAACGGAAGATATTTCCTGTTTCACCATAGCACTCTATGGGCTTCGAAATATCCCTTTGCCAATTCCACAAGAACATCCTTAGCGAAAGGTTTCTTGAAGGGAAAGATGTAACTTTGTGAGGTGAATTAAGAGAACACACAGCAGTTTCTCAGAAAGCTTCTTTCCAGTTTTGAACGGAAGATATTTCCTTTTTCACCATAGCCCTCTTTGGGCTTCAAAATATCCCTTTGCCAATTCCACAAGAACAGCCTTAGCGAAAGGATTCCTGAAGGGAAAGATGTAACTCTGTGAGATGAATTAACAGAACACAGAGCAGTTTCTCAGAAAGCTTCTTTCCAGTATTGAACGGAACGTATTTCCTTTTTCACCATAACACTCTATGGGCTTCCAAATATCCCCTTGCCCATTCCAAAAGAACAGCCTCAGCGAAAGGCTTCTTGAGGGGAAAGATGTAACTCTGTGAGATGAATTAACAGAACACAGAGCAGTTTCTCAGAAAGCTTCTTTCCAGTTTCGAACGGAAGATATTTCCTTTTTCACAATAGCCCTCTATGGGCTTCCAAATATCCCTTTGCCAATTCCACAAGAACAGCCGTAGCGAAAGGCTTCTTGAAGGGAAAGATGTAACTCTGTGAGATGAATTCACAGAACACAGAGCAGTTTCTCAGAAAGCTTCTTTCCAGTTCTGAACGGAAGATATTTTCTTTCTCACCATATCCCTCTATGGGCTTCCAAATATCCCTTTGCCAATTCCACAAGAACAGCCTTAGCGAAAAGCTTCTTGAAGGGAAAGATGTAACCATGTGAGATGAATTAACAGAACACGGAGCAGTTTTTCAGAAAGCTTCTTTCCAGTTTTGAACGGAAGATATTTCCTGTTTCACCATAGCCCTCTATGGGCTTCCAAATATCCCTTTGCCAATTCCACAAGAACAGCCTTAGCGAAAGGCTTCATGAAGGGAAAGATGTAACTTTGTGAGATGAATTAAGAGAACACAGAGCAGTTTCTCAGAAAGCTTCTTTCCAGTTTGGAACGGAAGATATTTCCTTTTTCACCATAGCCCTCCATCGGCTTCCAAATATCCCTTTGCCAATTCCACAAGAACAGCCTTAGAGAAAAGCTTTTTGAAGGGAAAGATGTAACTCTGTGAGATGAATTAACAGAACACAGAGCAGTTTCTCAGAAAGCTTCTTTCCAGTTTCGAACGGAAGATATTTCCTTTTTCACCGAAGCCCTCTATGGGCTTCCAAATATCCCTTTGCCAATTCCACAAGAACTGCCTTAGCGAAAGGCTTCTTGAAGGGAAAGATGTAACTCTGTGAGATGAATTGACAGAACACAGAGAAGTTTCTCAGAAAGCTTCTTTCCAGTTTTGAACGGAAGATATTTCCTTTTTCACCGAAGCCCTCTATGGGCTTCCAAATATCCCTTTGCCAATTCCAACAAGAACAGCCTTAGCGAAAGGCTCCTTGAAGGGAAAGATGTAACTCTGTGAGATGAATTAACAGAACACAGAGCAGTTTCTCAGAAAGCTTCTTCCCAGTTTTGAACGGAAGATATTTCCTTTTTCACCATAGCCCTCTAAGGTCTTCCAAATATCACTTTGCCAATTCCACAAGAACAGTCGTAACGAAAGGTTTCTTGAAGGGAAACATGTAACTCTGTGAGATGAATTAACAGAACACAGAGCAGTTTCTCAGAAAGCTTCTTTCCAGTTCTGAACGGAAGATATTTCCTTTCTCACCATATCCCTCTATGGGCTTCCAAATATCCCTTTGCCTATTACACAAGAACAGCCTTAGCGAAAAGCTTCTTGAAGGGAAAGATGTAACTCTGTGAGATGAATTAACAGAACACAGAGCAGTTTCTCAGAAAGCTTCTTTCCAGTTTTGAACGGAAGATATTTCCTGTTTCACCATAGCCCTCTATAGGCTTCCAAATATCCCTTTGCCAATTCCACAAGAACAGCCTTAGCGAAAGGCTTCATGAAGGGAAAGATGAAACTTTGAGAGATGAATTAAGAGAACACAGAGCAGTTTCTCAGAAAGCTTCTTTCCAGTTTGGAACGGAAGATATTTCCTTTTTCACCGTAGCCCGCCATCGGCTTCCAAATATCCCTTTGCCAATTCCACAAGAACAGCCTTAGCGAAAGGCTTCTTGAAAGATGTAACTCTGCGAGAAGAATTAACAGAACGCACAGCAGTTTCTCAGAAAGCTTCCTTCCGGTTTTGAAAGGAAGATATTTCCTTTTTCACCATAGCCCTCTAAGGGCTTCCAAATATCCCTTTGCCAATTCCACAAGAACAGCCTTAGCGAAAGGCTTCATGAAGGGAAAGATGTAACTTTGTGAGATGAATTAAGAGAACACAGAGCAGTTTCTCAGAAAGCTTCTTTCCAGTTTGGAACGGAAGATATTTCCTTTTTCACCATAGCCCTCCATCGGCTTCGAAATACCCCTTTGCCAATTCCACAAGAACAGCCTTAGAGAAAAGCTTTTTGAAGGGAAAGATGTAACTCTGTGAGATGAATTAACAGAACACATAGCAGTTTCTCAGAAAGCTTCTTTCCAGTTTCGAACGGAAGATATTATCTTTTTCACCGAAGCCCTCTATGGGCTTCCAAATATCCCTTTGCCAATTCCACAAGAACTGCCTTAGCGAAAGGCTTCTTGAAGGGAAAGATGTAACTCTGTGAGATGAATTAACAGAACACAGAGAAGTTTCTCAGAAAGCTTCTTTCCAGTTTTGAACGGAAGATATTTCCTTTTTCACCGAAGCCCTCTATGGGCTTCCAAATATCCCTTTGCCAATTCCACAAGAACAGCCTTAGCGAAAGGCTCCTTGAAGGGAAAGATGTAACTCTGTGAGATGAATTAACAGAACACAGAGCAGTTTCTCAGAAAGCTTCTTTCCAGTTTTGAACGGAAGATATTTCCTTTTTCACCATAGCCCTCTAAGGTCTTCCAAATATCACTTTGCCAATTCCACAAGAACAGTCGTAACGAAAGGTTTCTTGAAGGGAAACATGTAACTCTGTGAGATGAATTAACAGAACACAGAGCAGTTTCTCAGAAAGCTTCTTTCCAGTTCTGAACGGAAGATATTTCCTTTCTCACCATATCCCTCTATGGGCTTCCAAATATCCCTTTGCCTATTACACAAGAACAGCCTTAGCGAAAAGCTTCTTGAAGGGAAAGATGTAACTCTGTGAGATGAATTAACAGAACACAGAGCAATTTCTCAGAAAGCTTCTTTCCAGTTTTGAACGGAAGATATTTCCTGTTTCACCATAGCCCTCTATAGGCTTCCAAATATCCCTTTGCCAATTCCACAAGAACAGCCTTAGCGAAAGGCTTCATGAAGGGAAAGATGAAACTTTGAGAGATGAATTCACAGAACACACCGCAGTTTCTCAGAAAGCTTCTTTCCAGTTTTGAACGGAAGATATTTACTTTTTCACCATAGCCGTCTATGGGCTTCCAAATATCCCTGTGCCAATTCCACAAGAACAGCCTTAGCGAAAGGCTTCTTTAAGGGAAACATGTAACTCTGCGAGAAGAATTAACAGAACACAGAACAGTTTCTCAGAAAGCTTCTTTCCAGTTTGGAACGGAAGGTATTTCCTTTTTCCCCATAGCCCTCTATGGGCTTCCAAATATCCCTTTGCCAAATCCACAAGAACAACCTTAGCGAAAGGCTTCTTGAAGGGAAAGATGCAACTCTGTGAGATGAATTAACAGAATACAGAGCAGTTTCTCAGAAAGCTTCTTTCCAGTATTGAACGGAAGATATTTCCTTTTTCACCATAGCCCTCTATGGGCTTCCAAATATCCCTTTGCCAATTCCACAAGAACAGCCTTAGCGAAAGGCTTCTTGAAGGGAAAGATGTAACTCTGTGAGATGAATTAACAGAACACAGAGCAGTTTCTCAGAAAGCTTCTTTCCAGTTTTGAACGGAAGATATTTCCTTTTTCACCGAAGCCATCTATGGGCTTCCAAATATCCCTTTGCCAATTCCACAAGAACTGCCTTAGCGAAAGGCTTCTTGAAGGGAAAGATGTAACTCTGTGAGATGAGTTAACAGAACACAGCAGTTTCTCAGAAAGCTTCTTTCCAGTTTCGAACGGAAGATATTTCCTTTTTCACCGAAGCCCTCTATGGGCTTCCAAATATCCCTCTGCCAATTCCAGAAGAACAGCCATAGCGAAAGGCTTCTTGAAGGGAACGATGTAACTCTGTGAGTTGAATTAACAGAACACAGAGCAGTTTCTCAGAAAGCTTCTTTCCAGTTTCGAACGGAAGATATTTCCTTTCTCACCATAGCCCTCTATGGGCTTCCAAATATCCCTTTGCCAATTCCGCAAGAACAGCCGTAGCGAAAGGCTTCTTGAAGGGAAAGATGTAACTCTGTGAGATGAATTAACAGAACACAGAGCAGTTTCTCTGAAAGCTTCTTTCCAGTTTTGAACGGAAGATATTTCCTGTTTCACCATAGCACTCTATGGGCTTAGAAATATCCCTTTGCCAATTCCACAAGAACAGCCTTAGCGAAAGGTTACTTGAAGGGAAAGATGTAACTTTGTGAGGTGAATTAAGAGAACACACAGCAGTTTCTCAGAAAGCTTCTTTCCAGTTTTGAACGGAAGATATTTCCTTTTTCACCATAGCCCTCTATGGGCTTCAAAATATCCCTTTGCCAATTCCACAAGAACAGCCTTAGCGAAAGGATTCCTGAAGGGAAAGATGTAACTCTGTGAGATGAATTAACAGAACACAGAGCAGTTTCTCAGAAAGCTTCTTTCCAGTATTGAACGGAAGGTAATTCCTTTTTCACCATAACACTCTATGGGCTTCCAAATATCCCCTTGCCAATTCCACAAGAACAGCCTCAGCGAAAGGCTTCTTGAGAGGAAAGATGTAACTCTGTGAGATGAATTAAAATAACACAGAGCAGTTTCTCAGAAAGCTTCTTTCCAGTTTCGAACGGAAGATATTTCCTTTTTCACCAAAGCCCTCTATGGGCTTCCAAATATCCCTTTGCCAATTCCATAAGAACTGCCTTAGCGAAAGGCTTCTTGAAGGGAAAGATGTAACTCTGTGAGATGAATTAACAGAACACAGAGCAGTTTCTCAGAAAGCTTCTTTCCAGTTTTGAACGGAAGGTATTTCCTTTTTCACCATAGCCCTCTATGGGCTTCCAAATATCCCTTTGCCAATTCCACAAGAACAGCCTTAGCGAAAGGCTTCTTGAAGGGAAAGATGTAACTCTGTGAGATGAATTAACAGAACACAGAGCAGTTTCTCAGAAAGCTTCTTTCCAGTTTTGAACGGAAGATATTTCCTTTTTCACCATAGCCCTCTATGGGCTTCCAAATATCCCTTTGCCAATTCCACAAGAACAGCCTTAGCGAAAGGCTCCTTGAAGGGAAAGATGTAACTCTGTGTGATGAATTAACAGAACACAGAGCAGTTTCTCAAAAAGCTTCTTTCCAGTTTTGAACGGAAGATATTTCCTTTTTCACCATAGTCCTCAAAGGGCTTCCAAATATCCCTTTGCCAATTACACAAGAACAGCCTTAGCGAAAAGCTTCTTGAAGGGAAAGATGTAACTCTGGGAGATGAATTAACAGAACACAGAGCTGTTTCTCAGAAAGCTTCTTTCCAGTTTTGATCGGAAGATATTTCCTGTTTCACCATAGCCCTCTATAGGCTTCCAAATATCCCTTTGCCAATTCCACAAGAACAGCCTTAGCGAAAGGCTTCATGAAGGGAAAGATGTAACTTTGTGAGATGAATTAAGAGAACACAGAGCAGTTTCTCAGAAAGCTTCTTTCCAGTTTGGAATGGAAGATATTTCCTTTTTCACCATAGCCCGCCATCGGCTTCCAAATATCCCTTTGCCAATTCCACAAGAACAGCCTTACCGAAAGGCTTCTTGAAAGATGTAACTCTGCGAGAAGAATTAACAGAACGCACAGTAGTTTCTCAGAAAGCTTCCTTCCAGTTTTGAAAGGAAGATATTTCCTTTTTCACCATAGCCCTCTAAGGGCTTCCAAATATCCCTTTGCCAATTCCACAAGAACAGCCTTAGCGAAAGTCTTCTTGAGGGGAAAGATGTAACTCTGCGAGAAGAATTAACAGAACACAGAGCCGTTTCTCAGAAAGCTTCTTTCCAGTTTGGAACGGAAGGTATTTCCTTTTTCCCCTTAGCCCTCTATGGGCTTCCAAATATCCCTCTGCCATTTCCACAAGAACAGCCATAGCGAAAGGCTTCTTGAAGGGAACGATGTAACTCTGTGAGTTGAATTAACAGAACACAGAGAAGTTTCTCAGAAAGTTTCTTTCCAGTTTGGAACGGAAGGTATTTCCTTTTTCCCCATAGCCCTCTATGGGCTTCCAAATATCCCTTTGCAAAATCCACAAGAACAGCCTTAGCGAAAGGCTTCTTGAAGGGAAAGATGCAACTCTGTGAGATGAATTAACAGAATACAGAGCAGTTTCTCAGAAAGCTTCTTTCCAGTATTGAACGGAAGATATTTCCTTTTTCACCATAGCCCTCTATGGGCTTCCAAATATCCCTTTGCCAATTCCACAAGAACAGCCTTAGCGAAAGGCTTCTTGAAGGGAAAGATGTAACTCTGTGAGATGAATTAACAGAACACAGAGCAGTTTCTCAGAAAGCTTCTTTCCAGTTTTGAACGGAAGATATTTCCTTTTTCACCGAAGCCCTCTATGGGCTTCCAAATATCTCTTTGCCAATTCCACAAGAACTGCCTTAGCGAAAGGCTTCTTGAAGGGAAAGATGTAACTCTGTGAGATGAGTTAACAGAACACAGCAGTTTCTCAGAAAGCTTCTTTCCAGTTTCGAACGGAAGATATTTCCTTTTTCACCGAAGCCCTCTATGGGCTTCCAAATATCCCTTTGCCAATTCCACAAGAACGGCCTTAGCGAAAGGCTTCTTGAAGGGAAAGATGTAACTCTGTAAGATGAATTAACAGAACACAGAGCAGTTTCTCAGAAAGCTTCTTTCCAGTTTTGAACGGAAGATATTTCCTTTTTCACCATAGCCCTCTATGGGCTTCGAAATATCCCTTTGCCAATT
This sequence comes from Chlorocebus sabaeus, assembly GCF_047675955.1. Taxonomy (NCBI): domain Eukaryota; kingdom Metazoa; phylum Chordata; class Mammalia; order Primates; family Cercopithecidae; genus Chlorocebus; species Chlorocebus sabaeus. The sequence continues at coordinate 1,054,108 of NW_027327859.1, forward strand.
CCACAAGAACAGCCTTAGCGAAAGGCTTCTTGAAGGGAAAGATGTAACTCTGTGAGATGAATTAAGAGAACACAGAGCAGTTTCTCAGAAAGCTTCTTTCCAGGTTTGAACGGAAGATATTTCCTTTTTCACCATAGCCCTCTATGGGCTTCCAAATATCCCTTTGCCAATTCCACAAGAAAAGAAGTTGCGAAAGGCTTCTTGAAGGGAAAGATGTAACTCTGTGAGATGAATTAACAGAACACCTAGCAGTTTCTCAGAAAGCTTCTTTCCAGTTATGAACGGAAGATATTTCCTTTCTCACCATATCCCTCTATGGGCTTCCAAATATCCCTTTGCCAATTCCACAAGAACAGCCTTAGCGAAAGGCTTCATGAAGGGAAAGATGTAACTTTGTGAGATGAATTAAGAGAACACAGAGCCGTTTCTCAGAAAGCTTCTTTCCAGTTTGGAACGGAAGGTATTTCCTTTTTCCCCTTAGCCCTCTATGGGCTTCCAAATATCCCTCTGCCAATTCCAGAAGAACAGCCATAGCGAAAGGCTCCTTGAAGGGAACGATGTAACTCTGTGAGATGAATTAACAGAACGCAGAGCAGTTTCTCAGAAAGCTTCTTTCCAGTTTCGAACGGAAGATATTTCCTTTTTCACCATAGCCCTCTATGGGCTTCCAAATATCCCTTTGCCAATTCCACAAGAACAACCTTAGCGAAAGTCTTTTGAAGGGAAAGATGTAACTCTGTGAGATGAATTAACAGAACACAGAGCAGTTTCTCAGAAAGCTTCTTTCCAGTTTTGAACGGAAGATATTTCCTTTTTCACCATAGCCCTCTATGGGCTTCCAAATATCCCTTTGCCAATTCCGCAAGAACAGCCTTAGGGAAAGGTTTCTTGAAGGGAAAGATGTAACGCTGTGAGATGAATTAACAGAACACAGAGCAGTTTCTCTGAAAGCTTCTTTCCAGTTTTGAACGGAAGATATTTCCTGTTTCACCATAGCCCTCTAGGGGCTTCGAAATATCCCTTTGCCAATTCCACAAGAACAGCCTTAGCGAAAGGTATCTTGAAGGGAAAGATGTAACTTTGTGAGGTGAATTAAGAGAACACACAGCAGTTTCTCAGAAAGCTTCTTTCCAGTTTTGAACGGAAGATATTTCCTTTTTCACCATAGCCCTCTATGGGCTTCCAAATATCCCTTTGCCAATTCCAAAAGAACAGCCTTAGCGAAAGGATTCCTGAAGGGAAAGATGTAACTCTGTGAGATGAATTAACAGAACACAGAGCTGTTTCTCAGAAAGCTTCTTTCCGGTATTGAACGGAAGGTAATTCCTTTTTCACCATAACACTCTATGGGCTTCCAAATATCCCCTTGCCAATTCCACAAGAACAGACTCAGCGAAAGGCTTCTTGAGGGGAAAGATGTAACTCTGTGAGATGAATTAACATAACACAGAGCAGTTTCTCAGAAAGCTTCTTTCCAGTTTCGAACGGAAGATATTTCCTTTTTCACCAAAGCCCTCTATGGGCTTCCAAATATCCCTTTGCCAATTCCATAAGAACTGCCTTAGCGAAAGGCTTCTTGAAGGGAAAGATGTAACTCTGTGAGATGAATTAACAGAACACAGAGCAGTTTCTCAGAAAGCTTCTTTCCAGTTTTGAACGGAAGATATTTCCTTTTTCACCATAGCCCTCTATGGGCTTCCAAATATCCCTTTGCCAATTCCACAAGAACAGCCTTAGCGAAAGGCTCCTTGAAGGGAAAGATGTAACTCTGTGAGATGAATTAACAGAACACAGAGCAGTTTCTCAGAAAGCTTCTTTCCAGTTTTGAACGGAAGATATTTCCTTTTTCACCATAGCCCTCTAAGGGCTTCCAAATATCACTTTGCCAATTCCACAAGAACAGTCGTAGCGAAAGGTTTCTTGAAGGGAAACATGTAACACTGTGAGATGAATTAACAGAACACAGAGCAGTTTCTCAGAAAGCTTCTTTCCAGTTCTGAACGGAAGATATTTCCTTTCTCACCATATCCCTCTATGGGCTTCCAAATATCCCTTTGCCAATTACACAAGAATAGCCTTGGCGAAAAGCTTCTTGAAGGGAAGGATGTAACTCTGTGAGATGAATTAACAGAACACAGAGCAGTTTCTCAGAAAGCTTCTTTCCAGTTTTGAACGGAAGATATTTCCTGTTTCACCATAGCCCTCTATAGGCTTCCAAATATCCCTTTGCCAATTCCACAAGAACAGCCTTAGCGAAAGGCTTCATGAAGGGAAAGATGTAACTTTGTGAGATGAATTAAGAGAACACAGAGCAGTTTCTGAGAAAGCTTCTTTCCAGTTTGGAACGGAAGATATTTCCTTTTTCACCGTAGCCCGCCATCGGCTTCCAAATATCCCTTTGCCAATTCCACAAGAACAGCCTTAGCGAAAGGCTTCTTGAAAGATGTAACTCTGCGAGAAGAATTAACAGAACGCACAGCAGTTTCTCAGAAAGCTTCCTTCCAGTTTTGAAAGGAAGATATTTCCTTTTTCACCATAGCCCTCTAAGGGCTTCCAAATATCCCTTTGCCAATTCCACAAGAACAGCCTTAGCGAAAGTCTTCTTGAGGGGAAAGATGTAGCTCTGCGAGAAGAATTAACAGAACACAGAGCAGTTTCTCAGAAAGCTTCTTTCCAGTTTCGAACGGAAGATATTTCCTTTTTCACCATAGCCCTCTATGGGCTTCCAAATATCCCTTTGCCAATTCCAAAAGAACAGCCTTAGCGAAAGGCTTCCTGAAGGGAAAGATGTAACTCTGTGAGATGAATTAACAGAACACAGAGAAGATTCTCAGAAAGTTTCTTTCCAGTTCTGAACGGAAGATATTTCCTTTTTCAACATAGCTCTCTGTGGCCTTCCAAATATCCCTTTGCCAATTCCATAAGAACAGCCTTAGAGAAAAGCTTCTTGAAGGGAAAGATGTAACTCTGTGAGATGAATTAACAGAACACAGAGCAGTTTCTCAGAAAGCTTCTTTCCAGTTTTGAACGGAAGATATTTCCTGTTTCACCATAGCCCTCAATGGGCTTCCAAATATCCCTTTGCCAATTCCACAAGAACAGCCTTAGCAAAAGGCTTCTTGAAGGGAAAGATGTAACTTTGTTAGATGAATTAAGAAAACACAGAGCAGTTTCTCAGAAAGCTTCTTTCCAGTTTTGAACGGAAAATATTTCCTTTTTCACCATAGCCGTCTATGGGCTTCCAAATATCCCTGTGCCAATTCCACAAGAACAGCCTTAGCGAAAGGCTTCTTTAAGGGAAAGGTGTAACTCTGCGAGAAGAATTAACAGAACACAGAACAGTTTCTCAGAAAGCTTCTTTCCAGTTTGGAACGGAAGGTATTTCCTTTTTCCCCATAGCCCTCTATGGGCTTCCAAATATCCCTTTGCCAAATCCACAAGAACAGCCTTAGCGAAAGGCTTCTTGAAGGGAAAGATGCAACTCTGTGAGATGAATTAACAGAATACAGAGCAGTTTCTCAGAAAGCTTCTTTCCAGTATTGAACGGAAGATATTTCCTTTTTCACCATAGCCCTCTATGGGCTTCCAAATATCCCTTTGCCAATTCCACAAGAACAGCCTTAGCGAAAGGCTTCTTGAAGGGAAAGATGTAACTCTGTGAGATGAATTAACAGAACACAGAGCAGTTTCTCAGAAAGCTTCTTTCCAGTTTCGAACGGAAGATATTTCCTTTTTCACCGAAGCCCTCTATGGGCTTCCAAATATCCCTTTGCCAATTCCACAAGAACTGCCTTAGCGAAAGGCTTCTTGAAGGGAAAGATGTAACTCTGTGAGATGAGTTAACAGAACACAGCAGTTTCTCAGAAAGCTTCTTTCCAGTTTCGAACGGAAGATATTTCCTTTTTCACCGAAGCCCTCTATGGGCTTCCAAATATCCCTTTGCCAATTCCACAAGAACTGCCTTAGCGAAAGGCTTCTTGAAGGGAAAGATGTAACTCTGTAAGATGAATTAACAGAACACAGAGCAGTTTCTCAGAAAGCTTCTTTCCAGTTTTGAACGGAAGATATTTCCTTTTTCAACATAGCCCTCTATGGGCTTCGAAATATCCCTTTGCCAATTCCACAAGAACAGCCTTAGCGAAAGGCTTCTTGAAGGGAAAGATGTAACTCTGTGAGATGAATTAACAGAACACAGAGCAGTTTCTCAGAAAGCTTCTTTCCAGTTTTGAACGGAAGATATTTCCTTTTTCACCATAGCCCTCTATGGGCTTCCAAATATCCCTTTGCCAATTCCACAAGAACAGCCGTTGCGAAAGGCTTCTTAAAGGGAAAGACGTAACTCTGTGAGATGAATTAACAGAACACAGAGCAGTTTCTCAGAAAGCTTCTTTCCAGTTATGAACGGAAGATATTTCCTTTCTCACCATATCCCTCTATGGGCTTCCAAATATCCCTTTGCCAATTCCACAAGAACAGCCTTAGCGAAAAGCTTCTTGAAGGAAAAGATGTAACTCTGTGAGATGAATTAACAGAACAAAGAGCAGTTTCTCAGAAAGCTTCTTTCCAGTTTTGAACCGAAGATATTTACTGTTTCACCATAGACCTCTATGGGCTTCCAAATATCCCTTTGCCAATTCCACAAGAACAGCCTTAGCGAAAGGCTTCATGAAGGGAAAGATGTAACTTTGTGAGATGAATTAAGAGAACACAGAGCAGTTTCTCAGAAAGCTTCTTTCCAGTTTGGAACGGAAGATACTTCCTTTTTCACCATAGCCCGCCATCGGCTTCCAAATATCCCTTTGCCAATTCCACAAGAACAGCCTTTGCGAAAGGCTTCTTGAAAGATGTAACTCGGCGAGAAGAATTAACAGAACGCAGAGCAGTTTCTCAGAAAGCTTCCTTCCAGTTTTGAACGGAAGATATTTCCTTTTTCACCGTAGCCCTCTAAGGGCTTCCAAATATCCCTTTGCCAATTCCACAAGAACAGCCTTAGCGAAAGTCTTCTTGAGGGGAAAGATGTAACTCTGCGAGAAGAATTAACAGAACACAGAGCAGTTTCTCAGAAAGCTTCTTTCCAGTTTGGAACGGAAGGTATTTCCTTTTTCCCCATAGCCCTCTATGGGCTTCCAAATATCCCTTTGCCAATTCCAAAAGAACAGCCTTAGCGAAAGGCTTCCTGAAGGGAAAGATGTAACTCTGTGAGATGAATTAACAGAACACAGAGAAGTTTCTCAGAAAGTTTCTTTCCAGTTCTGAACGGAAGATATTTCCTTTTTCAACATATCTCTCTGTGGCCTTCCAAATATCCCTTTTGCAATTCCACAAGAACAGCCTTAGCGAAAAGCTTCTTGAAGGGAAAGATGTAACTCTGTGAGATGAATTAACAGAACACAGAGCAGTTTCTCAGAAAGCTTCTTTCCAATTTTGAACGGAAGATATTTCGTTTTTCACCATAGCCCTCTATGGGCTTCCAAATTTCCCTTTGCAAATTCCACAAGAACAGCCTTAGCGAAAGGCTTCTTGAAGGGAAAGATGTAACTCTGTGAGATGAATTAACAGAACACAGAGCAGTTTCTCAGAAAGCTTCTTTCCAGTTTTGAACGGAAGATATTTCCTTCTTCAACATAGTTCTCTATGGGCTTCCAAATATCCCTTTGCAAATTCCACAAGAACAGCCATAGCGAAAGGCTTCTTGAAGGGAAAGATGGAACTCTATGAGATGAATTAACAGAACACAGAGCAGTTTCTCTGAAAGCTTCTTTCCAGTTTTGAACGGAAGATATTTCCTTTTTCACCATAGCCCTCTATGGGCTTCCAAATATCCCTTTGCCAATTCCACAAGAACAGTCTTAGCGAAAGGATTCCTGAAGGGAAAGATGTAACTCTGTGAGATGAATTAACAGAACACAGAGCAGTTTCTCAGAAAGCTTCTTTCCCGTTTTGAACGGAAGATATTTCCTTTTCCACCATAGCTCTCTGTGGCCTTCCAAATATCCCTTTGCCAATTCCACAAGAACAGCCTTAGCGAGAGGCTTGTTGAAGGGAAAGATGTAACTCTGTGAGATGAATTAACAGAACACAGAGCAGATTCTCAGGAAGCTTCTTTCCAGTTCTGAACGGAAGATATTTCGTTTTTCACCATAGCCCTCTATGGGCTTCCAAATATCCCTTTGCCAATTGAAAAAGAACAGCCTTAGCGAAAGTCTTTTGAAGGGAAAGATGTAACTCTGTGAGATGAATTAACAGAACACAGAGCAGTATCTCAGAAAGCTTCTTTCCAGTTTGTAAACGGAAGGTATTTCCTTTTTCACCAAAGCCCTCTATGGGCTTCCAAATATCCCCTTGCCAATTCCACAAGAACAGCCTTAGCGAAAGGATTCTTGAAGGGAAAGATGTAACTCTGTGAGATGAATTAACAGAACACAGAGCAGTTCCTCAGAAAGCTTCTTTCCAGTTTTGAACGGAAGATATTTCCTTTTTCAACATAGACTTCTAAGGGCTTCCAAATATCCCTTTGCCAATTCCACAAGAACAGCCTTAGCGAAAGGCTTCCTGAAGGGAAAGATGTAACTCTGTGAGATGAATTAACATAACACAGAGAAGTTTCTCAGAAAGCTTCTTTCCAGTTTTGAACGGAAGATATTTCCTTTTCCACCATAGCTCTCTGTGGCCTTCCAAATATCCCTTTGCCAATTCCACAAGAACAGCCTTAGCGAAAGGCTTCTTGAAGGGAAAGATGTAACTCTGTGAGATGAATTAACAGAACACAGAGCAGTTTCTCAGAAAGCTTCTTTCCAGTTTTGAACGGAAGATATTTCCTTTTTCACCCAAGCCCTCTATGGGCTTCCAAATATCCCTTTGCCAATTCCACAAGAACTGCCTTAGCGAAAGGCTTCTTGAAGGGAAAGATGTAACTCTGTGAGATGAATTAACAGAACACAGAGCAGTTTCTTAGAAAGCTTCTTTCCAGTTTTGAACGGAAGATATTTCCTTTTTCACCATAGAACTCTATGGGCTTCCAAATATCCCTTTGCCAATTCCACAAGAACAGCCTTAGCGAAAGGCTTCTTGAAGGGAAAGATGTAACTCTGTGAGATGAATTAACAGAACACAGAGCAGTTTCTCAGAAAGCTTCTTTCCAGTTTTGAACGGAAGATATTTCCTTTTTCACCATAGCCCTCTATGGGCTTCCAAATATCCCTTTGCCAATTACACAAGAACAGCCTCAGCGAAAGGCTTCTAGAAGGGAAACATGTAACTCTGTGAGATGAATTAACAGAACACAGAGCAGTTTCTCAGAAAGCTTCTTTCCAGTTTTGAACGGAAGATACTTGCTTTTTCACCATAGCCCTCTAATGGCTTCCAAATATCCCTTTGCCAATTCCACAAGAACACCCTTATCGAAAGCCTTTTGAAGGGAAAGATGTAAATCTGTGAGATGAATTAACAGAACACAGAGCAGTTTCTCAGAAAGCTTCTTTCCAGTTTTGAACGGAAGATATTTCCTGTTTCACCATAGCCCTCTATGGGCTTCCAAATATCCCTTTGCCAATTCCACAAGAACAGCCTTAGCGAAAGGCTTCTTGAAGGGAAAGATGTAAGATTGTGAGATGAATTAAGAGAACACACAGCAGTTTCTCAGAAAGCTTCTTTCCAGTTTCGAACGGAAGATATTTCCTTTTTCACCATAGCCCTCTATGGGCTTCCAAATATCCCTTTGCCAATACCACATGAACAGCCTTAGCGAAAGTCTTCTTGAAGGGAAAGATTTAACTCGGTGAGATTAATTAACAGAACACAGAGCAGTTTCTCTGAAAGCTTCTTTCCAGTTTTGAACGGAAGATATTTCCTGTTTCACCATAGCCCTCTATGGGCTTCCAAATATCCCTTTGCCAATTCCACAAGAACAGCCTTAGCGAAAGGCTTCTTGAAGGGAAAGATGTAACTTTGTGAGATGAATTAAGAGAACACAGAGCAGTTTCTCAGAAAGCTTCTTTCCAGTTTTGAACAGAAGATATTTCCTTTTTCACCATAGCCCTCTATGGGCTTCCAAATATCCCTTTGCCAATTCCACAAGAACAGCCTTAGCGAAAGGCTTCTTGAAGGGAAAGATGTAACTCTGTGAGATGAATTAACAGATCACCGAGCAGTTTCTCTGAAAGCTTCTTTCCAGTTTTGAACGGAAGATATTTCCTGTTTCACGAGAGCCCTCTATGGGCTTCGAAATATCCCTTTGCCAATTCCACAAGAACAGCCTTAGCGAAAGGCTTCTTAAAGGGAAAGATGTAACTTTGTGAGATGAATTAAGAGAACACAGAGCAGTTTCTCAGAAAGCTTCTTTCCATTTTTGAACGGAAGATATTTCCTTTTTCACCATAGCCATCTATGGGCTTTCAAATATCCCTTTGCCAATTCCACAAGAACAGCCTTAGCGAAAGGCTTCCTGAAGGGAAAGATGTAACTCTGTGAGATGAATTAATAGAACACAGAGCAGTTTCTCAGAAAGCCTCTTTCCCGTTTTGAACGGAAGATATTTCCTTTTTCACCATAGCCCTCTATGGGCTTCCAAATAACCCTTTGCCAATTCCACAAGAACAGCCTTAGCGAAAGGCTTCTTGAAGGGAAAGATGTAACTCTGTGAGATGAATTAACAGAACACAGAGCAGTTTCTCTGAAAGCTTCTTTTCAGTTTTGAACGGAAGATATTTCCTGTTTCACCATAGCCCTCTATGGGCTTCCAAATATCCCTTTGCCAATTCCACATGAACAGCCTTAGCGAAAGGCTTCTTGAAGGGAAAGATGTAACTTTGTGAGATGAATTAAAAGAACACACAGCAGTTTCTCAGAAAGCTTCTTTCCAGTTTTGAACGGAAGATATTTCCTTTTTCACCATAGCCCTCTATGGGCTTCCAAATATCCCTTTGCCAATTCCACAAGAACAGCCTTAGCGAAAGGATTCCAGAAGGGAAAGATATAACTCTGTGAGATGAATTAACAGAACACAGAGCAGTTTCTCAGAAAGCTTCTTTCCAGTTTTGAACGGAAGATATTTCCTTTTTCACCATAGCCCTCTATGGGCTTCCAAATATCCCTTTGCCAATTCCAAAAGAACAGCCTTAGCGAAAGGCTTCTTGAAGGGAAAGATGTAACTGTGTGAGATGAATTAACAGAACACAGAGCAGTTTCGCTGAAAGCTTTTTTCCAGTTTTGAACGGAAGATATTTCCTTTTTCAACATAGCCTTCTAAGGGCTTCCAAATATCCCTCGGCCAATTCCACAACAACAGCCTTAGCGAAAGGCTTCCTGAAGGGAAAGATGTAAATCTGTGAGATGAATTAACAGAACACAGAGCAGTTCCTCAGAAAGCTTTTTTCCAGTTTTGAACGGAAGATACTTCCTTTTTCACCATAGCCCTCTATGGGCTTCCAAATATCCCTTTGCCAATTGAAAAAGAACAGCCTTAGCGAAAGTCTTCTGAAGGGAAAGATGTAATTCTGTGAGATGAATTAACAGAACACAGAGCAGTATCTCAGAAAGCTTCTTTCCAGTTTTCAACGGAAGGTATTTCCTTTTTCACCAAAGCCCTCTATGGGCTTCCAAATATCCCTTTGCCAATTCCACAAGAACAGCCTTAGCGAAAGGCTTCTTGAAGGGAAAGATGTAACTCTGTGAGATGAATTAACAGAACACAGAGTAGTTCCTCAGAAAGCTTCTTTCCAGTTTTGAACGGAAGATATTTCCTTTTTCAACATAGACTTCTAAGGGCTTCCAAATATCCCTTTGCCAATTCCACAAGAACAGCCTTAGCGAAAGGCTTCCTGAATGGAAAGATGTAACTCTGTGAGATGAATTAACAGAACACAGAGAAGTTTCTCAGAAAGCTTCTTTCCAGTTTTGAACGGAAGATATTTCCTTTTTCACCATAGCCCTCTATGGGCTTCCAAATATCCCTTTGCCAATTCCGCAAGAACAGCCATAGCGAAAGGCTTCTTGAAGGGCACGATGTAACTCTGTGAGTTGAATTAACAGAACACAGAGCAGTTTCTCAGAAAGCTTCTTTCCAGTTTGAAAGGAAGATATTTCCTGTTTCACCATAGCCCTCTATGGGCTTCCAAATATCCCTTTGCCAGTTCCACAAGAACAGCCTTAGCGAAAGGCTTCTTGAAGGGAAAGATGTAACTTTGTGAGGTGAATTAAGAGAACACAGAGCAGTTTCTCAGAAAGCTTCTTTCCAGTTTTGAACGGAAGATATTTCCTTTTTCACCATTGCCCTCTATGGGCTTCCAAATATCCCTTTGCCAATTCCACAAGAACAGCCTTAGCGAAAGGCTTCCTGAAGGGAAAGATATAACTCTGTGAGATGAATTAAGAGAACACAGAGCAGTTTCTCAGAAAGCTTCTTTCCCGTTTTGAACGGAAGATATTTCCTTTTTCACCGTAGCCCTCTATGGGCTTTCAAATATCCCTTTGCCAATTCCACAAGAACAGCCTTAGCCAGAGGCTTCCTGAAGGGAAAGATGTAACTCTGTGAAATGAATTAACAGAACACAGAGCAGTTTCTCAGAAAGCTTCTTTCCAGTTTGGAACGGAAGATATTTCCTTTTTCACCATATCCCTCTATGGGCTTCCAAATATCCCTTTGCCAATTCCACAAGAACAGCTTTAGCGAAAGGTTTCTTGAAGGGAAAGATGTAACTCTGTGAGATGAATTAACAGAACACAGAGCAGTTTCTCAGAAAGCTTCTTTCCAGTTTTGAACGGAAGATATTTCCTTTTTCACCATAGCCCTCTATGGGCTTCCAAATATCCCTTTGCCAATTCCACAAGAACAGCCTTAGCGAAAGGCTTCTTGAAGGGAAAGATGTAACTCTGTGAGATGAATTAACAGAACACAGAGCTGTTTCTCTGAAAGCTTCTTTCCAGGTTTGTACGGAAGATATTTCCTGTTTCACCATAGTCTTCTAAGGGCTTCCAAATATCCCTTTGCCAATACCACAAGAACAGCCTTAGCGAAAGGCTCCTTGAAGGGAAAGATGTAAGTTTGTGAGATGAATTAAGAGAACACAGAGCAGTTTCACAGAAAGCTTCTTTCCACTTTTGAACGGAAGATATTTCCTTTTTCACCATAGCCCTCTATGGGCTTCCAAATAACCCTTTGCCAATTCCACAAGAACAGCCTTAGCGAAAGGCTTCTTGAAGGGAGAGATGTAACATGTGAGATGAATTAACAGAGCACCGAGCAGTTTCTCAGAAAGCTTCTTTCCAGTTCTGAACGGAAGATATTTCCTTTTTCACCATAGCCCTCTGTGGGCTTCCAAATATCCCTTTGCCAATTCCACAAGAACAGCCTTAGCGAAAGGCTTCTTGAAGGGAAAGATGTAACTCTGTGAGATGAATTAACAGAACACAGAGCAGTTTCTCAGAAAGCTTCTTTCCAGTTTTCAACGGAAGATATTTCCTTTTTCACCATAGCCCTCTAAGGGCTTCCAAATATCCCTCGGCCAATTCCACAACAACAGCCTTAGCGAAAGGCTTCCTGAAGGGAAAGATGTAACTCTGTGAGATGAATTAACAGAACACAGAGCAGTTTCTCAGAAAGCTTCTTTCCAGTTTTGAACGGAAGATACTTCCTTTTTCACCATAGCCCTCTATGGGCTTCCAAATATCCCATTGCCAATTGAAAAAGAACAGCCTTAGCGAAAGTCTTTTGAAGGGAAAGATGTAACTCTGTGAGATGAATTAACAGAACACAGAGCAGTTTCTCAGAAAGCTTCTTTCCAGTTTTGAACGGAAGATATTTCCTTTTTCAACATAGCCTTCTAAGGGCTTCCAAATATCCCTTTGCCAATTCCACAAGAACAGCCTTAGCGAAAGGCTTCCTGAAGGGAAAGATGTAACTCTGTGAGATGAATTAACAGAACACAGAGAAGTTTCTCAGAAAGCTTCTTTCCAGTTTTGAACGGAAGATATTTCCTTTTTCACCATAGCCCTCTATGGTCTTCCAAATATCACTTTGCCAATTCCGCAAGAACAGCCATAGCGAAAGGCTTCTTGAAGGGCACGATGTAATTCTGTGAGTTGAATTAACAGAACACAGAGCAGTTTCTCAGAAAGCTTCTTTCCAGTTTAAATGGAAGATATTTCCTGTTTCACCATAGCCCTCTATGGGCTTCCAAATATCCCATTGCCAATTCCACAAGAACAGCCTTAGCGAAAGGCTTCTTGAAGGGAAAGATGTAACTTTGTGAGATGAATTAAGAGAACACAGAGCAGTTTTTCAGAAAGCTTCTTTCCAGTTTTCAACCGAAGATAATTCCTTTTTCACCATAGCCCTCTATGGGCTTCCAAATATCCCTTTGCCAATTCCACAAGAACAGCCTTAGCGAAAGGCTTCTTGAAGGGAAAGATGTAACTCTGTGAGATGAATTTTCGGAACACAGAGCAGTTTCTCAGAAAGCTTCTTTCCAGTTTTGAACGGAAGATATTTCCTTTTTCACCATAGCCCTCTTTGGACTTCCAAATATCGCTTTGCCAATTCCACAAGAACAGCCTTAGCGAAAGGCTTCTTGAAGGGAAAGATGTAACACTGTGAGATGAATTAACAGAACACAGAGCAGCTTCTCTGAAAGCTTCTTTCCACTTTTGAACGGAAGATATTTCCTGTTTCACCATAGCCCTCTATGGGCTTCCAAATATCCTTTTGCCAATTCCACAAGAACAGCCTTAGCGAAAGGCTTCTTGAAGGGAAAGATGTAACTTTGTGAGGTGAATTAAGAGAACACAGAGCAGTTTCTCAGAAAGCTTCTTTCCAGTTTTGAACGGAAGATATTTCCTTTTTCACCATTGACCTCTATGGGCTTCCAAATATCCCTTTGCCAATTCCACAAGAACAGCCTTAGCGAAAGGCTTCCTGAAGGGAAAGATGTAACTCTGTGAGATGAATTAAGAGAACACAGAGCAGTTTCTCAGAAAGCTTCTTTCCCGTTTTGAACGGAAGATATTTCCTTTTTCACCATAGACCTCTATGGGCTTTCAAATATCCCTTTGCCAATTCCACAAGAACAGCCTTAGCCAGAGGCTTCCTGAAGGGAAAGATGTAACTCTGTGAGATGAATTAACAGAACACAGAGCAGTTTCTCAGAAAGCTTCTTTCCAGTTTGGAACGGAAGATATTTCCGTTTTCACCATAGCCCTCTATGGGCTTCCAAATATCCCTTTGCCAATTCCACAACAACAGCTTTAGCGAAAGGTTTCTTGAAGGGAAAGATGTAACTCTGTGTGATGAATTAACAGAACACAGAGGAGTTTCTCAGAAAGCTTCTTTCCAGTTTTGAACGGAAGATATTTCCTTTTTCACCATAGCCCTCTATGGGCTTCCAAATATCCCTTTGCCAATTCCACAAGATCAGCCTTAGCGAAAGGCTTCTTGAAGGGAAAGATGTAACTCTGTGAGATGAATTAACAGAACACAGAGCAGTTTCTCTGAAAGCTTCTTTCCAGTTTTGTACAGAAGATATTTCCTGTTTCACCATAGCCCTCTAAGGGCTTCCAAATATCCCTTTGCCAATACCACAAGAACAGCCTTAGCGAAAGGCTCCTTGAAGGGAAAGATGTAAGTTTGTGAGATGAATTAAGAGAACACAGAGCAGTTTCACAGAAAGGTTCTTTCCAGTTTTGAACGGAAGATATTTCCTTTTTCACCGTAGCCCTCTATGGGCTTCCAAATATCCCTTTGCCAATTCCGCAAGAACAGCCTTAGCGAAAGGATTCCTGAAGGGAAAGATGTAACTCTGTGAGATGAATTAACAGAACACAGAGCAGTTTCTCAGAAAGCTTCTTTCCAGTTTTGAACGGAAGATATTTCCTTTTTCACCATAGCCCTCTATGGGCTTCCAAATAACCCTTTGCCAATTCCACAAGAACAGCCTTAGCGAAAGGCTTCTTGAAGGGAGAGATGTAACTTTGTGAGATGAATTAACAGAGCACAGAGCAGTTTCTCAGTAAGCTTCTTTCCAGTTTTCAACGGAAGATATTTCCTTTTTCACCATAGCCCTCTAAGGGCTTCCAAATATCCCTCGGCCAATTCCACAACAACAGCCTTAGCGAAAGGCTTCCTGAAGGGAAAGATGTAACTCTGTGAGATGAATTAACAGAACACAGAGCAGTTTCTCACAAAGCTTCTTTCCAGTTTTGAACGGAAGATACTTCCTTTTTCACCATAGCCCTCTATGGGCTTCCAAATATCCCTTTGCCAATTGAAAAAGAACAGCCTTAGCGAAAGGCTTCTTGAAGGGAAAGATGTAACTCTGTGTTTCCAGTTTCGAACGGAAGATATTTCCTTTTTAACCGAAGCCCTCTATGGGCTTCCAAATATCCCTTTGCCAATTCCACAAGAACTGCCTTAGCGAAAGGCTTCTTGAAGGGAAAGATGTAACTCTGTGAGATGAATTAACAGAACACAGAGCAGTTTCTCAGAAAGCTTCTTTCCAGTTTTGAACGGAAGATATTTCCTTTTTCACCATAGAACTCTATGGGCTTCCAAATATCCCTTTGCCAATTCCACAAGAACAGCCTTAGCGAAAGGCTTCTTGAAGGGAAAGATGTAACTCTGTGAGATGAATTAACAGAACACAGAGCAGTTTCTCAGAAAGCTTCTTTCCAGTTTTGAACGGAAGATATTTCCTTTTTCACCGAAGCCCTCTATGGGCTTCCAAATATCCCTTTGCCAATTACACAAGAACAGCCTCAGCGAAAGGCTTCTAGAAGGGAAACATGTAACTCTGTGAGATGAATTAACAGAACACAGAGCAGTTTCTCAGAAAGCTTCTTTCCAGTTTTGAACGGAAGATACTTGCTTTTTCACCATAGCCCTCTAATGGCTTCCAAATATCCCTTTGCCAATTCCACAAGAACACCCTTATCGAAAGCCTTTTGAAGGGAAAGATGTAAATCTGTGAGATGAATTAACAGAACACAGAGCAGTTTCTCAGAAAGCTTCTTTCCAGTTTTGAACGGAAGATATTTCCTGTTTCACCATAGCCCTCTATGGGCTTCCAAATATCCCTTTGCCAATTCCACAAGAACAGCCTTAGCGAAAGGCTTCTTGAAGGGAAAGATGTAAGATTGTGAGATGAATTAAGAGAACACACAGCAGTTTCTCAGAAAGCTTCTTTCCAGTTTCGAACGGAAGATATTTCCTTTTTCACCATAGCCCTCTATGGGCTTCCAAATATCCCTTTGCCAATACCACATGAACAGCCTTAGCGAAAGTCTTCTTGAAGGGAAAGATGTAACTCGGTGAGATTAATTAACAGAACACAGAGCCGTTTCTCTGAAAGCTTCTTTCCAGTTTTGAACGGAAGATATTTCCTGTTTCACGAGAGCCCTCTATGGGCTTCGAAATATCCCTTTGCCAATTCCACAAGAACAGCCTTAGCGAAAGGCTTCTTAAAGGGAAAGATGTAACTTTGTGAGATGAATTAAGAGAACACAGAGCAGTTTCTCAGAAAGCTTCTTTCCAGTTTTGAACGGAAGATATTTCCTTTTTCAACATAGCCCTCTATGGGCTTCCAAATATCCCTTTGCCAATTCCACAAGAACAGCCTTAGCGAAAGGCTTCCTGAAGGGAAAGATGTAACTCTGTGAGATGAATTAATAGAACACAGAGCAGTTTCTCAGAAAGCTTCTTTCCCGTTTTGAACGGAAGATATTTCCTTTTTCACCATAGCCCTCTATGGGCTTCCAAATAACCCTTTGCCAATTCCACAAGAACAGCCTTAGCGAAAGGCTTCTTGAAGGGAAAGATGTAACTCTGTGAGATGAATTAACAGAACACAGAGCAGTTTCTCTGAAAGCTTCTTTTCAGTTTTGAACGGAAGATATTTCCTGTTTCACCATAGCCCTCTATGGGCTTCCAAATATCCCTTTGCCAATTCCACATGAACAGCCTTAGCGAAAGGCTTCTTGAAGGGAAAGATGTAACTTTGTGAGATGAATTAAGAGAACACACAGCAGTTTCTCAGAAAGCTTCTTTCCAGTTTTGAACGGAAGATATTTCCTTTTTCACCATAGCCCTCTATGGGCTTCCAAATATCCCTTTGCCAATTCCACAAGAAGAGCCTTAGCGAAAGGCTTCTTGACGGGAAAGATGTAACTCTGTGAGATGAATTATCAGAACACAGAGCAGATTCTCAGAAGGCTTCTTTCCAGTTTTGAACGGAAGATATTTCCTTTTTCAACAGAGCCTTCTATGGGTTTCCAAATATCCCTTTGCTAATGACACAAAAACAGCATTAACGAAAGGCTTCCTGATGGGAAAGATGTAACTCTGTGAGATGAATTAACAGAACACAGAGCAGTTTCTCTAAAAGCTTTTTTCCAGTTTTGAACGGAAGATATTTCCTGTTTCACCATAGCCCTCTATGGGCTTCCAAATATCCCTTTGCCAATTCCACAAGAACAGCCTTTGCGAAAGGCTTCTTGAAGGGAAAGATGTAACTTTGTGAGATGAATTAAGAGAACACACAGCAGTTTCTCAGAAAGCTTCTTTCCAGTTTTGAACGGAAGATATTTCTTTTTCCACCATAACCCTCTATGGGTTTCCAAATATCCCTTTGCCAAATCCACAAGAACAGCCTTAGCGAAAGGCTTCTTGAAGGGAAAGATGTAACTCTGTGAGATGAATTAACAGAACACAGAGCAGTTTCTCAGAAAGCTTTTTCCGGTTTTGAACGGAAGATATTTCCTTTTTCACCATAGCCCTCTATGGGCTTCCAAATATCCCTTTGCCAATTCCACAAGAACAGTTTTAGCGAAAGGTTTCTTGAAGGGAAAGATGTAACTCTGTGAGATGAATTAAGAGAACACAGAGCAGTTTCTCAGAAAGCTTCATTCCAGTTTTGAACGGAAGATATTTCCTTTTTCACCATAGCCCTCTATGGGCTTGCAAATATCCCTTTGCCAATTCCACGAGAACAGCCTTAGCGAAAAGCTTCTTGAAGGGAAAGATGTAACTCTGTGAGATGAACAAACAGAACACAGAGCAGTTTCTCAGAAAGCTTCTTTCCAGTTCTGAACGGAAGATATTTCCTTTTTCACCATAGCCCTCTATGGGCTTCCAAATATCCCTTTGCCAATTCCAGAAGAACAGCCTTAGCGAAAGTCTTTTGAAGGGAAAGATGTAACTCTGTGAGATGAATTAACAGAACACGGAGCAGTTTCTCTGAAAGCTTCTTTCCAGTTTTGAACGGAATATATTTCCTTTTTCACCATAGACCTCTATGGGCTTCCAAATATCCCTTTGCCAATTCCACAAGAACAGCCTTAGCGAAAGGTTTCTTGAAGAGAAAGATGTAACTCTGTGAGATGAATTATCAGAACACAGAGCAGTTTCTCAGAAGGCTTCTTTCCAGTTTTGAACGGAAGATATTTCCTTTTTCAACAGAGCCTTCTATGGGTTTCCAAATATCCCTTTGCCAATGACACAAAAACAGCATTAACGAAAGGCTTCCTGAAGGGAAAGATGTATCTCTGTGAGATGAATTAACAGAACACAGAGAAGTTTCTCAGAAAGCTTCTTTCCAGTTCTGAACGGTAGATATTTCCTTTTTCAACATAGCTCTCTGTGGCCTTCCAAATATCCCTTTGCCAATTCCAAAAGAACAGCCTTAGCGAAAGGCTTCTTGAAGGGAAAGATGTAACTCTGTGAGATGAATTAACAGAACACAGAGCAGTTTCTCAGAAAGCTTTTTCCGGTTTTGAACGGAAGATATTTCCTTTTTCACCATAGCCCTCAATGGGCTTCCAAATATCCCTTTGCCAATTCCACAAGAACAGTTTTAGCGAAACGTTTCTTGAAGGTAAAGATGTAACTCTGTGAGATGAACTAAGAGAACACAGAGCAGTTTCTCAGAAAGCTTCTTTCCAGTTTTGAACGGAAGATATTTCCTTTTTCACCATAGCCCTCTATGGGCTTGCAAATATCCCTTTGCCAATTCCACGAGAACAGCCTTAGCGAAAGGCTTCTTGAAGGGAAAGATGTAACTCTGTGAGATGAATTAACAGAACACAGAGCAGTTTCTCAGAAAGCTTCTTTCCAGTTCTGAACGGAAGATATTTCCTTTTTCACCATAGCCTTCTATGGGCTTCCAAATATCCCTTTGCCAATTCCACAAGAACAGCCTTAGCGAAAAGCTTCTTGAAGGGAAAGATGTAACTCTGTGAGATGAATTAACAGAACTCGAGAAGTTTCTCAGAAAGCTTATTTCCAGTTTTGAACGGAAGATATTTCCTTTTTCACCATAGCCCTCTATGAGCTTCCAAATATCCCTTTGCCAATTCCACAAGAACAGCCTTAGCGAAAGGCTTCTTGAGGGGAAAGATATAACTCTGTGAGATGAATTAACAGAACACAGAGCTGTTTCTCAGAATGCTTCTTTCCAGTTTTCACCGGAAGATATTTCCTTTTTCACCATAGCCCTCTAAGGGCTTCCAAATATCCCTTTGCCAATTCCACAAGAACAGCCTTAGAGAAAGGCTTCTTTAAGGGAAAGATGTAACTCTGCGAGAAGAATTAACAGAACACAGAGCAGTTTCTCAGAAAGCTTCTTTCCAGTTTTTAACGGAAGATATTTCCTTTTCCACCATAGCCCTCTATGGGCTTCCAAATATCCCTTTGCCAATTCCACAAGAACTGCCTTAGCGAAAGGCTTCTTGAAGGGAAAGTTGTAACTCTGTGAGATGAATTAACAGAACACAGAGCAGTTTCTCAGAAAGCTTCTTTCCAGTTTTGAACGGAAGATATTTCCTTTTTCACCACAGCCCTCTAAGGGCTTCCAAATATCCCTTTGACAATTCCACAAGAACACCCTTATCGAAAGCCTTTTGAAGGGAAAGATGTAAATCTGTGAGATGAATTAACAGAACACAGAGCAGTTTCTCAGAAAGCTTCTTTCCAGTTTTGAACGGAAGATATTTCCTGTTTCACCATAGCCCTCTATGGGCTTCCAAATATCCCTTTGCCAATTCCACAAGAACAGCCTTAGCGAAAGGCTTCTTGAAGGGAAAGATGTAAGATTGTGAGATGAATTAAGAGAACACACAGCAGTTTCTCAGAAAGCTTCTTTCCAGTTTCGAACGGAAGATATTTCCTTTTTCACCATAGCCCTCTATGGGCTTCCAAATATCCCTTTGCCAATACCACATGAACAGCCTTAGCGAAAGTCTTCTTGAAGGGAAAGATTTAACTCGGTGAGATTAATTAACAGAACACAGAGCAGTTTCTCTGAAAGCTTCTTTCCAGTTTTGAACGGAAGATATTTCCTGTTTCACCATAGCCCTCTATGGGCTTCCAAATATCCCTTTGCCAATTCCACAAGAACAGCCTTAGCGAAAGGCTTCTTGAAGGGAAAGATGTAACTTTGTGAGATGAATTAAGAGAACACAGAGCAGTTTCTCAGAAAGCTTCTTTCCAGTTTTGAACAGAAGATATTTCCTTTTTCACCATAGCCCTCTATGGGCTTCCAAATATCCCTTTGCCAATTCCACAAGAACAGCCTTAGCGAAAGGCTTCTTGAAGGGAAAGATGTAACTCTGTGAGATGAATTAACAGATCACCGAGCAGTTTCTCTGAAAGCTTCTTTCCAGTTTTGAACGGAAGATATTTCCTGTTTCACGAGAGCCCTCTATGGGCTTCGAAATATCCCTTTGCCAATTCCACAAGAACAGCCTTAGCGAAAGGCTTCTTAAAGGGAAAGATGTAACTTTGTGAGATGAATTAAGAGAACACAGAGCAGTTTCTCAGAAAGCTTCTTTCCATTTTTGAACGGAAGATATTTCCTTTTTCACCATAGCCATCTATGGGCTTTCAAATATCCCTTTGCCAATTCCACAAGAACAGCCTTAGCGAAAGGCTTCCTGAAGGGAAAGATGTAACTCTGTGAGATGAATTAATAGAACACAGAGCAGTTTCTCAGAAAGCTTCTTTCCCGTTTTGAACGGAAGATATTTCCTTTTTCACCATAGCCCTCTATGGGCTTCCAAATAACCCTTTGCCAATTCCACAAGAACAGCCTTAGCGAAAGGCTTCTTGAAGGGAAAGATGTAACTCTGTGAGATGAATTAACAGAACACAGAGCAGTTTCTCTGAAAGCTTCTTTTCAGTTTTGAACGGAAGATATTTCCTGTTTCACCATAGCCCTCTATGGGCTTCCAAATATCCCTTTGCCAATTCCACATGAACAGCCTTAGCGAAAGGCTTCTTGAAGGGAAAGATGTAACTTTGTGAGATGAATTAAAAGAACACACAGCAGTTTCTCAGAAAGCTTCTTTCCAGTTTTGAACGGAAGATATTTCCTTTTTCACCATAGCCCTCTATGGGCTTCCAAATATCCCTTTGCCAATTCCACAAGAACAGCCTTAGCGAAAGGATTCCAGAAGGGAAAGATATAACTCTGTGAGATGAATTAACAGAACACAGAGCAGTTTCTCAGAAAGCTTCTTTCCAGTTTTGAACGGAAGATATTTCCTTTTTCACCATAGCCCTCTATGGGCTTCCAAATATCCCTTTGCCAATTCCAAAAGAACAGCCTTAGCGAAAGGCTTCTGGAAGGGAAAGATGTAACTGTGTGAGATGAATTAACAGAACACAGAGCAGTTTCGCTGAAAGCTTTTTTCCAGTTTTGAACGGAAGATATTTCCTTTTTCAACATAGCCTTCTAAGGGCTTCCAAATATCCCTCGGCCAATTCCACAACAACAGCCTTAGCGAAAGGCTTCCTGAAGGGAAAGATGTAAATCTGTGAGATGAATTAACAGAACACAGAGCAGTTCCTCAGAAAGCTTTTTTCCAGTTTTGAACGGAAGATACTTCCTTTTTCACCATAGCCCTCTATGGGCTTCCAAATATCCCTTTGCCAATTGAAAAAGAACAGCCTTAGCGAAAGTCTTCTGAAGGGAAAGATGTAATTCTGTGAGATGAATTAACAGAACACAGAGCAGTATCTCAGAAAGCTTCTTTCCAGTTTTCAACGGAAGGTATTTCCTTTTTCACCAAAGCCCTCTATGGGCTTCCAAATATCCCTTTGCCAATTCCACAAGAACAGCCTTAGCGAAAGGCTTCTTGAAGGGAAAGATGTAACTCTGTGAGATGAATTAACAGAACACAGAGTAGTTCCTCAGAAAGCTTCTTTCCAGTTTTGAACGGAAGATATTTCCTTTTTCAACATAGACTTCTAAGGGCTTCCAAATATCCCTTTGCCAATTCCACAAGAACAGCCTTAGCGAAAGGCTTCCTGAATGGAAAGATGTAACTCTGTGAGATGAATTAACAGAACACAGAGAAGTTTCTCAGAAAGCTTCTTTCCAGTTTTGAACGGAAGATATTTCCTTTTTCACCATAGCCCTCTATGAGCTTCCAAATATCCCTTTGCCAATTCCGCAAGAACAGCCATAGCGAAAGGCTTCTTGAAGGGCACGATGTAACTCTGTGAGTTGAATTAACAGAACACAGAGCAGTTTCTCAGAAAGCTTCTTTCCAGTTTGAAAGGAAGATATTTCCTGTTTCACCATAGCCCTCTATGGGCTTCCAAATATCCCTTTGCCAGTTCCACAAGAACAGCCTTAGCGAAAGGCTTCTTGAAGGGAAAGATGTAACTTTGTGAGGTGAATTAAGAGAACACAGAGCAGTTTCTCAGAAAGCTTCTTTCCAGTTTTGAACGGAAGATATTTCCTTTTTCACCATTGCCCTCTATGGGCTTCCAAATATCCCTTTGCCAATTCCACAAGAACAGCCTTAGCGAAAGGCTTCCTGAAGGGAAAGATATAACTCTGTGAGATGAATTAAGAGAACACAGAGCAGTTTCTCAGAAAGCTTCTTTCCCGTTTTGAACGGAAGATATTTCCTTTTTCACCGTAGCCCTCTATGGGCTTTCAAATATCCCTTTGCCAATTCCACAAGAACAGCCTTAGCCAGAGGCTTCCTGAAGGGAAAGATGTAACTCTGTGAAATGAATTAACAGAACACAGAGCAGTTTCTCAGAAAGCTTCTTTCCAGTTTGGAACGGAAGATATTTCCTTTTTCACCATATCCCTCTATGGGCTTCCAAATATCCCTTTGCCAATTCCACAAGAACAGCTTTAGCGAAAGGTTTCTTGAAGGGAAAGATGTAACTCTGTGAGATGAATTAACAGAACACAGAGCAGTTTCTCAGAAAGCTTCTTTCCAGTTTTGAACGGAAGATATTTCCTTTTTCACCATAGCCCTCTATGGGCTTCCAAATATCCCTTTGCCAATTCCACAAGAACAGCCTTAGCGAAAGGCTTCTTGAAGGGAAAGATGTAACTCTGTGAGATGAATTAACAGAACACAGAGGAGTTTCTCTGAAAGCTTCTTTCCAGTTTTGTACGGAAGATATTTCCTGTTTCACCATAGTCTTCTAAGGGCTTCCAAATATCCCTTTGCCAATACCACAAGAACAGCCTTAGCGAAAGGCTCCTTGAAGGGAAAGATGTAAGTTTGTGAGATGAATTAAGAGAACACAGAGCAGTTTCACAGAAAGCTTCTTTCCACTTTTGAACGGAAGATATTTCCTTTTTCACCATAGCCCTCTATGGGCTTCCAAATAACCCTTTGCCAATTCCACAAGAACAGCCTTAGCGAAAGGCTTCTTGAAGGGAGAGATGTAACATGTGAGATGAATTAACAGAGCACCGAGCAGTTTCTCAGAAAGCTTCTTTCCAGTTCTGAACGGAAGATATTTCCTTTTTCACCATAGCCCTCTGTGGGCTTCCAAATATCCCTTTGCCAATTCCACAAGAACAGCCTTAGCGAAAGGCTTCTTGAAGGGAAAGATGTAACTCTGTGAGATGAATTAACAGAACACAGAGCAGTTTCTCAGAAAGCTTCTTTCCAGTTTTCAACGGAAGATATTTCCTTTTTCACCATAGCCCTCTAAGGGCTTCCAAATATCCCTCGGCCAATTCCACAACAACAGCCTTAGCGAAAGGCTTCCTGAAGGGAAAGATGTAACTCTGTGAGATGAATTAACAGAACACAGAGCAGTTTCTCAGAAAGCTTCTTTCCAGTTTTGAACGGAAGATACTTCCTTTTTCACCATAGCCCTCTATGGGCTTCCAAATATCCCATTGCCAATTGAAAAAGAACAGCCTTAGCGAAAGTCTTTTGAAGGGAAAGATGTAACTCTGTGAGATGAATTAACAGAACACAGAGCAGTTTCTCAGAAAGCTTCTTTCCAGTTTTGAACGGAAGATATTTCCTTTTTCAACATAGCCTTCTAAGGGCTTCCAAATATCCCTTTGCCAATTCCACAAGAACAGCCTTAGCGAAAGGCTTCCTGAAGGGAAAGATGTAACTCTGTGAGATGAATTAACAGAACACAGAGAAGTTTCTCAGAAAGCTTCTTTCCAGTTTTGAACGGAAGATATTTCCTTTTTCACCATAGCCCTCTATGGTCTTCCAAATATCCCTTTGCCAATTCCGCAAGAACAGCCATAGCGAAAGGCTTCTTGAAGGGCACGATGTAATTCTGTGAGTTGAATTAACAGAACACAGAGCAGTTTCTCAGAAAGCTTCTTTCCAGTTTAAATGGAAGATATTTCCTGTTTCACCATAGCCCTCTATGGGCTTCCAAATATCCCATTGCCAATTCCACAAGAACAGCCTTAGCGAAAGGCTTCTTGAAGGGAAAGATGTAACTTTGTGAGATGAATTAAGAGAACACAGAGCAGTTTTTCAGAAAGCTTCTTTCCAGTTTTCAACCGAAGATAATTCCTTTTTCACCATAGCCCTCTATGGGCTTCCAAATATCCCTTTGCCAATTCCACAAGAACAGCCTTAGCGAAAGGCTTCTTGAAGGGAAAGATGTAACTCTGTGAGATGAATTTTCGGAACACAGAGCAGTTTCTCAGAAAGCTTCTTTCCAGTTTTGAACGGAAGATATTTCCTTCTTCACCATAGCCCTCTTTGGACTTCCAAATATCGCTTTGCCAATTCCACAAGAACAGCCTTAGCGAAAGGCTTCTTGAAGGGAAAGATGTAACACTGTGAGATGAATTAACAGAACACAGAGCAGCTTCTCTGAAAGCTTCTTTCCACTTTTGAACGGAAGATATTTCCTGTTTCACCAAAGCCCTCTATGGGCTTCCAAATATCCTTTTGCCAATTCCACAAGAACAGCCTTAGCGAAAGGCTTCTTGAAGGGAAAGATGTAACTTTGTGAGGTGAATTAAGAGAACACAGAGCAGTTTCTCAGAAAGCTTCTTTCCAGTTTTGAACGGAAGATATTTCCTTTTTCACCATTGACCTCTATGGGCTTCCAAATATCCCTTTGCCAATTCCACAAGAACAGCCTTAGCGAAAGGCTTCCTGAAGGGAAAGATGTAACTCTGTGAGATGAATTAAGAGAACACAGAGCAGTTTCTCAGAAAGCTTCTTTCCCGTTTTGAACGGAAGATATTTCCTTTTTCACCATAGACCTCTATGGGCTTTCAAATATCCCTTTGCCAATTCCACAAGAACAGCCTTAGCCAGAGGCTTCCTGAAGGGAAAGATGTAACTCTGTGAGATGAATTAACAGAACACAGAGCAGTTTCTCAGAAAGCTTCTTTCCAGTTTGGAACGGAAGATATTTCCGTTTTCACCATAGCCCTCTATGGGCTTCCAAATATCCCTTTGCCAATTCCACAACAACAGCTTTAGCGAAAGGTTTCTTGAAGGGAAAGATGTAACTCTGTGTGATGAATTAACAGAACACAGAGGAGTTTCTCAGAAAGCTTCTTTCCAGTTTTGAACGGAAGATATTTCCTTTTTCACCATAGCCCTCTATGGCCTTCCAAATATCCCTTTGCCAATTCCACAAGATCAGCCTTAGCGAAAGGCTTCTTGAAGGGAAAGATGTAACTCTGTGAGATGAATTAACAGAACACAGAGCAGTTTCTCTGAAAGCTTCTTTCCAGTTTTGTACAGAAGATATTTCCTGTTTCACCATAGCCCTCTAAGGGCTTCCAAATATCCCTTTGCCAATACCACAAGAACAGCCTTAGCGAAAGGCTCCTTGAAGGGAAAGATGTAAGTTTGTGAGATGAATTAAGAGAACACAGAGCAGTTTCACAGAAAGGTTCTTTCCAGTTTTGAACGGAAGATATTTCCTTTTTCACCGTAGCCCTCTATGGGCTTCCAAATATCCCTTTGCCAATTCCGCAAGAACAGCCTTAGCGAAAGGATTCCTGAAGGGAAAGATGTAACTCTGTGAGATGAATTAACAGAACACAGAGCAGTTTCTCAGAAAGCTTCTTTCCAGTTTTGAACGGAAGATATTTCCTTTTTCACCATAGCCCTCTATGGGCTTCCAAATAACCCTTTGCCAATTCCACAAGAACAGCCTTAGCGAAAGGCTTCTTGAAGGGAGAGATGTAACTTTGTGAGATGAATTAACAGAGCACAGAGCAGTTTCTCAGAAAGCTTCTTTCCAGTTTTCAACGGAAGATATTTCCTTTTTCACCATAGCCCTCTAAGGGCTTCCAAATATCCCTCGGCCAATTCCACAACAACAGCCTTAGCGAAAGGCTTCCTGAAGGGAAAGATGTAACTCTGTGAGATGAATTAACAGAACACAGAGCAGTTTCTCACAAAGCTTCTTTCCAGTTTTGAACGGAAGATACTTCCTTTTTCACCATAGCCCTCTATGGGCTTCCAAATATCCCTTTGCCAATTGAAAAAGAACAGCCTTAGCGAAAGGCTTCTTGAAGGGAAAGATGTAACTCTGTGTTTCCAGTTTCGAACGGAAGATATTTCCTTTTTAACCGAAGCCCTCTATGGGCTTCCAAATATCCCTTTGCCAATTCCACAAGAACTGCCTTAGCGAAAGGCTTCTTGAAGGGAAAGATGTAACTCTGTGAGATGAATTAACAGAACACAGAGCAGTTTCTCAGAAAGCTTCTTTCCAGTTTTGAACGGAAGATATTTCCTTTTTCACCATAGAACTCTATGGGCTTCCAAATATCCCTTTGCCAATTCCACAAGAACAGCCTTAGCGAAAGGCTTCTTGAAGGGAAAGATGTAACTCTGTGAGATGAATTAACAGAACACAGAGCAGTTTCTCAGAAAGCTTCTTTCCAGTTTTGAACGGAAGATATTTCCTTTTTCACCGAAGCCCTCTATGGGCTTCCAAATATCCCTTTGCCAATTACACAAGAACAGCCTCAGCGAAAGGCTTCTAGAAGGGAAACATGTAACTCTGTGAGATGAATTAACAGAACACAGAGCAGTTTCTCAGAAAGCTTCTTTCCAGTTTTGAACGGAAGATACTTGCTTTTTCACCATAGCCCTCTAATGGCTTCCAAATATCCCTTTGCCAATTCCACAAGAACACCCTTATCGAAAGCCTTTTGAAGGGAAAGATGTAAATCTGTGAGATGAATTAACAGAACACAGAGCAGTTTCTCAGAAAGCTTCTTTCCAGTTTTGAACGGAAGATATTTCCTGTTTCACCATAGTCCTCTATGGGCTTCCAAATATCCCTTTGCCAATTCCACAAGAACAGCCTTAGCGAAAGGCTTCTTGAAGGGAAAGATGTAAGATTGTGAGATGAATTAAGAGAACACACAGCAGTTTCTCAGAAAGCTTCTTTCCAGTTTCGAACGGAAGATATTTCCTTTTTCACCATAGCCCTCTATGGGCTTCCAAATATCCCTTTGCCAATACCACATGAACAGCCTTAGCGAAAGTCTTCTTGAAGGGAAAGATGTAACTCGGTGAGATTAATTAACAGAACACAGAGCAGTTTCTCTGAAAGCTTCTTTCCAGTTTTGAACGGAAGATATTTCCTGTTTCACCATAGCCCTCTATGGGCTTCCAAATATCCCTTTGCCAATTCCACAAGAACAGCCTTAGCGAAAGGCTTCTTGAAGGGAAAGATGTAACTTTGTGAGATGAATTAAGAGAACACAGAGCAGTTTCTCAGAAAGCTTCTTTCCAGTTTTGAACAGAAGATATTTCCTTTTTCACCATAGCCCTCTATGGGCTTCCAAATATCCCTTTGCCAATTCCACAAGAACAGCCTTAGCGAAAGGCTTCTTGAAGGGAAAGATGTAACTCTGTGAGATGAATTAACAGATCACCGAGCAGTTTCTCTGAAAGCTTCTTTCCAGTTTTGAACGGAAGATATTTCCTGTTTCACGAGAGCCCTCTATGGGCTTCGAAATATCCCTTTGCCAATTCCACAAGAACAGCCTTAGCGAAAGGCTTCTTAAAGGGAAAGATGTAACTTTGTGAGATGAATTAAGAGAACACAGAGCAGTTTCTCAGAAAGCTTCTTTCCAGTTTTGAACGGAAGATATTTCCTTTTTCACCATAGCCCTCTATGGGCTTCCAAATATCCCTTTGCCAATTCCACAAGAACAGCCTTAGCGAAAGGCTTCCTGAAGGGAAAGATGTAACTCTGTGAGATGAATTAATAGAACACAGAGCAGTTTCTCAGAAAGCTTCTTTCCCGTTTTGAACGGAAGATATTTCCTTTTTCACCATAGCCCTCTATGGGCTTCCAAATAACCCTTTGCCAATTCCACAAGAACAGCCTTAGCGAAAGGCTTCTTGAAGGGAAAGATGTAACTCTGTGAGATGAATTAACAGAACACAGAGCAGTTTCTCTGAAAGCTTCTTTTCAGTTTTGAACGGAAGATATTTCCTGTTTCACCATAGCCCTCTATGGGCTTCCAAATATCCCTTTGCCAATTCCACATGAACAGCCTTAGCGAAAGGCTTCTTGAAGGGAAAGATGTAACTTTGTGAGATGAATTAAAAGAACACACAGCAGTTTCTCAGAAAGCTTCTTTCCAGTTTTGAACGGAAGATATTTCCTTTTTCACCATAGCCCTCTATGGGCTTCCAAATATCCCTTTGCCAATTCCACAAGAACAGCCTTAGCGAAAGGATTCCAGAAGGGAAAGATATAACTCTGTGAGATGAATTAACAGAACACAGAGCAGTTTCTCAGAAAGCTTCTTTCCAGTTTTGAACGGAAGATATTTCCTTTTTCACCATAGCCCTCTATGGGCTTCCAAATATCCCTTTGCCAATTCCAAAAGAACAGCCTTAGCGAAAGGCTTCTTGAAGGGAAAGATGTAACTGTGTGAGATGAATTAACAGAACACAGAGCAGTTTCGCTGAAAGCTTTTTTCCAGTTTTGAACGGAAGATATTTCCAGTTTCACCATAGCCCTCTATGGGCTTCCAAATATCCCTTTGCCAATTTCACAAGAACAGCCTTAGCGAAAGGCTTCTTGAAGGGAAAGATGTAACTTTGTGAGATGAATTAAGAGAACACACAGCAGTTTCTCAGAAAGCTTCTTTCCAGTTTTGAACGGAAGATATTTCCTTTTTCACCATAGCCCTCTATGGGCTTCCAAATATCCCTTTGCCAATTCCACAAGAAGAGCCTTAGCGAAAGGCTTCTTGACGGGAAAGATGTAACTCTGTGAGATGAATTATCAGAACACAGAGCAGATTCTCAGAAGGCTTCTTTCCAGTTTTGAACGGAAGATATTTCCTTTTTCAACAGAGCCTTCTATGGGTTTCCAAATATCCCTTTGCTAATGACACAAAAACAGCATTAACGAAAGGCTTCCTGATGGGAAAGATGTAACTCTGTGAGATGAATTAACAGAACACAGAGCAGTTTCTCTAAAAGCTTTTTTCCAGTTTTGAACGGAAGATATTTCCTGTTTCACCATAGCCCTCTATGGGCTTCCAAATATCCCTTTGCCAATTCCACAAGAACAGCCTTTGCGAAAGGCTTCTTGAAGGGAAAGATGTAACTTTGTGAGATGAATTAAGAGAACACACAGCAGTTTCTCAGAAAGCTTCTTTCCAGTTTTGAACGGAAGATATTTCTTTTTCCACCATAACCCTCTATGGGTTTCCAAATATCCCTTTGCCAAATCCACAAGAACAGCCTTAGCGAAAGGCTTCTTGAAGGGAAAGATGTAACTCTGTGAGATGAATTAACAGAACACAGAGCAGTTTCTCAGAAAGCTTTTTCCGGTTTTGAACGGAAGATATTTCCTTTTTCACCATAGCCCTCTATGGGCTTCCAAATATCCCTTTGCCAATTCCACAAGAACAGTTTTAGCGAAAGGTTTCTTGAAGGGAAAGATGTAACTCTGTGAGATGAATTAAGAGAACACAGAGCAGTTTCTCAGAAAGCTTCATTCCAGTTTTGAACCGAAGATATTTCCTTTTTCACCATAGCCCTCTATGGGCTTGCAAATATCCCTTTGCCAATTCCACGAGAACAGCCTTAGCGAAAAGCTTCTTGAAGGGAAAGATGTAACTCTGTGAGATGAACAAACAGAACACAGAGCAGTTTCTCAGAAAGCTTCTTTCCAGTTCTGAACGGAAGATATTTCCTTTTTCACCATAGCCCTCTATGGGCTTCCAAATATCCCTTTGCCAATTCCAGAAGAACAGCCTTAGCGAAAGTCTTTTGAAGGGAAAGATGTAACTCTGTGAGATGAATTAACAGAACACGGAGCAGTTTCTCTGAAAGCTTCTTTCCAGTTTTGAACGGAATATATTTCCTTTTTCACCATAGACCTCTATGGGCTTCCAAATATCCCTTTGCCAATTCCACAAGAACAGCCTTAGCGAAAGGTTTCTTGAAGAGAAAGATGTAACTCTGTGAGATGAATTATCAGAACACAGAGCAGTTTCTCAGAAGGCTTCTTTCCAGTTTTGAACGGAAGATATTTCCTTTTTCAACAGAGCCTTCTATGGGTTTCCAAATATCCCTTTGCCAATGACACAAAAACAGCATTAACGAAAGGCTTCCTGAAGGGAAAGATGTATCTCTGTGAGATGAATTAACAGAACACAGAGAAGTTTCTCAGAAAGCTTCTTTCCAGTTCTGAACGGTAGATATTTCCTTTTTCAACATAGCTCTCTGTGGCCTTCCAAATATCCCTTTGCCAATTCCAAAAGAACAGCCTTAGCGAAAGGCTTCTTGAAGGGAAAGATGTAACTCTGTGAGATGAATTAACAGAACACAGAGCAGTTTCTCAGAAAGCTTTTTCCGGTTTTGAACGGAAGATATTTCCTTTTTCACCATAGCCCTCAATGGGCTTCCAAATATCCCTTTGCCAATTCCACAAGAACAGTTTTAGCGAAACGTTTCTTGAAGGTAAAGATGTAACTCTGTGAGATGAACTAAGAGAACACAGAGCAGTTTCTCAGAAAGCTTCTTTCCAGTTTTGAACGGAAGATATTTCCTTTTTCACCATAGCCCTCTATGGGCTTGCAAATATCCCTTTGCCAATTCCACGAGAACAGCCTTAGCGAAAGGCTTCTTGAAGGGAAAGATGTAACTCTGTGAGATGAATTAACAGAACACAGAGCAGTTTCTCAGAAAGCTTCTTTCCAGTTCTGAACGGAAGATATTTCCTTTTTCACCATAGCCTTCTATGGGCTTCCAAATATCCCTTTGCCAATTCCACAAGAACAGCCTTAGCGAAAAGCTTCTTGAAGGGAAAGATGTAACTCTGTGAGATGAATTAACAGAACTCGAGAAGTTTCTCAGAAAGCTTATTTCCAGTTTTGAACGGAAGATATTTCCTTTTTCACCATAGCCCTCTATGAGCTTCCAAATATCCCTTTGCCAATTCCACAAGAACAGCCTTAGCGAAAGGCTTCTTGAGGGGAAAGATATAACTCTGTGAGATGAATTAACAGAACACAGAGCTGTTTCTCAGAATGCTTCTTTCCAGTTTTCACCGGAAGATATTTCCTTTTTCACCATAGCCCTCTAAGGGCTTCCAAATATCCCTTTGCCAATTCCACAAGAACAGCCTTAGAGAAAGGCTTCTTTAAGGGAAAGATGTAACTCTGCGAGAAGAATTAACAGAACACAGAGCAGTTTCTCAGAAAGCTTCTTTCCAGTTTTTAACGGAAGATATTTCCTTTTCCACCATAGCCCTCTATGGGCTTCCAAATATCCCTTTGCCAATTCCACAAGAACTGCCTTAGCGAAAGGCTTCTTGAAGGGAAAGTTGTAACTCTGTGAGATGAATTAACAGAACACAGAGCAGTTTCTCAGAAAGCTTCTTTCCAGTTTTGAACGGAAGATATTTCCTTTTTCACCACAGCCCTCTAAGGGCTTCCAAATATCCCTTTGACAATTCCACAAGAACAGCTTTAGCGAAAGGTTTCTTGAAGGGATATATGTAACTCTGTGAGATGAATTAACAGAACACAGAGCAGTTTCTCAGAAAGCTTCTTTCCAGTTTTGAACGGAAGATATTTCCTTTTTCAACATAGCCTTCTATGGGCTTCCAAATATCCCTTTGCCAATTCCAGAAGAACAGCCTTAGCGGAAGGCTTCCTGAAGAGAAAGATGTAACTCTGTGAGATGAATTAACAGAACACAGAGCAGTTTCTCAGAAAGCTTCTTTCCAGTTTTGAACGGAAGATACTTCCTTTTTCACCATAGCCCTCTATGGGCTTCCAAATATCCCTTTGCCAATTCCAGAAGAACAGCCTTAGCGAAAGTCTTTTGAAGGGAAAGATGTAACTCTGTGAGATGAATTAACAGAACACGGAGCAGTTTCTCAGAAAGCTTCTTTCCAGTTTTGAACGGAATATATTTCCTTTTTCACCATAGCCCTCTATGGGCTTCCAAATATCCCTTTGCCAATTCCACAAGAACAGCCTTAGCGAAAGGTTTCTTGAAGAGAAAGATGTTACTCTGTGAGATGAATTAACAGAACACAGAGCAGTTCCTCAGTAAGCTTCTTTCCAGTTTTGAACGGAAGATATTTCCTTTTTCAACATAGCCTTCTAAGGGCTTCCAAATATCCCTTTGCCAATTCCACCAGAACAGCCTTAGCGAAAGGCTTCTTGAAGGGAAAGATGTAACTCTGTGACATGAATTAACAGAACACAGAGAAGTTTCTCAGAAAGCTTCTTTCCAGTTCTGAACGGAAGATATTTCCTTTTTCACCATAGCTCTCTGTGGCCTTCCAAATATCCCTTTGCCAATTCCACAAGAACAGGCTTAGCGAAAAGCTTCTTGAAGGGAAAGATGTAACTCTGTGAGATGAATTAACAGAACACAGAGCAGTTTCTCAGAAAGCTTCTTTACAGTTTTGAACGGAAGATATTTCCTTTTTCACCATAGCCCTCTATGGGCTTCCAAATATCCCTTTGTAAATTCCACAAGAGGAGCCTTAGCGAAAGGCTCCTTGAATGGAAAGATGTAACTCTGTGAGATGAATTAACAGAACACAGAGCAGTTTCTCTGAAAGCTTCTTTCAAGTTTTGAACGGAAGATATTTCCTGTTTCACCATAGCCCTCTAAGGGCTTCCAAATATCCCTTTGCAAATTCGACAAGAACAGCCTTAGCGAAAGGCTTCTTGAAGGGAAAGATGTAAGTTTGTGAGATGAATTAAGAGAACACACAGCAGTTTCTCAGAAAGCTTCTTTCCAGTTTTGAACGGAAGATATTTCCTTTTTCACCATAGCCCTCTATGGGCTTCCAAATATCCCTTTGCCAATTCCACAAGAACAGCCTTAGAGAAAGGATTCCTGAAGGGAAAGATGTAACTCTGTGAGATGAATTAAGAGAACACAGAGCAGTTTCTCAGAAAGCTTCTTTCCAGTTTTGAACGGAAAATATTTCCTTTTTCACCATAGCCCTCTATGGGCTTCCAAATATCCCTTTGCCAATTCCACAAGAACAGCCTTAGCGAAAGACGTCTTGAAGGGAAAGATGTAACTCTGTGAGATGAATTAACAGAACACAGAGCAGTTTCTCAGAAAGCTTCTTTCCAGTTTTGAACGGAAAATATTTCCTTTTTCAACATAGCCTTATATGGGCTTCCAAATATCCCTTTGCCAATTCCACAAGAACTGCCTTAGCGAAAGGCTTCCTGAACGGAAAGATGTAACTCTGTGAGATGAATTAACAGAACACAGAGCAGTATCTCAGAAAGCTTTTTTCCAGTTTTGAAAGGAAGATACTTCCTTTTTCACCATAGCCCTCTATGGGCTTCCAAATATCCGTTTGCCAATTCCACAAGAACAGCCTTAGCGAAAGTCTTCTTGAAGGGAAAGATGTAACTCTGTGAGATGAATTAACAGAACACAGAGCAGTTTCTCTGAAAGCTTCTTTCCAGTTTTGAACGGAAGATATTTCCTGTTTCACCATAGCCCTCTATGGGCTTCAAATATCCCTTTGCCAATTCCACAAGAACAGCCTTAGCGAAAGGCTTCTGGAAGGGAAAGATGAAACTCTGTGAAATGAATTAACAGAACCCAGAGCAGTTTCTCTGAAAGTTTCTTTTCAGTTTTGAACGGAAGATATTTCCTGTTTCACCATAGCCCTCTATGGGCTTCCAAATATCCCTTTGCCAATTCCACAAGAACAGCCTTAGCGAAAGGCTTCTTGAAGGGAAAGATGTAACTTTGTGATATGAATTAAGAGAACACACAGCAGTTTCTCAGAAAGCTTCTTTCCAGTTTTGAACGGAAGATATTTCCTTTTTCACCATATCCCTCTATGGGCTTCCAAATATCCCTTTGCCAATTCCACAAGAACAGCCTTAGCGAAAGGATTCCAGAAGGGAAAGATGTAACTCTGTGAGATGAATTAACAGAACACAGAGCAGTTTCTCAGAAAGCTTCTTTCCAGTTTTGAACGGAAAATATTTCCTTTTTCAACATAGCCTTCTATGGGCTTCCAAATATCCCTTTGCCAATTCCACAAGAACTGCCTTAGCGAAAGGGTTCCTGAAGGGAAAGATGTAACTCTGTGAGATGAATTAACAGAACACAGAGCAGTATCTCAGAAAGCTTCTTTCCAGTTTTGAACGGAAGATACTTCCTTTTTCACCATAGCCCTCTATGGGCTTCCAAATATCCGTTTGCCAATTCCACAAGAACAGCCTTAGCGAAAGTCTTCTTGAAGGGAAAGATGTAAATCTGAGAGATGAATTAACAGGACACAGAGCAGTTTCTCAGAAAGCTTCTTTCCAGTTTTGAACGGAAGATATTTCCTTTTTCACTATAGCCCTCTATGGGCTTCCAAATATCCCTTTGCCAATTCCACAAGAACAGCCATAGCGAAAGGTTTCTTGAAGGGAAAGATGTAACTCTGTGAGATGAATTAACAGAACACAGAGCAGTTTCTCTGAAATCATCTTTCCAGTTTTGAACGGAAGATATTTCCTGTTTCACCATAGCCCTCTATGGGCTTCCAAATATCCCTTTGCCAATTCCACAAGAACAGCCTTAGCGAAAGGCTTCTTGAAGGGAAAGATGTAACTTTGTGAGATGAATTAAGAGAACACACAGCAGTTTCTCAGAAAGCTTCTTTCAAGTTTTGAACGGAAGATATTTCCTTTTTCACCATAGCCCTCTATGGGCTTCCAAATATCCCTTTGCCAATTCCACAAGAACAGCCTTAGCGAAAGGATTACTGAAGGGAAAGATATAACTCTGTGAGATGAATTAACAGAACACAGAGCAGTTTCTCAGAAAGCTTCTTTCCAGCTTTGAACGGAAGATATTTCCTTTTTCACCATAGCCCTCTATGGGCTTCCAAATATCCCTTTGCCAATTCCACAAGAACAGCCTTAGCGAAAGGCTTCTTGAAGGGAAAGATGTAACTCTGTGAGATGAATTAACAGAACACAGAGCAGTTTGTCAGAAAGCTTCTTTCCAGTTTCGAACGGAAGATATTTCCTTTTTCACCGAAGCCCTCTATGGGCTTCCAAATATCCCTTTGCCAATTCCACAAGAACTGCTTTAGCGAAAGGCTTCTTGAAGGGAAAGATGTAACTCTGTGAGATGAATTAACAGAACACAGAGCAGTTTCTCAGAAAGCTTCTTTCCAGTTTTGAACGGAAGATATTTCCTTTTTCACCATAGCCCTCTAAGGGCTTCCAAATATCCCTTTGCCAATTCCACAAGAACAGCCTTAGCGAAAGGCTTCTTGAAGGGAAAGATGTAACTCTGTGAGATGAATTAACAGAACACAGAGCAGTTTCTTAGAAAGCTTCTTTCCAGTTTTAAACGGAAGATATTTCCTTTTTCACCATAGCCCTCTATGGGCTTCCAAATATCCCTTTGCCAATTCCACAAGAACAGCCGTAGCGAAAGGCTTCTTGAAGGGAAAGATGTAGCTCTGTGAGATGAATTAACAGAACACAGAGCAGTTTCTCAGGAAGCTTCTTTCCAATTCTGAACGGAAGATATTTCCTTTCTCACCATATCACTCTATGGGCTTCCAAATATCCCTTTGCCAATTCCACAAGAACAGCCTTAGCGAAAAGCTTCTTGAAGGGAAAGATGTAACTCTCTGAGATGAATTAACAGAACACAGAGCAGTTTCTCAGAAAGCTTCTTTCCAGTTTTGAACGGAAGATATTTCCTGTTTCACCATAGTCCTGTAACGGCTTCCAAATATCCCTTTGCCAATTCCACAAGAACAGCCTTAGCGAAAGGCTTCTTGAAGGGAAAGATGTAAGTTTGTTAAATGAATTAAGAGAACACAGAGCAGTTTCTCAGAAAGCTTCTTTCCAGTTTTGAACGGAAGATATTTCCTTTTTCACCGTAGCCCTCTATGGGCTTCCAAATATCCCTTTGCCAATTCCACAAGAACAGCCTTAGCGAAAGGATTCCTGAAGGAAAAGATGTAACTCTGTGAGATGAATTAACAGAACACAGAGCAGTTTCTCAGAAAGCTTCTTTCCAGTTTTGAACGGAAGATATTTCCTTTTTCACCATAGCCCTTAATGGGCTTCCAAATATCCCTTTGCCAATTCCACAAGAAAAGCCTTAGCGAAAGGCTTCTTGAAGGGAAAGATGTAACTCTGTGAGATGAATTAAACGAACACAGAGCAGTTTCTCAGAAAGCTTCTTTCCAGTTTTGAACGGAAGATATTTCCTTTTTCAACATAGCGTTCTATGGGCTTCCAAATATCCCTTTGCCAATTCCACAAAAACCGCCTTAGCGAAAGGCTTCCTGAAGGGAAAGATGAAACTCTGTGAGATGAATTAACAGAACACAGAGCAGTTTCTCAGAAAGCTTCTTACCAGTTTTGAACGGAAGATATTTCCTTTTCCACCATAGCCCTCTATGGGCTTCCAACTATCCCTTTGCCAATTCCACAAGAACTGCCTTAGCGAAAGTCTTTTAAAGGGAAAGATGTAACTCTGTGAGATGAATTAACAGAACACAGAGCAGTTTCTCAGAAAGCTTCTTTCCAGTTTTGAACGGAAGATATTTCCTGTTTTCACCATAGCCTTCTATGGGCTTCCAAATATCCCTTTGCCAATTCCACAAGAACAGCCTTAGAGAAAGGTTTCTTGAAGGGAAAGATGTAACTCTGTGAGATGAATTAACAGAACACAGAGCAGTTTCTCTGAACGCTTCTTTCCAGTTTTGAAAGGAAGATATTTCCTGTTTCACCATAGCCCTCTATGTGCTTCCAAATATCCCTTTGCCAATTCCACAGGAACAGCCTTAGCGAAAGTCTTCATGAAGGGAAAGATGTAACTTTGTGAGATGATTTCAGAGAACACAGAGCAGTTTCACAGAAAGCTTCTTTCCAGTTTGGAACGGAAGATATTTCCTTTTTCACCATAGCCCTCCATCGGCTTCCAAATATCCCTTTGCCAATTCCACAAGAACAGCCTTAGGGAAAGGCTTACTGAAGGGAAAGATGTAACTCTGTGAGATGAATTAATAGAACACAGAGAAGTTTCTCAGAAAGCTTCTTTCCAGTTTTGAACGGAAGATATTTCCTGTTTCACCATAGCCCTCTATGGGCTTCCAAATATCCCTTTGCCAATTCCACAAGAAAAGCCTTAGCGAAAGTCTTCTTGAAGGGAAAGATGTAACTCTGTGAGATGAATTAACAGAACACAGAGCAGTTTCTCAGAAAGCTTCTTTCCAGTTTTGAACCGAAGATATTTCCTTTTTCAACATAGCCTTCTAGGGGCTTCCAAATATCCCTTTGCGAATTCCACAAGAACAGCCTTAGCAAAAGGCTTCCTGAAGGGAAAGATATAACTCTGTGAGATGAATTAACAGAACACAGAGAAGTTTCTCAGAAAGCTTCTTTCCAGTTTTGAACGGAAGATATTTCCTTTTTCACCATAGCTCAATGTGGCCTTCCAAATATCCCTTTGCCACTTCCACAAGAACAGCCTTAGCGAAAGGCTTCATGAAGGCAAAGATGTAACTTTGTGAGATGAATTAAGAGAACACTGAGCACTTTCTCAGAAAGCTTCTTTCCCGTTTGGAACGGAAGATATTTCCTTTTTCACCATAGCCCTCCATCGACTTCCAAATATCCCTTTGCCAATTCCACAAGAACTGCCTTAGCGAAAGGCTTCTTGAAAGATGTAACTCTGCGAGAAGAATTAACAGAACGCAGAGCAGTTTCTCAGAAAGCTTCCTTCCAGTTTTGAACGGAAGATATTTCCTCTTTCTCCATAGCCCTCTAAGGGCTTCCAAATATCCCTTTTCCAATTCCACAAGAACAGCCTTAGCGAAAGTCTTCTTGAAGGGAAATATGTAACTCTGTGAGATGAATTAAAAGAACACAGAGCAGTTTCTCAGAAAGCTTCTTTCCAGTTTTGAACGGAAGATATTTCCTTTTTCACCATAGCCCTCTATGGGCTTCCAAATATCCCTTTGCCAATTCCACAAGAACAGCCTTAGCGAAAGGCTTCTTGAAGGGAAAGATGTAACTCTGTGAGATGAATTAACAGAACACAGAGCAGTTTCTCTGAAAGCTTCTTTCCAGTTTTGAACGGAAGATATTTCCTGTTTCACCAT
The DNA here is from genome assembly GCF_047675955.1 of Chlorocebus sabaeus. Lineage (NCBI taxonomy): Eukaryota > Metazoa > Chordata > Mammalia > Primates > Cercopithecidae > Chlorocebus > Chlorocebus sabaeus. The sequence goes on from NW_027327859.1 coordinate 1,091,957, forward strand.
ACCCCTCTATGGGCTTCCAAATATCCCTTTGCCAATTCCACAAGAACAGCCTTAGAGAAAGGCTTCTTGAAGGGAAAGATGTAACTCTGTGAGATGAATTAACAGAACACAGAGCAGTTTCTCAGAAAGCTTATTTCCAGTTTCGAACGGAAAATATTTCCTTTTTCACCGAAGCCCTCTATGGGCTTCCAAATATCCCTTTGCCAATTCCACAAGAACTGCCTTAGCGAAAGGCTGCTTGAAGGGAAAGATGTAACTCTGTGAGATGAATTAACAGAACACAGAGCAGTTTCTCAGAAAGCTTCTTTCCAGTTTTGAACGGAAAATATTGCCTTTTTCACCATAGCCCTCTAAGGGCTTCCAAATATCCCTTTGCCAATTCCACAAGAACAGCCTTAGAGAAAGGATTCCTGAAGGGAAAGATGTAACTCTGTGAGATGAATTAAGAGAACACAGAGCAGTTTCTCAGAAAGCTTCTTTCCAGTTTTGAACGGAAAATATTTCCTTTTTCACCATAGCCCTCTATGGGCTTCCAAATATCCCTTTGCCAATTCCACAAAAACAGCCTTAGCGAAAGACTTCTTGAAGGGAAAGATGTAACTCTGTGAGATGAATTAACAGAACACAGAGCAGTTTCTCAGAAAGCTTCTTTCCAGTTTTGAACGGAAAATATTTCCTTTTTCAACATAGCCTTCTATGGGCTTCCAAATATCCCTTTGCCAATTCCACAAGAACTGCCTTAACGAAAGGCTTCCTGAAGGGAAAGATGTAACACTGTGAGATGAATTAACAGAACACAGAGCAGTATCTCAGAAAGCTTCTTTCCAGTTTTGAAAGGAAGATACTTCCTTTTTCACCATAGCCCTCTATGGGCTTCCAAATATCCGTTTGCCAATTCCACAAGAACAGCCTTAGCGAAAGTCTTCTTGAAGGGAAAGATGTAACTCTGTGAGATGAATTAACAGAACACAGAGCAGTTTCTCTGAAAGCTTCTTTCCAGTTTTGTACAGAAGATATTTCCTGTTTCACCATAGCCCTCTAAGGGCTTCCAAATATCCCTTTGCCAATACCACAAGAACAGCCTTAGCGAAAGGCTCCTTGAAGGGAAAGATGTAAGTTTGTGAGATGAATTAAGAGAACACAGAGCAGTTTCACAGAAAGGTTCTTTCCACTTTTGAACGGAAGATATTTCCTTTTTCACCGTAGCCCTCTATGGGCTTCCAAATATCCCTTTGCCAATTCCGCAAGAACAGCCATAGCGAAAGGATTCCTGAAGGGAAAGATGTAACTCTGTGAGATGAATTAACAGAACACAGAGCAGTTTCTCAGAAAGCTTCTTTCCAGTTTTGAACGGAAGATATTTCCTTTTTCACCATAGCCCTCTATGGGCTTAAATAACCCTTTGCCAATTCCACAAGAACAGCCTTAGCGAAAGGCTTCTTGAAGGGAGAGATGTAACTTTGTGAGATGAATTAACAGAGCACAGAGCAGTTTCTCAGTAAGCTTCTTTCCAGTTTTCAACGGAAGTTATTTCCTTTTTCACCATAGCCCTCTAAGGGCTTCCAAATATCCCTCGGCCAATTCCACAACAACAGCCTTAGCGAAAGGCTTCCTGAAGGGAAAGATGTAACTCTGTGAGATGAATTAACAGAACACAGAGCAGTTTCTCACAAAGCTTCTTTCCAGTTTTGAACGGAAGATACTTCCTTTTTCACCATAGCCCTCTATGGGCTTCCAAATATCCCTTTGCCAATTGAAAAAGAACAGCCTTAGCGAAAGGCTTCTTGAAGGGAAAGATGTAACTCTGTGTTTCCAGTTTCGAACGGAAGATATTTCCTTTTTCAACATAGCCTTCTAAGGGCTTCCAAATATCCCTTTGCCAATTCCACAAGAACAGACTTAGCGAAAGGCTTCCTGAAGGGAAAGATGTAACTCTGTGAGATGAATTAACAGAACACAGAGAAGTTTCTCAGAAAGCTTCTTTCCAGTTTTGAACGGAAGATATTTCCTTTTTCACCATAGCACTCTATGGGCTTCCAAATATCCCTTTGCCAATTCCACAAGAACAGCCTTAGCGAAAGGCTTCTTGAAGGTAAAGATGTAACTCTGTGAGATGAATTAACAGAACACAGAGCAGTTTCTCAGAAAGCTTCTTTCCAGTTTTGAACGGAAGATATTTCCTTTTTGACCATAGCCCTCTATGGGCTTCCAAATATCTCTTTGCCAATTCCACAAGATCAGCCTTAGCGAAAGGCTACTTGAAGGGAAAGATGTAACTCTGTGAGATGAATTAACAGAACACAGAGCAGTTTCTCTGAAAGCTTCTTTCCAGTTTTGTACGGAAGATATTTCCTGTTTCACCATAGCCCTCTATGGGCTTCCAAATATCCCTTTGCCAATTCCACAAGAACAGCCTTAGCGAAAGGCTTCTTGAAGGGAAAGATGTAAGATTGTGAGATGAATTAAGAGAACACACAGCAGTTTCTCAGAAAGCTTCTTTCCAGTTTTGAACGGAAGATATTTCCTTTTTCACCATAGCCCTCTATGGGCTTCCAAATATCCCTTTGCCAATACCACATGAACAGCCTTAGCGAAAGGCTTCTTGAAGGGAAAGATGTAACTCTGTGAGATGAATTAACAGATCACCGAGCAGTTTCTCTGAAAGCTTCTTTCCAGTTTTGAACGGAAGATATTTCCTGTTTCACGAGAGCCCTCTATGGGCTTCGAAATATCCCTTTGCCAATTCCACAAGAACAGCCTTAGCGAAAGGCTTCTTGAAGGGAAAGATGTAAGATTGTGAGATGAATTAAGAGAACACACAGCAGTTTCTCAGAAAGCTTCTTTCCAGTTTTGAACGGAAGATATTTCCTTTTTCACCATAGCCCTCTATGGGCTTCCAAATATCCCTTTGCCAATTCCACAAGAACAGCCTTAGCGAAAGGCTTCTTGAAGGGAAAGATGTAACTCTGTGAGATGAATTAACAGATCACCGAGCAGTTTCTCTGAAAGCTTCTTTCCAGTTTTGAACGGAAGATATTTCCTGTTTCACGAGAGCCCTCTATGGGCTTCGAAATATCCCTTTGCCAATTCCACAAGAACAGCCTTAGCGAAAGGCTTCTTAAAGGGAAAGATGTAACTTTGTGAGATGAATTAAGAGAACACAGAGCAGTTTCTCAGAAAGCTTCTTTCCATTTTTGAACGGAAGATATTTCCTTTTTCAACAGAGCCTTCTATGGGTTTCCAAATATCCCTTTGCTAATGACACAAAAACAGCATTAACGAAAGGCTTCCTGATGGGAAAGATGTAACTCTGTGAGATGAATTAACAGAACACAGAGCAGTTTCTCTAAAAGCTTTTTTCCAGTTTTGAACGGAAGATATTTCCTGTTTCACCATAGCCCTCTATGGGCTTCCAAATATCCCTTTGCCAATTCCACAAGAACAGCCTTTGCGAAAGGCTTCTTGAAGGGAAAGATGTAACTTTGTGAGATGAATTAAGAGAACACACAGCAGTTTCTCAGAAAGCTTCTTTCCAGTTTTGAACGGAAGATATTTCCTTTTCCACCATAACCCTCTATGGGCTTCCAAATATCCCTTTGCCAAATCCACAAGAACAGCCTTAGCGAAAGGCTTCTTGAAGGGAAAGATGTAACTCTGTGAGATGAATTAACAGAACACAGAGCAGTTTCTCAGAAAGCTTTTTCCGGTTTTGAACGGAAGATATTTCCTTTTTCACCATAGCCCTCTATGGGCTTCCAAATATCCCTTTGCCAATTCCACAAGAACAGTTTTAGCGAAAGGTTTCTTGAAGGGAAAGATGTAACTCTGTGAGATGAATTAAGAGAACACAGAGCAGTTTCTCAGAAAGCTTCATTCCAGTTTTGAACGGAAGATATTTCCTTTTTCACCATAGCCCTCTATGGGCTTGCAAATATCCCTTTGCCAATTCCACGAGAACAGCCTTAGCGAAAAGCTTCTTGAAGGGAAAGATGTAACTCTGTGAGATGAACAAACAGAACACAGAGCAGTTTCTCAGAAAGCTTCTTTCCAGTTCTGAACGGAAGATATTTCCTTTTTCACCATAGCCCTCTATGGGCTTCCAAATATCCCTTTGCCAATTCCAGAAGAACAGCCTTAGCGAAAGTCTTTTGAAGGGAAAGATGTAACTCTGTGAGATGAATTAACAGAACACGGAGCAGTTTCTCAGAAAGCTTCTTTCCAGTTTTGAACGGAATATATTTCCTTTTTCACCATAGACCTCTATGGGCTTCCAAATATCCCTTTGCCAATTCCACAAGAACAGCCTTAGCGAAAGGTTTCTTGAAGAGAAAGATGTAACTCTGTGAGATGAATTATCAGAACACAGAGCAGTTTCTCAGAAGGCTTCTTTCCAGTTTTGAACGGAAGATATTTCCTTTTTCAACAGAGCCTTCTATGGGTTTCCAAATATCCCTTTGCCAATGACACAAAAACAGCATTAACGAAAGGCTTCCTGAAGGGAAAGATGTATCTCGGTGAGATGAATTAACAGAACACAGAGAAGTTTCTCAGAAAGCTTCTTTCCAGTTCTGAACGGAAGATATTTCCTTTTTCAACATAGCTCTCTGTGGCCTTCCAAATATCCCTTTGCCAATTCCAAAAGAACAGCCTTAGCGAAAGGCTTCTTGAAGGGAAAGATGTAACTCTGTGAGATGAATTAACAGAACACAGAGCAGTTTCTCAGAAAGCTTTTTCCGGTTTTGAACGGAAGATATTTCCTTTTTCACCATAGCCCTCTATGGGCTTCCAAATATCCCTTTGCCAATTCCACAAGAACAGTTTTAGCGAAACGTTTCTTGAAGGTAAAGATGTAACTCTGTGAGATGAACTAAGAGAACACAGAGCAGTTTCTCAGAAAGCTTCTTTCCAGTTTTGAACGGAAGATATTTCCTTTTTCACCATAGCCCTCTATGGGCTTGCAAATATCCCTTTGCCAATTCCACGAGAACAGCCTTAGCGAAAGGCTTCTTGAAGGGAAAGATATAACTCTGTGAGATGAATTAACAGAACACAGAGCAGTTTCTCAGAAAGCTTTTTCCGGTTTTGAACGGAAGATATTTCCTTTTTCACCATAGCCTTCTATGGGCTTCCAAATATCCCTTTGCCAATTCCACAAGAACAGCCTTAGCGAAAAGCTTCTTGAAGGGAAAGATGTAACTCTGTGAGATGAATTAACAGAACTCGAGAAGTTTCTCAGAAAGCTTATTTCCAGTTTTGAACGGAAGATATTTCCTTTTTCACCATAGCCCTCTATGAGCTTCCAAATATCCCTTTGCCAATTCCACAAGAACAGCCTTAGCGAAAGGCTTCTTGAGGGGAAAGATATAACTCTGTGAGATGAATTAACAGAACACAGAGCTGTTTCTCAGAATGCTTCTTTCCAGTTTTCACCGGAAGATATTTCCTTTTTCACCATAGCCCTCTAAGGGCTTCCAAATATCCCTTTGCCAATTCCACAAGAACAGCCTTAGAGAAAGGCTTCTTTAAGGGAAAGATGTAACTCTGCGAGAAGAATTAACAGAACACAGAGCAGTTTCTCAGAAAGCTTCTTTCCAGTTTTTAACGGAAGATATTTCCTTTTCCACCATAGCCCTCTATGGGCTTCCAAATATCCCTTTGCCAATTCCACAAGAACTGCCTTAGCGAAAGGCTTCTTGAAGGGAAAGTTGTAACTCTGTGAGATGAATTAACAGAACACAGAGCAGTTTCTCAGAAAGCTTCTTTCCAGTTTTGAACGGAAGATATTTCCTTTTTCACCACAGCCCTCTAAGGGCTTCCAAATATCCCTTTGACAATTCCACAAGAACAGCTTTAGCGAAAGGTTTCTTGAAGGGAAATATGTAACTCTGTGAGATGAATTAACAGAACACAGAGCAGTTTCTCAGAAAGCTTCTTTCCAGTTTTGAACGGAAGATATTTCCTTTTTCAACATAGCCTTCTATGGGCTTCCAAATATCCCTTTGCCAATTCCAGAAGAACAGCCTTAGCGGAAGGCTTCCTGAAGAGAAAGATGTAACTCTGTGAGATGAATTAACAGAACACAGAGCAGTTTCTCAGAAAGCTTCTTTCCAGTTTTGAACGGAAGATACTTCCTTTTTCACCATAGCCCTCTATGGGCTTCCAAATATCCCTTTGCCAATTCCAGAAGAACAGCCTTAGCGAAAGTCTTTTGAAGGGAAAGATGTAACTCTGTGAGATGAATTAACAGAACACGGAGCAGTTTCTCAGAAAGCTTCTTTCCAGTTTTGAACGGAATATATTTCCTTTTTCACCATAGCCCTCTATGGGCTTCCAAATATCCCTTTGCCAATTCCACAAGAACAGCCTTAGCGAAAGGTTTCTTGAAGAGAAAGATGTAACTCTGTGAGATGAATTAACAGAACACAGAGCAGTTCCTCAGTAAGCTTCTTTCCAGTTTTGAACGGAAGATATTTCCTTTTTCAACATAGCCTTCTAAGGGCTTCCAAATATCCCTTTGCCAATTCCACCAGAACAGCCTTAGCGAAAGGCTTCTTGAAGGGAAAGATGTAACTCTGTGACATGAATTAACAGAACACAGAGAAGTTTCTCAGAAAGCTTCTTTCCAGTTCTGAACGGAAGATATTTCCTTTTTCACCATAGCTCTCTGTGGCCTTCCAAATATCCCTTTGCCAATTCCACAAGAACAGGCTTAGCGAAAAGCTTCTTGAAGGGAAAGATGTAACTCTGTGAGATGAATTAACAGAACACAGAGCAGTTTCTCAGAAAGCTTCTTTACAGTTTTGAACGGAAGATATTTCCTTTTTCAACGTAGCCTTCTAAGGGCTTCCAAATATCCCTTTGCCAATTCCAAAAGAACAGCCTTAGCGAAAGGCTTCTTGAAGGGAAAGATGTAAGTTTGTGAGATGAATTAAGAGAACACACAGCAGTTTCTCAGAAAGCTTCTTTCCAGTTTTGAACGGAAGATATTTCCTTTTTCACCATAGCCCTCTATGGGCTTCCAAATATCCCTTTGCCAATTCCACAAGAACAGCCTTAGAGAAAGGATTCCTGAAGGGAAAGATGTAACTCTGTGAGATGAATTAAGAGAACACAGAGCAGTTTCTCAGAAAGCTTCTTTCCAGTTTTGAACGGAAAATATTTCCTTTTTCACCATAGCCCCCTATGGGCTTCCAAATATCCCTTTGCCAATTCCACAAGAACAGCCTTAGCGAAAGACTTCTTGAAGGGAAAGATGTAACTCTGTGAGATGAATTAACAGAACACAGAGCAGTTTCTCAGAAAGCTTCTTTCCAGTTTTGAACGGAAAATATTTCCTTTTTCAACATAGCCTTATATGGGCTTCCAAATATCCCTTTGCCAATTCCACAAGAACTGCCTTAGCGAAAGGCTTCCTGAAGGGAAAGATGTAACTCTGTGAGATGAATTAACAGAACACAGAGCAGTATCTCAGAAAGCTTCTTTCCAGTTTTGAAAGGAAGATACTTCCTTTTTCACCATAGCCCTCTATGGGCTTCCAAATATCCGTTTGCCAATTCCACAAGAACAGCCTTAGCGAAAGTCTTCTTGAAGGGAAAGATGTAACTCTGTGAGATGAATTAACAGGACACAGAGCAGTTTCTCAGAAAGCTTCTTTCCAGTTTTGAACGGAAGATATTTCCTTTTTCACTATAGCCCTCTATGGGCTTCCAAATATCCCTTTGCCAATTCCACAAGAACAGACATAGCGAAAGGTTTCTTGAAGGGAAAGATGTAACTCTGTGAGATGAATTAACAGAACACAGAGCAGTTTCTCTGAAAGTAACTTTCCAGTTTTGAACGGAAGATATTTCCTGTTTCACCGTAGCCCTCTATGGGCTTCCAAATATCCGTTTGCCAATTCAACAAGAACAGCCTTAGCGAACGGCTTCATGAAGGGAAAGATGTAACTTTGTGAGATGAATTAAGAGAACACAGAGCAGTTTCTCAGAAAGCTTCTTTCCAGTTTTGAACGGAAGATATTTCCTTTTTCACCATAGCCCTCCATCGGCTTCCAAATATCCCTTTGCCAATTCCACAAGAACAGCCTTAGCGAAAGGCTTCTTGAAAGATGTAACTCTGCGAGAAGAATTAACAGAACGCAGAGCAGTTTCTCAGAAAGCTTCCTTCCAGTTTTGAACGGAAGATATTTCCTTTTTCACTATAGCCCTCTATGGGCTTCCAAATATCCCTTTGCCAATTCCACAAGAACAGCCTTAGCGAAAGTCTTCTTGAGGGGAAAGAAGTAACTCTGTGAGATGAATTAACAGAACACAGAGCTGTTTCTCAGAAAGATTCTTTCCAGTTTTGAACGGAAGATATTTCCTTTTTCACCTTTGCCCTCTATGGGTTTCCAAATATCCCTTTGCCAATTCCACAAGAACAGCCTTAGCGAAAGTCTTTTGAAGGGAAAGATGTAACTCTGTGAGATGAATTAACAGAACACAGAGCAGTTTCTCTGAAAGCTTCTTTCCAGTTTTGAACGGAAGATATTTCCTGTTTCACCATAGCCCTCTATGGGCTTCAAATATCCCTTTGCCAATTCCACAAGAACAGCCTTAGCGAAAGGCTTCTGGAAGGGAAAGATGTAACTCTGTGAAATGAATTAACAGAACCCAGAGCAGTTTCTCTGAAAGTTTCTTTTCAGTTTTGAACACAAGATATTTCCTGTTTCACCATAGCCCTCTATGGGCTTCCAAATATCCCTTTGCCAATTCCACAAGAACAGCCTTAGCGAAAGGCTTCTTGAAGGGAAAGATGTAACTTTGTGATATGAATTAAGAGAACACACAGCAGTTTCTCAGAAAGCTTCTTTCCAGTTTTGAACGGAAGATATTTCCTTTTTCACCATATCCCTCTATGGGCTTCCAAATATCCCTTTGCCAATTCCACAAGAACAGCCTTAGCGAAAGGATTCCAGAAGGGAAAGATGTAACTCTGTGAGTTGAATTAACAGAACACAGAGCAGTTTCTCAGAAAGCTTCTTTCCAGTTTTGAACGGAAAATATTTCCTTTTTCAACATAGCCTTCTATGGGCTTCCAAATATCCCTTTGCCAATTCCACAAGAACTGCCTTAGCGAAAGGGTTCCTGAAGGGAAAGATGTAACTCTGCGAGATGAATTAACAGAACACAGAGCAGTATCTCAGAAAGCTTCTTTCCAGTTTTGAACGGAAGATACTTCCTTTTTCACCAGAGCCCTCTATGGGCTTCCAAATATCCGTTTGCCAATTCCACAAGAACAGCCTTAGCGAAAGTCTTCTTGAAGGGAAAGATGTAAATCTGTGAGATGAATTAACAGGACACAGAGCAGTTTCTCAGAAAGCTTCTTTCCAGTTTTGAACGGAAGATATTTCCTTTTTCACTATAGCCCTCTATGGGCTTCCAAATATCCCTTTGCCAATTCCACAAGAACAGCCATAGCGAAAGGTTTCTTGAAGGGAAAGGTGTAACTCTGTGAGATGAATTAACAGAACACAGAGCAGTTTCTCTGAAATCATCTTTCCAGTTTTGAACGGAAGATATTTCCTGTTTCACCATAGCCCTCTATGGGCTTCCAAATATCCCTTTGCCAATTCCACAAGAACAGCCTTAGCGAAAGGCTTCTTGAAGGGAAAGATGTAACTTTGTGAGATGAATTAAGAGAACACACAGCAGTTTCTCAGAAAGCTTCTTTCCAGTTTTGAACGGAAGATATTTCCTTTTTCACCATAGCCCTCTATGGGCTTCCAAATATCCCTTTGCCAATTCCACAAGAACAGCCTTAGCGAAAGGATTACTGAAGGGAAAGATATAACTCTGTGAGATGAATTAACAGAACACAGAGCAGTTTCTCAGAAAGCTTCTTTCCAGCTTTGAACGGAAGATATTTCCTTTTTCACCATAGCCCTCTATGGGCTTCCAAATCTCCCTTTGCCAATTCCACAAGAACAGCCTTAGCGAAAGGCTTCTTGAAGGGAAAGATGTAACTCTGTGAGATGAATTAACAGAACACAGAGCAGTTTGTCAGAAAGCTTCTTTCCAGTTTCGAACGGAAGATATTTCCTTTTTCACCGAAGCCCTCTATGGGCTTCCAAATATCCCTTTGCCAATTCCACAAGAACTGCCTTAGCGAAAGGCTTCTTGAAGGGAAAGATGTAACTCTGTGAGATGAATTAACAGAACACAGAGCAGTTTCTCAGAAAGCTTCTTTCCAGTTTGAACGGAAGATATTTCCTTTTTCACCATAGCCCTCTATGGGCTTCCAAATATCCCTTTGCCAATTCCACAAGAACAGCCTTAGCGAAAGGCTTCTTGAAGGGAAAGATGTAACTCTGTGAGATGAATTAACAGAACACAGAGCAGTTTCTTAGAAAACTTCTTTCCAGTTTTAAACGGAAGATATTTCCTTTTTCACCATAGCCCTCTATGGGCTTCGAAATATCCCTTTGCCAATTCCACAAGAACAGCCGTAGCGAAAGGCTTCTTGAAGGGAAAGATGTAACACTGTGAGATGAATTAACAGAACACAGAGCAGTTTCTCAGGAAGCTTCTTTCCAATTCTGAACGGAAGATATTTCCTTTCTCACCATATCCCTCTATGGGCTTCCAAATATCCCTTTGCCAATTCCACAAGAACAGCCTTAGCGAAAAGCTTCTTGAAGGGAAAGATGTAACTCTGTGAGATGAATTAACAGAACACAGAGCAGTTTCTCAGAAAGCTTCTTTCCAGTTTTGAACGGAAGATATTTCCTGTTTCACCATAGTCCTGTAAGGGCTTCCAAATATCCCTTTGCCAATTCCACAAGAACAGCCTTAGCGAAAGGCTTCTTGAAGGGAAAGATGTAAGTTTGTTAGATGAATTAAGAGAACACAGAGCAGTTTCTCAGAAAGCTTCTTTCCAGTTTTGAACGGAAGATATTTCCTTTTTCACCATAGCCCTCTATGGGCTTCCAAATATCCCTTTGCCAATTCCACAAGAACAGCCTTAGCGAAAGGATTCCTGAAGGGAAAGATGTAACTCTGTGAGATGAATTAACAGAACACAGAGCAGTTTCTCTGAACGCTTCTTTCCAGTTTTGAAAGGAAGATATTTCCTTTTTCACCGAAGCCCTCTATGGGCTTCCAAATATCCCTTTGCCAATTCCACAAGAACTGCCTTAGCGAAAGGCTTCTTGAAGGGAAAGATGTAACTCTGTGAGATGAATTAACAGAACACAGAGCAGTTTCTCAGAAAGCTTCTTTCCAGTTTGAACGGAAGATATTTCCTTTTTCACCATAGCCCTCTATGGGCTTCCAAATATCCCTTTGCCAATTCCACAAGAACAGCCTTAGCGAAAGGCTTCTTGGAGGGAAAGATGTAACTCTGTGAGATGAATTAACAGAACACAGAGCAGTTTCTTAGAAAACTTCTTTCCAGTTTTAAACGGAAGATATTTCCTTTTTCACCATAGCCCTCTATGGGCTTCGAAATATCCCTTTGCCAATTCCACAAGAACAGCCGTAGCGAAAGGCTTCTTGAAGGGAAAGATGTAACTCTGTGAGATGAATTAACAGAACACAGAGCAGTTTCTCAGGAAGCTTCTTTCCAATTCTGAACGGAAGATATTTCCTTTCTCACCATATCCCTCTATGGGCTTCCAAATATCCCTTTGCCAATTCCACAAGAACAGCCTTAGCGAAAAGCTTCTTGAAGGGAAAGATGTAACTCTGTGAGATGAATTAACAGAACACAGAGCAGTTTCTCAGAAAGCTTCTTTCCAGTTTTGAACGGAAGATATTTCCTGTTTCACCATAGTCCTGTAAGGGCTTCCAAATATCCCTTTGCCAATTCCACAAGAACAGCCTTAGCGAAAGGCTTCTTGAAGGGAAAGATGTAAGTTTGTTAGATGAATTAAGAGAACACAGAGCAGTTTCTCAGAAAGCTTCTTTCCAGTTTTGAACGGAAGATATTTCCTTTTTCACCATAGCCCTCTATGGGCTTCCAAATATCCCTTTGCCAATTCCACAAGAACAGCCTTAGCGAAAGGATTCCTGAAGGGAAAGATGTAACTCTGTGAGATGAATTAACAGAACACAGAGCAGTTTCTCTGAACGCTTCTTTCCAGTTTTGAAAGGAAGATATTTCCTTTTTCACCATAGCCCTCTATGGGCTTCCAAATATCCCTTTGCCAATTCCACAAGAACAGCCTTAGCGAAAGGCTTCTTGAAGGGAAAGATGTAACTTTGTGAGATGAATTAAGAGAACACACAGCAGTTTCTCAGAAAGCTTCTTTCCAGTTTTGAACGGAAGATATTTTCTTTTTCACCATAGCCCTCTATGGGCTTCCAAATATCCCTTTGCCAATTCCACAAGAACAGCCTTAGCGAGAGGATTACTGAAGGGAAAGATATAACTCTGTGAGATGAATTAACAGAACACAGAGCAGTTTCTCAGAAAGCTTCTTTCCAGCTTTGAACGGAAGATATTTCCTTTTTCACCATAGCCCTCTATGGGCTTCCAAATATCCCTTTGCCAATTCCACAAGAACAGCCTTAGCGAAAGGCTTCTTGAAGGGAAAGATGTAACTCTGTGAGATGAATTAACAGAACACAGAGCAGTTTGTCAGAAAGCTTCTTTCCAGTTTCGAACGGAAGATATTTCCTTTTTCACCGAAGCCCTCTATGGGCTTCCAAATATCCCTTTGCCAATTCCACAAGAACTGCCTTAGCGAAAGGCTTCTTGAAGGGAAAGATGTAACTCTGTGAGATGAATTAACAGAACACAGAGCAGTTTCTCAGAAAGCTTCTTTCCAGTTTGAACGGAAGATATTTCCTTTTTCACCATAGCCCTCTATGGGCTTCCAAATATCCCTTTGCCAATTCCACAAGAACAGCCTTAGCGAAAGGCTTCTTGAAGGGAAAGATGTAACTCTGTGAGATGAATTAACAGAACACAGAGCAGTTTCTTAGAAAACTTCTTTCCAGTTTTAAACGGAAGATATTTCCTTTTTCACCATAGCCCTCTATGGGCTTCGAAATATCCCTTTGCCAATTCCACAAGAACAGCCGTAGCGAAAGGCTTCTTGAAGGGAAAGATGTAACTCTGTGAGATGAATTAACAGAACACAGAGCAGTTTCTCAGGAAGCTTCTTTCCAATTCTGAACGGAAGATATTTCCTTTCTCACCATATCCCTCTATGGGCTTCCAAATATCCCTTTGCCAATTCCACAAGAACAGCCTTAGCGAAAAGCTTCTTGAAGGGAAAGATGTAACTCTGTGAGATGAATTAACAGAACACAGAGCAGTTTCTCAGAAAGCTTCTTTCCAGTTTTGAACGGAAGATATTTCCTGTTTCACCATAGTCCTGTAAGGGCTTCCAAATATCCCTTTGCCAATTCCACAAGAACAGCCTTAGCGAAAGGCTTCTTGAAGGGAAAGATGTAAGTTTGTTAGATGAATTAAGAGAACACAGAGCAGTTTCTCAGAAAGCTTCTTTCCAGTTTTGAACGGAAGATATTTCCTTTTTCACCATAGCCCTCTATGGGCTTCCAAATATCCCTTTGCCAATTCCACAAGAACAGCCTTAGCGAAAGGATTCCTGAAGGGAAAGATGTAACTCTGTGAGATGAATTAACAGAACACAGAGCAGTTTCTCTGAACGCTTCTTTCCAGTTTTGAAAGGAAGATATTTCCTTTTTCACCATAGCCCTCTATGGGCTTCCAAATATCCCTTTGCCAATTCCACAAGAACAGCCTTAGCGAAAGGCTTCTTGAAGGGAAAGATGTAACTTTGTGAGATGAATTAAGAGAACACACAGCAGTTTCTCAGAAAGCTTCTTTCCAGTTTTGAACGGAAGATATTTTCTTTTTCACCATAGCCCTCTATGGGCTTCCAAATATCCCTTTGCCAATTCCACAAGAACAGCCTTAGAGAAAGGCTTCTTGAAGGGAAACATGTAACTCTGTGAGATGAATTAACAAAACACAGAGCAGTTTCTCAGAAAGCTTCTTTCCAGTTTTGAACGGAAGATATTTCCTGTTTCAACATAGCCCTCTATGGGCTTCCAAATATCCCTTTGCCAATTCCACAAGAACAGCCGTAGGGAAAGGCTTCTTGAAGGGAAAGATGTAACTCTGTGAGATGAATTAACAGAACACAGAGCAGTTTCTCAGAAATCTTCTTTCCAGTTTTGAACCGAAGATATTTCCTTTTTCAACATAGCCTTCTAGGGGCTTCCAAATATCCCTTTGCGAATTCCACAAGAACAGCCTTAGCGAAAGGCTTCCTGAAGGGAAAGATGTAACTCTGTGAGATGAATTAACAGAACACAGAGAAGTTTCTCAGAAAGCTTCTTTCCAGTTTTGAACGGAAGATATTTCCTTTTTCACCATAGCTCAATGTGGCCTTCCAAATATCCCTTTGCCACTTCCACAAGAACAGCCTTAGCGAAAGGCTTCATGAAGGCAAAGATGTAACTTTGTGAGATGAATTAAGAGAACACTGAGCACTTTCTAAGAAAGCTTCTTTCCCGTTTGGAACGGAAGATATTTCCTTTTTCACCATAGCCCTCCATCGACTTCCAAATATCCCTTTGCCAATTCCACAAGAACAGCCTTAGCGAAAGGCTTCTTGAAAATTGTAACTCTGCGAGAAGAATTAACAGAACGCAGAGCAGTTTCTCAGAAAGCTTCCTTCCAGTTTTGAACGGAAGATATTTCCTCTTTCTCCATAGCCCTCTAAGGGCTTCCAAATATCCCTCTGCCTATTCCACAAGAACAGCCTTAGCGAAAGTCTTCTTGAAGGGAAATATGTAACTCTGTGAGATGAATTAAAAGAACACAGAGCAGTTTCTCAGAAAGCTTCTTTCCAGTTTTGAACGGAAGATATTTCCTTTTTCACCATAGCCCTCTATGGGCTTCCAAATATCCCTTTGCCAATTCCACAAGAACAGCCTTAGCGAAAGGCTTCTTGAAGGGAAAGATGTAACTCTGTGAGATGAATTAACAGAACACAGAGCAGTTTCTCTGAAATCATCTTTCCAGTTTTGAACGGAAGATATTTCCTGTTTCACCATAGCCCTCTATGGGCTTCCAAATATCCCATTGCCAAAACCACAAGAACAGCCTTAGAGAAAGGCTTCTTGAAGGGAAAGATGTAAGTCTGTGAGATGAATTAACAGAACACAGAGCAGTTTCTCAGAAATCTTATTTCCAGTTTCGAACGGAAAATATTTCCTTTTTCACCGAAGCCCTCTATGGGCTTCCAAATATCCCTTTGCCAATTCCACAAGAACTGCCTTAGCGAAAGGCTTCTTGAAGGGAAAGATGTAACTCTGTGAGATGAATTAACAGAACACAGAGCAGTTTCTCAGAAAGCTTCTTTCCAGTTTCGAACGGAAGATATTGCCTTTTTCACCATAGCCCTCTATGGGCTTCCAAATATCCCTTTGCCAATTCCACAAGAACAGCCTTAGAGAAAGGATTCCTGAAGGGAAAGATGTAACTCTGTGAGATGAATTAAGAGAACACAGAGCAGTTTCTCAGAAAGCTTCTTTCCAGTTTTGAACGGAAAATATTTCCTTTTTCACCATAGCCCTCTATGGGCTTCCAAATATCCCTTTGCCAATTCCACAAGAACAGCCTTAGCGAAAGGCTTCTTGAAGGGAAAGATGTAAGTTTGTGAGATGAATTAAGAAAACACAGAGCACTTTCTCAGAAAGCTTCTTTCCAGTTTTGAACGGAAGATATTTCCTTTTTCACCATAGCCGTCTATGGGCTTCGAAATATCCCTGTGCCAATTCCACAAGAGCAGTCTTAGCGAAAGGCTTCTTTAAGGGAAAGATGTAACTCTGCGAGAAGAATTAACAGAACACAGAGCAGTTTCTCAGAAAGCTTCTTTCCAGTTTTGAACGGAAGATATTTCCTGTTTCACGAGAGCCCTCTATGGGCTTCGAAATATCCCTTTGCCAATTCCACAAGAACAGCCTTAGCGAAAGGCTTCTTGAAGGGAAAGATGTAACTCTGTGAGATGAATTAACAGAACACAGAGCAGTTCCTCAGAAAGCTTCTTTCCAGTTTTGAACGGAAGATATTTCCTTTTTCAACATTGCCTTCTAAGGGCTTCCAAATATCCCTTTGCCAATTCCACAAGAACAGACTTAGCGAAAGGCTTCCTGAAGGGAAAGATGTAACTCTGTTAGATTAATTAACAGAACACAGAGAAGTTTCTCAGAAAGCTTCTTTCCAGTTTTGAACGGAAGATATTTCCTGTTTCACGAGAGCCCTCTATGGGCTTCCAAATATCCCTTTGCCAATTCCACAAGAACAGCCTTAGCGAAAGTCTTTTGAAGGGAAAGATGTAACTCTGTGAGATGAATTAACAGAACACAGAGCAGTTTCTCTGAAAGCTTCTTTCCAGTTTTGAACGGAAGATATTTCCTGTTTCACCAGAGCCCTCTATGGGCTTCGAAATATCCCTTTGCCAATTACACAAGAACAGCCTTAGCGAAAGGCTTCTTGAAGGGAAAGATGTAACTTTGTGAGATGAATTAAGAGAACACAGAGCAGTTTCTCAGAAAGCTTCTTTCCAGTTTTGAACGGAAGATATTTCCTTTTTCACCTTAGCCCTCTATGGGCTTTCAAATATTCCTTTGCCAATTCCACAAGAACAGCCTTAGCGAAAGGCTTCCTGAAGGGAAAGATGTAACTCTGTGAGATGAATTAATAGAACACAGAGCAGTTTCTCAGAAAGCTTCTTTCCTTTTTTCAACGGAAGATATTTCCTTTTTCACCATAGCCCTCTATGGGCTTCAAATATCCCTTTGCCAATTCCATAAGAACAGCCTTAGTGAAAGGCTTCTGGAAGGGAAAGATGTAACTCTGTGAGATGAATTAACAGAACCCAGAGCAGTTTCTCTGAAAGTTTCTTTTCAGTTTTGAACGGAAGATATTTCCTGTTTCACCATAGCCCTCTATGGGCTTCCAAATATCCCTTTGCCAATTCCACAAGAACAGCCTTAGCGAAAGGCTTCTTGAAGGGAAAGATGTAACTTTGTGATACGAATTAAGAGAACACACAGCAGTTTCTCAGAAAGCTTCTTTCCGGTTTTGAACGGAAGATATTTCCTTTTTCACCATAGCCCTCTAAGGGCTTCCAAATATCCCTTTGCCAATTCCACAAGAACAGCCTTAGCGAAAGGATTCCAGAAGGGAAAGATGTAACTCTGTGAGATGAATTAACAGAACACAGAGCAGTTTCTCAGAAAGCTTCTTTCCAGTTTTGAACGGACGATATTTCCTGTTTCACCATAGCCCTCTATGGGCTTCCAAATATCCCTTTGCCAATTCCACAAGAACAGCCTTAGCGAAAGGCTTCATGAAGGGAAAGATGTAACTTTGTGAGATGAATTAAGAGAACACAGAGCAGTTTCTCAGAAAGCTTCTTTCCAGTTTTGAACGGAAGATATTTCCTTTTTCACCATAGCCCTCCATCGGCTTCCAAATATCCCTTTGCCAATTCCACAAGAACAGCCTTAGCGAAAGGCTTCTTGAAAGATGTAACTCTGCGAGAAGAATTAACAGAACGCAGAGCAGTTTCTCAGAAAGCTTCCTTCCAGTTTTGAACGGAAGATATTTCCTGTTTCACCAGAGCCCTCTATGGGCTTAGAAATATCCCTTTGCCAATACCACAAGAACAGCCTTAGCGAAAGGCTTCCTGAAGGGAAAGATGTAACTCTGTGAGATGAATTAATAGAACACAGAGCAGTTTCTCAGAAAGCTTCTTTCCCGTTTTCAACGGAAGATATTTCCTTTTTCACCATAGTCCTCTATGGGCTTCAAATATCCCTTTGCCAATTCCACAAGAACAGCCTTAGCGAAAGGCTTCTGGAAGGGAAAGATGTAACTCTGTGAGATGAATTAACAGAACCCAGAGCAGTTTCTCTGAAAGTTTCTTTTCAGTTTTGAACGGAAAATATTTCCTGTTTCACCATAGCCCTCTAAGGGCTTCCAAATATCCCTTTGCCAATTCCACAAGAACAGCCTTAGCGAAAGGCTTCTTGAAGGGAAAGATGTAACTTTGTGATATGAATTAAGAGAACACTCAGCAGTTTCTCACAAAGCTTCTTTCCAGTTTTGAACGGAAGATATTTCCTTTTTCACCATAGCCCTCTATGGGCTTCCAAATATCCCTTTGCCAATTCCACAAGAACAGCCTTAGCGAAAGGATTCCAGAAGGGAAAGATGTAACTCTGTGAGATGAATTAACAGAACACAGAGCAGTTTCTCAGAAAGCTTCTTTCCAGTTTTGAACGGAAGATATTTCCTTTTTCACCATAGCCCTCTATGGGCTTCCAAATATCCCTTTGCCAATTCCAAAAGAACAGCCTTAGCGAAAGGCTTCTTGAAGGGAAAGATGTAACTCTGTGAGATGAATTAACAGAACACAGTGCAGTTTCTCTGAAAGCTTTTTTCCAGTTTTGAACGGAAGATATTTCCTGTTTCACCATAGCCCTCTATGGGCTTCCAAATATCTCTTTGCCAATTTCACAAGAACTGCCTTAGCGAAAGGCTTCTTGAAGGGAAAGATGTATCTTTGTGAGATGAATTAAGAGAACACACAGCAGTTTCTCAGAAAGCTTCTTTCCAGTTTTGAACGGAAGATATTTCCTTTTTCACCATAGCCCTCTATTGGCTTCCGAATATCCCTTTGCGAATTCCACAAGAACAGCCTTAGCGAAAGGCTTCTTGACGGGAAAGATGTAACTCTGTGAGATGAATTAACAGAACACAGAGCAGTTTCTCAGAAAGCTTCTTTCCAGTTTTGAACGGAAGATATTTCCTTTTTCACCATAGCCCTGTATGGGCTTCCAAATATCCCTTTGCCAATTACACAAGAACAGCCTTAGCGAAAGGCTTCTTGAAAGGAAAGATGTAACTCTGTGAGATGAATTATCAGAACACAGATCAGTTTCTCAGAAGGCTTCTTTCCAGTTTTGAACGGAAGATATTTCCTTTTTCAACAGAGCCTTCTATGGGTTTCCAAATATCCCTTTGCCAATGCCACAAGAACAGCATTAGCGAAAGGCTTCCTGAAGGGAAAGATGTAACTCTGTGAGATGAATTAACAGAACACAGAGCAGTTTCTCAGAAAGCTTCTTTCCAGTTTTGAACGGAAGATATCTCCTTTTCCAAAATAGCCCTCTATGGGCTTCCAAATATCCCTTTGCCAATTCCACAAGAACTGCCTTAGCGAAAGGCTTCTTGAAGGGAAAGTTGTAACTCTGTGAGGTGAATTAACAGAACACAGAGCAGTTTCTCAGAAAGCTTCTTTCCAGTTTTGAACGGAAGATATTTCCTTTTTCACCACAGCCCTCTATGGGCTTCCAAATATCCCTTTGCCAATTCCACAAAAACAGCCTTAGCGAAAGACTTCTTGAAGGGAAAGATGTAACTCTGTGAGATGAATTAACAGAACACAGAGCAGTTTCTCAGAAAGCTTCTTTCCAGTTTTGAACGAAAAATATTTCCTTTTTCAACATAGCCTTCTATGGGCTTCCAAATATCCCTTTGCCAATTCCACAAGAACTGCCTTAGCGAAAGGGTTCCTGAAGGGAAAGATGTAACTCTGTGAGATGAATTAACAGAACACAGAGCAGTATATCAGAAAGCTTCTTTCCAGTTTTGAACGGAAGATACTTCCTTTTTCACCATAGCCCTCTATGGGCTTCCAAATATCCGTTTGCCAATTCCACAAGAACAGCCTTAGCGAAAGTCTTCTTGAAGGGAAAGATGTAAATCTGTGAGATGAATTAACAGGACACAGAGCAGTTTCTCAGAAAGCTTTTTTCCAGTTTTGAACGGAAGATATTTCCTTTTTCACTATAGCCCTCTATGGGCTTCCAAATATCCCTTTGCCAATTCCACAAGAACAGCCATAGCGAAAGGTTTCTTGAAGGGAAAGATGTAACTCTGTGAGATGAATTAACAGAACACAGAGCAGTTTCTCTGAAAGCTTCTTTCCGGTTTTGAACGGAAGATATTTCCTGTTTCACCGTAGCCCTCTATGGGCTTCCAAATATCCCTTTGCCAATTCCACAAGAACAGCCTTAGCGAAAGGCTTCTTGAAGGGAAAGATGTAACTTTGTGAGATGAATTAAGAGAACACACAGCAGTTTCTCAGAAAGCTTCTTTCCAGTTTTGAACGGAAGATATTTCCTTTTTCACCATAGCCCTCTATGGGCTTCCAAATATCCCTTTGCCAATTCCACAAGAACAGCCTTAGCGAAAGGCTTCTTGAAGGGAAAGATGTAACTCTGTGAGATGAATTAACAGAACACAGAGCAGTTTCTTAGAAAGCTTCTTTCCAGTTTTAAACGGAAGATATTTCCTTTTTCACCATAGCCCTCTATGGGCTTCGAAATATCCCTTTGCCAATTCCACAAGAACAGCCATAGCGAAAGGCTTCTTGAAGGGAAAGATGTAACTCTGTGAGATGAATTAACAGAACACAGAGCAGTTTCTCAGGAAGCTTCTTTCCAATTCTGAACGGAAGATATTTCCTTTCTCACCATATCCCTCTATGGGCTTCCAAATATCCCTTTGCCAATTCCACAAGAACAGCCTTAGCGAAAAGCTTCTTGAAGGGAAAGATGTAACTGTGTGAGATGAATTAACAGAACACAGAGCAGTTTCTCAGAAAGCTTCTTTCCAGTTTTGAACGGAAGATATTTCCTGTTTCACCATAGTCCTGTAAGGGCTTCCAAATATCCCTTTGCCAATTCCACAAGAACAGCCTTAGCGAAAGGCTTCTTGAAGGGAAAGATGTAAGTTTGTTAGATGAATTAAGAGAACACAGAGCAGTTTCTCAGAAAGCTTCTTTCCAGTTTTGAACGGAAGATATTTCCTTTTTCACCATAGCCCTCTATGGGCTTCCAAATATCCCTTTGCCAATTCCACAAGAACAGCCTTAGCGAAAGGATTCCTGAAGGGAAAGATGTAACTCTGTGAGATGAATTAACAGAACACAGAGCAGTTTCTCAGAAAGCTTCTTTCCAGTTTTGAACGGAAGATATTTCCTTTTTCACCATAGCCCTCTATGGGCTTCCAAATATCCCTTTGCCAATTCCACAAGAAAAGCCTTAGCGAAAGGCTTCTTGAAGGGAAAGATGTAACTCTTTGAGATGAATTAAACGAAAACAGAGCAGTTTCTCAGAAAGCTTCTTTCCAGTTTTGAACGGAAGATATTTCCTTTTTCAACATAGCCTTCTATGGGCTTCCAAATATCCCTTTGCCAATTCCACAAAAACCGCCTTAGCGAAAGGCTTCCTGAAGGGAAAGATGTCACTCTGTGAGATGAATTAACAGAACACAGAGCAGTTTCTCAGAAAGCTTCTTACCAGTTTTGAACGGAAGATACTTCCTTTTCACCATAGCCCTCTATGGGCTTCCAAATATCCCTTTGCCAATTCCACAAGAACTGCCTTAGCGAAAATCTTTTGAAGGGAAAGATGTAACTCTGTGAGATGAATTAACAGAACACAGAGCAGTTTCTCAGAAAGCTTCTTTCCAGTTTTGAACGGAAGATATTTCCTTTTTCACCATAGCCTTCTATGGGCTTCCAAATATCCCTTTGCCAATTCCACAAGAACAGCCTTAGCGAAAGGTTTCTTGAAGGGAAAGATGTAACTCTGTGAGATGAATTGACAGAACACAGAGCAGTTTCTCTGGACGCTTCTTTCCACTTTTGAAAGGAAGATATTTCCTGTTTCACCATAGCCCTCTATGGGCTTCCAAATATCCCTTGGCCAATTCCACAAGAACAGCCTTAGCGAAAGGCTTCTTGAAGGGAAAGATGTAACTTTGTGAGATGCATTAAGAGAACACACAGCAGTTTCTCAGAAAGCTTCTTTCCAGTTTTGAACGGAAGATATTTTCTTTTTCACCATAGCCCTCTATGGGCTTCAAAATATCCCTTTGTCAATTCCACAAGAACAGCCTTAGCGAAAGGATTCCTGAGGGGAAAGATGTAACTCTGTGAGATGAATTAACAGAACACAGAGCAGTTTCTCAGAAAGCTTCTTTCCAGTTTTGAACGGAAGACATTTCCTTTTTCACCGAAGCCCTCTATGGGCTTCCAAATATCCCTTTGCCAATTCCACAAGAACTGCCTTAGCGAAAGGCTTCTTGAAGGGAAAGATGTAACTCTGAGAAATGAAATAACAGAACACAGAGAAGTTTCTCAGAAAGCTTCTTTCCAGTTTTGAACGAAAGATATTTCCTTTTTCACCACAGCCCTCTATGGGCTTCCAAATATCCCTTTGCCAATTCCACAAGAACAGCCTTAGAGAAAGGCTTCTTGAAGGGAAACATGTAACTCTGTGAGATGAATTAACAGAACACAGAGCAGTTTCTCAGAAAGCTTCTTTCCAGTTTTGAACGGTAGATATTTCCTTTTTCAACATAGCCCTCTATGGGCTTCCAAATATCCCTTTGCCAATTCCACAAGAACAGCCGTAGGGAAAGGCTTCTTGAAGGGAAAGATGTAACTCTGTGAGATGAATTAACAGAACACAGAGCAGTTTCTCAGAAAGCTTCTTTCCAGTTTTGAACGGAAGTATTTCCTGTTTCACCATAGCCCCCTATGGGCTTCCAAATATCCTTTTGCCAATTCCACAGGAACAGCCTTAGCGAAAGTCTTCATGAAGGGAAAGATGTAACTTTGTGAGATGAATTCAGAGAACACAGAGCTGTTTCACAGAAAGCTTCTTTCCAGTTTGGAACGGAAGATATTTCCTTTTTCACCATAGCCCTCCATCGGCTTCCAAATATCCCTTTGCCAATTCCACAAGAACAGCCTTAGCGAAAGGCTTCTTGAAGGGAAAGATGTAACTCTGTGAGATGAATTAAGAGAACACAGAGCAGTTTCTCAGAAAGCTTCTTTCCAGTTTTGAACCGAAGATATTTCCTTTTTCAACATAGCCTTCTAGGGGCTTCCAAATATCCCTTTGCGAATTCCACAAGAACAGCCTTAGCGAAAGGCTTCCTGAAGGGAAAGATGTAACTCTGTGAGATGAATTAACAGAACACAGAGAAGTTTCTCAGAAAGCTTCTTTCCAGTTTTGAACGGAAGATATTTCCTTTTTCACCATACCTCAATGTGGCCTTCCAAATATCCCTTTGCCACTTCCACAAGAACAGCCTTAGCGAAAGGCTTCATGAAGGCAAAGATGTAACTCTGTGAGATGAATTAAGAGAACACTGAGCACTTTCTCAGAAAGCTTCTTTCCCGTTTGGAACGGAAGATATTTCCTTTTTCACCATAGCCCTCCATCGACTTCCAAATATCCCTTTGCCAATTCCACAAAACAGCCTTAGCGAAAGGCTTCTTGAAAGATGTAACTCTGCGAGAAGAATTAACAGAACGCAGAGCAGTTTCTCAGAAAGCTTATTTCCAGTTTCGAACGGAAAATATTTCCTTTTTCACCGAAGCCCTCTATGGGCTTCCAAATATCCCTTTGCCAATTCCACAAGAACTGCCTTAGCGAAAGGCTTCTTGAAGGGAAAGATGTAACTCTGTGAGATGAATTAACAGAACACAGAGCAGTTTCTCAGAAAGCTTCTTTCCAGTTTCGAACGGAAGATATTGCCTTTTTCACCATAGCCCTCTATGGGCTTCCAAATATCCCTTTGCCAATTCCACAAGAACAGCCTTAGAGAAAGGATTCCTGAAGGGAAAGATGTAACTCTGTGAGATGAATTAAGAGAACACAGAGCAGTTTCTCAGAAAGCTTCTTTCCAGTTTTGAACGGAAAATATTTCCTTTTTCACCATAGCCCTCTATGGGCTTCCAAATATCCCTTTGCCAATTCCACAAGAACAGCCGTAGCGAAAGACTTCTTGAAGGGAAAGATGTAACTCTGTGAGATGAATTAACAGAACACAGAGCAGTTTCTCAGAAAGCTTCTTTCCAGTTTTGAACGGAAAATATTTCCTTTTTCAACATAGCCTTCTATGGGCTTCCAAATATCCCTTTGCCAATTCCACATGAACTGCCTTAGCGAAAGGCTTCCTGAAGGGAAAGATGTAACTCTGTGAGATGAATTAACAGAACACAGAGCAGTATCTCAGAAAGCTTCTTTCCAGTTTTGAAAGGAAGATACTTCCTTTTTCACCATAGCCCTCTATGGGCTTCAAAATATCCGTTTGCCAATTCCACAAGAACAGCCTTAGCGAAAGTCTTCTTGAAGGGAAAGATGTAACTCTGTGAGATGAATTAACAGGACACAGAGCAGTTTCTCAGAAGGCTTCTTTCCAGTTTTGAACGGAAGATATTTCCTTTTTCACTATAGCCCTCTATGGGCTTCCAAATATCCCTTTGCCAATTCCACAAGAACAGCCATAGCGAAAGGTTTCTTGAAGGGAAAGATGTAACTCTGTGAGATGAATTAACAGAACACAGAGCAGTTTCTCTGAAAGCAACTTTCCAGTTTTGAACGGAAGATATTTCCTGTTTCACCGTAGCCCTCTATGGGCTTCCAAATATCCCTTTGCCAATTCCACAAGAACAGCCTTAGCGAAAGGCTTCATGAAGGGAAAGATGTAACTCTGTGAGATGAATTAACAGAACACAGAGCAGTTTCTCAGAAAGCTTCTTTCCAGTTTTGAACGGAAGTATTTCCTGTTTCACCATAGCCCCCTATGGGCTTCCAAATATCCTTTTGCCAATTCCACAGGAACAGCCTTAGCGAAAGTCTTCATGAAGGGAAAGATGTAACTTTGTGAGATGAATTCAGAGAACACAGAGCAGTTTCACAGAAAGCTTCTTTCCAGTTTGGAACGGAAGATATTTCCTTTTTCACCATAGCCCCCCATCGGCTTCCAAATATCCCTTTGCCAATTCCACAAGAACAGCCTTAGCGAAAGGCTTCCTGAAGGGAAAGATGTAACTCTGTGAGATGAATTAACAGAACACAGAGAAGTTTCTCAGAAAGCTTCTTTCCAGTTTTGAACGGAAGATATTTCCTGTTTCACCATAGCCCTCTATGGGCTTCCAAATATCCCTTTGCCAATTCCACAAGAACAGCCTTAGCGAAAGGCTTCTTGAAGGGAAAGATGTAACTCTGTGAGATGAATTAAGAGAACACAGAGCAGTTTCTCAGAAAGCTTCTTTCCAGTTTTGAACCGAAGATATTTCCTTTTTCAACATAGCCTTCTAGGGGCTTCCAAATATCCCTTTGCGAATTCCACAAGAACAGCCTTAGCGAAAGTCTTCCTGAAGGGAAAGATGTAACTCTGTGAGATGAATTAACAGAACACAGAGAAGTTTCTCAGAAAGCTTCTTTCCAGTTTTGAACGGAAGATATTTCCTTTTTCACCATAGCTCAATGTGGCCTTCCAAATATCCCTTTGCCACTTCCACAAGAACAGCCTTAGCGAAAGGCTTCATGAAGGCAAAGATGTAACTTTGTGAGATGAATTAAGAGGACACTGAGCACTTTCTCAGAAAGCTTCTTTCCCGTTTGGAACGGAAGATATTTCCTTTTTCACCATAGCCCTCCATCGACTTCCAAATATCCCTTTGCCAATTCCACAAAACAGCCTTAGCGAAAGGCTTCTTGAAAGATGTAACTCTGCGAGAAGAATTAACAGAACGCAGAGCAGTTTCTCAGAAAGCTTCCTTCCAGTTTTGAACGGAAGATATTTCCTCTTTCTCCATAGCCCTCTAAGGGCTTCCAAATATCCCTTTGCCAATTCCACAAGAACAGCCTTAGCGAAAGTCTTCTTGAAGGGAAATATGTAACTCTGTGAGATGAATTAAAAGAACACAGAGCAGTTTCTCAGAAAGCTTCTTTCCAGTTTTGAACGGAAGATATTTCCTTTTTCACCATAGCCCTCTATGGGCTTCCAAATATCCCCTTGCCAATTCCACAAGAACAGCCTTAGCGAAAGGCTTCTTGAAGGGAAAGATGTAACTCTGTGAGATGAATTAACAGAACACAGAGCAGTTTCTCTGAAAGCTTCTTTCCAGTTTTGAACGGAAGATATTTCCTGTTTCACCATAGCCCTCTATGGGCTTCCAAATATCCCTTTGCCAATTCCACAAGAACAGCCTTAGAGAAAGGCTTCTTGAAGGGAAAGATGTAACTCTGTGAGATGAATTAACAGAACACAGAGCAGTTTCTCAGAAAGCTTATTTCCAGTTTCGAACGGAAAATATTTCCTTTTTCACCGAAGCCCTCTATGGGCTTCCAAATATCCCTTTGCCAATTCCACAAGAACTGCCTTAGCGAAAGGCTTCTTGAAGGGAAAGATGTAACTCTGTGAGATGAATTAACAGAACACAGAGCAGTTTCTCAGAAAGCTTCTTTCCAGTTTCGAACGGAAGATATTGCCTTTTTCACCATAGCCCTCTATGGGCTTCCAAATATCCCTTTGCCAATTCCACAAGAACAGCCTTAGAGAAAGGATTCCTGAAGGGAAAGATGTAACTCTGTGAGATGAATTAAGAGAACACAGAGCAGTTTCTCAGAAAGCTTCTTTCCAGTTTTGAACGGAAAATATTTCCTTTTTCACCATAGCCCTCTATGGGCTTCCAAATATCCCTTTGCCAATTCCACAAGAACAGCCGTAGCGAAAGACTTCTTGAAGGGAAAGATGTAACTCTGTGAGATGAATTAACAGAACACAGAGCAGTTTCTCAGAAAGCTTCTTTCCAGTTTTGAACGGAAAATATTTCCTTTTTCAACATAGCCTTCTATGGGCTTCCAAATATCCCTTTGCCAATTCCACAAGAACTGCCTTAGCGAAAGGCTTCCTGAAGGGAAAGATGTAACTCTGTGAGATGAATTAACAGAACACAGAGCAGTATCTCAGAAAGCTTCTTTCCAGTTTTGAAAGGAAGATACTTCCTTTTTCACCATAGCCCTCTATGGGCTTCCAAATATCCGTTTGCCAATTCCACAAGAACAGCCTTAGCGAAAGTCTTCTTGAAGGGAAAGATGTAACTCTGTGAGATGAATTAACAGGACACAGAGCAGTTTCTCAGAAGGCTTCTTTCCAGTTTTGAACGGAAGATATTTCCTTTTTCACTATAGCCCTCTATGGGCTTCCAAATATCCCTTTGCCAATTCCACAAGAACAGCCATAGCGAAAGGTTTCTTGAAGGGAAAGATGTAACTCTGTGAGATGAATTAACAGAACACAGAGCAGTTTCTCTGAAAGCAACTTTCCAGTTTTGAACGGAAGATATTTCCTGTTTCACCGTAGCCCTCTATGGGCTTCCAAATATCCCTTTGCCAATTCCACAAGAACAGCCTTAGCGAAAGGCTTCATGAAGGGAAAGATGTAACTTTGTGAGATGAATTAAGAGAACACAGAGCACTTTCTCAGAAAGCTTCTTTCCAATTTTGAACGGAAGATATTTCCTTTTTCACCATAGCCCTCCATCGGCTTCCAAATATCCCTTTGCCAATTCCACAAGAACAGCCTTAGCGAAAGGCTTCTTGAAAGATGTAACTCTGCGAGAAGAATTAACAGAACGCAGAGCAGTTTCTCAGAAAGCTTCCTTCCAGTTTTGAACGGAAGATATTTCCTTTTTCACCATAGCCCTCTAAGGGCTTCCAAATATCCCTTTGCCAATTCCACAAGAACAGCCTTAGCGAAAGTCTTCTTGAGGGGAAAGATGTAACTCTGTGAGATGAATTAACAGAACACAGAGCTGTTTCTCAGAAAGCTTCTTTCCAGTTTTGAACGGAAGATATTTCCTTTTTCACCTTAGCCCTCTATGGGTTTCCAAATATCCCTTTGCCAATTCCACAAGAACAGCCTTAGCGAAAAGCTTCTTGAAGGAAAAGAAGTAACTCTGTGAGATGAATTAACAGAACACAGAGCAGTTTCTCAGAAAGCTTCTTTCCAGTTTTGAACGGAAGATATTTCCTGTTTCACCATAGCCCTCTATGGGCTTCCAAATATCCCTTTGCCAATTCCACAAGAACAGCCTTAACGAAAGGCTTCTTGAAGGGAAAGATGTAACTTTGTGAGATGAATTAAGAAAACACAGAGCAGTTTCTCAGAAAGCTTATTTCCAGTTTTGAACGGAAGATATTTCCTTTTTCACCACAGACGTCTATGGGCTTCGAAATATCCCTGTGCCAATTCCACAAGAACAGCCTTAGCGAAAGGCTTCTTTAAGGGAAAGATGTAACTCTGCGAGAAGAATTAACAGAACACAGAGCAGTTTC
Source organism: Chlorocebus sabaeus (assembly GCF_047675955.1). NCBI lineage: Eukaryota > Metazoa > Chordata > Mammalia > Primates > Cercopithecidae > Chlorocebus > Chlorocebus sabaeus. The sequence goes on from NW_027327859.1 coordinate 1,120,192, forward strand.
TCAGAGAGCTTCTTTCCATTTTTGAACGGAAGATATTTCCTTTTTCACCATAGCCCTCTATGGGCTTTCAAATATCCCTTTGCCAATTGAACAAGAACAGCCTTAGCGAAAGGCTTCCTGAAGGGAAAGATGTAACTCTGTGAGATGAAATAATAGAACACAGAGCAGTTTCTCAGAAAGCTTCTTTCCAGTTTTCAACGGAAGATATTTCCTTTTTCACCATAGCCCTCTATGGGCTTCAAATATCCCTTTGCCAATTCCACAAGAACAGCCTTAGCGAAAGGCTTCTGGAAGGGAAAGATGTAACTCTGTGAGATGAATTAACAGAACCCAGAGCAGTTTCTCTGAAAGTTTCTTTTCAGTTTTGAACGGAAGATATTTCCTGTTTCACCATAGCCCTCTATGGGCTTCCAAATATCCCTTTGCCAATTCCACAAGAACAGCCTTAGCGAAAGGCTTCTTGAAGGGAAAGATGTAACTTTGTGATATGAATTAAGAGAACACACAGCAGTTTCTCAGAAAGCTTCTTTCCAGTTTTGAACGGAAGATATTTCCTTTTTCACCATAGCCCTCTATGGGCTTCCAAATATCCCTTTGCCAATTCCAAAAGAACAGCCTTAGCGAAAGGCTTTTTGAAGGGAAAGATGTAACTCTGTGAGATGAATTAACAGAACACAGAGCAGTTTCTCTGAAAGCTTTTTTCCAGTTTTGAACGGAAGATATTTCCTGTTTCACCATAGCCCTCTATGGGCTTCCAAATATCTCTTTGCCAATTTCACAAGAACTGCCTTAGCGAAAGGCTTCTTGAAGGGAAAGATGTATCTTTGTGAGATGAATTAAGAGAACACACAGCAGTTTCTCAGAAAGCTTCTTTCCAGTTTTGAACGGAAGATATTTCCTTTTTCACCATAGCCCTCTATGGGCTTCCGAATATTCCTTTGCGAATTCCACAAGAACAGCCTTAGCGAAAGGCTTCTTGACGGGAAAGATGTAACTCTGTGAGATGAATTAACAGAACACAGAGCAGTTTCTCAGAAAGCTTCTTTCCAGTTTTGAACGGAAGATATTTCCTTTTTCACCATAGCCCTCTATGGGCTTCCAAATATCCCTTTGCCAATTACACAAGAACAGCCTTAGCGAAAGGCTTCTTGAAAGGAAAGATGTAACTCTGTGAGATGAATTATCAGAACACAGAGCAGTTTCTCAGAAGGCTTCTTTCCAATTTTGAACGGAAGATATTTCCTTTTTCAACAGAGCCTTCTATGGGTTTCCAAATATCCCTTTCCCAATGCCACAAGAACAGCATTAGCGAAAGGCTTCCTGAAGGGAAAGATGTAACTCTGTGAGATGAATTAACAGAACACAGAGCAGTTTCTCAGAAAGCTTCTTTCCAGTTTTGAACGGAAGATATCTCCTTTTCCACCATAGCCCTCTATGGGCTTCCAAATATCCCTTTGCCAATTCCACAAGAACTGCCTTAGCGAAAGGCTTCTTGAAGGGAAAGTTGTAACTCTGTGAGATGAATTAACAGAACACAGAGCAGTTTCTCAGAAAGCTTCTTTCCAGTTTTGAACGGAAGATATTTCCTTTTTCACCACAGCCCTCTATGGGCTTCCAAATATCCCTTTGCCAATTCCACAAGAACAGCTTTAGCGAAAGGTTTCTTGAAGGTAAAGATGTAACTCTGTGAGATGAATTAACAGAACACAGAGCAGTTTCTCAGAAAGCTTCTTTCCAGTTTTGAACGGAAGATATTTCCTTTTTCACCATAGCCCTCTATGGGCTTCCAAATATCCCTTTGCCAATTCCACAAGAACAGCCTTAGAGAAAGGATTCCTGAAGGGAAAGATGTAACTCTGTAAGATGAATTAAGAGAACACAGAGCAGTTTCTCAGAAAGCTTCTTTCCAGATTTGAACGGAAGATATTTCCTTTTTCACCATAGCCCTCTAAGGGCTTCCAAATATCCCTTTGCCAATTCCACAAGAACAGCCTTAGCGAAAGACTTCTTGAAGGGAAAGATGTAACTCTGTGAGATGAATTAACAGAACACAGAGCAGTTTCTCAGAAAGCTTCTTTCCAGTTTTGAACGGAAGATATTTCCTTTTTCACCATAGCTCAATGTGGCCTTCCAAATATCCCTTTGCCACTTCCACAAGAACAGCCTTAGCGAAAGGCTTCATGAAGGCAAAGATGTAACTTTGTGAGATGAATTAAGAGAACACTGAGCAGTTTCTCAGAAAGCTTCTTTCCCGTTTGGAACGGAAGATATTTCCTTTTTCACCATAGCCCTCCATCGACTTCCAAATATCCCTTTGCCAATTCCACAAGAACAGCCTTAGCGAAAGGCTTCTTGAAAGATGTAACTCTGCGAGAAGAATTAACAGAACGCAGAGCAGTTTCTCAGAAAGCTTCCTTCCAGTTTTGAACGGAAGATATTTCCTCTTTCTCCATAGCCCTCTAAGGGCTTCCAAATATCCCTTTGCCAATTCCACAAGAACAGCCTTAGCGAAAGTCTTCTTGAAGGGAAATATGTAACTCTGTGAGATGAATTAAAAGAACCCAGAGCAGTTTCTCAGAAAGCTTCTTTCCAGTTTTGAACGGAAAATATTTCCTTTTTCACCATAGCCCTCTATGGGCATCCAAATATCCCTTTGCCAATTCCACAAGAACAGCCTTAGCGAAAGGCTTCTTGAAGGGAAAGATGTAACTCTGTGAGATGAATTAACAGAACACAGAGCAGTTTCTCTGAAAGTTTCTTTCCAGTTTTGAACGGAAGATATTTCCTGTTTCACCATAGCCCTCTATGGGCTTCCAAATATCCCTTTGCCAATTCCACAAGAACAGCCTTAGAGAAAGGCTTCTTGAAGGGAAAGATGTAACTCTGTGAGATGAATTAACAGAACACAGAGCAGTTTCTCAGAAAGCTTATTTCCAGTTTCGAACGGAAAATATTTCCTTTTTCACCGAAGCCCTCTATGGGCTTCAAAATATCCCTTTGCCAATTCCACAAGAACTGCCTTAGCGAAAGGCTTCTTGAAGGGAAAGATGTAACTCTGTGAGATGAATTAACAGAACACAGAGCAGTTTCTCAGAAAGCTTCTTTCCAGTTTCGAACGGAAGATATTGCCTTTTTCACCATAGCCCTCTATGGGCTTCCAAATATCCCTTTGCCAATTCCACAAGAGCAGCCTTAGCGAAAGGCTTCTTTAAGGGAAAGATGTAACTCTGTGAGATGAATTAACAGAACACTGAGCAGTTTCTCAGGAAGCTTCTTTCCAGTTTTGAACGGAAGATATTTCCTTTTTCACCATAGCTCCCTGTGGTCTTCCAAATATCCCTTTGCCAATTCCACAAGAAAAGCCTTAGCGAAAGGCTTCTTGAAGGGAAAGATGTAACTCTGTGAGATGAATTAAACGAACACAGAGCAGTTTCTCAGAAAGCTTCTTTCCAGTTTTGAACGGAAGATATTTCCTTTTTCAACATAGCCTTCTATGGGCTTGCAAATATCCCTTTGCCAATTCCACAAAAACCGCCTTAGCGAAAGGCTTCCTGAAGGGAAAGATGTAACTCTGTGAGATGAATTAACAGAACACAGAGCAGTTTCTCAGAAAGCTTCTTACCAGTTTTGAACGGAAGATACTTCCTTTTCCACCATAGCCCTCTATGGGCTTCCAAATATCCCTTTGCCAATTCCACAAGAACTGCCTTAGCGAAAGGATTCCTGAAGGGAAAGATGTAACTCTGTGAGATGAATTAACAGAACACACAGCAGTTTCTCAGAAAGCTTCTTTCCAGTTTTGAACGGAAGATATTTTCTTTTTCACCATAGCCCTCTATGGGCTTCCAAATATCCCTTTGCCAATTCCACAAGAACAGCCTTAGCGAAAGGATTCCTGAAGGGAAAGATGTAACTCTGTGAGATGAATTAACAGAACACAGAGCAGTTTCTCAGAAAGCTTCTTTCCAGTTTTGAACGGAAGACATTTCCTTTTTCACCGAAGCCCTCTATGGGCTTCCAAATATCCCTTTGCCAATTCCACAAGAACTGCCTTAGCGAAAGGCTTCTTGAAGGGAAAGATGTAACTCTGTGAAATGAAATAACAGAACACAGAGAAGTTTCTCAGAAAGCTTCTTTCCAGTTTTGAACGAAAGATATTTACTTTTTCACCATAGCCCTCTATGGGCTTCCAAATATCCCTTTGCCAATTCCACAAGAACAGCCTTAGAGAAAGGCTTCTAGAAGGGAAACATGTAACTCTGTGAGATGAATTAACGGAACACAGAGCAGTTTCTCACAAAGCTTCTTTCCAGTTTTGAACGGAAGATATTTCCTTTTTCAACATAGCCCTCTATGGGCTTCCAAATATCCCTTTGCCAATTCCACAAGAACAGCCGTAGGGAAAGGCTTCTTGAAGGGAAAGATGTAACTCTGTGAGATGAATTAACAGAACACAGAGCAGTTTCTCAGAAAGCTTCTTTCCAGTTCTGAACGGAAGATATTTCCTTTCTCACCATATCCCTCTATGGGTTTCCTAATATCCCTTTGCCAATTCCACAAGAACAGCCTTAGCGAAAGGCTTCCTGAAGGGAAAGATGTAACTCTGTGAGATGAATTAACAGAACACAGAGAAGTTTCTCAGAAAGCTTCTTTCCAGTTTTGAACGGAAGATATTTCCTGTTTCACCATCGCCCTCTATGGGCTTCCAAATATCCCTTTGCCAATTCCACAAGAACAGCCTTAGCGAAAGGCTTCTTGAAGGGAAAGATGTAACTCTGTGAGATGAATTAACAGAACACAGAGCAGTTTCTCAGAAAGCTTCTTTCCAGTTTTGAACCGAAGATATTTCCTTTTTCAACATAGCCTTCTAGGGGCTTCCAAATATCCCTTTGCGAATTCCACAAAAACAGCCTTAGCGAAAGGCTTCCTGAAGGGAAAGATGTAACTCTGTGAGATGAATTAACAGAACACAGAGAAGTTTCTAAGAAAGCTTCTTTCCAGTTTTGAACGGAAGATATTTCCTTTTTCACCATAGCTCAATGTGGCCTTCCAAATATCCCTTTGCCACTTCCACAAGAACAGCCTTAGCGAAAGGCTTCATGAAGGCAAAGATGTAACTTTGTGAGATGAATTAAGAGAACACTGAGCAGTTTCTCAGAAAGCTTCTTTCCCGTTTGGAACGGAAGATATTTCCTTTTTCACCATAGCCCTCCATCGACTTCCAAATATCCCTTTGCCAATTCCACAAGAACAGCCTTAGCGAAAGGCTTCTTGAAAGATGTAACTCTGCGAGAAGAATTAACAGAACGCAGAGCAGTTTCTCAGAAAGCTTCCTTCCAGTTTTGAACGGAAGATATTTCCTCTTTCTCCATAGCCCTCTAAGGGCTTCCAAATATCCCTTTGCCAATTCCACAAGAACAGCCTTAGCGAAAGTCTTCTTGAAGGGAAATATGTAACTCTGTGAGATGAATTAAAAGAACCCAGAGCAGTTTCTCAGAAAGCTTCTTTCCAGTTTTGAACGGAAGATATTTCCTTTTTCACCATAGCCCTCTATGGGCATCCAAATATCCCTTTGCCAATTCCACAAGAACAGCCTTAGCGAAAGGCTTCTTGAAGGGAAAGATGTAACTCTGTGAGATGAATTAACAGAACACAGAGCAGTTTCTCTGAAAGCTTCTTTCCAGTTTTGAACGGAAGATATTTCCTGTTTCACCATAGCCCTCTATGGGCTTCCAAATATCCCTTTGCCAATTCCACAAGAACAGCCTTAGAGAAAGGCTTCTTGAAGGGAAAGATGTAACTCTGTGAGATGAATTAACAGAACACAGAGCAGTTTCTCAGAAAGCTTATTTCCAGTTTCGAACGGAAAATATTTCCTTTTTCACCGAAGCCCTCTATGGGCTTCAAAATATCCCTTTGCCAATTCCACAAGAACTGCCTTAGCGAAAGGCTTCTTGAAGGGAAAGATGTAACTCTGTGAGATGAATTAACAGAACACAGAGCAGTTTCTCAGAAAGCTTCTTTCCAGTTTCGAACGGAAGATATTGCCTTTTCCACCATAGCCCTCTATGGGCTTCCAAATATCCCTTTGCCAATTCCACAAGAGCAGCCTTAGCGAAAGGCTTCTTTAAGGGAAAGATGTAACTCTGTGAGATGAATTAAGAGAACACTGAGCAGTTTCTCAGGAAGCTTCTTTCCAGTTTTGAACGGAAGATATTTCCTTTTTCACCATAGCTCCCTGTGGTCTTCCAAATATCCCTTTGCCAATTCCACAAGAAGAGCCTTAGCGAAAGGCTTCTTGAAGGGAAAGATGTAACTCTGTGAGATGAATTAAAAGAACACAGAGCAGTTTCTCAGAAAGCTTCTGTCCAGTTTTGAAGGGAAGATATTTCCTTTTTCACCATAGCCCACTATGGGCTTCCAAATATCCCTTTGCCAATTCCACAAGAACAGCCTTAGCGAAAGTCTTCTTGAAGGGAAAGATGTAACTCTGTGAGATGAATTAAACGAACACAGAGCAGTTTCTCAGAAAGCTTCTTTCCAGTTTTGAACGGAAGATATTTCCTTTTTCAACATAGCCTTCTATGGGCTTGCAAATATCCCTTTGCCAATTCCACAAAAACCGCCTTAGCGAAAGGCTTCCTGAAGGGAAAGATGTAACTCTGTGAGATGAATTAACAGAACACAGAGCAGTTTCTCAGAAAGCTTCTTACCAGTTTTGAACGGAAGATACTTCCTTTTCCACCATAGCCCTCTATGGGCTTCCAAATATCCCTTTGCCAATTCCACAAGAACTGCCTTAGCGAAAGGATTCCTGAAGGGAAAGATGTAACTCTGTGAGATGAATTAACAGAACACACAGCAGTTTCTCAGAAAGCTTCTTTCCAGTTTTGAACGGAAGATATTTTCTTTTTCACCATAGCCCTCTATGGGCTTCCAAATATCCCTTTGCCAATTCCACAAGAACAGCCTTAGCGAAAGGATTCCTGAAGGGAAAGATGTAACTCTGTGAGATGAATTAACAGAACACAGAGCAGTTTCTCAGAAAGCTTCTTTCCAGTTTTGAACGGAAGACATTTCCTTTTTCACCGAAGCCCTCTATGGGCTTCCAAATATCCCTTTGCCAATTCCACAAGAACTGCCTTAGCGAAAGGCTTCTTGAAGGGAAAGATGTAACTCTGTGAAATGAAATAACAGAACACAGAGAAGTTTCTCAGAAAGCTTCTTTCCAGTTTTGAACGAAAGATATTTACTTTTTCACCATAGCCCTCTATGGGCTTCCAAATATCCCTTTGCCAATTCCACAAGAACAGCCTTAGAGAAAGGCTTCTAGAAGGGAAACATGTAACTCTGTGAGATGAATTAACGGAACACAGAGCAGTTTCTCACAAAGCTTCTTTCCAGTTTTGAACGGAAGATATTTCCTTTTTCAACATAGCCCTCTATGGGCTTCCAAATATCCCTTTGCCAATTCCACAAGAACAGCCGTAGGGAAAGGCTTCTTGAAGGGAAAGATGTAACTCTGTGAGATGAATTAACAGAACACAGAGCAGTTTCTCAGAAAGCTTCTTTCCAGTTCTGAACGGAAGATATTTCCTTTCTCACCATATCCCTCTATGGGTTTCCTAATATCCCTTTGCCAATTCCACAAGAACAGCCTTAGCGAAAGGCTTCCTGAAGGGAAAGATGTAACTCTGTGAGATGAATTAACAGAACACAGAGAAGTTTCTCAGAAAGCTTCTTTCCAGTTTTGAACGGAAGATATTTCCTGTTTCACCATCGCCCTCTATGGGCTTCCAAATATCCCTTTGCCAATTCCACAAGAACAGCCTTAGCGAAAGGCTTCTTGAAGGGAAAGATGTAACTCTGTGAGATGAATTAACAGAACACAGAGCAGTTTCTCAGAAAGCTTCTTTCCAGTTTTGAACCGAAGATATTTCCTTTTTCAACATAGCCTTCTAGGGGCTTCCAAATATCCCTTTGCGAATTCCACAAAAACAGCCTTAGCGAAAGGCTTCCTGAAGGGAAAGATGTAACTCTGTGAGATGAATTAACAGAACACAGAGAAGTTTCTAAGAAAGCTTCTTTCCAGTTTTGAACGGAAGATATTTCCTTTTTCACCATAGCTCAATGTGGCCTTCCAAATATCCCTTTGCCACTTCCACAAGAACAGCCTTAGCGAAAGGCTTCATGAAGGCAAAGATGTAACTTTGTGAGATGAATTAAGAGAACACTGAGCAGTTTCTCAGAAAGCTTCTTTCCCGTTTGGAACGGAAGATATTTCCTTTTTCACCATAGCCCTCCATCGACTTCCAAATATCCCTTTGCCAATTCCACAAGAACAGCCTTAGCGAAAGGCTTCTTGAAAGATGTAACTCTGCGAGAAGAATTAACAGAACGCAGAGCAGTTTCTCAGAAAGCTTCCTTCCAGTTTTGAACGGAAGATATTTCCTCTTTCTCCATAGCCCTCTAAGGGCTTCCAAATATCCCTTTGCCAATTCCACAAGAACAGCCTTAGCGAAAGTCTTCTTGAAGGGAAATATGTAACTCTGTGAGATGAATTAAAAGAACCCAGAGCAGTTTCTCAGAAAGCTTCTTTCCAGTTTTGAACGGAAGATATTTCCTTTTTCACCATAGCCCTCTATGGGCATCCAAATATCCCTTTGCCAATTCCACAAGAACAGCCTTAGCGAAAGGCTTCTTGAAGGGAAAGATGTAACTCTGTGAGATGAATTAACAGAACACAGAGCAGTTTCTCTGAAAGCTTCTTTCCAGTTTTGAACGGAAGATATTTCCTGTTTCACCATAGCCCTCTATGGGCTTCCAAATATCCCTTTGCCAATTCCACAAGAACAGCCTTAGAGAAAGGCTTCTTGAAGGGAAAGATGTAACTCTGTGAGATGAATTAACAGAACACAGAGCAGTTTCTCAGAAAGCTTATTTCCAGTTTCGAACGGAAAATATTTCCTTTTTCACCGAAGCCCTCTATGGGCTTCAAAATATCCCTTTGCCAATTCCACAAGAACTGCCTTAGCGAAAGGCTTCTTGAAGGGAAAGATGTAACTCTGTGAGATGAATTAACAGAACACAGAGCAGTTTCTCAGAAAGCTTCTTTCCAGTTTCGAACGGAAGATATTGCCTTTTCCACCATAGCCCTCTATGGGCTTCCAAATATCCCTTTGCCAATTCCACAAGAGCAGCCTTAGCGAAAGGCTTCTTTAAGGGAAAGATGTAACTCTGTGAGATGAATTAAGAGAACACTGAGCAGTTTCTCAGGAAGCTTCTTTCCAGTTTTGAACGGAAGATATTTCCTTTTTCACCATAGCTCCCTGTGGTCTTCCAAATATCCCTTTGCCAATTCCACAAGAAGAGCCTTAGCGAAAGGCTTCTTGAAGGGAAAGATGTAACTCTGTGAGATGAATTAAAAGAACACAGAGCAGTTTCTCAGAAAGCTTCTGTCCAGTTTTGAAGGGAAGATATTTCCTTTTTCACCATAGCCCACTATGGGCTTCCAAATATCCCTTTGCCAATTCCACAAGAACAGCCTTAGCGAAAGTCTTCTTGAAGGGAAAGATGTAACTCTGTGAGATGAATTAACAGAACACAGAGCAGTTTCTCTGAAAGCTTCTTTCCAGTTTTGAACGGAAGATATTTCCTGTTTCACAATAGCCCTCTATGGGCTTCCAAATATCCCTTTGCCAATTCCACAAAAACAGCCTTAGCGAAAGGCTTCTTGAAGGGAAAGATGTAACTCTGTGAGATGAATTAAGAGAACACAGAGCAGTTTCTCAGAAAGATTCTTTCCAGTTTTGAACGGAAGATATTTCCTTTTCCACCATAGCCCTCTATGGGCTTTCAAATATCCCTTTGCCAATTCCACAGGAACAGCCTTAGCGAAAGGCTTCTTGAAGGGAAAGATGTAATTCTGTGAGATGAATTAACAGAACACAGAGCAATTTCTCAGAAAGCTTCTTTCCAGTTTTCAACGGATGATATTTCCTTTTTTAACATAGCCTTCTATGGGCTTCCAAATATCCCTTTGCCAATTCCACAAGAACTGCCTTAGCGAAAGGCTTCCTGAAGGGAAAGATGTAACTCTGTGAGATGAATTAACAGAACACAGAGAAGTTTCTCAGAAAGCTTCTTTCCAGTTTTGAACAGAAGATATTTTCTTTTTCACCATAGCTCCCTGTGGTCTTCCAAATATCCCTTTGCCAATTCCACATGAACAGCCTTAGCGAAAGGCTTCTTGAAGGGAAAGATGTAACTCTGTGAGATGAATTAAAAGAACACAGAGCAGTTTCTCAGAAAGCTTCTATCCAGTTTTGAACGGAAGATATTTCCTTTTTCACCATAGCCCTCTATGGGCTTCCAAATATCCCTTTGCCTATTCCACAAGAACAGCCTTAGCGAAAGGCTTCTTGAAGGGAAAGATGTAACTCTGTGAGATGAATTAAGAGAACACAGAGCAGTTTCTCAGAAAGCTTCTTTCCAGTTTCGAACGGAAGATATTTCCTTTTTCACCATAGCCCTCTATGGGCTTCCAAATATCCCTTTGCCAATTCCACAAGAACAGCCTTAGCGAAAGGCTTCTTGAAGGGAAAGATGTAACTCTGTGAGATGAAGTAACAGAACACAGAGCAGTTTCTCTGAAAGCTTCTTTCTAGTTTTGAACGGAAGATATTTCCTGTTTCACCATAGCCCTCTACGGGCTTCCAAATATCCCTTTGCCAATTCCACAAGAACAGCCTTAGCGAAAGGCTTCTTGAAGGGAAAGATGTAACTCTGTGAGATGAATTAAGAGAACACAGAGCAGTTTCTCAGAAAGATTCTTTCAAGTTTTGAACGGAAGATATTTCCTTTTCCACCATAGCCCTCTATGGGCTTTCAAATATCCCTTTGCCAATTCCACAGGAACAGCCTTAGCGAAAGGCTTCTTGAAGGGAAAGATGTAATTCTGTGAGATGAATTAACAGAACACAGAGCAGTTTCTCAGAAAGCTTCTTTCCAGTTTTGAACGGAAGATATTTCCTTTTTTAACATAGCCTTCTATGGGCTTCCAAATATCCCTTTGCCAATTCCACAAGAACTGCCTTAGCGAAAGGCTTCCTGAAGGGAAAGATGTAACTCTGTGAGATGAATTAACAGAACACAGAGAAGTTTCTCAGAAAGCTTCTTTCCAGTTTTGAACGGAAGATATTTTGTTTTTCACCATAGCTCCCTGTGGTCTTCCAAATATCCCTTTGCCAATTCCACAAGAACAGCCTTAGCGAAAGGCTTCTTGAAGGGAAAGATGTAACTCTGTGAGATGAATTAAAAGAACACAGAGCAGTTTCTCAGAAAGCTTCTGTCCAGTTTTGAACGGAAGATATTTCCTTTTTCACCATAGCCCTCTATGGGCTTCCAAATATCCCTTTGCCAATTCCACCAGAACTGCCTTAGCGAAAGGCTTCTTGAAGGGAAAGATGTAACTCTGTGAGATGAATTAACAGAACACAGAGCAGTTTCTCAGAAAGTTTCTTTCCAGTTTTGAACGGAAGATATTTCCTTTTTCACCATAGCCCTCTATGGGCTTCCAAATATCCCTTTGCCAATTCCACAAGAGCAGCCTTAGCGAAAGGCTTCTTGAAGGGAAAGATGTAACTCTGCGAGAAGAAATAACAGAAAACAGAGCAGTTTCTCAGAAAGCTTCTTTCCAGTTTTGAACGAAAGATATTTCCTTTTTCACCATAGCCCTCTATGGGCTTCCAAATATCCCTTTGCCAATTCCACAAGAACAGCCTTAGCGAAAGGTTTCTTGAAGGGAAAGATGTAACTCTGTGAAATGAATTAACAGAACACAGAGCAGTTTCTCAGAAAGCTTCTTTCCAGTTTTGAACGGAAGATATTTCCTTTTTCAACATAGCCTTCTATGGGCTTCCAAACATCCCTTTGCCAATTCCACAAGAACAGCCTTAGCGAAAGGCTTCCTGAAGGGAAAGATGTAACTCTGTGAGATGAATTAACAGAACACAGAGAAGTTTCTCAGTAAGCTTCTTTCCAGTTTTGAACGGAAGATATTTCCTTTTTCACCATAGCTCCCTGTGGTCTTCCAAATATCCCTTTGCCAATTCCACAAGAACAGCCTTAGCGAAAGGCTTCTTGAAGGGAAAGATGTAACTCTGTGAGATGAATTAACAGAACACAGAGCAGTTTCTCTGAAAGCTTCTTTCCAGTTTTGAACGGAAGATATTTCCTGTTTCACCATAGCCCTCTATGGGCTTCCAAATATCCCTTTGCCAATTCCACAAGAACAGCCTTAGCGAAAGGCTTATTGAAGGGAAAGATGTAACTCTGTGAGACGAATTAAGAGAACACAGAGCAGTTTCTCAGAAAGCTTCTTTCCAGTTTTGAACGGAAGATATTTCCTTTTCCACCCTAGCCCTCTATGGGCTTCCAAATATCCCTTTGCCAATTCCACAAGAACAGCCTTAGCGAAAGGCTTCTTGAAGGGAAAGATGTAACTCTGTGAGATGAATTAACAGAACACAGAGCAGTTTCTCAGAAAGCTTCTTTCCAGTTTTGAACGGAAGATATTTCCTTTTTCACCATAGCCCTCTATGGGCTTCCAAATACCCCTTTGCCAATTCCACAAGAACAGCTTTAGCGAAAGGTTTCTTGAAGGGAAATATGTAACTCTGTGAGATGAATTAACAGAACACAGAGCAGTTTCTCAGAAAGCTTCTTTCCAGTTTTGAACGGAAGATATTTCCTTTTTCACCGTAGCCCTCTATGGGCTTCCAAATATCCCTTTGCCAATTCCACAGGAACAGACATAGCGAAAGGCTTCTTGAAGGGAAAGATGTAACTCTGTGAGATGAATTAAGAGAACACAGAGCAGTTTCTCAGAAAGCTTCTTTCCAGGTTTGAACGGAAGTATTTCCAGTTTCACCGTAGCCCTCTAAGGGCTTCCAAATATCCCTTTACCAACTCCACAACAACAGCCTTAGCGAAAGGCTTCTTGAAGGGAAAGATGTAACTCTGTGAGATGAATTAACAGAACACAGAGCAGTTTCTCAGAAAGCTTCTTTCCAGTTTTGAACGGAAGATATTTCCTTTTTCACCATAGCCCTCTATGGGCTTCCAAATATCCCTTTGCCAATACCACAAGAACAGCCTTAGGGAAAGGCTTCTTGAAGGGAAAGATGTAACTCTGTGAGATGAATTAACAGAACACAGAGCAGTTTCTCAGAAAGCTTCTTTCCAGTTTCGAACGGAAGTATTTCCTGTTTCACAATAGCCCTCTATGGGCTTCCAAATATCCCTTTGCCAATTCCACAAGAACAGCCTTAGCGAAAGGCTTCTTGAAGGGAAAGATGGAACTCTGTGAGATGAATTAACAGAACACAGAGCAGTTTCTCAGAAAGCTTCTTTCCAGTTTCGAACGGAAAATATTTCCTTTTTCACCGAAGCCCTCTATGGGCTTCCAAATATCCCTTTGCCAATTCCACAAGAACTGCCTTAGCGAAAGGCTTCTTGAAGGGAAAGATGTAACTCTGTGAGATGAATTAACAGAACACAGAGCAGTTTCTCAGAAAGCTTCTTTCCAGTTTTGAACGGAAGGTATTTCCTTTTTCAACATAGCCTTCTATGGGCTTCCAAATATCCCTTTGCCAATTCCACAAGAACTGCCTTAGCGAAAGGCTTCCTGAAGCGAAAGATGTAACTCTGTGAGATGAATTAAAAGAACACAGAGAAGTTTCTCAGAAAGCTTCTTTCCAATTTTGAACGGAAGATATTTCCTTTTTCACCATAGCTCCCTGTGCTCTTCCAAATATCCCTTTGCCAATTCCACAAGAACAGCCTTAGCGAAAGGCTTCTTGAAGGGAAAGATGTAACTCTGTGAGATGAATTAAAAGAACACAGAGCAGTTTCTCAGAAAGCTTCTGTCCAGTTTTGAACGGAAGATATTTCCTTTTTCAGCATAGCCCTCTATGGGCTTCCAAATATCCCTTTGCCAATTCCACAAGAACAGCCTTAGCGAACGGCTTCTTGAAGGGAAAGATGTAACTCTGTGAGATGAATTAATAGAACACAGAGCAGTTTCTCAGAAAGCTTCTTTCCAGTTTCGAACGGAAAATATTTCCTTTTCCAACGAAGCCCTCTATGGGCTTCCAAATATCCCTTTGCCAATTCCACAAGAACTGCCTTAGCGATAGGCTTCTTGAAGGGAAAGATGTAACTCTGTGAGATGAATTAACAGAACACAGAGCAGTTTCTCAGAAAGTTTCTTTCCAGTTTTGAACGGAAGATATTTCCTTTTTGACCATAGCCCTCTATGGGCTTCCAAATATCCCTTTGCCAATTCCACAAGAGCAGCCTTAGCGAAAGGCTTCTTGAAGGGAAAGATGTAACTCTGCGAGAAGAAATAACAGAACACAGAGCAGTTTCTCAGAAAGCTTCTTTCCTCTTTTGAACGAAAGATATTTCCTTTTTCACCATAGCCCTCTATGGGCTTCCAAATATCCCTTTGCCAATTCCACAAGAACAGCCTTAGCGAAAGGCTTCTTGAAGGGAAAGATGTAACTCTGTGAAATGAATTAACAGAACACAGAGCAGTTTCTCAGAAAGCTTCTTTCCAGCTTTGAACGGAAGATATTTCCTTTTTCAACATAGCCTTCTATGGGCTTCCAAACATCCCTTTGCCAATTCCACAAGAACAGCCTTAGCGAAAGGCTTCCTGAAGGGAAAGATGTAACTCTGTGAGATGAATTAACAGAACACAGAGAAGTTTCTCAGTAAGCTTCTTTCCAGTTTTGAACGGAAGATATTTCCTTTTTCACCACAGCTCCCTGTGGTCTTCCAAATATCCCTTTGCCAATTCAACAAGAACAGCCTTAGCGAAAGACTTCTTGAAGGGAAAGATGTAACTCTGTGAGATGAATTAAAAGAACACAGAGCAGTTTCTCAGAAAGCTTCTTTCCAGTTTTGAACGGAAGATATTTCCTTTTTCACCATAGCCCTCTATGGGCTTCCAAATATCCCTTTGCGAATTCCACAGGAACCGTCTTAGCGAACGACTTCTTGAAGGGAAAGATGTAACTCTGTGAGATGAATTAACAGAACACAGAGCAGTTTCTCAGAAAGTTTCTTTCCAGTTTTGAACGGAAGATATTTCCTTTTTCACCATAGCCCTCTATGGGCTTCCAAATATCCCTTTGCCAATTCCACAAGAGCAGCCTTAGCGAAAGGCTTCTTGAAGGGAAAGATGTAACTCTGCGAGAAGAAATAACAGAAAACAGAGCAGTTTCTCAGAAAGCTTCTTTCCAGTTTTGAACGAAAGATATTTCCTTTTTCACCATAGCCCTCTATGGGCTTCCAAATATCCCTTTGCCAATTCCACAAGAACAGCCTTAGCGAAAGGCTTCTTGAAGGGAAAGATGTAACTCTGTGAAATGAATTAACAGAACACAGAGCAGTTTCTCAGAAAGCTTCTTTCCAGCTTTGAACGGAAGATATTTCCTTTTTCAACATAGCCTTCTATGGGCTTGCAAACATCCCTTTGCCAATTCCACAAGAACAGCCTTAGCGAAAGGCTTCCTGAAGAGAAAGATGTAACTCTGTGAGATGAATTAACAGAACACAGAGAAGTTTCTCAGTAAGCTTCTTTCCAGTTTTGAACGGAAGATATTTCCTTTTTCACCATAGCTCCCTGTGGTCTTCCAAATATCCCTTTGCCAATTCCACAAGAACAGCCTTAGCGAAAGGCTTCTTGAAGGGAAAGATGTAACTCTGTGAGATGAATTAACAGAACACAGAGCAGTTTCTCTGAAAGCTTCTTTCCAGTTTTGAACGGAAGATATTTCCTGTTTCACCATAGCCCTCTATGGGCTTCCAAATATCCCTTTGCCAATTCCACAAGAACAGCCTTAGCGAAAGGCTTGTTTGAAGGGAAAGATGTAACTCTGTGAGATGAATTAAGAGAACACAGAGCAGTTTCTCAGAAAGCTTCTTTCCAGTTTTGAACGGAAGATATTTCCTTTTCCACCCTAGCCCTCTATGGGCTTCCAAATATCCCTTTGCCAATTCCACAAGAACAGCCTTAGCGAAAGGCTTCTTGAAGGGAAAGATGTAACTCTGTGAGATGAATTAACAGAACACAGAGCAGTTTCTCAGAAAGCTTCTTTCCAGTTTTGAACGGAAGATATTTCCTTTTTCAACATAGCCCTCTATGGGCTTCCAAATACCCCTTTGCCAATTCCACAAGAACAGCTTTAGCGAAAGGTTTCTTGAAGGGAAAGATGTAACTCTGTGAGATGAATTAACAGAACACAGAGCAGTTTCTCAGAAAGCTTCTTTCCAGTTTTGAACGGAAGATATTTCCTTTTTCACCGTAGCCCTCTATGGGCTTCCAAATATCCCTTTGCCAATTCCACAGGAACAGACATAGCGAAAGGCTTCTTGAAGGGAAAGATGTAACCCTGTGAGATGAATTAAGAGAACACAGAGCAGTTTCTCAGAAAGCTTCTTTCCAGGTTTGAACGGAAGTATTTCCAGTTTCACCGTAGCCCTCTAAGGGCTTCCAAATATCCCTTTACCAACTCCACAACAACAGCCTTAGCGAAAGGCTTCTTGAAGGGAAAGATGTAACTCTGTGAGATGAATTAACAGAACACAGAGCAGTTTCTCAGAAAGCTTCTTTCCAGTTTTGAACGGAAGATATTTCCTTTTTCACCATAGCCCTCTATGGGCTTCCAAATATCCCTTTGCCAATACCACAAGAACAGCCTTAGGGAAAGGCTTCTTGAAGGGAAAGATGTAACTCTGTGAGATGAATTAACAGAACACAGAGCAGTTTCTCAGAAAGCTTCTTTCCAGTTTCGAACGGAAGTATTTCCTGTTTCACAATAGCCCTCTAGGGGCTTCCAAATATCCCTTTGCCAATTCCACAAGAACAGCCTTAGCGAAAGGCTTCTTGAAGGGAAAGATGGAACTCTGTGAGATGAATTAACAGAACACAGAGCAGTTTCTCAGAAAGCTTCTTTCCAGTTTCGAACGGAAAATATTTCCTTTTTCACCGAAGCCCTCTATGGGCTTCCAAATATCCCTTTGCCAATTCCACAAGAACTGCCTTAGCGAAAGGCTTCTTGAAGGGAAAGATGTAACTCTGTGAGATGAATTAACACAACACAGAGCAGTTTCTCAGAAAGCTTCTTTCCAGTTTTGAACGGAAGATATTTCCTTTTTCAACATAGCCTTCTATGGGCTTCCAAATATCCCTTTGCCAATTCCACAAGAACTGCCTTAGCGAAAGGCTTCCTGAAGCGAAAGATGTAACTCTGTGAGATGAATTAACAGAACACAGAGAAGTTTCTCAGAAAGCTTCTTTCCAGTTTTGAACGGAAGATATTTCCTTTTTCACCATAGCTCCCTGTGCTCTTCCAAATATCCCTTTGCCAATTCCACAAGAACAGCCTTAGCGAAAGGCTTCTTGAAGGGAAAGATGTAACTCTGTGAGATGAATTAAAAGAACACAGAGCAGTTTCTCAGAAAGCTTCTGTCCAGTTTTGAACGGAAGATATTTCCTTTTTCACCATAGCCCTCTATGGGCTTCCAAATATCCCTTTGCCAATTCCACAAGAACAGCCTTAGCGAAAGGCTTCTTGAAGGGAAAGATGTAACTCTGTGAGATGAATTAATAGAACACAGAGCAGTTTCTCAGAAAGCTTCTTTCCAGTTTCGAATGGAAAATATTTCCTTTTCCACCGAAGCCCTCTATGGGCTTCCAAATATCCCTTTGCCAATTCCACAAGAACTGCCTTAGCGAAAGGCTTCTTGAAGGGAAAGATGTAACTCTGTGAGATGAATTAACAGAACACAGAGCAGTTTCTCAGAAAGTTTCTTTCCAGTTTTGAACGGAAGATATTTCCTTTTTCACCATAGCCCTCTATGGGCTTCCAAATATCCCTTTGCCAATTCCACAAGAGCAGCCTTAGCGAAAGGCTTCTTGAAGGGAAAGATGTAACTCTGCGAGAAGAAATAACAGAACACAGAGCAGTTTCTCAGAAAGCTTCTTTCCAGTTTTGAACGAAAGATATTTCCTTTTTCACCATAGCCCTCTATGGGCTTCCAAATATCCCTTTGCCAATTCCACAAGAACAGCCTTAGCGAAAGGCTTCTTGAAGGGAAAGATGTAACTCTGTGAAATGAATTAACAGAACACAGAGCAGTTTCTCAGAAAGCTTCTTTCCAGCTTTGAACGGAAGATATTTCCTTTTTCAACATAGCCTTCTATGGGCTTCCAAACATCCCTTTGCCAATTCCACAAGAACAGCCTTAGCGAAAGGCTTCCTGAAGGGAAAGATGTAACTCTGTGAGATGAATTAACAGAACACAGAGAAGTTTCTCAGTAAGTTTCTTTCCAGTTTTGAACGGAAGATATTTCCTTTTTCACCACAGCTCCCTGTGGTCTTCCAAATATCCCTTTGCCAATTCCACAAGAACAGCCTTAGCGAAAGGCTTCTTGAAGGGAAAGATGTATCTCTGTGAGATGAATTAAAAGAACACAGAGCAGTTTCTCAGAAAGCTTCTTTCCAGTTTTGAACGGAAGATATTTCCTTTTTCACCATAGCCCTCTATGGGCTTCCAAATATCCCTTTGCGAATTCCACAGGAACCGTCTTAGCGAAAGACTTCTTGAAGGGAAAGATGTAACACTGTGAGATGAATTAAGAGAACACAGAGCAGTTTCTCAGAAAGCTTCTTTCCAGTTTTGAACGGAAGATATTTCCTTTTTCACCATAGCCCTCTATGGGCTTCCAAATATCCCTTTTCCAATTCCACAAGAGCAGCCTTAGCGAAAGGCTTCTTGAAGAGAAAGATGTAACTCTGCGAGAAGAATTAACAGAACACAGAGCAGTTTCTCAGAAAGCTTCTTTCCAGTTTTGAACGGAAGATATTTCCTTTTTCACCATAGCCCTCTATGGGCTTCCAAATATCCCTTTGCCAATTCCACAAGAACAGCCTTAGCGAAAAGCTTCTTGAAGGGAAAGATGTAACTCTGTGAGATGAATTCACAGAACACAGAGCAGTTTCTCAGAAAGCTTCTTTCCAGTTTTGAACGGAAGATATTTCCTTTTTCAACATAGCCTTTTATGGGCTTCCAAATATCCCTTTGCCAATTCCACAAGAACTGCCTTAGCGAAAGGCTTCCTAAAGGGAAAGATGTAACTCTGTGAGATGAATTAACAGAACACAGAGAAGTTTCTCAGAAAGCTTCTTTCCAGTTTTGAACGGAAGATATTTCCTTTTTCACCATAGCTCCCTGTGCTCTTCCAAATATCCCTTTGCCAATTCCACAAGAACAGCCTTAGCGAAAGGCTTCTTGAAGGGAAAGATGTAACTCTGTGAGATGAATTAAAAGAACACAGAGCAGTTTCTCAGAAAGCTTCTGTCCAGTTTTGATCGGAAGATATTTCCTTTTTCACCATAGCCCTCTATGGGCTTCCAAATATCCCTTTGCCAATTCCACAAGAACAGCCTTAGCGAAAGGCTTCTTGAAGGGAAAGAGGTAACTCTGTGAGATGAATTAACAGAACACAGAGCAGTTTCTCTGAAAGCTTCTTTCCAGTTTTGAACGGAAGATATTTCCTGTTTCACCATAGCCCTCTATGGGCTTCCAAATATCCCTTTGCCAATTCCACAAGAACAGCCTTAGCGAAAGGCTTCTTGAAGGGAAAGATGTAACTCTGTGAGATGAATTAAGAGAACACAGAGCAGTTTCTCAGAAAGATTCTTTCCAGTTTTGAACGGAAGATATTTCCTTTTCCACCGTAGACCTTTATGGGCTTCCAAATATCCCTTTGCCAATTCCACAAGAACAGCCTTAGCGAAAGGCTTCTTGAAGGGAAAGATGTAACTCTGTGAGATGAATTAACAGAACACAGAGCAGTTTCTCAGAAAGCTTCTTTCCAGTTTCGAACGGAAAATATTTCCTTTTTCACCTAAGCCCTCTATGGGCTTCCAAATATCACTTTCCAATTCCACAAGAACTGCCTTAGCGAAAGGCTTCTTGAAGGGAAAGATATAACTCTGTGAGATGAATTAACAGAACACAGAGCAGTTTCTCAGAAAGCTTCTTTCCAGTTTTGAACGGAAGATATTTCCTTTTTCACCATAGCCCTCTATGGGCTTCCAAATATCCCTTTGCCAATTCCACAAGAGCAGCCATAGCGAAAGGCTTCTTGAAGGGAAACATGTAACTCTGCGAGAAGAATTAACAGAACACAGAGCAGTTTCTCAGAAAACTTCTTTCCAGTTTTGAGCGAAAGATATTTCCTTTCTCACCATATCCCTCTATGGGCTTCCAAATATCCCTTTGCCAATTCCACAAGAACAGCGTTAGCGAAAGGCTTCTTGAAGGGAAAGATGTAACTCTGTGAGATGAATTAACAGAACACAGAGCAGTTTTTCAGAAAGCTTCTTTCCAGTTTTGAACGGAAGATATTTCCTTTTTCAACATAGCCTTCTATGGGCTTCCAAATATCCCTTTGCCAATTCCACAAGAACTGCCTTAGCGAAAGGCTTCCGGAAGTGAAAGATGTAACTCTGTGAGATGAATTAACAGAACACAGAGAAGTTTCTCAGAAAGCTTCTTTCCAGTTTTGAACGGAAGATATTTCCTTTTTCACCATAGCTCAGTGTGCTCTTCCAAATATCCCTTTGCCAATTCCACAAGAACAGCCTTAGCGAAAGGCTTCTTAAAGGGAAAGATGTAACTCTGTGAGATGAATTAACAGAACACAGAGCAGTTTCTCAGAAAGCTTCTTTCCAGTTCTGAACGGAAGATATTTCCTTTCTCACCATATCCCTCTATGGGTTTCCTAATATCCCTTTGCCAATTCCACAAGAACAGCCTTAGCGAAAGGCTTCCTGAAGGGAAAGATGTAACTCTGTGAGATGAATTAACAGAACACAGAGAAGTTTCTCAGAAAGCTTCTTTCCAGTTTTGAACGGAAGATATTTCCTGTTTCACCATCGCCCTCTATGGGCTTCCAAATATCCCTTTGCCAATTCCACAAGAACAGCCTTAGCGAAAGGCTTCTTGAAGGGAAAGATGTAACTCTGTGAGATGAATTAACAGAACACAGAGCAGTTTCTCAGAAAGCTTCTTTCCAGTTTTGAACCGAAGATATTTCCTTTTTCAACATAGCCTTCTAGGGGCTTCCAAATATCCCTTTGCGAATTCCACAAAAACAGCCTTAGCGAAAGGCTTCCTGAAGGGAAAGATGTAACTCTGTGAGATGAATTAACAGAACACAGAGAAGTTTCTAAGAAAGCTTCTTTCCAGTTTTGAACGGAAGATATTTCCTTTTTCACCATAGCTCAATGTGGCCTTCCAAATATCCCTTTGCCACTTCCACAAGAACAGCCTTAGCGAAAGGCTTCATGAAGGCAAAGATGTAACTTTGTGAGATGAATTAAGAGAACACTGAGCAGTTTCTCAGAAAGCTTCTTTCCCGTTTGGAACGGAAGATATTTCCTTTTTCACCATAGCCCTCCATCGACTTCCAAATATCCCTTTGCCAATTCCACAAGAACAGCCTTAGCGAAAGGCTTCTTGAAAGATGTAACTCTGCGAGAAGAATTAACAGAACGCAGAGCAGTTTCTCAGAAAGCTTCCTTCCAGTTTTGAACGGAAGATATTTCCTCTTTCTCCATAGCCCTTAAGGGCTTCCAAATATCCCTTTGTCAATTCCACAAGAACAGCCTTAGCGAAAGTCTTCTTGAAGGGAAATATGTAACTCTGTGAGATGAATTAAAAGAACCCAGAGCAGTTTCTCAGAAAGCTTCTTTCCAGTTTTGAACGGAAGATATTTCCTTTTTCACCATAGCCCTCTATGGGCTTCCAAATATCCCTTTGCCAATTCCACAAGAACAGCCTTAGCGAAAGGCTTCTTGAAGGGAAAGATGTAACTCTGTGAGATGAATTAACAGAACACAGAGCAGTTTCTCTGAAAGCTTCTTTCCAGTTTTGAACGGAAGATATTTCCTGTTTCACCATAGCCCTCTATGGGCTTCCAAATATCCCTTTGCCAATTCCACAAGAACAGCCTTAGAGAAAGGCTTCTTGAAGGGAAAGATGTAACTCTGTGAGATGAATTAACAGAACACAGAGCAGTTTCTCAGAAAGCTTATTTCCAGTTTCGAACGGAAAATATTTCCTTTTTCACCGAAGCCCTCTATGGGCTTCAAAATATCCCTTTGCCAATTCCACAAGAACTGCCTTAGCGAAAGGCTTCTTGAAGGGAAAGATGTAACTCTGTGAGATGAATTAACAGAACACAGAGCAGTTTCTCAGAAAGCTTCTTTCCAGTTTCGAACGGAAGATATTGCCTTTTTCACCATAGCCCTCTATGGGCTTCCAAATATCCCTTTGCCAATTCCACAAGAGCAGCCTTAGCGAAAGGCTTCTTTAAGGGAAAGATGTAACTCTGTGAGATGAATTAAGAGAACACTGAGCAGTTTCTCAGGAAGCTTCTTTCCAGTTTTGAACGGAAGATATTTCCTTTTTCACCATAGCTCCCTGTGGTCTTCCAAATATCCCTTTGCCAATTCCACAAGAAGAGCCTTAGCGAAAGGCTTCTTGAAGGGAAAGATGTAACTCTGTGAGATGAATTAACAGAACACAGAGCAATTTCTCAGAAAGCTTCTTTCCAGTTTTCAACGGATGATATTTCCTTTTTTAACATAGCCTTCTATGGGCTTCCAAATATCCCTTTGCCAATTCCACAAGAACTGCCTTAGCGAAAGGCTTCCTGAAGGGAAAGATGTAACTCTGTGAGATGAATTAACAGAACACAGAGAAGTTTCTCAGAAAGCTTCTTTCCAGTTTTGAACAGAAGATATTTTCTTTTTCACCATAGCTCCCTGTGGTCTTCCAAATATCCCTTTGCCAATTCCACATGAACAGCCTTAGCGAAAGGCTTCTTGAAGGGAAAGATGTAACTCTGTGAGATGAATTAAAAGAACACAGAGCAGTTTCTCAGAAAGCTTCTATCCAGTTTTGAACGGAAGATATTTCCTTTTTCACCATAGCCCTCTATGGGCTTCCAAATATCCCTTTGCCAATTCCACAAGAACAGCCTTAGCGAAAGGCTTCTTGAAGGGAAAGATGTAACTCTGTGAGATGAATTAAGAGAACACAGAGCAGTTTCTCAGAAAGCTTCTTTCCAGTTTCGAACGGAAGATATTTCCTTTTTCACCATAGCCCTCTATGGGCTTCCAAATATCCCTTTGCCAATTCCACAAGAACAGCCTTAGCGAAAGGCTTCTTGAAGGGAAAGATGTAACTCTGTGAGATGAAGTAACAGAACACAGAGCAGTTTCTCTGAAAGCTTCTTTCCAGTTTTGAACGGAAGATATTTCCTGTTTCACCATAGCCCTCTACGGGCTTCCAAATATCCCTTTGCCAATTCCACAAGAACAGCCTTAGCGAAAGGCTTCTTGAAGGGAAAGATGTAACTCTGTGAGATGAATTAAGAGAACACAGAGCAGTTTCTCAGAAAGATTCTTTCAAGTTTTGAACGGAAGATATTTCCTTTTCCACCATAGCCCTCTATGGGCTTTCAAATATCCCTTTGCCAATTCCACAGGAACAGCCTTAGCGAAAGGCTTCTTGAAGGGAAAGATGTAATTCTGTGAGATGAATTAACAGAACACAGAGCAGTTTCTCAGAAAGCTTCTTTCCAGTTTTGAACGGAAGATATTTCCTTTTTTAACATAGCCTTCTATGGGCTTCCAAATATCCCTTTGCCAATTCCACAAGAACTGCCTTAGCGAAAGGCTTCCTGAAGGGAAAGATGTAACTCTGTGAGATGAATTAACAGAACACAGAGAAGTTTCTCAGAAAGCTTCTTTCCAGTTTTGAACGGAAGATATTTTGTTTTTCACCATAGCTCCCTGTGGTCTTCCAAATATCCCTTTGCCAATTCCACAAGAACAGCCTTAGCGAAAGGCTTCTTGAAGGGAAAGATGTAACTCTGTGAGATGAATTAAAAGAACACAGAGCAGTTTCTCAGAAAGCTTCTGTCCAGTTTTGAACGGAAGATATTTCCTTTTTCACCATAGCCCTCTATGGGCTTCCAAATATCCCTTTGCCAATTCCACCAGAACTGCCTTAGCGAAAGGCTTCTTGAAGGGAAAGATGTAACTCTGTGAGATGAATTAACAGAACACAGAGCAGTTTCTCAGAAAGTTTCTTTCCAGTTTTGAACGGAAGATATTTCCTTTTTCACCATAGCCCTCTATGGGCTTCCAAATATCCCTTTGCCAATTCCACAAGAGCAGCCTTAGCGAAAGGCTTCTTGAAGGGAAAGATGTAACTCTGCGAGAAGAAATAACAGAAAACAGAGCAGTTTCTCAGAAAGCTTCTTTCCAGTTTTGAACGAAAGATATTTCCTTTTTCACCATAGCCCTCTATGGGCTTCCAAATATCCCTTTGCCAATTCCACAAGAACAGCCTTAGCGAAAGGTTTCTTGAAGGGAAAGATGTAACTCTGTGAAATGAATTAACAGAACACAGAGCAGTTTCTCAGAAAGCTTCTTTCCAGTTTTGAACGGAAGATATTTCCTTTTTCAACATAGCCTTCTATGGGCTTCCAAACATCCCTTTGCCAATTCCACAAGAACAGCCTTAGCGAAAGGCTTCCTGAAGGGAAAGATGTAACTCTGTGAGATGAATTAACAGAACACAGAGAAGTTTCTCAGTAAGCTTCTTTCCAGTTTTGAACGGAAGATATTTCCTTTTTCACCATAGCTCCCTGTGGTCTTCCAAATATCCCTTTGCCAATTCCACAAGAACAGCCTTAGCGAAAGGCTTCTTGAAGGGAAAGATGTAACTCTGTGAGATGAATTAACAGAACACAGAGCAGTTTCTCTGAAAGCTTCTTTCCAGTTTTGAACGGAAGATATTTCCTGTTTCACCATAGCCCTCTATGGGCTTCCAAATATCCCTTTGCCAATTCCACAAGAACAGCCTTAGCGAAAGGCTTGTTGAAGGGAAAGATGTAACTCTGTGAGACGAATTAAGAGAACACAGAGCAGTTTCTCAGAAAGCTTCTTTCCAGTTTTGAACGGAAGATATTTCCTTTTCCACCCTAGCCCTCTATGGGCTTCCAAATATCCCTTTGCCAATTCCACAAGAACAGCCTTAGCGAAAGGCTTCTTGAAGGGAAAGATGTAACTCTGTGAGATGAATTAACAGAACACAGAGCAGTTTCTCAGAAAGCTTCTTTCCAGTTTTGAACGGAAGATATTTCCTTTTTCACCATAGCCCTCTATGGGCTTCCAAATACCCCTTTGCCAATTCCACAAGAACAGCTTTAGCGAAAGGTTTCTTGAAGGGAAATATGTAACTCTGTGAGATGAATTAACAGAACACAGAGCAGTTTCTCAGAAAGCTTCTTTCCAGTTTTGAACGGAAGATATTTCCTTTTTCACCGTAGCCCTCTATGGGCTTCCAAATATCCCTTTGCCAATTCCACAGGAACAGACATAGCGAAAGGCTTCTTGAAGGGAAAGATGTAACTCTGTGAGATGAATTAAGAGAACACAGAGCAGTTTCTCAGAAAGCTTCTTTCCAGGTTTGAACGGAAGTATTTCCAGTTTCACCGTAGCCCTCTAAGGGCTTCCAAATATCCCTTTACCAACTCCACAACAACAGCCTTAGCGAAAGGCTTCTTGAAGGTTAAGATGTAACTCTGTGAGATGAATTAACAGAACACAGAGCAGTTTCTCAGAAAGCTTCTTTCCAGTTTTGAACGGAAGATATTTCCTTTTTCACCATAGCCCTCTATGGGCTTCCAAATATCCCTTTGCCAATACCACAAGAACAGCCTTAGGGAAAGGCTTCTTGAAGGGAAAGATGTAACTCTGTGAGATGAATTAACAGAACACAGAGCAGTTTCTCAGAAAGCTTCTTTCCAGTTTCGAACGGAAGTATTTCCTGTTTCACAATAGCCCTCTATGGGCTTCCAAATATCCCTTTGCCAATTCCACAAGAACAGCCTTAGCGAAAGGCTTTTTGAAGGGAAAGATGGAACTCTGTGAGATGAATTAACAGAACACAGAGCAGTTTCTCAGAAAGCTTCTTTCCAGTTTCGAACGGAAAATATTTCCTTTTTCACCGAAGCCCTCTATGGGCTTCCAAATATCCCTTTGCCAATTCCACAAGAACTGCCTTAGCGAAAGGCTTCTTGAAGGGAAAGATGTAACTCTGTGAGATGAATTAACAGAACACAGAGCAGTTTCTCAGAAAGCTTCTTTCCAGTTTTGAACGGAAGATATTTCCTTTTTCAACATAGCCTTCTATGGGCTTCCAAATATCCCTTTGCCAATTCCACAAGAACTGCCTTAGCGAAAGGCTTCCTGAAGCGAAAGATGTAACTCTGTGAGATGAATTAAAAGAACACAGAGAAGTTTCTCAGAAAGCTTCTTTCCAATTTTGAACGGAAGATATTTCCTTTTTCACCATAGCTCCCTGTGCTCTTCCAAATATCCCTTTGCCAATTCCACAAGAACAGCCTTAGCGAAAGGCTTCTTGAAGGGAAAGATGTAACTCTGTGAGATGAATTAAAAGAACACAGAGCAGTTTCTCAGAAAGCTTCTGTCCAGTTTTGAACGGAAGATATTTCCTTTTTCAGCATAGCCCTCTATGGGCTTCCAAATATCCCTTTGCCAATTCCACAAGAACAGCCTTAGCGAAAGGCTTCTTGAAGGGAAAGATGTAACTCTGTGAGATGAATTAATAGAACACAGAGCAGTTTCTCAGAAAGCTTCTTTCCAGTTTCGAACGGAAAATATTTCCTTTTCCAACGAAGCCCTCTATGGGCTTCCAAATATCCCTTTGCCAATTCCACAAGAACTGCCTTAGCGATAGGCTTCTTGAAGGGAAAGATGTAACTCTGTGAGATGAATTAACAGAACACAGAGCAGTTTCTCAGAAAGTTTCTTTCCAGTTTTGAACGGAAGATATTTCCTTTTTGACCATAGCCCTCTATGGGCTTCCAAATATCCCTTTGCCAATTCCACAAGAGCAGCCTTAGCGAAAGGCTTCTTGAAGGGAAAGATGTAACTCTGCGAGAAGAAATAACAGAACACAGAGCAGTTTCTCAGAAAGCTTCTTTCCTGTTTTGAACGAAAGATATTTCCTTTTTCACCATAGCCCTCTATGGGCTTCCAAATATCCCTTTGCCAATTCCACAAGAACAGCCTTAGCGAAAGGCTTCTTGAAGGGAAAGATGTAACTCTGTGAAATGAATTAACAGAACACAGAGCAGTTTCTCAGAAAGCTTCTTTCCAGCTTTGAACGGAAGATATTTCCTTTTTCAACATAGCCTTCTATGGGCTTCCAAACATCCCTTTGCCAATTCCACAAGAACAGCCTTAGCGAAAGGCTTCCTGAAGGGAAAGATGTAACTCTGTGAGATGAATTAACAGAACACAGAGAAGTTTCTCAGTAAGCTTCTTTCCAGTTTTGAACGGAAGATATTTCCTTTTTCACCACAGCTCCCTGTGGTCTTCCAAATATCCCTTTGCCAATTCAACAAGAACAGCCTTAGCGAAAGACTACTTGAAGGGAAAGATGTAACTCTGTGAGATGAATTAAAAGAACACAGAGCAGTTTCTCAGAAAGCTTCTTTCCAGTTTTGAACGGAAGATATTTCCTTTTTCACCATAGCCCTCTATGGGCTTCCAAATATCCCTTTGCGAATTCCACAGGAACCGTCTTAGCGAACGACTTCTTGAAGGGAAAGATGTAACTCTGTGAGATGAATTAACAGAACACAGAGCAGTTTCTCAGAAAGTTTCTTTCCAGTTTTGAACGGAAGATATTTCCTTTTTCACCATAGCCCTCTATGGGCTTCCAAATATCCCTTTGCCAATTCCACAAGAGCAGCCTTAGCGAAAGGCTTCTTGAAGGGAAAGATGTAACTCTGCGAGAAGAAATAACAGAAAACAGAGCAGTTTCTCAGAAAGCTTCTTTCCAGTTTTGAACGAAAGATATTTCCTTTTTCACCATAGCCCTCTATGGGCTTCCAAATATCCCTTTGCCAATTCCACAAGAACAGCCTTAGCGAAAGGCTTCTTGAAGGGAAAGATGTAACTCTGTGAAATGAATTAACAGAACACAGAGCAGTTTCTCAGAAAGCTTCTTTCCAGCTTTGAACGGAAGATATTTCCTTTTTCAACATAGCCTTCTATGGGCTTCCAAACATCCCTTTGCCAATTCCACAAGAACAGCCTTAGCGAAAGGCTTCCTGAAGAGAAAGATGTAACTCTGTGAGATGAATTAACAGAACACAGAGAAGTTTCTCAGTAAGCTTCTTTCCAGTTTTGAACGGAAGATATTTCCTTTTTCACCATAGCTCCCTGTGGTCTTCCAAATATCCCTTTGCCAATTCCACAAGAACAGCCTTAGCGAAAGGCTTCTTGAAGGGAAAGATGTAACTCTGTGAGATGAATTAACAGAACACAGAGCAGTTTCTCTGAAAGCTTCTTTCCAGTTTTGAACGGAAGATATTTCCTGTTTCACCATAGCCCTCTATGGGCTTCCAAATATCCCTTTGCCAATTCCACAAGAACAGCCTTAGCGAAAGGCTTGTTTGAAGGGAAAGATGTAACTCTGTGAGATGAATTAAGAGAACACAGAGCAGTTTCTCAGAAAGCTTCTTTCCAGTTTTGAACGGAAGATATTTCCTTTTCCACCCTAGCCCTCTATGGGCTTCCAAATATCCCTTTGCCAATTCCACAAGAACAGCCTTAGCGAAAGGCTTCTTGAAGGGAAAGATGTAACTCTGTGAGATGAATTAACAGAACACAGAGCAGTTTCTCAGAAAGCTTCTTTCCAGTTTTGAACGGAAGATATTTCCTTTTTCAACATAGCCCTCTATGGGCTTCCAAATACCCCTTTGCCAATTCCACAAGAACAGCTTTAGCGAAAGGTTTCTTGAAGGGAAAGATGTAACTCTGTGAGATGAATTAACAGAACACAGAGCAGTTTCTCAGAAAGCTTCTTTCCAGTTTTGAACGGAAGATATTTCCTTTTTCACCGTAGCCCTCTATGGGGTTCCAAATATCCCTTTGCCAATTCCACAGGAACAGACATAGCGAAAGGCTTCTTGAAGGGAAAGATGTAACCCTGTGAGATGAATTAAGAGAACACAGAGCAGTTTCTCAGAAAGCTTCTTTCCAGGTTTGAACGGAAGTATTTCCAGTTTCACCGTAGCCCTCTAAGGGCTTCCAAATATCCCTTTACCAACTCCACAACAACAGCCTTAGCGAAAGGCTTCTTGAAGGGAAAGATGTAACTCTGTGAGATGAATTAACAGAACACAGAGCAGTTTCTCAGAAAGCTTCTTTCCAGTTTTGAACGGAAGATATTTCCTTTTTCACCATAGCCCTCTATGGGCTTCCAAATATCCCTTTGCCAATACCACAAGAACAGCCTTAGGGAAAGGCTTCTTGAAGGGAAAGATGTAACTCTGTGAGATGAATTAACAGAACACAGAGCAGTTTCTCAGAAAGCTTCTTTCCAGTTTCGAACGGAAGTATTTCCTGTTTCACAATAGCCCTCTAGGGGCTTCCAAATATCCCTTTGCAAATTCCACAAGAACAGCCTTAGCGAAAGGCTTCTTGAAGGGAAAGATGGAACTCTGTGAGATGAATTAACAGAACACAGAGCAGTTTCTCAGAAAGCTTCTTTCCAGTTTCGAACGGAAAATATTTCCTTTTTCACCGAAGCCCTCTATGGGCTTCCAAATATCCCTTTGCCAATTCCACAAGAACTGCCTTAGCGAAAGGCTTCTTGAAGGGAAAGATGTAACTCTGTGAGATGAATTAACACAACACAGAGCAGTTTCTCAGAAAGCTTCTTTCCAGTTTTGAACGGAAGATATTTCCTTTTTCAACATAGCCTTCTATGGGCTTCCAAATATCCCTTTGCCAATTCCACAAGAACTGCCTTAGCGAAAGGCTTCCTGAAGCGAAAGATGTAACTCTGTGAGATGAATTAACAGAACACAGAGAAGTTTCTCAGAAAGCTTCTTTCCAGTTTTGAACGGAAGATATTTCCTTTTTCACCATAGCTCCCTGTGCTCTTCCAAATATCCCTTTGCCAATTCCACAAGAACAGCCTTAGCGAAAGGCTTCTTGAAGGGAAAGATGTAACTCTGTGAGATGAATTAAAAGAACACAGAGCAGTTTCTCAGAAAGCTTCTGTCCAGTTTTGAACGGAAGATATTTCCTTTTTCACCATAGCCCTCTATGGGCTTCCAAATATCCCTTTGCCAATTCCACAAGAACAGCCTTAGCGAAAGGCTTCTTGAAGGGAAAGATGTAACTCTGTGAGATGAATTAATAGAACACAGAGCAGTTTCTCAGAAAGCTTCTTTCCAGTTTCGAATGGAAAATATTTCCTTTTCCACCGAAGCCCTCTATGGGCTTCCAAATATCCCTTTGCCAATTCCACAAGAACTGCCTTAGCGAAAGGCTTCTTGAAGGGAAAGATGTAACTCTGTGAGATGAATTAACAGAACACAGAGCAGTTTCTCAGAAAGTTTCTTTCCAGTTTTGAACGGAAGATATTTCCTTTTTCACCATAGCCCTCTATGGGCTTCCAAATATCCCTTTGCCAATTCCACAAGAGCAGCCTTAGCGAAAGGCTTCTTGAAGGGAAAGATGTAACTCTGCGAGAAGAAATAACAGAACACAGAGCAGTTTCTCAGAAAGCTTCTTTCCAGTTTTGAACGAAAGATATTTCCTTTTTCACCATAGCCCTCTATGGGCTTCCAAATATCCCTTTGCCAATTCCACAAGAACAGCCTTAGCGAAAGGCTTCTTGAAGGGAAAGATGTAACTCTGTGAAATGAATTAACAGAACACAGAGCAGTTTCTCAGAAAGCTTCTTTCCAGCTTTGAACGGAAGATATTTCCTTTTTCAACATAGCCTTCTATGGGCTTCCAAACATCCCTTTGCCAATTCCACAAGAACAGCCTTAGCGAAAGGCTTCCTGAAGGGAAAGATGTAACTCTGTGAGATGAATTAACAGAACACAGAGAAGTTTCTCAGTAAGTTTCTTTCCAGTTTTGAACGGAAGATATTTCCTTTTTCACCACAGCTCCCTGTGGTCTTCCAAATATCCCTTTGCCAATTCCACAAGAACAGCCTTAGCGAAAGGCTTCTTGAAGGGAAAGATGTATCTCTGTGAGATGAATTAAAAGAACACAGAGCAGTTTCTCAGAAAGCTTCTTTCCAGTTTTGAACGGAAGATATTTCCTTTTTCACCATAGCCCTCTATGGGCTTCCAAATATCCCTTTGCGAATTCCACAGGAACCGTCTTAGCGAAAGACT
Organism: Chlorocebus sabaeus; assembly: GCF_047675955.1. NCBI lineage: Eukaryota > Metazoa > Chordata > Mammalia > Primates > Cercopithecidae > Chlorocebus > Chlorocebus sabaeus. Next base: position 1,151,582 of record NW_027327859.1, read on the forward strand.
TCTTGAAGGGAAAGATGTAACACTGTGAGATGAATTAAGAGAACACAGAGCAGTTTCTCAGAAAGCTTCTTTCCAGTTTTGAACGGAAGATATTTCCTTTTTCACCATAGCCCTCTATGGGCTTCCAAATATCCCTTTTCCAATTCCACAAGAGCAGCCTTAGCGAAAGGCTTCTTGAAGAGAAAGATGTAACTCTGCGAGAAGAATTAACAGAACACAGAGCAGTTTCTCAGAAAGCTTCTTTCCAGTTTTGAACGGAAGATATTTCCTTTTTCACCATAGCCCTCTATGGGCTTCCAAATATCCCTTTGCCAATTCCACAAGAACAGCCTTAGCGAAAAGCTTCTTGAAGGGAAAGATGTAACTCTGTGAGATGAATTAACAGAACACAGAGCAGTTTCTCAGAAAGCTTCTTTCCAGTTTTGAACGGAAGATATTTCCTTTTTCAACATAGCCTTTTATGGGCTTCCAAATATCCCTTTGCCAATTCCACAAGAACTGCCTTAGCGAAAGGCTTCCTAAAGGGAAAGATGTAACTCTGTGAGATGAATTAACAGAACACAGAGAAGTTTCTCAGAAAGCTTCTTTCCAGTTTTGAACGGAAGATATTTCCTTTTTCACCATAGCTCCCTGTGCTCTTCCAAATATCCCTTTGCCAATTCCACAAGAACAGCCTTAGCGAAAGGCTTCTTGAAGGGAAAGATGTAACTCTGTGAGATGAATTAAAAGAACACAGAGCAGTTTCTCAGAAAGCTTCTGTCCAGTTTTGATCGGAAGATATTTCCTTTTTCACCATAGCCCTCTATGGGCTTCCAAATATCCCTTTGCCAATTCCACAAGAACAGCCTTAGCGAAAGGCTTCTTGAAGGGAAAGAGGTAACTCTGTGAGATGAATTAACAGAACACAGAGCAGTTTCTCTGAAAGCTTCTTTCCAGTTTTGAACGGAAGATATTTCCTGTTTCACCATAGCCCTCTATGGGCTTCCAAATATCCCTTTGCCAATTCCACAAGAACAGCCTTAGCGAAAGGCTTCTTGAAGGGAAAGATGTAACTCTGTGAGATGAATTAAGAGAACACAGAGCAGTTTCTCAGAAAGATTCTTTCCAGTTTTGAACGGAAGATATTTCCTTTTCCACCGTAGACCTTTATGGGCTTCCAAATATCCCTTTGCCAATTCCACAAGAACAGCCTTAGCGAAAGGCTTCTTGAAGGGAAAGATGTAACTCTGTGAGATGAATTAACAGAACACAGAGCAGTTTCTCAGAAAGCTTCTTTCCAGTTTCGAACGGAAAATATTTCCTTTTTCACCTAAGCCCTCTATGGGCTTCCAAATATCACTTTCCAATTCCACAAGAACTGCCTTAGCGAAAGGCTTCTTGAAGGGAAAGATATAACTCTGTGAGATGAATTAACAGAACACAGAGCAGTTTCTCAGAAAGCTTCTTTCCAGTTTTGAACGGAAGATATTTCCTTTTTCACCATAGCCCTCTATGGGCTTCCAAATATCCCTTTGCCAATTCCACAAGAGCAGCCATAGCGAAAGGCTTCTTGAAGGGAAAGATGTAACTCTGCGAGAAGAATTAACAGAACACAGAGCAGTTTCTCAGAAAACTTCTTTCCAGTTTTGAGCGAAAGATATTTCCTTTCTCACCATATCCCTCTATGGGCTTCCAAATATCCCTTTCCCAATTCCACAAGAACAGCCTTAGCGAAAGGCTTCTTGAAGGGAAAGATGTAACTCTGTGAGATGAATTAAAAGAACACAGAGCAGTTTCTCAGAAAGATTCTTTCCAGTTTTGAACGGAAGATATTTCCTTTTTCACCATAACCCTCTATGGGCTTCCAAATATCCCTTTGCCAATTCCACAAGAACAGCCTTAGCGAAAGGCTTCTTGAAGGGAAAGATGTAACTCTGTGAGATGAATTAAGAGAACACAGAGCAGATTCTCAGAAAGCTTCTTTCCCGTTTTGAACGGAAGTATTTCCAGTTTCACCGTAGCCCTCTAAGGGCTTCCAAATATCCCTTTACCAATTCCACAACAACATCCTTAGCGAAAGGCTTCTTGAAGGGAAAGATGTAACTCTGTGAGATGAATTAACAGAACACAGAGCAGTTTCTCAGAAAGCTTCTTTCCAGTTTTGAACGGAAGATATTTCCTTTTTCACCATAGCCCTCTGTGGGCTTCCAAATATCCCTTTGCCAATTCCACAAGAACAGCCTTAGCGAAAGGCTTCTTGAAGATAAAGATGTAACTCTGTGAGATGAATTAACAGAACACAGAGCAGTTTCTCAGAAAGCTTCTTTCCAGTTTCGAACGGAAAATATTTCCTTTTTCACCGAAGCCCTCTATGGGCTTCCAAATATCCCTTTGCCAATTCCACAAGAACTGCCTTAGCGAAAGGCTTCTTGAAGGGAAAGATGTAACTCTGTGAGATGAATTAACAGAACACAGAGCAGTTTCTCAGAAAGCTTCTTTCCAGTTTTGAGCGAAAGATATTTCCTTTTTCAAAATAGCCCTCTATGGGCTTCCAAATATTCCTTTGCCAATTCCACAAGAACAGCCTTAGCAAATGGCTTCTTGAAGGGAAAGATGTAACTCTGTGAGATGAATTAACAGAACACAGAGCAGTTTCTCAGAAAGCTTCTTTCCAGTTTTGAACGGAAGATATTTCCTTTTTCAGCGTAGCCCTCTAGGGGCTTCCAAATATCCCTTTGCCAATTCCACAGGAACAGTCATAGCGAAAGGCTTCTTGAAGGGAAAGATGTAACTCTGTGAGATGAATTAAGAGAACACAGAGCAGTTTCTCAGAAAGCTTCTTTCCAGTTTTGAACGGAAGTATTTCCAGTTTCACCGTAGCCCTCTAAGGGCTTCCAAATATCCCTTTACCAATTCCACAACAACAGCCTTAGCGAAAGGCTTCTTGAAGGGAAAGATGTAACTCTGTGAGATGAATTAACAGAACACGGAGCAGTTTCTCAGAAAGCTTCTTTCCAGTTTTGAACGGAAGATATTTCCTTTTTCACCATAGCCCTCTATGGGCTTCCAACTATCCCTTTGCCAATTCCACAAGAACAGCCTTAGAGAAAGGCTTCTTGAAGGGAAAGATGTAACTCTCTGAGATGAATTAACAGAACACAGAGCAGTTTCTCAGAAAGCTTCTTTCCAGTTTGGAACGGAAGATATTTCCTTTTTCACCATAGCCCTCTATGGGCTTCCAAATATCCCTTTGCCAATTCCACAAGAGCAGCCTTAGCGAAAGGCTTCTTGAAGGGAGAGATGTAACTCTGCGAGAAGAATTAACAGAACACAGAACAGTTTCTCAGAAAGCTTCTTTCCAGTTTTGAGCGAAAGATATTTCCTTTTTCACCATAGCCCTCTATGGGCTTCCAAATATCCCTTTGCCAATTCCACAAGAACAGCCTTAGCGAAAGGCTTCTTGAAGGGAAAGATTGAACTCTGTGAGATGAATTAACAGAACACAGAGCAGTTTCTCAGTAAGCTTCTTTCCAGTTTTGAACGAAAGATATTTCCTTTTTCACCATAGCCCTCTATGGGCTTCCAAATATCCCTTTGCCAATTCCACAAGAACAGCGTTAGCGAAAGGCTTCTTGAAGGGAAAGATGTAACTCTGTGAGATGAATTAACAGAACACAGAGCAGTTTTTCAGAAAGCTTCTTTCCAGTTTTGAACGGAAGATATTTCCTTTTTCAACATAGCCTTCTATGGGCTTCCAAATATCCCTTTGCCAATTCCACAAGAACTGCCTTAGCGAAAGGCTTCCTGAAGTGAAAGATGTAACTCTGTGAGATGAATTAACAGAACACAGAGAAGTTTCTCAGAAAGCTTCTTTCCAGTTTTGAACGGAAGATATTTCCTTTTTCACCATAGCTCAGTGTGCTCTTCCAAATATCCCTTTGCCAATTCCACAAGAACAGCCTTAGCGAAAGGCTTCTTAAAGGGAAAGATGTAACTCTGTGAGATGAATTAACAGAACACAGAGCAATTTCTCTGAAAGCTTCTTTCCAGTTTTGAACGGAAGATATTTCCTGTTTCACCATAGCCCTCTATGGGCTTCCAAATATCCCTTTGCCAATTCCACAAGAACAGCCTTACCGAAAGGCTTCTTGAAGGGAAAGATGTAACTCTGTGAGATGAATTAAGAGAACACAGAGCAGTTTCTCAGAAAGATTCTTTCCAGTTTTGAACGGAAGATATTTCCTTTTCCACCGTAGCCCTCTATGGGCTTCCAAATATCCCTTTGCCAATTCCTCAAGAACAGCGTTAGCGAAAGGCTTCTTGAAGGGAAAGATGTAACTCTGTGAGATGAATTAACAGAACACAGAGCAGTTTCTCAGAAAGCTTCTTTCCAGTTTTGAACGGAAGATATTTCCTTTTTCACCGTAGCCCTCTATGGGCTTCCAAATATCCCTTTGCGAATTCCACAAGAACAGCTTTAGCGAAAGGTTTCTTGAAGGGAAATATGTAACTCTGTGAGATGAATTAACAGAAAACAGAGAAGTTTCTCAGAAAGCTTCTTTCCAGTTTTGAACGGAAGATATTACCTTTTTCAGGGTAGCCTTCTAGGGGCTTCCAAATATCCCTTTGCCAATTCCACAGGAAGAGTCATAGCGAAAGGCTTCTTGAAGGGAAAGATGTAGCTCTGTGAGATGAATTAAGAGAACACAGAGCAGTTTCTCAGAAAGCTTCTTTCCAGTTTCGAACGGAAAATATTTCCTTTTTCACCGAAGCCCTCTATGGGCTTCCAAATTTCCCTTTGCCAATTCCACAAGAACAGCCTTAGCGAAAGGCTTCTTGAAGGGAAAGATGTAACTCTGCGATAAGAATTAATAGAACACAGAGCAGTTTCTCAGAAAGCTTCTGTCCAGTTTTGAACGAAAGATATTTCCTTTTCCCCCATAGCCCTCTATGGGCTTCCAAATATCCCTTTGCCAATTCCACAAGAACAGCCTTAGCGAAAGGCTTCTTGAAGGGAAAGATGTAACTCTGTGAGATGAATTAACAGAACACAGAGCAGTTTCTCAGAAAGCTTCTTTCCAGTTTTGAACGGAAGATATTTCCTTTTTCACCATAGCCCTCTATGTTCTTCCAAATATCCCTTTGCCAATTCCACAAGAACAGCTTTAGCGAAAGGTTTCTTGAAGGGAAATATGTAACTCTGTGAGATGAATTAACAGAACACAGAGCAGTTTCTCAGAAAGCTTCTTTCCAGTTTTGAATGGAAAATATTTCCTTTTTCACCGAAGCCCTCTATGGGCTTCCAAATATCCCTTTGCCAATTCCACAGGAACAGTCTTAGCGAAAGGCTTCTTGAAGGGAAAGATGTAACTCTGTGAGATGAATTAAGAGAACACAGAGCAGTTTCTCAGAAAGCTTCTTTCCAGTTTTGAACGGAAGTATTTCCAGTTTCACCGTAGCCCTCTAAGGGCTTCCAAATATCCCTTTACCAATTCCACAACAACAGCCTTAGCGAAAGGTTTCTTGAAGGGAAAGATGTAACTCTGTGAGATGAATTAACAGAACACAGAGCAGTTTCTCAGAAAGCTTCTTTCCAGTTTTGAACGGAAGATATTTCCTTTTTCACCATAGCCCTCTATGGGCTTCCAAATATCTCTTTGCCAATTCCACAAGAACAGCCTTAGAGAAAGGCTTCTTGAAGGGAAAGATGTAACTCTGTGAGATGAATTAACAGAACACAGAGCAGTTTCTCAGAAAGCTTCTTTCCAGTTTCGAACGGAAGTATTTCCTGTTTCACCATAGCCCTCTATGGGCTTCCAAATATCCCTTTGTCAATTCCACAAGAACAGCCTTAGCGAAAGGTTTCTTGAAGGGAAAGATGTAACTCTGTGAGATGAATTAAGAGAACACAGAGCAGTTTCTCAGAAAGCTTCTTTCCAGTTTTGAACGGAAGATATTTCCTTTTTCACCATAGCCCTCTATGGGCTTCCAAATATCCCTTTGCCAATTCCACAAGAACAGCCTTAGCGAAAGGCTTCTTGAAGGGAAAGATGTAACTCTGTGAGATGAATTAAGAGAACACAGAGCAGTTTCTCAGAAAGCTTCTTTCCAGTTTCGAACGGAAAATATTTCCTTTTTCACCGAAGCATTCTATGGGCTTCCAAATATCCCTTTGCCAATTCCACAAGAACTGCCTTAGCGAAAGGCTTCTTGAAGGGAAAGATGTAACTCTGTGAGATGAATTAACAGAACACAGAGCAGTTTCTCAGAAAGCTTCTTTCCAGTTTTGAACGGAAGATATTTCCTTTTTCACCATAGCTCCCTGTGGCCTTCCAAATATCCCTTTGCCAATTCCACAAGAACAGCCTTAGTGAAAGGCTTCTTGAAGGGAAAGATGTAACTCTGTGATGAATTAAAAGAACACAGAGCAGTTTCTCAGAAAGCTTCTTTCCAGTTTTGAACGGAAGATATTTCCTTTTTCACCATAGACCTCTATGGGCTTCCAAATATCCCTTTGCCAATTCCACAAGAACTGCCTTAGCGAAAGGCTTCTTGAAGGGAAAGATGTAACTCTGTGAGATGAATTAAGAGAACACAGAGCAGTTTCTCAGAAAGCTTCTTTCCAGTTTTGAACGGAAGATATTTCCTGTTTCACCATAGCCCTCTATGGGCTTCCAAATATCCCTTTGCCAATTCCACAAGAACAGCCTTAGCGAAAGGCTTCTTGGAGGGAAAGATGTAACTCTGTGAGATGAATTAAGAGAACACAGAGCAGTTTCTCAGAAAGCTTCTTTCCAGTTTTGAACGGAAGATATTTCCTTTTCCACCATAGCCCTCTATGGGCTTCCAAATATCCCTTTGCCAATTCCACAAGAACAGCCTTAGCGAAAGGCTGCTTGAAGGGAAAGATGTAACTCTGTGAGATGAATTAACAGAACACAGAGCAGTTTCTCAGAAAGCTTCTTTCCAGTTTTGAACGGAAGATATTTCCTTTTTCACCATAGCCCTCTATGGGCTTCCAAATATCTCTTTGCCAATTCCACAAGAACAGCTTTAGCGAAAGGTTTCTTGAAGGGAAATATGTAACTCTGTGAGATGAATTAACAGAACACAGAGCAGTTTCTCAGAAAGCTTCTTTCCAGTTTTGAACGGAAGATATTTCCTTTTTCACCGTAGCCCTCTATGGGCTTCCAAATATCCCTTTGCCAAATACACAGGAACAGCCTTAGCGAAAGGCTTCTTGAAGGGAAAGATGTAACTCTGTGAGATGAATTAACAGAACACAGAGCATTTTCTCAGAAAGCTTCTTTCCAGTTTCGAACGGAAGTATTTCCTGTTTCACCTTCGCCCTCTATGGGCTTCCAAATATCCCTTTGTCAATTCCACAAGAACAGCCTTAGCGAAAGGTTTCTTGAAGGGAAAGATGTAACTCTGTGAGATGAATTAAGAGAACACACAGCAGTTTCTCAGAAAGCTTCTTTCCAGTTTTGAACGGAAGATATTTCCTTTTTCACCATAGCCCTCTATGGGCTTCCAAATATCCCTTTGCCAATTCCACAAGAACAGCCTTAGCGAAAGGCTTCCTGAAGGGAAAGATGTAACTCTGTGAGATGAATTAACAGAACACAGAGCAGTTTCTCAGAAAGCTTCTTTCCAGTTTCGAACGGAAAATATTTCCTTTTTCACCGAAGCCCTCTATGGGCTTCCAAATATACCTTTGCCAATTCCACAGGAACAGTCTTAGCGAAAGGCTTCTTGAAGGGAAAGATGTAACTCTGTGAGATGAATTAAGAGAACACAGAGCAGTTTCTCAGAAAGCTTCTTTCCAGTTTTGAACGGAAGTATATCCAGTTTCACCGTAGCCCTCTAAGGGCTTCCAAATATCCCTTTACCAATTCCACAACAACAGCCTTAGCGAAAGGTTTCTTGAAGGGAAAGATGTAACTCTGTGAGATGAATTAACAGAACACAGAGCAGTTTCTCAGAAAGCTTCTTTCCAGTTTTGAACGGAAGATATTTCCTTTTTCACCATAGCCCTCTATGGGCTTTCAAATATCTCTTTGCCAATTCCACAAGAACAGCCTTAGAGAAAGGCTTCATGAAGGGAAAGATGTAACTCTGTGAGATGAATTAACAGAACACAGAGCAGTTTCTCAGAAAGCTTCTTTCCAGTTTCGAACGGAAGTATTTCCTGTTTCACCATAGCCCTCTATGGGCTTCCAAATATCCCTTTGTCAATTCCGCAAGAACAGCCTTAGCGAAAGGTTTCTTGAAGGGAAAGATGTAACTCTGTGAGATGAATTAAGAGAACACAGAGCAGTTTCTCAGAAAGCTTCTTTCCAGTTTTGAACGGAAGATATTTCCTTTTTCACCATAGCCCTCTATGGGCTTCCAAATATCCCTTTGCCAATTCCACAAGAACAGCCTTAGCGAAAGGCTTCTTGAAGGGAAAGATGTAACTCTGTGAGATGAATTAAGAGAACACAGAGCAGTTTCTCAGAAAGCTTCTTTCCAGTTTCGAACGGAAAATATTTCCTTTTTCACCGAAGCCTTCTATGGGCTTCCAAATATCCCTTTGCCAATTCCACAAGAACAGCCTTAGCGAAAGGCTTCTTGAAGGGAAAGATGTAACTCTGTGAGAAGAATTAACAGAACACAGAGCAGTTTCTCAGAAACTTCTTTCCAGTTTTGAACGAAAGATATTTCCTTTTCCACCATAGCCCTCTATGGGCTTCCAAATATCCCCCCGCCAATTCCACAAGAACAGCCTTAGCGAAAGGCTTCTTGAAGGAAAGATGTAACTCTGTGAGATGAATTAACAGAACACAGAGCAGTTTCTCAGAAAGCTTCTTTCCAGTTTTGAACGGAAGATATTTCCTTTTTCACCATAGCCCTCTATAGGCTTCGAAATATCCCTTTGCCAATTCCACAAGAACAGCTTTAGCGAAAGGTTTCTTGAAGGGAAAGGTGTAACTCTGTGAGATGAATTAACAGAACACAGAGCAGTTTCTCCGAAAGCTTCTTTCCAGTTTTGAACGGAAGATATTTCCTTTTTCACCATAGCCCTCTATGGGCTTCCAAATATCCCTTTGCGAATTCCACAGGAACCGTCTTAGCGAAAGACTTCTTGAAGGGAAAGATGTAACTCTGTGAGATGAATTAAGAGAACACAGAGCAGTTTCTCAGAAAGTTTCTTTCCAGTTTTGAACGGAAGATATTTCCTGTTTCACCATAGCCCTCTATGGGCTTCCAAATATCCCTTTGCCAATTCCACAAGAACAGCCTTACCGAAAGGCTTCTTGAAGGGAAAGATGTAACTCTGTGAGATGAATTAAGAGAACACAGAGAAGTTTCTCAGAAAGATTCTTTCCAGTTTTGAACGGAAGATATTTCCTTTTGCACCGTAGCCATCTATGGGCTTCCAAATATCCCTTTGCCAATTCCACAAGAAAAGCCTTAGCGAAAGGCTTCTTGAAGGGAAAGATGTAACTCTGTGAGATGAATTAACAGAACACAGAGCAGTTTCTCAGAAAGCTTCTTTCCAGTTTCGAACGGAAAATATTTCGTTTTTCACCGAAGCCCTCTGTGGGCTTCCAAATATCCCTTTGCCAATTCCACAAGAACTGACTTAGCGAAAGGCTTCTTGAAGGGAAAGATGTAACTCTGTGAGATGAATTAACAGAACACAGAGCAGTTTCTCAGAAAGCTTCTTTCCAGTTTTGAACGGAAGATATTTCCTTTTTCACCATAGCCCTCTATGGGCTTCCAAATATCCCTTTGCCAATTCCACAAGAGCAGCCTTAGTGAAAGGCTTCTTGAAGGGAAAGATGTAACTCTGCGAGAAGAATTAACAGAACACAGAGCAGTTTCTCAGAAAGCTTCTTTCCAGTTTTGAGCGAAAGATATTTCCTTTTTCACCATAGCCCTCTATTGGCTTCCAAATATCCCTTTGCCAATTCCACAAGAACAGCCTTAGCGAAAGACTTCTTGAAGGGAAAGATGTAACTCTGTGAGATCAATTAACAGAACACAGAGCAGTTTCTCAGAAAGCTTCTTTCCAGTTTTGAACGGAAGATATTTCCTTTTTCAACTTAGCCTTCTATGGGCTTCCAAATATCCCTTTGCCAATTCCACAAGAACAGCCTTAGCGAAAGGCTTCCTGAAGGGAAAGATGTAACTCTGTGAGATGAATTAACAGAACACGGAGAAGTTTCTCAGTAAGCTTCTTTCCAGTTTTGAACGGAAGATATTTCCTTTTTCACCATAGCTCCCTGTGCTCTTCCAAATATCCCTTTGCCAATTCCACAAGAACAGCCTTAGCGAAAGGCTTCTTGAAGGGAAAGATGTAACTCTGTGAGATGAATTAAAAGAACACAGAGCAGTTTCTCAGAAAGATTCTTTCCAGTTTTGAACGGAAGATATTTCCTTTTTCACCATAGCCCTCTATGGGCTTCCAAATATCCCTTTGCCAATTCCACAAGAACAGCCTTAGCGAAAGGCTTCTTGAAGGGAATGATGTAACTCTGTGAGATGAATTAACAGAACACAGAGCAGTTTCTCTGAAAGCTTCTTTCCCGTTTTGAACGCTAGATATTTCCTGTTTCACCATAGCCCTCTATGGGCTTCCAAATATTCCTTTGCCAATTCCACAAGAACAGCCTTAGCGAAAGGCTTCTTGAAGGGAAAGATGTAACTCTGTGAGATGAATTAAGAGAACACAGAGCAGTTTCTCAGAAAGCTTCTTTCCAGTTTTGAACGGAAGATATTTCCTTTTCCACCATAGCCCTCTATGGGCTTCCAAATATCCATTTGCCAATTCCACAAGAACAGCCTTAGCGAAAGGCTTCTTGAAGGGAAAGATGTAACTCTGTGAGATGAATTAACAGAACACAGAGCAGTTTCTCAGAAAGCTTCTTTCCAGTTTTGAACGGAAGATATTTCCTTTTTCACCATAGCCCTCTATGGGCTTCCAAATATCCCTTTGCCAATTCCACAAGAACAGCTTTAGCGAAAGGTTTCTTGAAGGGAAATATGTAACTCTGTGAGATGAATTAACAGAACACAGAGCAGTTTCTCAGAAAGCTTCTTTCCAGTTTTGAACGGAAGATATTTCCTTTTTCAGCGTAGCCCTCTAGGGGCTTCCAAATATCCCTTTGCCAATTCCACAGGAACAGTCATAGCGAAAGGCTTCTTGAAGGTAAACATGTAACTCTCTGAGATGAATTAAGAGGACACAGAGCAGTTTCTCAGAAAGCTTCTTTCCAGTTTTGAACGGAAGTATTTCCAGTTTCACCGTAGCCCTCTAAGGGCTTCCAAATATCCCTTTACCAATTCCACAACAACAGCCTTAGCGAAAGGCTTCTTGAAGGGAAAGATGTAACTCTGTGAGATGAATTAACAGAACACAGAGCAGTTTCTCAGAAAGCTTCTTTCCAGTTTTGAACGGAAGATATTTCCTTTTCCACCATAGCCCTCTATGGGATTCCAAATATCCCATTGCCAATTCCACAAGAACAGCCTTAGAGAAAGGCTTCTTGAAGGGAAAGATGTAACTCTGTGAGATGAATTAACAGAACACAGAGCAGTTTCTCAGTAAGCTTCTTTCCAGTTTTGAACAGAAGATATTTCCTTTTTCACCATAGCTCGCTGTGCTCTTCCAAATATCCCTTTACCAATTCCACAAGAACAGCTTTAGCGAAAGGTTTCTTGAAGGGAAAGATGTAACTCTGTGAGATGAATTAAGAGAACACAGAGCAGTTTCTCAGAAAGCTTCTTTCCAGTTTTGAACGGAAGATATTTCCTTTTTCACCATAGCCCTCTATGGGCTGCCAAATATCCCTTTGCCAATTCCACAAGAACAGCCTTAGCGAAAGGCTTCTTGAAGGGAAAGATGTAACTCTGTGAGATGAATTAACAGAACACAGAGTAGTTTCTCTGAAAGCTTCTTTCCAGTTTTGAACGGAAGATATTTCCTGTTTCACCATAGCCCTCTAGGGGTTTCAAATATCCCTTTGCCAATTCCACAAGAACAGCCTTACCGAAAGGCTTCTTGAAGGGAAATATGTAACTCTGTGAGATGAATTAAGAGAACACAGAGCAGTTTCTCAGAAAGATTCTTTCCAGTTTTGAACGGAAGATATTTCCTTTTCCACCGTGGCCCTCTATGGGCTTCCAAATATCCCTTTGCCAATTCCACAAGAACAGCCTTAGCGAAAGGCTTCTTGAAGGGAAAGATGTAACTCTGTGAGATGAATTAACAGCACACAGAGCAGTTTCTCAGAAAGCTTCTTTCCAGTTTCGAACGGAAAATATTTCCTTTTTCACCTAAGCCCTCTATGGGCTTCCAAATATCCCTTTGCCAATTCCAGAAGAACTGCCTTAGCGAAAGGCTTCTTGAAGGGAAAGATGTAACTCTGTGAGATGAATTAACAGAACACAGAGCAGTTTCTCAGAAAGCTTCTTTCCAGTTTTGAACGGAAGATATTTCCTTTTTCACCATAGCCCTCTATGGGCTTCCAAATATCCCTTTGCCAATTCCACAAGAGCAGCCGTAGCGAAAGGCTTCTTGAAGGGAGAGATGTAACTCTGCGAGAAGAATTAACAGAACACAGAACAGTTTCTCAGAAAGCTTCTTTCCAGTTTTGAGCGAAAGATATTTCCTTTTTCACCATAGCCCTCTATGGGCTTCCAAATATCCCTTTGCCAATTCCACAAGAACAGCCTTAGCGAAAGACTTCTTGAAGGGAAAGATTGAACTCTGTGAGATGAATTAACAGAACACAGAGCAGTTTCTCAGTAAGCTTCTTTCCAGTTTTGAACGAAAGATATTTCCTTTTTCACCATAGCCCTCTATGGGCTTCCAAATATCCCTTTGCCAATTCCACAAGAACAGCGTTAGCGAAAGGCTTCTTGAAGGGAAAGATGTAACTCTGTGAGATGAATTAACAGAACACAGAGCAGTTTTTCAGAAAGCTTCTTTCCAGTTTTGAACGGAAGATATTTCCTTTTTCAACGTAGCCTTCTATGGGCTTCCAAATATCCCTTTGCCAATTCCACAAGAACTGCCTTAGCGAAAGGCTTCCTGAAGTGAAAGATTTAACTCTGTGAGATGAATTAACAGAACACAGAGAAGTTTCTCAGAAAGCTTCTTTCCAGTTTTGAACGGAAGATATTTCCTTTTTCACCATAGCTCAGTGTGCTCTTCCAAATATCCCTTTGCCAATTCCACAAGAACAGCCTTAGCGAAAGGCTTCTTGAAGGGAAAGATGTAACTCTGTGAGATGAATTAACAGAACACAGAGCAATTTCTCTGAAAGCTTCTTTCCAGTTTTGAACGGAAGATATTTCCTGTTTCACCATAGCCCTCTATGGGCTTCCAAATATCCCTTTGCCAATTCCACAAGAACAGCCTTACAGAAAGGCTTCTTGAAGGGAAAGATGTAACTCTGTGAGATGAATTAAAGGAACACAGAGCAGTTTCTCAGAAAGATTCTTTCCAGTTTTGAACGGAAGATATTTCCTTTTCCACCGTAGCCCTCTATGGGCTTCCAAATATCCCTTTGCCAATTCCACAAGATCAGCCTTAGCGAAAGGCTTCTTGAAGGGAAAGATGTAACTCTGTGAGATGAATTAACAGAACACAGAGCAGTTTCTCAGAAAGCTTCTTTCCAGTTTCGAACGGAAAATATTTCCTTTTTCACCGAAGCCCTCTATGGGCTTCCAAATATCCCTTTGCCAATTCCACAAGAACTGCCTTAGCGAAAGGCTTCTTGAAGGGAAAGATGTAACTCTGTGAGATGAATTAACAGAACACAGAGCAGTTTCTCAGAAAGCTTCTTTCCAGTTTTGAACGGAAGATATTTCCTTTTTCACCATAGCCCTCTATGGGCTTCCAAATATCCCTTTGCCAATTCCACAAGAGCAGCCTTAGCGAAAGGCTTCTTGAAGGGAAAGATGTATCTCTGCGAGAAGAATTAACAGAACACAGAGCAGTTTCTCAGAAAGCTTCTTTCCAGTTTTGAGCGAAAGATATTTCCTTTTTCACCATAGCCCTCTATGGGCTTCCAAATATCCCTTTGCCAATTCCACAAGAACAGCCTTAACGAAAGGCTTCTTGAAGGTAAAGATGTAACTCTGTGAGATGAATTAACAGAACACAGAGCAGTTTCTCAGAAAGCTTCTTTCCAGTTTTGAACGGAAAATATTTCCTTTTTCACCGAAGCCCTCTATGGGCTTCCAAATATCCCTTTGCCAATTCCACAGGAACAGTCTTAGCGGAAGGCTTCTTGAAGGGAAAGATGTAACTCTGTGAGATGAATTAAGAGAACACAGAGCAGTTTCTCAGAAAGCTTCTTTCCAGTTTTGAACGGAAGTATTTCCAGTTTCACCGTAGCCCTCTAAGGGCTTCCAAATATCCCTTTACCAATTACACAACAACAGCCTTAGCGAAAGGTTTCTTGAAGGGAAAGATGTAACTCTGTGAGATGAATTAACAGAACACAGAGCAGTTTCTCAGAAAGCTTCTTTCCAGTTTTGAACGGAAGATATTTCCTTTTTCACCATAGCCCTCTATGGGCTTCCAAATATCTCTTTGCCAATTCCACAAGAACAGCCTCAGAGAAAGGCTTCTTGAAGGGAAAGATGTAACTCTGTGAGATGAATTAACAGAACACAGAGCAGTTTCTCAGAAAGCTTCTTTCCAGTTTCGAACGGAAGTATTTCCTGTTTCACCATAGCCCTCTATGGGCTTCCAAATATCCCTTTGTCAATTCCACAAGAACAGCCTTAGCGAAAGGTTTCTTGAAGGGAAATATGTAACTCTGTGGGATGAATTAAGAGAACACAGAGCAGTTTCTCAGAAAGCTTCTTTCCAGTTTTGAACGGAAGATATTTCCTTTTTCACCATAGCCCTCTATGGGCTTCCAAATATCCCTTTGCCAATTCCACAAGAACAGCCTTAGCGAAAGGCTTCTTGAAGGGAAAGATGTAACTCTGTGAGATGAATTAAGAGAACACAGAGCAGTTTCTCAGAAAGCTTCTTTCCAGTTTCGAACGGAAAATATTTCCTTTTTCACCGAAGCCTTCTATGGGCTTCCAAATATCCCTTTGCCAATTCCACAAGAACTGCCTTAGCGAAAGGCTTCTTGAAGGGAAAGATGTAACTCTGTGAGATGAATTAACAGAACACAGAGCAGTTTCTCAGAAAGCTTCTTTCCAGTTTTGAACGGAAGATATTTCCTTTTTCACCATAGCTCCCTGTGGCCTTCCAAATATCCCTTTGCCAATTCCACAAGAACAGCCTTAGTGAAAGGCTTCTTGAAGGGAAAGATGTAACTCTGTGATGAATTAAAAGAACACAGAGCAGTTTCTCAGAAAGCTTCTTTCCAGTTTTGAACGGAAGATATTTCCTTTTTCACCATAGACCTCTATGGGCTTCCAAATATCCCTTTGCCAATTCCACAAGAACTGCCTTAGCGAAAGGCTTCTTGAAGGGAAAGATGTAACTCTGTGAGATGAATTAAGAGAACACAGAGCAGTTTCTCAGAAAGCTTCTTTCCAGTTTTGAACGGAAGATATGTCCTGTTTCACCATAGCCCTCTATGGGCTTCCAAATATCCCTTTTCCAATTCCACAAGAACAGCCTTAGCGAAAGGCTTCTTGGAGGGAAAGATGTAACTCTGTGAGATGAATTAAGAGAACACAGAGCAGTTTCTCAGAAAGCTTCTTTCCAGTTTTGAACGGAAGATATTTCCTTTTCCACCATAGCCCTCTATGGGCTTCCAAATATCCCTTTGCCAATTCCACAAGAACAGCCTTAGCGAAAGGCTGCTTGAAGGGAAAGATGTAACTCTGTGAGATGAATTAACAGAACACAGAGCAGTTTCTCAGAAAGCTTCTTTCCAGTTTTGAACGGAAGATATTTCCTTTTTCACCATAGCCCTCTATGGGCTTCCAAATATCTCTTTGCCAATTCCACAAGAACAGCTTTAGCGAAAGGTTTCTTGAAGGGAAAGATGTAACTCTGTGAGATGAATTAACAGAACACAGAGCAGTTTCTCAGAAAGCTTCTTTCCAGTTTTGAACGGAAGATATTTCCTTTTTCACCGTAGCCCTCTATGGCCTTCCAAATATCCCTTTGCCAAATACACAGGAACAGCCTTAGCGAAAGGCTTCTTGAAGGGAAAGATGTAACTCCGTGAGATGAATTAACAGAACACAGAGCATTTTCTCAGAAAGCTTCTTTCCAGTTTCGAACGGAAGTATTTCCTGTTTCACCTTAGCCCTCTATCGGCTTCCAAATATCTCTTTGTCAATTCCACAAGAACAGCCTTAGCGAAAGGTTTCTTGAAGGGAAAGATGTAACTCTGTGAGATGAATTAAGAGAACACACAGCAGTTTCTCAGAAAGCTTCTTTCCAGTTTTGAACGGAAGATATTTCCTTTTTCACCATAGCCCTCTACGGGCTTCCAAATATCCCTTTGCCAATTCCACAAGAACAGCCTTAGCGAAAGGCTTCCTGAAGGGAAAGATGTAACTCTGTGAGATGAATTAACAGAACACAGAGCAGTTTCTCAGAAAGCTTCTTTCCAGTTTCGAACGGAAAATATTTCCTTTTTCACCGAAGCCCTCTATGGGCTTCCAAATATCCCTTTGCCAATTCCACAGGAACAGTCTTAGCGAAAGGCTTCTTGAAGGGAAAGATGTAACTCTGTGAGATGAATTAAGAGAACACAGAGCAGTTTCTCAGAAAGCTTCTTTCCAATTTTGAACGGAAGTATATCCAGTTTCACCGTAGCCCTCTAAGGGCTTCCAAATATCCCTTTACCAATTCCACAACAACAGCCTTAGCGAAAGGCTTCTTGAAGGGAAAGATGTAACTCTGTGAGAAGAATTAACAGAACACAGAGCAGTTTCTCAGAAACTTCTTTCCAGTTTTGAACGAAAGATATTTCCTTTTCCACCATAGCCCTCTATGGGCTTCCAAATATCCCCTCGCCAATTCCACAAGAACAGCCTTAGCGAAAGGCTTCTTGAAGGAAAGATGTAACTCTGTGAGATGAATTAACAGAACACAGAGCAGTTTCTCAGAAAGCTTCTTTCCAGTTTTGAACGGAAGATATTTCCTTTTTCACCATAGCCCTCTATAGGCTTCGAAATATCCCTTTGCCAATTCCACAAGAACAGCTTTAGCGAAAGGTTTCTTGAAGGGAAAGATGTAACTCTGTGAGATGAATTCACAGAACACAGAGCAGTTTCTCCGAAAGCTTCTTTCCAGTTTTGAACGGAAGTTATTTCCTTTTTCACCATAGCCCTCTATGGGCTTCCAAATATCCCTTTGCGAATTCCACAGGAACCGTCTTAGCGAAAGACTTCTTGAAGGGAAAGATGTAACTCTGTGAGATGAATTAAGAGAACACAGAGCCGTTTCTCAGAAAGCTTCTTTCCAGTTTTGAACGGAAGATATTTCCTGTTTCACCATAGCCCTCTATGGGCTTCCAAATATCCCTTTGCCAATTCCACAAGAACAGCCTTACCGAAAGGCTTCTTGAAGGGAAAGATGTAACTCTGTGAGATGAATTAAGAGAACACAGAGCAGTTTCTCAGAAAGATTCTTTCCAGTTTTGAACGGAAGATATTTCCTTTTCCACCGTAGCCATCTATGGGCTTCCAAATATCCCTTTGCCAATTCCACAAGAACAGCCTTAGCGAAAGGCTTCTTGAAGGGAAAGATGTAACTCTGTGAGATGAATTAACAGAACACAGAGCAGTTTCTCAGAAAGCTTCTTTCCAGTTTCGATCGGAAAATATTTCCTTTTTCACCGAAGCCCTCTGTGGGCTTCCAAATATCCCTTTGCCAATTCCACAAGAACTGCCTTAGCGAAATTCTTCTTGAAGGGAAAGATGTAACTCTGTGAGATGAATTAACAGAACACAGAGCAGTTTCTCAGAAAGCTTCTTTCCAGTTTTGAACGGAAGATATTTCCTTTTTCACCATAGCCCTCTATGGGCTTCCAAATATCCCTTTGCCAATTCCACAAGAGCAGCCTTAGCGAAAGGCTTCTTGAAGGGAAAGATGTAACTCTGCGAGAAGAATTAACAGAACACAGAGCAGTTTCTCAGAAAGCTTCTTTCCAGTTTTGAGCGAAAGATATTTCCTTTTTCACCATAGCCCTCTATTGGCTTCCAAATATCCCTTTGCCAATTCCACAAGAACAGCCTTAGCGAAAGGCTTCTTGAAGGGAAAGATGTAACTCTGTGAGATGAATTAACAGAACACAGAGCAGTTTCTCAGAAAGCTTCTTTCCAGTTTTGAACGGAAGATATTTCCTTTTTTAACATAGCCTTCTATGGGCTTCCAAATATCCCTTTGCCAATTCCACAAGAACAGCCTTAGCGAAAGGCTTCCTGAAAGGAAAGATGTAACTCTCTGAGATGAATTAACAGAACACAGAGAAGTTTCTCAGTAAGCTTCTTTCCAGTTTTGAACGGAAGATATTTCCTTTTTCACCATAGCTCCCTGTGCTCTTCCAAATATCCCTTTGCCAATTCCACAAGAACAGCCTTAGCGAAAGGCTTCTTGAAGGGAAAGATGTAACTCTGTGAGATGAATTAAAAGAACACAGAGCAGTTTCTCAGAAAGATTCTTTCCAGTTTTGAACGGAAGATATTTCCTTTTTCACCATAGACCTCTATGGGCTTCCAAATATCCCTTTGCCAATTCCACAAGAACAGCCTTAGCGAAAGGCTTCTTGAAGGGAATGATGTAACTCTGTGAGATGAATTAACAGAACACAGAGCAGTTTCTCTGAAAGCTTCTTTCCCGTTTTGAACGCTAGATATTTCCTGTTTCACCATAGCCCTCTATGGGCTTCCAAATATTCCTTTGCCAATTCCACAAGAACAGCCTTAGCGAAAGGCTTCTTGAAGGGAAAGATGTAACTCTGTGAGATGAATTAAGAGAACACAGAGCAGTTTCTCAGAAAGCTTCTTTCCAGTTTTGAACGGAAGATATTTCCTTTTCCACAATAGCCCTCTATGGGCTTCCAAATATCCATTTGCCAATTCCACAAGAACAGCCTTAGCGAAAGGCTTCTTGAAGGGAAAGATGTAACTCTGTGAGATGAACTAACAGAACACAGAGCAGTTTCTCAGAAAGCTTCTTTCCAGTTTTGAACGGAAGATATTTCCTTTTTCACCATAGCCCTCTATGGGCTTCCAAATATCCCTTTGCCAATTCCACAAGAACAGCTTTAGCGAAAGGTTTCTTGAAGGGAAATAGGTAACTCTGTGAGATGAATTAAGAGAACACAGAGCTGTTTCTCAGAAAGCTTCTTTCCAGTTTTGAACGGAAGATATTTCCTTTTTCAGCGTAGCCCTCTAGGGGCTTCCAAATATCCCTTTGCCAATTCCACAGGAACAGTCATAGCGAAAGGCTTCTTGAAGGGAAACATGTAACTCTGTGAGATGAATTAAGAGAACACAGAGCAGTTTCTCAGAAAGCTTCTTTCCAGTTTTGAACGGAAGTATTTCCAGTTTCACCGTAGCCCTCTAAGGGCTTCCAAATATCCCTTTACCAATTCCACAACAACAGCCTTAGCGAAAGGCTTCTTGAAGGGAAAGATGTAACTCTGTGAGATGAATTAACAGAACACAGAGCAGTTTCTCAGAAAGCTTCTTTCTAGTTTTGAACGGAAGATATTTCCTTTTCCACCATAGCCCTCTATGGGCTTCCAAATATCCCTTTGCCAATTCCACAAGAACAGCCTTAGAGAAAGGCTTCTTGAAGGGAAAGATGTAACTCTGTGAGATGAATTAACAGAACACAGAGCAGTTTCTCAGAAAGCTTCTTTCCAGTTTTGAACGGAAGATATTTCCTTTTTCAGCATAGCCCTCTATAGGCTTCGAAATATCCCTTTGCCAATTCCACAAGAACAGCTTTAGCGAAAGGTTTCTTGAAGGGAAGGATGTAACTCTGTGAGATGAATTAACAGAACACAGAGCAGTTTCTCAGAAAGCTTCTTTCCAGTTTTGAACGGAAGATATTTCCTTTTTCACCATAGCCCTCTATGGGCTTCCAAATATCCCTTTGCGAATTCCACAGGAACCGTCTTAGCGAAAGACTTCTTGAAGGGAAAGATGTAACTCTGTGAGATGAATTAAGAGAACACAGAGCAGTTTCTCAGAAAGCTTCTTTCCAGTTTTGAACGGAAGTATTTCCTGTTTCACCATAGCCCTCTAAGGGCTTCCAAATATCCCTTTGCCAATTCCACAAGAACAGCCTTACCAAATGGCTTCTTGAAGGGAAAGATGTAACTCTGTGAGATGAATTAACAGAACACAGAGCAGTTTCTCAGAAAGCTTCTTTCCAGTTTTGAACGGAAGATATTTCCTTTTTCACCATAACCCTCTATGGGCTTCCAAATATCCCTTTGCCAATTCCACAAGAACAGCCTTAGCGAAACGCTTCTTGAAGGGAAAGATGTAACTCCGTGCGATGAATTAACAGAACACAGAGCAGTTTCTCAGAAAGCTTCTTTCCAGTTTCGAACGGAAGTATTTCCTGTTTCACCATAGCCCTCTATGGGCTTCCAAATATCCCTTTGCCAATTCCACAAGAATAGCCTTAGCGAAAAGCTTCTTCAAGGGAAAGATGTAACTCTGTGAGGTGAATTAAGAGGACACAGAGCAGTTTCTCAGAAAGCTTCTTTCCAGTTTTGAACGGAAGATATTTCCTGTTTCACCATAGCCCTCTATGGGCTTCCAAATATCCCTTTGCCAATTCCACAAGAACAGCCTTAGCGAAAGGCTTCTTGAAGGGAAAGATGTAACTCTGTGAGATGAATTAACAGAACACAGAGCAGTTTCTCAGAAAGCTTCTTTCCAGTTTCGAACGGAAAATATTTACTTTTTCACCGAAGCCCTCTGTGGGCTTCCAAATATCCCTTTGCCAATTCCACAAGAACTGCCTTAGTGAAAGGCTTCTTGAAGTGAAAGATGTAACTCTGTGAGATGAATTAACAGAACACAGAGCAGTTTCTCAGAAAGCTTCTTTCCAGTTTTGAACGGAAGATATTTCCTTTTTCACCATAGCCCTCTACGGGCTTCCAAATATCCCTTTGCCAATTCCACAAGAGCAGCCTTAGCGAAAGGCTTCTTGAAGGGAAAGATGTAACTCTGCGAGAAGAATTAACAGAACACAGAGCAGTTTCTCAGAAAGCTTCTTTCCAGTTTTGAGCGAAAGATATTTCCTTTTTCACCATAGCCCTCTATGGGCTTCCAAATATCCCTTTGCCAATTCCACAAGAACAGCCTTAGCGAAAGGCTTCTTGAAGGGAAAGATGTAACTCTGTGAGATGAATTAACAGAACACAGAGCAGTTTCTCAGAAAGCTTCTTTCCAGTTTTGAACGGAAGATATTTCCTTTTTCAACATAACCTTCTATGGGCTTCCAAATATCCCTTTGCCAATTCCACAAGAACAGCCTTAGCGAAAGGCTTCCTGAAGGGAAAGATGTAACTCTGTGTGATGAATTAACAGAACACAGAGAAGTTTCTCAGTAAGCTTCTTTCCAGTTTTGAACGGAAGATATTTCCTTTTTTACCATAGCTCCCTGTGCTCTTCCAAATATCCCTTTGCCAATTCCACAAGAACAGCCTTAGCGAAAGGCTTCTTGAAGGGAAAGATGTAACTCTGTGAGATGAATTAAAAGAACACAGAGCAGTTTCTCAGAAAGATTCTTTCCAGTTTTGAACGGAAGATATTTCCTTTTTCACCATAGCCCTCTATGGGCTTCCAAATATCCCTTTGCCAATTCCACAAGAACAGCCTTAGCGAAAGGCTTCTTGAAGGGAATGATGTAACTCTGTGAGATGAATTAACAGAACACAGAGCAGTTTCTCTGAAAGCTTCTTTCCCGTTTTGAACGCAAGATATTTCCTGTTTCACCATAGCCCTCTATGGGCTTCCAAATATTCCTTTGCCAATTCCACAAGAACAGCCTTAGCGAAAGGCTTCTTGAAGGGAAAGATGTAACTCTGTGAGATGAATTAAGAGAACACAGAGCAGTTTCTCAGAAAGCTTCTTTCCAGTTTTGAACGGAAGATATTTCCTTTTCCACCATAGCCCTCTATGGGCTTCCAAATATCCATTTGCCAATTCCACAAGAACAGCCTTAGCGAAAGGCTTCTTGAAGGGAAAGATGTAACTCTGTGAGATGAATTAACAGAACACTGAGCAGTTTCTCAGAAAGCTTCTTTCCAGTTTTGAACGGAAGATATTTCCTTTTTCACCATAGCCCTCTATGGGCTTCCAAATATCCCTTTGCCAATTCCACAAGAACAGCTTTAGCGAAAGGTTTCTTGAAGGGAAATATGTAACTCTGTGAGATGAATTAACAGAACACAGAGCAGTTTCTCAGAAAGCTTCTTTCCAGTTTTGAACGGAAGATATTTCCTTTTTCAGCGTAGCCCTCTAGGGGCTTCCAAATATCCCTTTGCCAATTCCACAGGAACAGTCATAGCGAAAGGCTTCTTGAAGGGAAAGATGTAACTCTGTGAGATGAATTAAGAGAACACAGAGCAGTTTCTCAGAAAGCTTCTTTCCAGTTTTGAACGGAAGTATTTCCAGTTTCACCGTAGCCCTCTAAGGGCTTCCAAATATCCCTTTACCAATTCCACAACAACAGCCTTAGCGAAAGGCTTCTTGAAGGGAAAGATGTAACTCTGTGAGATGAATTAACAGAACACAGAGCAGTTTCTCAGAAAGCTTCTTTCCAGTTTTGAACGGAAGATATTTCCTTTTCCACCATAGCCCTCTATGGGCTTCCAAATATCCCTTTGCCAATTCCACAAGAGCAGCCTTAGAGAAAGGCTTCTTGAAGGGAAAGATGTAACTCTGTGAGATGAATTAACAGAACACAGAGCAGTTTCTCAGTAAGCTTCTTTCCAGTTTTGAACAGAAGATATTTCCTTTTTCACCATAGCTCGCTGTGCTCTTCCAAATATCCCTTTACCAATTCCACATGAACAGCTTTAGCGAAAGGTTTCTTGAAGGGAAAGATGTAACTCTGTGAGATGAATTAAGAGAACACAGAGCAGTTTCTCAGAAAGCTTCTTTCCAGTTTTGAACGGAAGATATTTCCTTTTTCACCATAGCCCTCTATGGGCTTCCAAATATCCCT
This sequence comes from Chlorocebus sabaeus, assembly GCF_047675955.1. Classification (NCBI taxonomy): domain Eukaryota; kingdom Metazoa; phylum Chordata; class Mammalia; order Primates; family Cercopithecidae; genus Chlorocebus; species Chlorocebus sabaeus. The sequence goes on from NW_027327859.1 coordinate 1,174,740, forward strand.
TTGCCAATTCCACAAGAACAGCCTTAGCGAAAGGCTTCTTGAAGGGAAAGATGTAACTCTGTGAGATGAATTAACAGAACACAGAGCAGTTTCTCAGAAAGCTTCTTTCCAGTTTTGAACGGAAGATATTTCCTTTTTCACCGAAGCCTTCTATGGGCTTCCAAATATCCCTTTGCCAATTCCACACGAACTGCCTTAGCGAAAGGCTTCTTGAAGGGAAAGATGTAACTCTGTTAGATGAATTAACAGAACACAGAGCAGTTTCTCAGAAAGTTTCTTTCCAGTTTTGAACGGAAGATATTTCCTTTTTCACCATAGCCCTCTATGGGCTTCCAAATATCCCTTTGCCAATTCCACAAGAACAGCCTTAGCGAAAGGCTTCTTGAAGGGAAAGATATAACTCTGCGAGAAGAATTAACAGAACACAGAGCAGTTTCTCAGAAACTTCTTTCAAGTCTTGAACGAAAGATATTTCCTTTTCCACCATAGCCCTCTATGGGCTTCCAAATATCCCCTCGCCAATTCCACAAGAACAGCCTTAGCGAAAGGCTTCTTGAAGGGAAAGATGTAACTCTGTGAGATGAATTAACAGAACACAGAGCAGTTTCTCAGAAAGCTTCTTTCCAGTTTTGAACGGAAGATATTTCCTTTTTCACCATAGCCCTCTATAGGCTTCGAAATATCCCTTTGCCAATTCCACAAGAACAGCTTTAGCGAAAGGTTTCTTCAAGGGAAAGATGTAACTCTGTGAGATGAATTAACAGAACACAGAGCAGTTTCTCAGAAAGCTTCTTTCCAGTTTCGAACGGAAGATATTTCCTTTTTCACCATAGCCCTCTATGGGCTTCCAAATATCCCTTTGCGAATTCCACAGGAACCGTCTTAGCGAAAGACTTCTTGAAGGGAAAGATGTAACTCTGTGAGATGAATTAAGAGAACACAGAGCAGTTTCTCAGAAAGCTTCTTTCCAGTTTTGAACGGAAGTATTTCCTGTTTCAACATAGCCCTCTATGGGCTTCCAAATATCCCTTTGTCAATTCCACAAGAACAGCCTTAGCAAATGGCTTCTTGAAGGGAAAGATGTAACTCTGTGAAATGAATTAACAGAACACAGAGCAGTTTCTCAGAAAGCTTCTTTCCAGTTTTGAACGGAACATATTTCCTTTTTCACCATAACCCTCTATGGGCTTCCAAATATCCCTTTGCCAATTCCACAAGAACCGCCTTAGCGAAACGCTTCTTGAAGGGAAAGATGTAACTCCGTGCGATGAATTAACAGAACACAGAGCAGTTTCTCAGAAAGCTTCTTTCCAGTTTCGAACGGAATTATTTCCTGTTTCACCATAGCCCTCTGTGGGCTTCCAAATATCCCTTTGCCAATTCCACAAGAACAGCCTTAGCGAAAGGTTTCTTGAAGGGAAAGATGTAACTCTGTGAGATGTATTAAGAGAACACAGAGCAGTTTCTCAGAAAGCTTCTGTCCAGTTTTGAACGGAAGATATTTCCTTTTTCACCATAGCCCTCTATGGGCTTCCAAATATCCCTTTGCCAATTCCACAAGAACAGCCTTAGCGAAAGGCTTCTTGAACAGAAAGATGTAACTCTGTGAGATGAACAAACAGAACACAGAGCAGTTTCTCAGAAAGATTCTTTCCAGTTTTGAACGGAAGATATTTCCTTTTTCACCATAGCCCTCTATGGGCTTCCAAATATCCCTTTGCCAACTCCACAAGAATAGCCTTAGCGAAAAGCTTCTTCAAGGAAAAGATGTAACTCTGTGAGGTGAATTAAGAGAACACAGAGCAGTTTCTCAGAAAGCTTCTTTCCAGTTTTGAACGGAAGATATTTCCTGTTTCACCATTGCCCTCTATGGGCTTCCAAATATCCCTTTGCCAATTCCACAAGAACAGCCTTAGCGAAAGGCTTCTTGAAGGGAAAGATGTAACTTTGTGAGATTAATTAAGAAAACACAGAGCAGTTTCTCAGAAAGCTTCTTTCCACTTTTGAACGGAAGATATTTTCTTTTTCACCATAGCCGTCTATGGGCTTCCAAATATCCCTGTGCCAATTCCACAAGAACAGCCTTAGCGAAAGGCTTCTTTAAGGGAAAGACGTAACACTGCGAGAAGAATTAACATAACACAGAGCAGTTTCTCAGAAAGCTTCTTTCCAGTTTTGAACGGAAGATATTTCCTTTTTCACCATAGCCCTCTAAGGGTTTCAAAATATCCCTTTGCCTATTCCACAAGAACAGCCTTAGCGAAAGGCTTCTTGAAGGGAAAGATGTAACTCTGTGAGATGAATTAACAGAACACAGAGCAGTTCCTCAGAAAGCTTCTTTCCAGTTTTGAACGGGTAATAATTCCTTTTTCAACATAGCCTTCTAAGGGCTTCCAAATATCCCTTTGCCAATTCCACAAGAACAGCCTTAGCGAAAGGCTTCTTGAAGGGAAAGATGTAACTCTGTGAGATGAATTAACAGAACACAGAGCAGTTTCTCAGAAGGCTTCTTTCCAGTTTTGAGCGGAAGATATTTCCTTTTTCACCATAGCCCTCTATCGGCTTCCAAATATCCCTTTGCCAATTCCACAAGAACAGCCTTAGCGAAAGGCTTCTTGAAGAGAAAGATGTAACTCTGTGAGATGAATTAACAGAACACAGTGCAGTTTCTCAGAAAGCTTCTTTCCAGTTTCGAACGGAAGATATTTCCTTTTTCAACGTAGCCTTCTATGGGCTTCCAAATATCCCTTTGCCAATTCCACAAGAACAGCCTTAGCGAAAGGCTCCCTGAAGGGAAAGATGTAACTCTCTGAGATGAATTAACAGAACACAGAGAAGTTTCTCAGAAAGCTTCTTTCCAGTTGTGAACGGAAGATATTTCCTTTTTTACCATAGCTCCCTGTGGCCTTCCAAATATCCCTTTGCCAATTCCACAAGAACAGCCTTAGCGAAAGGCTTCTTGAAGGGAAAGATGTAACTCTTTGAGATGAATTAAAAGAACACAGAGCAGTTTCTCAGAAAGCTTCTTTCCAGTTTTGAACGGAAGATATTTCCTTTTTCACCATAGCCCTATATGGGCTTCCAAATATCCCTTTGCCAATTCCACAAGAACAGCCTTAGCGAAAGGCTTCTTGAAGGGAAAGATGTAACTCTGTGAGATGAATTAACAGAACACAGAGCAGTTTCTCTGAAAGCTTCTTTCCAGTTTTGAACGGAAGTATTTCCTGTTTCACCATAGCCCTCTATGGGCTTCCAAATATCCCTTTGCCAATTACACAGGAACAGTCTTAGCGAAAGGCTTCTTGAAGGGAAAGATGTAACTCTGTGAGATGAATTAAGAGAACACAGAGCAGTTTCTCAGAAAGCTTCTTTCCAGTTTTGAACGGAAGTATTTCCTGTTTCACCATAGCCCTCTATGGGCTTCCAAATATCCCTTTACCAATTCCAGAAGAACAGCCTGAGCAAAAGGCTTCTTGAAGGGAAAGATGTAACTCTGTGAGATGAATTAACAGAACACAGAGCAGTTTCTCAGAAAGCTTCTTTCCAGTTTTGAACGGAAGATATTTCCTTTTTCACCATAGCCCTCTATGGGCTTCCAAATATCCCTTTGCCAATTCCACAAGAACAGCCTTAGCGAAACGATTCTTGAAGGGAAAGATGTAACTCTGTGCGATGAATTAACAGAACACAGAGCAGTTTCTCAGAAAGCTTCTTTCCAGTTTTGAACGGAAGATATTTCCTTTTTCAACATAGCTACCTGGGGCCTTCCAAATATCCCTTTGCCAATTCCACAAGAACAGCCTTAGCGAAAGGCTTCTTGAAGGGAAAGATGTAACTCTGTGAGATGAATTAAAAGAACACAGAGCAGTTTCTCAGAAAGCTTCTTTCCAGTTTTGAACGGAAGATATTTCCTTTTCCACCATAGCCCTCTATGGGCTTCCAAATATCCATTTGCCAATTCCACAAGAACAGCCTTAGCGAAAGGCTTCTTGAAGGGAAAGATGTAACTCTGTGAGATGAACTAACAGAACACAGAGCAGTTTCTCAGAAAGCTTCTTTCCAGTTTTGAACGGAAGATATTTCCTTTTTCACCATAGCCCTCTATGGGCTTCCAAATATCCCTTTGCCAATTCCACAAGAACAGCTTTAGCGAAAGGTTTCTTGAAGGGAAATAGGTAACTCTGTGAGATGAATTAAGAGAACACAGAGCTGTTTCTCAGAAAGCTTCTTTCCAGTTTTGAACGGAAGATATTTCCTTTTTCAGCGTAGCCCTCTAGGGGCTTCCAAATATCCCTTTGCCAATTCCACAGGAACAGTCATAGCGAAAGGCTTCTTGAAGGGAAACATGTAACTCTGTGAGATGAATTAAGAGAACACAGAGCAGTTTCTCAGAAACTTCTTTCCAGTTTTGAACGGAAGTATTTCCAGTTTCACCGTAGCCCTCTAAGGGCTTCCAAATATCCCTTTACCAATTCCACAACAACAGCCTTAGCGAAAGGCTTCTTGAAGGGAAAGATGTAACTCTGTGAGATGAATTAACAGAACACAGAGCAGTTTCTCAGAAAGCTTCTTTCTAGTTTTGAACGGAAGATATTTCCTTTTCCACCATAGCCCTCTATGGGCTTCCAAATATCCCTTTGCCAATTCCACAAGAACAGCCTTAGAGAAAGGCTTCTTGAAGGGAAAGATGTAACTCTGTGAGATGAATTAACAGAACACAGAGCAGTTTCTCAGTAAGCTTCTTTCCAGTTTTGAACAGAAGATATTTCCTTTTTCACCATAGCTCGCTGTGCTCTTCCAAATATCCCTTTACCAATTCCACAAGAACAGCTTTAGCGAAAGGTTTCTTGAAGGGAAAGATGTAACTCTGTGAGATGAATTAAGAGAACACAGAGCAGTTTCTCAGAAAGCTTCTTTCCAGTTTTGAACGGAAGATATTTCCTTTTTCACCATAGCCCTCTATGGGCTTCCAAATATCCCTTTGCCAATTCCACAAGAACAGCCTTAGCGAAAGGCTTCTTGAAGGGAAAGATGTAACTCTGTTAGATGAATTAACAGAATACAGAGCAGTTTCTCAGAAAGCTTCTTTCCAGTTTTGAACGGAACATATTTCCTTTTTCACCATAGCCCTCTATGGGCTTCCAAATATCCCTTTGCCAATTCCACAAGAACAGCCTTAGCGAAAGGCTTCTTGAAGGGAAAGATGTAACTCTGTGAGATGAATTAACAGAACACAGAGCAGTTTCTCAGAAAGCTTCTTTCCAGTTTTGAACGGAAGATATTTCCTTTTTCAGCATAGCCCTCTATAGGCTTCGAAATATCCCTTTGCCAATTCCACAAGAACAGCTTTAGCGAAAGGTTTCTTGAAGGGAAGGATGTAACTCTGTGAGATGAATTAACAGAACACAGAGCAGTTTCTCAGAAAGCTTCTTTCCAGTTTTGAACGGAAGATATTTCCTTTTTCACCATAGCCCTCTACGGGCTTCCAAATATCCCTTTGCCAATTCCACAAGAGCAGCCTTAGCGAAAGGCTTCTTGAAGGGAAAGATGTAACTCTGCGAGAAGAATTAACAGAACACAGAGCAGTTTCTCAGAAAGCTTCTTTCCAGTTTTGAGCGAAAGATATTTCCTTTTTCACCATAGCCCTCTATGGGCTTCCAAATATCCCTTTGCCAATTCCACAAGAACAGCCTTAGCGAAAGGCTTCTTGAAGGGAAAGATGTAACTCTGTGAGATGAATTAACAGAACACAGAGCAGTTTCTCAGAAAGCTTCTTTCCAGTTTTGAACGGAAGATATTTCCTTTTTCAACATAGCCTTCTATGGGCTTCCAAATATCCCTTTGCCAATTCCACAAGAACAGCCTTAGCGAAAGGCTTCCTGAAGGGAAAGATGTAACTCTGTGTGATGAATTAACAGAACACAGAGAAGTTTCTCAGTAAGCTTCTTTCCAGTTTTGAACGGAAGATATTTCCTTTTTCACCATAGCTCCCTGTGCTCTTCCAAATATCCCTTTGCCAATTCCACAAGAACAGCCTTAGCGAAAGGCTTCTTGAAGGGAAAGATGTAACTCTGTGAGATGAATTAAAAGAACACAGAGCAGTTTCTCAGAAAGATTCTTTCCAGTTTTGAACGGAAGATATTTCCTTTTTCACCATAGCCCTCTATGGGCTTCCAAATATCCCTTTGCCAATTCCACAAGAACAGCCTTAGCGAAAGGCTTCTTGAAGGGAATGATGTAACTCTGTGAGATGAATTAACAGAACACAGAGCAGTTTCTCTGAAAGCTTCTTTCCCGTTTTGAACGCAAGATATTTCCTGTTTCACCATAGCCCTCTATGGGCTTCCAAATATTCCTTTGCCAATTCCACAAGAACAGCCTTAGCGAAAGGCTTCTTGAAGGGAAAGATGTAACTCTGTGAGATGAATTAAGAGAACACAGAGCAGTTTCTCAGAAAGCTTCTTTCCAGTTTTGAACGGAAGATATTTCCTTTTCCACCATAGCCCTCTATGGGCTTCCAAATATCCATTTGCCAATTCCACAAGAACAGCCTTAGCGAAAGGCTTCTTGAAGGGAAAGATGTAACTCTGTGAGATGAATTAACAGAACACAGAGCAGTTTCTCAGAAAGCTTCTTTCCAGTTTTGAACGGAAGATATTTCCTTTTTCACCATAGCCCTCTATGGGCTTCCAAATATCCCTTTGCCAATTCCACAAGAACAGCTTTAGCGAAAGGTTTCTTGAAGGGAAATATGTAACTCTGTGAGATGAATTAACAGAACACAGAGCAGTTTCTCAGAAAGCTTCTTTCCAGTTTTGAACGGAAGATATTTCCTTTTTCAGCGTAGCCCTCTATGGGCTTCCAAATATCCCTTTGCCAATTCCACAAGAACAGCTTTAGCGAAAGGCTTCTTGAAGGGAAAGATGTAACTCTGTGAGATGAATTAAGAGAACACAGAGCAGTTTCTCAGAAAGCTTCTTTCCAGTTTTGAACGGAAGTATTTCCAGTTTCACCGTAGCCCTCTAAGGGCTTCCAAATATCCCTTTACCAATTCCACAACAACAGCCTTAGCGAAAGGCTTCTTGAAGGGAAAGATGTAACTCTGTGAGATGAATTAACAGAACACAGAGCAGTTTCTCAGGGAGCTTCTTTCCAGTTTTGAACGGAAGATATTTCCTTTTCCACCATAGCCCTCTATGGGCTTCCAAATATCCCTTTGCCAATTCCACAAGAGCAGCCTTAGAGAAAGGCTTCTTGAAGGGAAAGATGTAACTCTGTGAGATGAATTAACAGAACACAGAGCAGTTTCTCAGTAAGCTTCTTTCCAGTTTTGAACAGAAGATATTTCCTTTTTCACCATAGCTCGCTGTGCTCTTCCAAATATCCCTTTACCAATTCCACAAGAACAGCTTTAGCGAAAGGTTTCTTGAAGGGAAAGATGTAACTCTGTGAGATGAATTAAGAGAACACAGAGCAGTTTCTCAGAAAGCTTCTTTCCAGTTTTGAACGGAAGATATTTCCTTTTTCACCATAGCCCTCTATGGGCTTCCAAATATCCCTTTGCCAATTCCACAAGAACAGCCTTAGCGAAAGGCTTCTTGAAGGGAAAGATGTAACTCTGTGAGATGAATTAACAGAACACAGAGCAGTTTCTCAGAAAGCTTCTTTCCAGTTTTGAACGGAAGATATTTCCTTTTTCACCGAAGCCTTCTATGGGCTTCCAAATATCCCTTTGCCAATTCCACACGAACTGCCTTAGCGAAAGGCTTCTTGAAGGGAAAGATGTAACTCTGTTAGATGAATTAACAGAACACAGAGCAGTTTCTCAGAAAGTTTCTTTCCAGTTTTGAACGGAAGATATTTCCTTTTTCACCATAGCCCTCTATGGGCTTCCAAATATCCCTTTGCCAATTCCACAAGAACAGCCTTAGCGAAAGGCTTCTTGAAGGGAAAGATGTAACTCTGCGAGAAGAATTAACAGAACACAGAGCAGTTTCTCAGAAACTTCTTTCAAGTCTTGAACGAAAGATATTTCCTTTTCCACCATAGCCCTCTATGGGCTTCCAAATATCCCCTCGCCAATTCCACAAGAACAGCCTTAGCGAAAGGCTTCTTGAAGGGAAAGATGTAACTCTGTGAGATGAATTAACAGAACACAGAGCAGTTTCTCAGAAAGCTTCTTTCCAGTTTTGAACGGAAGATATTTCCTTTTTCACCATAGCCCTCTATAGGCTTCGAAATATCCCTTTGCCAATTCCACAAGAACAGCTTTAGCGAAAGGTTTCTTCAAGGGAAAGATGTAACTCTGTGAGATGAATTAACAGAACACAGAGCAGTTTCTCAGAAAGCTTCTTTCCAGTTTTGAACGGAAGATATTTCCTTTTTCACCATAGCCCTCTATGGGCTTCCAAATATCCCTTTGCGAATTCCACAGGAACCGTCTTAGCGAAAGACTTCTTGAAGGGAAAGATGTAACTCTGTGAGATGAATTAAGAGAACACAGAGCAGTTTCTCAGAAAGCTTCTTTCCAGTTTTGAACGGAAGTATTTCCTGTTTCACCATAGCCCTCTATGGGCTTCCAAATATCCCTTTGTCAATTCCACAAGAACAGCCTTAGCAAATGGCTTCTTGAAGGGAAAGATGTAACTCTGTGAAATGAATTAACAGAACACAGAGCAGTTTCTCAGAAAGCTTCTTTCCAGTTTTGAACGGAACATATTTCCTTTTTCACCATAACCCTCTATGGGCTTCCAAATATCCCTTTGCCAATTCCACAAGAACCGCCTTAGCGAAACGCTTCTTGAAGGGAAAGATGTAACTCCGTGCGATGAATTAACAGAACACAGAGCAGTTTCTCAGAAAGCTTCTTTCCAGTTTCGAACGGAATTATTTCCTGTTTCACCATAGCCCTCTGTGGGCTTCCAAATATCCCTTTGCCAATTCCACAAGAACAGCCTTAGCGAAAGGTTTCTTGAAGGGAAAGATGTAACTCTGTGAGATGTATTAAGAGAACACAGAGCAGTTTCTCAGAAAGCTTCTGTCCAGTTTTGAACGGAAGATATTTCCTTTTTCACCATAGCCCTCTATGGGCTTCCAAATATCCCTTTGCCAATTCCACAAGAACAGCCTTAGCGAAAGGCTTCTTGAACAGAAAGATGTAACTCTGTGAGATGAACAAACAGAACACAGAGCAGTTTCTCAGAAAGATTCTTTCCAGTTTTGAACGGAAGATATTTCCTTTTTCACCATAGCCCTCTATGGGCTTCCAAATATCCCTTTGCCAACTCCACAAGAATAGCCTTAGCGAAAAGCTTCTTCAAGGAAAAGATGTAACTCTGTGAGGTGAATTAAGAGAACACAGAGCAGTTTCTCAGAAAGCTTCTTTCCAGTTTTGAACGGAAGATATTTCCTGTTTCACCATTGCCCTCTATGGGCTTCCAAATATCCCTTTGCCAATTCCACAAGAACAGCCTTAGCGAAAGGCTTCTTGAAGGGAAAGATGTAACTTTGTGAGATTAATTAAGAAAACACAGAGCAGTTTCTCAGAATGCTTCTTTCCACTTTTGAACGGAAGATATTTTCTTTTTCACCATAGCCGTCTATGGGCTTCCAAATATCCCTGTGCCAATTCCACAAGAACAGCCTTAGCGAAAGGCTTCTTTAAGGGAAAGACGTAACACTGCGAGAAGAATTAACATAACACAGAGCAGTTTCTCAGAAAGCTTCTTTCCAGTTTTGAACGGAAGATATTTCCTTTTTCACCATAGCCCTCTAAGGGTTTCAAAATATCCCTTTGCCTATTCCACAAGAACAGCCTTAGCGAAAGGCTTCTTGAAGGGAAAGATGTAACTCTGTGAGATGAATTAACAGAACACAGAGCAGTTCCTCAGAAAGCTTCTTTCCAGTTTTGAACGGGTAATAATTCCTTTTTCAACATAGCCTTCTAAGGGCTTCCAAATATCCCTTTGCCAATTCCACAAGAACAGCCTTAGCGAAAGGCTTCTTGAAGGGAAAGATGTAACTCTGTGAGATGAATTAACAGAACACAGAGCAGTTTCTCAGAAGGCTTCTTTCCAGTTTTGAGCGGAAGATATTTCCTTTTTCACCATAGCCCTCTATGGGCTTCCAAATATCCCTTTGCCAATTCCACAAGAACAGCCTTAGCGAAAGGCTTCTTGAAGAGAAAGATGTAACTCTGTGAGATGAATTAACAGAACACAGTGCAGTTTCTCAGAAAGCTTCTTTCCAGTTTCGAACGGAAGATATTTCCTTTTTCAACGTAGCCTTCTATGGGCTTCCAAATATCCCTTTGCCAATTCCACAAGAACAGCCTTAGCGAAAGGCTCCCTGAAGGGCAAGATGTAACTCTCTGAGATGAATTAACAGAACACAGAGAAGTTTCTCAGAAAGCTTCTTTCCAGTTGTGAACGGAAGATATTTCCTTTTTTACCATAGCTCCCTGTGGCCTTCCAAATATCCCTTTGCCAATTCCACAAGAACAGCCTTAGCGAAAGGCTTCTTGAAGGGAAAGATGTAACTCTTTGAGATGAATTAAAAGAACACAGAGCAGTTTCTCAGAAAGCTTCTTTCCAGTTTTGAACGGAAGATATTTCCTTTTTCACCATAGCCCTATATGGGCTTCCAAATATCCCTTTACCAATTCCACAAGAACAGCCTTAGCGAAAGGCTTCTTGAAGGGAAAGATGTAACTCTGTGAGATGAATTAACAGAACACAGAGCAGTTTCTCTGAAAGCTTCTTTCCAGTTTTGAACGGAAGTATTTCCTGTTTCACCATAGCCCTCTATGGGCTTCCAAATATCCCTTTGCCAATTACACAGGAACAGTCTTAGCGAAAGGCTTCTTGAAGGGAAAGATGTAACTCTGTGAGATGAATTAAGAGAACACAGAGCAGTTTCTCAGAAAGCTTCTTTCCAGTTTTGAACGGAAGTATTTCCTGTTTCACCATAGCCCTCTATGGGCTTCCAAATATCCCTTTACCAATTCCAGAAGAACAGCCTGAGCAAAAGGCTTCTTGAAGGGAAAGATGTAACTCTGTGAGATGAATTAACAGAACACAGAGCAGTTTCTCAGAAAGCTTCTTTCCAGTTTTGAACGGAAGATATTTCCTTTTTCACCATAGCCCTCTATGGGCTTCCAAATATCCCTTTGCCAATTCCACAAGAACAGCCTTAGCGAAAGGCTTCTTGAAGGGAAAGATGTAACTCTGTGAGATGAATGAAGAGAACACAGAGCAGTTTCTCTGAAAGCTTCTTTCCAGTTTTGAACGGAAGATATTTCCTGTTTCACCATAGCCCTCTATGGGCTTCCAAATATCCCTTTGCCAATTCCACAAGAACAGCCTTAGCGAAAGGCTTCTTGAAGGGAAAGATGTAACTCTGTGAGATGAATGAAGAGAACACAGAGCAGTTTCTCTGAAAGCTTCTTTCCAGTTTTGAACGGAAGATATTTCCTGTTTCACCATAGCCCTCTATGGGCTTCCAAATATCCCTTTGCCAATTCCACAAGAACAGCCTTAGCGAAAGGCTTCTTGAAGGGAAAGGTGTAACTCTGTGAGATGAATGAACAGAACACAGAGCAGTTTCTCTGAAAGCTTCTTTCCAGTTTTGAACGGAAGATATTTCCTGTTTCACCATAGCCCTCTATGGGCTTCCAAATATCCCTTTGCCAATTCCACAAGAACAGCCTTAGCGAAAGGCTTCTTGAAGGGAAAGATGTAACTCTGTGAGATGAATTAAGAGAGCACAGAGCAGTTTCTCAGAAAGCTTCTTTCCAGTTTTGAACGGAAGATATTTCCTTTTCAACCATAGCCCTCTATGGGCTTCCAAATATCCCTTTGCCAATTCCACAAGAACAGCCTTAGCGAAAAGATTCTTGAAGGGAAAGATGTAACTCTGTGAGATGAATTAACAGAACACAGAGCAGTTTCTCAGAAAGCTTCTTTCCAGTTTTGAACGGAAGATATTTCCTTTTTCACCATAGCCCTCTATGGGCTTCCAAATATCCCTTTGCCAATTCCCCAAGAACAGCTTTAGGGAAAGGTTTCTTGAAGGGAAATATGTAACTATGTGAGATGAATTAACAGAACACAGAGCAGTTTCTCAGAAAGCTTCTTTCCAGTTTTGAACGGAAGATATTTCCTTTTTCACCGTAGCCCTCTATGGGCTTCCAAATATCGCTTTGCCACTTCCACAGGAACAGTCTTAGCGAAAGTCTTCTTGATTGGAAAGATGTAACTCTGTGAGATGAATTAAGAGAAGACAGAGCAGTTTCTCAGAAAGCTTCTTTCCAGTTTTAACGGAAGTATTTCCTGTTTCACCATAGCCCTCTATGGGCTTCCAAATATCCCTTTACCAATTCCACAAGAACAGCCTGATCAAAAGGCTTCTTGAAGGGAAAGATGTAACTCTGTGAAATGAATTAAGAGAACACAGAGCAGTTTCTCAGAAAGCTTCTTTCCAGTTTTGAACGGAAGATATTTCCTTTTTCACCATAGCCCTCTATGGGCTTCCAAATATCCCTTGGCCAATTCCACAAGAACAGCCTTAGCGAAAGGCTTCTTGAAGGGAAAGATGTAATTCTGTGAGATGAATTAACAGAGCACAGAGCAGTTTCTCAGAAAGCTTCTTTCCAGTTTTGAACGGAAGATATTTCCTGTTTCACCATAGCCCTCTATGGGCTTCCAAATATTCCTTTTTCAATTCCACAGGAACAGCCTTAGCGAAAGGCTTCTTGACGGGAAAGATGTAACTCTGTGAGATGAATTAAGAGAACACAGAGCAGTTTCTCAGAAGGCTTCTTCCAGTATTGAACGGAAGATATTTCCTTTTTCACCATAGTCCTCTATGGGCTTCCAAATATCCCTTTGCCAATTCCACAAGAACAACCTTAGCGAAAGACTTCTTGAAGGGAAAGATGTAACTCTGTGAGATGAATTAACAGAACACACAGCAGTTTCTCAGAAAGCTTCTTTCCAGTTTCGAACGGAAAATATTTCCTTTTTCACCGAAGCCCTCTATGGGCTTCCAAATATCCCTTTGCCAATTCCACAAGAACTGCCTTAGCGAAAGGCTTCTTGAAGGGAAAGATGTAACTCCTGAGATGAATTAACAGAACACAGAGCAGTTTCTCAGAAAGCTTCTTTCCAGTTTTGAACGGAAGATATTTCCTTTTTCAACATGGCCCTCTATGGGCTTCCAAATATCCCTTTGCCAATTCCAAAAGAACAGCCTTATCGAAAGTCTTCTTGAAGGGAAAGATGTAACTCTGTGAGATAAGTTAACAGAACACAGCAGTTTCTCAGAAAGGTTCTTTCCACTTTTGAACGGAAGATATTTCCTTTTTCACCATAGCACTCTACGGGCTTCCAAATATCCCTTTCCCAATTCCACAAGAACAGCCTTAGCGAAAGACTTCTTGTAGGGAAAGATGTAACTCTCTGAGATGAATTAACAGAACACAGAGCAGTTTCTCAGAAAGCTTCTTTCCAGTTTTGAACGGAAGATATTTCCTTTTTCACCATAGCCCTCTATGGGCTTCCAAATATCCCTTTGCGAATTGCACAAGTACAGCCTTAGCGAAAGGCTTCCTTAAGGGAAAGATGTAACTCTGTGAGATGAATTAACAGAACACAGAGCAGTTTCTCAGAAAGCTTATTTCCAGTTTTGAACGGAAGATATTTCCTTTTTCACCATAGCCCTCTAGGGGCTTCCAAATATCCCTTTGCCAATTCCACAAGAACAGCCTTAGCGAAAGGCTACTTAAAGGGAAAGATGTAACTCTGTCAGATGAATTAACAGAACACAGAGCAGTTTCTCAGAAAGCTTCTTTCCAGTTTTGAACGGAAGATATTTCCTGTTTCACCATAGCCCTCTATGGGCTTCCAAATATCCCTTTGCCAATTCCACAAGAACAGCCTTAGCGAAAGGCTTCTTGAAGGGAAAGATGTAACTCTGTGAGATGAATTAAGAGAACACAGAGCTGTTTCTCAGAAAGCTTCTTTCCAGTTTTGAACGGAAGGTATTTCCTTTTTCACCTTAGCCCTCTATGGGCTTCCAAATATCCCTTTGCCAATTACACAAGAACAGCCTTAGCGAAAGGTTTCTTGAAGGGAAAGATGTAACTCTGTGAGATGAATTAACAGAACACATAGCAGTTTCTCAGAAAGCTTCCTTCCAGTTTTGAACGGGTAATATTTCCTTTTTCAACATAGCCTTCTAAGGGCTTCCAAATATCCCTTTGCCAATTCCACAAGAACAGCCTTAGCGAAAGGCTTCTTGAAGGGAAAGATGTAACTCTGTGAGATGAATTAACAGAACACAGAGAAGTTTCTCAGAAAGCTTCTTTCCAGTTCTGAACGGAAGATATTTCCTTTTTCACCATAGCTCTCTGTGGCCTTCCAAATATCCCTTTGCCACTTCCACAAGAACAGCCTTAGCGAAAAGCTTCTTGAAGGGAAAGATGTAACTCTGTGAGATGAATTAACAGAACACAGAGCAGTTTCTCAGAAAGCTTCTTTCCAGTTTTGAACGGAAGATATTTCCTTTTTCAATATAGCCCTCTCTGGGTTTCCAAATATCGCTTTGCCAATTCCACAAGAACAGCCTTAGCGAAAGGCTTCTTGAAGGGAAAGATGTAACTCTGTGAGATGAATTAACAGAACACAGAGCAGTTGCTCTGAAAGCTTCTTTCCAGTTTTGAACGGAAGATATTTCCTTTTTCACCATAGCCCTCTATGGGCTTCCAAATATCCCTTTGCCAATTCCACAAGAACAGCCTTAGCGAAAGGCTTCTTGAAGGGAAAGATGTAACTCTGTGAGATGAATTAAGAGAACACACAGCAGTTTCTAAGAAAGCTTCTTTCCAGTTTTGAACAGAAGATATTTCCTTTTTCACCATAGCCCTATATGGGCTTCCAAATATCCCATTGCCAATTCCACAAGAACAGCCTTAGCGAAAGGATTCCTGAAGGGAAAGATGTAACTCTGTGAGATGAATTAACAGAACACAGAGCAGTTTCTCAGAAAGCTTCTTTCCAGTTTTGAACGGAAGATATTCCTTTTTCACCATAGCCATCTATGGGCTTCCAAATATCCCTTTGCCAATTCCACAAGAACAGCCTTAGTTAGCGAAAGGCTTCTTGAAGGGAAAGATGTAACTCTGTGAGATGAATTAACAGAACACAGAGCAGTTTCACAGAAAGCTTCTTTCCAGTTCTGAACGGAAGATATTTCCTTTTTCACCATAGCCCTCTATGGGCTTCCAAATATCCCTTTGCCAATTCCACAAGAACAGCCTTAGCGAAAGGCTTCTTGAAGGGAAAGATGTAACTCTGTGAGATGAATTAACAGAACCGAGAGCAGTTTCTCAGAAAGCTTCTTTCCCGTTTTGAACGGAAGATATTTCCTTTTTCACCGTAGCCCTCTATGGGCTTTCAAATATCCCTTTGCCAATTCCACAAGAACATCCTTAGCGAAAGGCTTCCTGAAGGGAAAGATGTAACTCTGTGAGATGAATTAAGAGAACACAGAGCAGTTTCTCACAAATCTTCTTTCCCGTTTTGAACGGAAGATGTTTCCTTTTTCACCGTAGCCCTCTATGGGCTTTCAAATATCCCTTTGCCAATATCACAAGAACAGCCTTAGCGAAAGGCTTCTTGAAGGGAAAGATGTAACTCTGTGAGATGAATTAAGAGAACACAGAGCAGTTTCTCAGAAAGATTCTTTCCAGTTTTGAACGGAAGATATTTCCTGTTTCACCATAGCCCTCTATGGGCTTCCAAATATCACTTTGCCAATTCCACAAGAACAGCCTTAGCAAAAGGATTCTTGAGGGAAAGATGTAACTCTGTGAGATGAATTAACAGAACACAGAGCAGTTTCTCAGAAAGCTTCTTTCCAGTTTCGAACGGAAGTATTTCCTGTTTCACCATAGCCCTCTATGGGCTTCCAAATATCCCTTTGTCAATTCCACAAGAACAGACTTAGCGAAAGGTTTCTTGAAGGGAAAGATGTAACTCTGTGAGATGAATTAAAAGAACACACAGCAGTTTCTCAGAAAGCTTCTTTCCAGTTTTGAACAGAAGATATTTCCTTTTTCACCATAGCCCTCTATGGGCTTCCAAATATCCCTTTGCCAATTCCACAAAAACAGCCTTAGCGAAAGGCTTCTTGAAGGGAAAGATGTAACTCTGGGAGAAGAATTAACAGAACACAGAGCAGTTTCTCAGAAAGCTTCTTTCCAGTTTTGAACGGAAGATATTTCCTTTTCCAACATAGCCCTCTATGGGCTTCCAAATATCCCTTTGCCAATTCCACAAGAACA
This sequence comes from Chlorocebus sabaeus, assembly GCF_047675955.1. Taxonomy (NCBI): domain Eukaryota; kingdom Metazoa; phylum Chordata; class Mammalia; order Primates; family Cercopithecidae; genus Chlorocebus; species Chlorocebus sabaeus. Next base: position 1,191,082 of record NW_027327859.1, read on the forward strand.
GCCTTAGCGAAAGGTTTCTTGAAGGGAAAGATGTAACTCTGAGAGATGAATTAACAGAACACATAGCAGTTTCTCAGAACGCTTCTTTCCAGTTTTGAATGGAAGATATTTCCTTTTTCACCACAGCCCTCTATAGGCTTCCAAATATCACTTTGCCAATTCCACCAAAACAGCCTTAGCGAAAGGCTTCTTGAAGAGAAAGATGTAACGCTGTGAGAAGAATTAACAGAACACAGAGCAGTTCCTCACAAAGCTTCCTTCCAGTTTTGAACGGGTAATATTTCCTTTTTCAACATAGCCTTCTAAGGGCTTCCAAATATCCCTTTGCCAATTCCACAAGAACAGCCTTAGCGAAAGGCTTCTTGAAGGGAAAGATGTAACTCTGTGAGATGAATTAACAGAACACAGAGAAGTTTCTCAGAAAGCTTCTTTCCAGTTCTGAACGGAAGATATTTCCTTTTTCACCATAGCTCTCTGTGGCCTTCCAAATATCCCTTTGCCAATTCCACAAGAACAGCCTTAGCGAAAAGCTTCTTGAAGGGAAAGATGTAACTCTGTGAGATGAATTAACAGAACACAGAGCAGTTTCTCAGAAAGCTTCTTTCCAGTTTTGAACGGAAGATATTTCCTTTTTCAATATAGCCCTCTCTGGGTTTCCAAATATCCCTTTGCCAATTCCACAAGAACAGCCTTAGCGAAAGGCTTCTTGAAGGGAAAGATGTAACTCTGTGAGATGAATTAACAGAACACAGAGCAGTTGCTCTGAAAGCTTCTTTCCAGTTTTGAACGGAAGATATTTCCTTTTTCACCATAGCCCTCTATGGGCTTCCAAATATCCCTTTGCCAATTCCACAAGAACAGCCTTAGCGAAAGGCTTCTTGAAGGGAAAGATGTAACACTGTGAGATGAATTAAGAGAACACACAGAGTTTCTAAGAAAGCTTCTTTCCAGTTTTGAACAGAAGATATTTCCTTTTTCACCATAGCCCTATATGGGCTTCCAAATATCCCATTGCCAATTCCACAAGAACAGCCTTAGCGAAAGGATTCCTGAAGGGAAAGATGTAACTCTGTGAGATGAATTAACAGAACACAGAGCAGTTTCTCAGAAAGCTTCTTTCCAGTTTCGAACGGAAGTATTTCCTGTTTCACCATAGCCCTCTATGGGCTTCCAAATATCCCTTTGTCAATTCCACAAGAACAGACTTAGCGAAAGGTTTCTTGAAGGGAAAGATGTAACTCTGTGAGATGAATTAAAAGAACACACAGCAGTTTCTCAGAAAGCTTCTTTCCAGTTTTGAACAGAAGATATTTCTTTTTCACCATAGCCCTCTATGGGCTTCCAAATATCCCTTTGCCAATTCCACAAAAACAGCCTTAGCGAAAGGCTTCTTGAAGGGAAAGATGTAACTCTGGGAGAAGAATTAACAGAACACAGAGCAGTTTCTCAGAAAGCTTCTTTCCAGTTTTGAACGGAAGATATTTCCTTTTCCAACATAGCCCTCTATGGGCTTCCAAATATCCCTTTGCCAATTCCACAAGAACAGCCTTAGCGAAAGGCTTCTTGAAGGGAAAGATGTAACTCTGTGAGATGAATTAACAGAACACAGAGAAGTTTCTCAGAAAGCTTCTTTCCAGTTCTGAACGGAAGATATTTCCTTTTTCACCATAGCTCTCTGTGGCCTTCCAAATATCCCTTTGCCAATTCCACAAGAACAGCCTTAGCGAAAAGCTTCTTGAAGGGAAAGATGTAACTCTGTGAGATGAATTAACAGAACACAGAGCAGTTTCTCAGAAAGCTTCTTTCCAGTTTTGAACGGAAGATATTTCCTTTTTCAATATAGCCCTCTCTGGGTTTCCAAATATCCCTTTGCCAATTCCACAAGAACAGCCTTAGCGAAAGGCTTCTTGAAGGGAAAGATGTAACTCTGTGAGATGAATTAACAGAACACAGAGCAGTTGCTCTGAAAGCTTCTTTCCAGTTTTGAACGGAAGATATTTCCTTTTTCACCATAACCCTCTATGGGCTTCCAAATATCCCTTTGCCAATTCCACAAGAACAGCCTTAGCGAAAGGCTTCTTGAAGGGAAAGATGTAACTCTGTGAGATGAATTAAGAGAACACACAGCAGTTTCTAAGAAAGCTTCTTTCCAGTTTTGAACAGAAGATATTTCCTTTTTCACCATAGCCCTATATGGGCTTCCAAATATCCCATTGCCAATTCCACAAGAACAGCCTTAGTGAAAGGATTCCTGAAGGGAAAGATGTAACTCTGTGAGATGAATTAACAGAACACAGAGCAGTTTCTCAGAAAGCTTCTTTCCAGTTTTGAACGGAAGATATTCCTTTTTCACCATAGCCCTCTATGGGCTTCCAAATATCCCTTTGCCAATTCCACAAGAACAGCCTTAGTTAGCGAAAGGCTTCTTGAAGGGAAAGATGTAACTCTGAGATGAATTAACAGAACACAAAGCAGTTTCACAGAAAGCTTCTTTCCAGTTCTGAACGGAAGATATTTCCTTTTTCACCATAGCCCTCTATGGGCTTCCAAATATCCCTTTGCCAATTCCACAAGAACAGCCTTAGCGAAAGGCTTCTTGAAGGGAAAGATGTAACTCTGTGAGATGAATTAACAGAACACAGAGCAGTTTCTCAGAAAGCTTCTTTCCCGTTTTGAACGCAAGATATTTCCTTTTTCACCATAGCCTTCTATGGGCTTTCAAATATCCCTTTGCCAATTCCACAAGAACATCCTTAGCGAAAGGCTTCATGAAGGGAAAGATGTAACTCTGTGAGATGAATTAAGAGAACACAGAGCAGTTTCTCACAAATCTTCTTTCCCGTTTTGAACGGAAGATGTTTCCTTTTTCACCGTAGCCCTCTATGGGCTTTCAAATATCCCTTTGCCAATTCCACAAGAACAGCCTTAGCGAAAGGCTTCTTGAAGGGAAAGATGTAACTCTGTGAGATGAATTAAGAGAACACAGAGCAGTTTCTCAGAAAGATTCTTTCCAGTTTTGAACGGAAGATATTTCCTGTTTCACCATAGCCCTCTATGGGCTTCCAAATATCACTTTGCCAATTCCACAAGAACAGCCTTAGCAAAAGGATTCTTGAAGGGAAAGATGTAACTCTGTGAGATGAATTAACAGAACACAGAGCAGTTTCTCAGAAAGCTTCTTTCCAGTTTCGAACGGAAGTATTTCCTGTTTCACCATAGCCCTCTATGGGCTTCCAAATATCCCTTTGTCAATTCCACAAGAACAGACTTAGCGAAAGGTTTCTTGAAGGGAAAGATGTAACTCTGTGAGATGAATTAAAAGAACACACAGCAGTTTCTCAGAAAGCTTCTTTCCAGTTTTGAACAGAAGATATTTCCTTTTTCACCATAGCCCTCTATGGGCTTCCAAATATCCCTTTGCCAATTCCACAAAAACAGCCTTAGCGAAAGGCTTCTTGAAGGGAAAGATGTAACTCTGGGAGAAGAATTAACAGAACACAGAGCAGTTTCTCAGAAAGCTTCTTTCCAGTTTTGAACGGAAGATATTTCCTTTTCCAACATAGCCCTCTATGGGCTTCCAAATATCCCTTTGCCAATTCCACAAGAACAGCCTTATCGAAAGGCTTCTTGAAGGGAAAGATGTAACACTGTGAGAAGAATTAACAGAACACAGAGCAGTTCCTCACAAAGCTTCCTTCCAGTTTTGAACGGGTAATATTTCCTTTTTCAACATAGCCTTCTAAGGGCTTCCAAATATCCCTTTGCCAATTCCACAAGAACAGCCTTAGCGAAAGGCTTCTTGAAGGGAAAGATGTAACTCTGTGAGATGAATTAAGAGAACACACAGCAGTTTCTAAGAAAGCTTCTTTCCAGTTTTGAACAGAAGATATTTCCTTTTTCACCATAGCCCTATATGGGCTTCCAAATATCCCATTGCCAATTCCACAAGAACAGCCTTAGTGAAAGGATTCCTGAAGGGAAAGATGTAACTCTGTGAGATGAATTAACAGAACACAGAGCAGTTTCTCAGAAAGCTTCTTTCCAGTTTTGAACGGAAGATATTCCTTTTTCACCATAGCCCTCTATGGGCTTCCAAATATCCCTTTGCCAATTCCACAAGAACAGCCTTAGTTAGCGAAAGGCTTCTTGAAGGGAAAGATGTAACTCTGTGAGATGAATTAACAGAACACAGAGCAGTTTCACAGAAAGCTTCTTTCCAGTTCTGAACGGAAGATATTTCCTTTTTCACCATAGCCCTCTATGGGCTTCCAAATATCCCTTTGCCAATTCCACAAGAACAGCCTTAGCGAAAGGCTTCTTGAAGGGAAAGATGTAACTCTGTGAGATGAATTAACAGAACACAGAGCAGTTTCTCAGAAAGCTTCTTTCCCGTTTTGAACGGAAGATATTTCCTTTTTCACCATAGCCCTCTATGGGCTTTCAAATATCCCTTTGCCAATTCCACAAGAACATCCTTAGCGAAAGGCTCCCTGAAGGGAAAGATGTAACTCTGTGAGATGAATTAAGAGAACACAGAGCAGTTTCTCACAAATCTTCTTTCCCGTTTTGAACGGAAGATGTTTCCTTTTTCTTTTTTTTTCTTTTTTTTTTTTTTTTTTGAGACGGAGTCTTGCTCTGTATCCCGGGCTGGACTGCAGTGGCCGGATCTCGGCTCACTGCAATCTCCGCCTCCCGGGATTAAGCAATTCTAGTGCCTCAGCCTCCGGAGTAGCTGGGACTACAGGCGCCCGCCACCTCGCCCGGCTAGTTTTTTTTTTTTTGTATTTTTAGTAGAGACGGGGTTTCACCGGGTTAGCCAGGATGGTCTCGATCTCCTGACCTCGTGATCCACGCGTCTCGGCCTCCCAAAGTGCTGGGATTACAGGCTTGAGCCACCGCGCCCGGCCTGATATTTCCTTTTTCATCATTGCCCTCTATGTGCTTCCAAATATCCCTTTGCCTATTCCAAAAGAACATCCTTAGCGAAAGGCTTCTTGAAGGGAAAGATATAACTCTGTGAGATGAATTAACAGAACACAGAGCAGTTTCTCAGAAAGCTTCTTTCCAGTTTTGAACGGAAGATATTTCCTCTTGCACCATAGCCCTCTAAGGGCTTCCAAATGTCCCTTGCCAATTCCACAAGTACAGCCTTAGCAAAAGGCTTCTTGAAGGGAAAGATGTAACACTGTGAGATGTATTAACAGAACACAGAGCAGTTTCTCAGAAAGCTTCTTTCCATTTTGGAACGGAAGATATTTCCTTTTTCACCATAGCCCTCTACGGGCTTCCAAATATCCCTCTGCCAATTCCACAAGAACAGCCTTATCGAAAGGCTTCTTGAAGGGAAAGATGTAACTCTGTGAGGAGAATTAACAGAACACAGAGAAGTTTCTCGGAAAGCTTCTTTCCAGTTTTGAACGGAAGATATTTCCTTTTTCACCATCGCCCTCTATGTTCTTCCAAAATCCATTTGCCAATTCCACAAGAACAGCCTTAGCGAAAGGCTTCTTGAAGGGAAAGATGTAACTCTGTCAGATGAATTAACAGAACACAGAGCAGTTTCTCAGAAAGCTTCTTTCCACCTTTGATCGGAAGTTATTTCCTTTTTCACCATAGCCCTCTATGGGCTTCCAAATATCCCTTTGCCTATTCCAAAAGAACATCCTTAGCGAAAGGCTTCTTCATGGGAAAGATATAACTCTGTGAGATGAATTAACAGAACACAGAGCAGTTTCTCAGAAAGCTTCTTTCCAGTTTTGAACGGAAGATAGTTCCTCTTGCACCATAGCCCTCTAAGGGCTTCCAAATGTCCCTTGCCAATTCCACAAGAACAGCCTTAGCGAAAGGCTTCTTGAAGGGAAAGATGTAACACTGTGAGAAGAATTAACAGAACACAGAGCAGTTTCTCAGAAAGCTTCTTTCCATTTTGGAACGGAAGATAATTCCTTTTTCACCATAGCCCTCTATGGGCTTCCAAATATCCCTTTGCCAATTCCACAAGAACAGCCTTAGCGAAAGGCTTCTTGAAGGGAAAGATGTAACTCTGTGAGAAGAATTAACAGAACACAGAGCAGTTTCTCAGAAAGCTTCTTTCCAGTTTTGAACGGAAGATATTTCCTTTTTCACCATAGCCCTCTATGGGCTTCCAAATATCCCTTTGCCAATTCCACAAGAATAGCCTTAGCGAAAGGCTTCTTGAAGGGAAAGATGTAACTCTGTGAGATGAATTAACAGAACACAGAGCAGTTTCTCAGAAAGCTTCTTTCCAGTTTTGAACGGAAGATATTTCCTTTTTCAACATGGCCCTCTATGGGCTTCCAAATATCCCTTTGCCAATTCCAAAAGAACAGCCTTATCGAAAGTCTTCTTGAAGGGAAAGATGTAACTCTGTGAGATAAGTTAACAGAACACAGCAGTTTCTCAGAAAGCTTCTTTCCAATTTTGAACGGAAGATATTTCCTGTTTCACCATAGCCCTCTATGGGCTTCCAAATATCACTTTGCCAATTCCACAAGAACAGCCTTAGCAAAAGGCTTCTTGAAGGGAAAGATGTAACTCTGTGAGATGAATTAACAGAACACAGAGCAGTTTCTCACAAAGCTTCTTTCCAGTTTCGAACGGAAGTATTTCCTGTTTCACCATAGCCCTCTATGGGCTTCCAAATATCCCTTTGTCAATTCCACAAGAACAGCCTTAGCGAAAGGTTTCTTGAAGGGAAAGATGTAACTCTGTGAGATGAATTAAAAGAACACACAGCAGTTTCTCAGAAAGCTTCTTTCCAGTTTTGAACGGAAGATATTTCCTTTTCCAACATAGCCCTCTATGGGCTTCCAAATATCCCTTTGCCAATACCACAAGAATAGCCTTAGCGAAAGGCTTCTTGAAGGGAAAGATGTAACTCTGTGAGATGAATTAACAGAACACAGAGCAGTTTCTCAGAAAGCTTCTTTCCAGTTTTGAACGGAAGATATTTCCTTCTTCAACATAGCCTTCTATGGGCTTCCAAATATCCCTTTGCCAATTCCACAGGAACAGCCTTAGCGAAAGGCTTCCTGAAGGGAAAGATGTAACTTTGTGAGATGAATTAACAGAACACAGAGAAGTTTCTCAGAAAGTTTCTTTCCAGTTCTGAACGGAAGATATTTCCTTTTTCACCATAGCTCTCTGTGGCCTTCCAAATATCCCTTTGCCAATTCCACAAGAACAGCCTTAGCGAAAGGCTTCTTGAAGGGAAAGATGTAACTCTGTGCGATGAATTAACAGAACACAGAGCAGTTTCTCAGAAAGCTTCTTTCCAGTTTTGAACGGAAGATATTTCCTTTTTCACCATAGCCCTCTATGGGCTTCCAAATATCCCTTTGCCAATTCCACAAGAACAGCCTTAGCGAAACGATTCTTGAAGGGAAAGATGTAACTCTGTGCGATGAATTAACAGAACACAGAGCAGTTTCTCAGAAAGCTTCTTTCCAGTTTCCAACGGAAGTATTTCCTCTTTCACCATATCCCTCTATGGGCTTCCAAATATCCCTTTGCCAATTCCACAAGAACAGCCTTAGAGAAAGGCTTCTTGAAGGGAAAGATGTAACTCTGTGAGATGAATTAACAGAACACAGAGCAGTTTCTCAGAGAGCTGCTTTCCAGTTTTGAACGGAAGATATTTCCTTTTTCTTTTTTTTTCTTTTTTTTTTTTTTTTTTGAGACGGAGTCTTGCTCTGTATCCCGGGCTGGACTGCAGTGGCCGGATCTCGGCTCACTGCAAGCTCCGCCTCCCGGGTTTACGCAATTCTCCTGCCTCAGCCTCCTGAGTAGCTGGGACTACAGGCGCCCGCCACCTCGCCCGGCTAGTTTTTTTTTTTTGTATTTTTAGTAGAGACGGGGTTTCACCGGGTTAGCCAGGATGGTCTCGATCTCCTGACCTCGTGATCCGCGCGTCTCGGCCTCCCAAAGTGCTGGGATTACAGGCTTGAGCCACCGCGCCCGGCCTGATATTTCCTTTTTCATCATTGCCCTCTATGTGCTTCCAAATATCCCTTTGCCTATTCCAAAAGAACATCCTTAGCGAAAGGCTTCTTGAAGGGAAAGATATAACTCTGTGAGATGAATTAACAGAACACAGGGCAGTTTCTCAGAAAGCTTCTTTCCATTTTGGAACGGAAGATATTTCCTTCTTCACCATAGCCCTCTACGGGCTTCCAAATATCCCTCTGCCAATTCCACAAGAACAGCCTTATCGAAAGGCTTCTTGAAGGGAAAGATGTAACTCTGTGAGAAGAATTAACAGAACACAGAGAAGTTTCTCGGAAAGCTTCTTTCCAGTTTTGAACGGAAGATATTTCCTTTTTCACCATCGCCCTCTATGGGCTTCCAAATATCCCTTTGCCAATTCCACAAGAACAGCCTTAGCGAAAGGCTTCTTGAAGGGAAAGATGTAACTCTGTCAGATGAATTAACAGAACACAGAGCAGTTTCTCAGAAAGCTTCTTTCCACCTTTGATCGGAAGTTATTTCCTTTTTCACCATAGCCCTCTATGGGCTTCCAAATATCCCTTTGCCTATTCCAAAAGAACATCCTTAGCGAAAGGCTTCTTCATGGGAAAGATATAATTCTGTGAGATGAATTAACAGAACACAGAGCAGTTTCTCAGAAAGCTTCTTTCCAGTTTTGAACGGAAGATAGTTCCTCTTGCACCATAGCCCTCTAAGGGCTTCCAAATGTCCCTTGCCAATTCCACAAGAACAGCCTTAGCGAAAGGCTTCTTGAAGGGAAAGATGTAACACTGTGAGAAGAATTAACAGAACACAGAGCAGTTTCTCAGAAAGCTTCTTTCCATTTTGGAACGGAAGATACTTCCTTTTTCACCATAGCCCTCTATGGGCTTCCAAATATCCCTTTGCCAATTCCACAAGAACAGCCTTAGCGAAAGGCTTCTTGAAGGGAAAGATGTAACTCTGTGAGAAGAATTAACAGAACACAGAGCAGTTTCTCAGAAAGCTTCTTTCCAGTTTTGAACGGAAGATATTTCCTTTTTCACCATAGCCCTCTATGGGCTTCCAAATATCCCTTTGCCAATTCCACAAGAACAGCCTTAGCGAAAGGCTTCTTGAAGGGAAAGATGTAACTCTGTGAGATGAATTAACAGAACACAGAGCAGTTTCTCAGAAAGCTTCTTTCCAGTTTTGAACGGAAGATATTTCCTTTTTCAACATGGCCCTCTATGGGCTTCCAAATATCCCTTTGCCAATTCCACAAGAACAGCCTTAGCGAAAGACTTCTTGTAGGGAAAGATGTAACTCTGTGAGATAAGTTAACAGAACACAGCAGTTTCTCAGAAAGCTTCTTTCCAGTTTTGAACGGAAGATATTTCCTTTTTCACCATAGCCCTCTATGGGCTTCCAAATATCCCTTTGCGAATTCCACAAGTACAGCCTTAGCGAAAGGCTTCCTTAAGGGAAAGATGTAACTCTGTGAGATGAATTAACAGAACACAGAGCAGTTTCTCAGAAAGCTTCTTTCCAGTTTTGAACGGAAGATATTTCCTTTTTCACCATAGCCCTCTAGGGGCTTCCAAATATCCCTTTGCCAATTCCACAAGAACAGCCTTAGCGAAAGGCTACTTAAAGGGAAAGATGTAACTCTGTCAGATGAATTAACAGAACACAGAGCAGTTTCTCAGAAAGCTTCTTTCCAGTTTTGAACGGAAGATATTTCCTGTTTCACCATAGCCCTCTATGGGCTTCCAAATATCCCTTTGCCAATTCCACAAGTACAGCCTTAGCGAAAGGTTTCTTGAAGGGAAAGATGTAACTCTGTGAGATGAATTAACAGAACACATAGCAGTTTCTCAGAAAGCTTCTTTCCAGTTTTGAATGGAAGCTATTTCCTTTTTCACCACAGCCCTCTATAGGCTTCCAAATATCCCTTTGCCAATTCCACAAAAACAGCCTTAGCGAACGGCTTCTTGAAGGGAAAGATGTAACGCTGTGAGAAGAATTAACAGAACACAGAGCAGTTTCTCAGAAAGTTTCTTTCCAGTTTTGAACGGAAGATATTTCCTTTTTCACCATAGCCCTCTATGGGCTTCCAAATATCCCTTTATCAATTCCACAAGAACAGCCTTAGCGAAAGGCTTCTTGAAGGGAAAGATGTAACTCTGTGAGATGAATTAACAGAACACAGAGCAGTTTCTCAGAAAGCTTCTTTCCAGTTTGGAACGGAAGATATTTCCTTTTTCACCTTAGCCCTCTATGGGCTTCCAAATATCCCTTGGCCAATTCCACAAGAGCAGCCTTAGCGATAGGCTTCCTGAAGGGAAAGATGTAACTCTGTGAGAAGAATTAACAGAACACAGAGCAGTTTCTCAGAGAGCTTCTTTCCAGTTTTGAACGGAAGATATTTCCTTTTTCACCATAGCCCTCTATGGGCTTCCAAATATCCCTTTGCCAATTCCACAAGAGCAGACTTAGCGAAAGGCTTCCTGAAGGGAAAGATGTAACTCTTTGAGAAGAATTAACAGAACACAGAGCAGTTTCTCAGAAAGCTTCTTTCCACTTTTGAACTTAAGAGATTTCCTTTTTCACCATAGCCCTCTATGGGCTTCGAAATATCCCTTTGCCAATTCCACAAGAACAGCCTTAGCGAAAGGCTTCTTGAAGAGAAAGATGTAACTCTGTGAGATGAATTAACAGAACACAGAGCAGTTTCTCGGAAAGCTTCTTTTCAATTTCGAACGGAAGATATTTTCTTTTTCACCATAGCCCTCAATGGGCTTCCAAATGTCCCTTTGCCAATTCCACAGGAACAGACTCAGCGAAAGGCTTCTTGAAGGGAAAGATGTAACTCTGTGAGATGAATTCACAGATCACAGAGCAGTCTCTCAGAAAGCTTCTTTCCAGTTTTGAACTGAAGATATTTCCTTTTTCACCATGGCCCTGTATGGGCTTCCAAATATCCCTTTGCTAATTGCACAAGAACAGCTTTAGCGTAAGGCTTCTTGAAGGGAAAGATGTAACTCTGTGAGATGAATTAACAGAACACAGAGCAGTTTCTCAGAAAGCTTCTTTCCAGTTTTGAACGGAAGATATTTCCTTTTTCACCATAGCCCTCTATGGGCTTCCAAATATCCCTTGGCCAATTCCACAAGAACAGCCTTAGCGAAAGGCTTCTTGAAGGGAAAGATGTAATTCTGTGAGATGAATTAACAGAACACAGAGCAGTTTCTCAGAAAGCTTCTTTCCAGTTTTGAACGGAAGATATTTCCTGTTTCACCATAGCCCTCTATGGTCTTCCAAATATTCCTTTTTCAATTCCACAGGAACAGCCTTAGCGAAAGGCTTCTTGACGGGAAAGATGTAACTCTGTGAGATGAATTAACAGAACACAGAGCACTTTCTCAGAAAGCTTCTTTCCAGTTTTGAACGGAAGATATTTCCTATTTCACCATAGCCCACTCTGGGCTTCCAAATATCCCTTTGCCAATTCCACAAGAAGAGCCTTAGCGAAAGGCCATTTGAAGGGAAAGATGTAACTCTGTGAGAAGAATTAACAGAACACAGAGCAGTTTCTCAGAAAGCATCTTTCCAGTTTTGAACGGAAGATATTTCCTTTTTCACCATAGCCCTCTATGGGCTTCCAAATATCCCTTTGCCAATTCCACAAGAACAGCATTAGCGAAAGTCTTCTTGAAGGGAAAGATGTAACTCTGTGAGATGAATTAACAGAACACAGCAGTTTCTCAGAAAGCTTTTTTCCACTTTTGAACGAAAGATATTTCCTTTTTCACCATAGCCCTACGGGCTTCCAAATATCCCTTTGCCATTTCCACAAGAACAGCCTTAGCGAAAGGCTTCTTGAAGGGAAAGATGTAACTCTGTGAGATGAATTAACAGAACACAGAGCAGTTTCTCAGAAAGCTTCTTTCCAGTTTTGAACGGAAGATATTCCTTTTTCACCATAGCCCTCTATGGGCTTCCAAATATCCCTTTGCCAATTCCACAAGAACAGCCTTAGCGAAAGGCTTCTTGAAGGGAAAGATGTAACTCTGTGAGATGAATTAACAGAACACAGAGCAGTTTCACAGAAAGCTTCTTTCCAGTTCTGAACGGAAGATATTTCCTTTTTCACCATAGCCCTCTATGGGCTTCCAAATATCCCTTTGCCAATTCCACAAGAACAGCCTTAGCGAAAGGCTTCTTGAAGGGAAAGATGTAACTCTGTGAGATGAATTAACAGAACACAGAGCAGTTTCTCAGAAAGCTTCTTTCCCGTTTTGAACGGAAGATATTTCCTTTTTCACCATAGCCCTCTATGGGCTTTCAAATATCCCTTTGCCAATTCCACAAGAACATCCTTAGCGAAAGGCTTCCTGAAGGGAAAGATGTAACTCTGTGAGATGAATTAAGAGAACACAGAGCAGTTTCTCACAAATCTTCTTTCCCGTTTTGAACGGAAGATGTTTCCTTTTTCAGAATAGCCCTCTATGGGCTTTCAAATATCCCTTTGCCAATTCCACAAGAACAGCCTTAGCGAAAGGCTTCTTGAAGGGAAAGATGTAACTCTGTGAGATGAATTAAGAGAACACAGAGCAGTTTCTCAGAAAGATCCTTTCCAGTTTTGAACGGAAGATATTTCCTGTTTCAGCATAACCCTCTATGGGCTTCCAAATATCACTTTGCCAATTCCACGAGAACAGCCTTAGCAAAAGGCTTCTTGAAGGGAAAGATGTAACTCTGTGAGATGAATTAACAGAACACAGAGCAGTTTCTCAGAAAGCTTCTTTCCAGTTTCGAACGGAAGTATTTCCTGTTTCACCATAGCCCTCTATGGGCTTCCAAATATCCCTTTGTCAATTCCACAAGAACAGACTTAGCGAAAGGTTTCTTGAAGGGAAAGATGTAACTCTGTGAGATGAATTAAAAGAACACACAGCAGTTTCTCAGAAAGCTTCTTTCCAGTTTTGAACAGAAGATATTTCCTTTTTCACCATAGCCCTCTATGGGCTTCCAAATATCCCTTTGCCAATTCCACAAAAACAGCCTCAGCGAAAGGCTTCTTGAAGGGAAAGATGTAACTCTGGGAGAAGAATTAACAGAACACAGAGCAGTTTCTCAGAAAGCTTCTTTCCAGTTTTGAACGGAAGATATTTCCTTTTCCAACATAGCCCTCTATGGGCTTCCAAATATCCCTTTGCCAATTCCACAAGAATAGCCTTAGCGAAAGGCTTCTTGAAGGGAAAGATGTAACTCTGTGAGATGAATTAACAGAACACAGAGCAGTTTCTCAGAAAGCTTCTTTCCAGTTTTGAACGGAAGATATTTCCTTCTTCAACATAGCCTTCTATGGGCTTCCAAATATCCCTTTGCCAATTCCACAGGAACAGCCTTAGCGAAAGGCTTCCTGAAGGGAAAGATGTAACATTGTGAGATGAATTAACAGAACACAGAGAAGTTTCTCAGAAAGTTTCTTTCCAGTTCTGAACGGAAGATATTTCCTTTTTCACCATAGCTCTCTGTGGCCTTCCAAATATCCCTTTGCCAATTCCACAAGAACAGCCTTAGCGAAAGGCTTCTTGAAGGGAAAGATGTAACTCTGTGCGATGAATTAACAGAACACAGAGCAGTTTCTCAGAAAGCTTCTTTCCAGTTTTGAACGGAAGATATTTCCTTTTTCACCATAGCCCTCTATGGGCTTCCAAATATCCCTTTGCCAATTCCACAAGAACAGCCTTAGCGAAACGATTCTTGAAGGGAAAGATGTAACTCTATGCGATGAATTAACAGAACACAGAGCAGTTTCTCAGAAAGCTTCTTTCCAGTTTCCAACGGAAGTATTTCCTCTTTCACCATATCCCTCTATGGGTTTCCAAATATCCCTTTGCCAATTCCACAAGAACAGCCTTAGAGAAAGGCTTCTTGAAGGGAAAGATGTAACTCTGTGAGATGAATTAACAGAACACAGAGCAGTTTCTCAGAGAGCTTCTTTCCAGTTTTGAACGGAAGATACTTCCTTTTTCTTTTTTTTTCTTTTTTTTTTTTTTTTTTTTGAGACGGAGTCTTGCTCTGTATCCCGGGCTGGACTGCAGTGGCCGGATCTCGGCTCACTGCAAGCTCCGCCTCCCGGGTTTACGCAATTCTCCTGCCTCAGCCTCCGGAGTAGCTGGGACTACAGGCGCCCGCCACCTCGCCCGGCTAGTTTTTTTTTTTGTATTTTTAGTAGAGACGGGGTTTCACCGGGTTAGCCAGGATGGTCTCGATCTCCTGACCTCGTGATCCGCGCGTCTCGGCCTCCCAAAGTGCTGGGATTACAGGCTTGAGCCACCGCGCCCGGCCTGATATTTCCTTTTTCATCATTGGCCTCTATGTGCTTCCAAATATCCCTTTGCCTATTCCAAAAGAACATCCTTAGCGAAAGGCTTCTTGAAGGGAAAGATATAACTCTGTGAGATGAATTAACAGAACACAGAGCAGTTTCTCAGAAAGCATCTTTCCAGTTTTGAACGGAAGATATTTCCTCTTGCACCATAGCCCTCTAAGGGCTTCCAAATGTCCCTTGCCAATTCCACAAGTACAGCCTTAGCAAAAGGCTTCTTGAAGGGAAAGATGTAACACTGTGAGATGAATTAACAGAACACAGCAGTTTCTCAGAAAGCTTCTTTCCACTTTTGAACGGAAGATATTTCCTTTTTCACCATAGCCCTACGGGCTTCCAAATATCCCTTTGCCATTTCCACAAGAACAGCCTTAGCGAAAGGCTTCTTGAAGGGAAAGATGTAACTCTGTGAGATGAATTAACAGAACACAGAGCAGTTTCTCAGAAAGCTTCTTTCCAGTTTTGAACGGAAGATATTTCCTTTTTCACCATAGACCTCTGTGGGCTTCCAAATATCCCTTGGCCAATCCACAAGAACAGCCTTAGCGAAAGGCTTCCTGAAGGGAAACATGTAACTCTGTGAGAAGAATAAACAGAACACAGAGCAGTTTCTCAGAAAGCTTCTTTCCAGTTTTGAACGGAAGATATTTCCTGTTTCACCATAGCCGTCTATGGGCTTCCAAATATCCCTTTGCCAATTCCACAAGAACAGTCTTAGCGAAAGGCTTCTTGAAGGGAAAGATGTAACTCTGTGAGATGAATTAACAGAACACAGAGCAGTTTCTCAGAAAGCTTCTATCCTGTTTTGAACGGAAGATATTTCCTTTTTCACCATAGCCCTCTAAGGGCTTCCAAATATCCCTTTGCCAATTCCACAAGAACAGCCTTAGCGAAAGGCTTCTTGAAGGGAAAGATGTAACTCTGTGAGATGAATTAAAAGAACACAGAGCAGTTTCACAGAAAGCTTCTTTCCAGTTTTGAACGGAAGGTATTTCCTGTTTCACCATAGCCCCGTATGGGCTTTCCAAATATCCCTTTGCCAATTCCACAAGAATAGCCTCAGCGAAAGGCTTCTTGAAGGGAAAGATGTAACTCTGTGAGATGAATTAACAGAACACAGAGCAGTTTCTCAGAAAGCTTCTTTCCAGTTTTGAACGGAAGATATTTCCTTTTTCACCATAGCCCTCTATGGGCTTTCAAATATCCCTTTGCCAATTCCACAAGAACATCCTTAGCGAAAGGCTTCCTGAAGGGAAAGATGTAACTCTGTGAGATGAATTAAGAGAACACAGAGCAGTTTCTCACAAATCTTCTTTCCCGTTTTGAACGGAAGATGTTTCCTTTTTCACCGTAGCCCTCTATGGGCTTTCAAATATCCCTTTGCCAATTCCACAAGAACAGCCTTAGCGAAAGGCTTCTTGAAGGGAAAGATGTAACTCTGTGAGATGAATTAAGAGAACACAGAGCAGTTTCTCAGAAAGATTCTTTCCAGTTTTGAACGGAAGATATTTCCTGTTTCACCATAGCCCTCTATGGGCTTCCAAATATCACTTTGCCAATTCCACAAGAACAGCCTTAGCAAAAGGCTTCTTGAAGGGAAAGATGTAACTCTGTGAGATGAATTAACAGAACACAGAGCAGTTTCTCAGAAAGCTTCTTTCCAGTTTCGAACGGAAGTATTTCCTGTTTCACCATAGCCCTCTATGGGCTTCCAAATATCCCTTTGTCAATTCCACAAGAACAGCCTTAGCGAAAGGTTTCTTGAAGGGAAAGATGTAACTCTGTGAGATGAATTAAAAGAACACACAGCAGATTCTCAGAAAGCTTCTTTCCAGTTTTGAACAGAAGATATTTCCTTTTTCACCATAGCCCTCTATGGGCTTCCAAATATCCCTTTGCCAATTCCACAAAAACAGCCTTAGCGAAAGGCTTCTTGAAGGGAAAGATGTAACTCTGGGAGAAGAATTAACAGAACACAGAGCAGTTTCTCAGAAAGCTTCTTTCCCGTTTTGAACGGAAGATATTTCCTTTTTCACCATAGCCCTCTATGGGCTTTCAAATATCCCTTTGCCAATTCCACAAGAACATCCTTAGTGAAAGGCTTCCTGAAGGGAAAGATGTAACTCTGTGAGATGAATTAAGAGAACACAGAGCAGTTTCTCACAAATCTTCTTTCCCGTTTTGAACGGAAGATGTTTCCTTTTTCACCGTAGCCCTCTATGGGCTTTCAAATATCCCTTTGCCAATTCCACAAGAACAGCCTTAGCGAAAGGCTTCTTGAAGGGAAAGATGTAACTCTGTGGAATGAATTAAGAGAACACAGAGCAGTTTCTCAGAAAGATTCTTTCCAGTTTTGAACGGAAGATATTTCCTGTTTCACCATAGCCCTCTATGGGCTTCCAAATATCACTTTGCCAATTCCACAAGAACAGCCTTAGCGAAAGGTTTCTTGAAGGGAAAGATGTAACTCTGTGAGATGAATTAAAAGAACACACAGCAGATTCTCAGAAAGCTTCTTTCCAGTTTTGAACAGAAGATATTTCCTTTTTCACCATAGCCCTCTATGGGCTTCCAAATATCCCTTTGCCAATTCCACAAAAACAGCCTTAGTGAAAGGCTTCTTGAAGGGAAAGATGTAACTCGGGGAGAAGAATTAACAGAACACAGAGCAGTTTCTCAGAAAGCTTCTTTCCAGTTTTGAACGGAAGATATTTCCTTTTCCAACATAGCCCTCTATGGGCTTCCAAATTTCCCTTTGCCAATTCCACAAGAATAGCCTTAGCGAAAGGCTTCTTGAAGGGAAAGATGTAACTCTGTGAGATGAATTAACAGAACACAGAGCAGTTTCTCAGAGAGCTTCTTTCCAGTTTTGAACGGAAGATATTTCCTTTTTCTTTTTTTTTCTTTTTTTTTTTTTTTTTGAGACGGAGTCTTGCTCTGTATCCCGGGCTGGACTGCAGTGGCCGGATCTCGGCTCACTGCAAGCTCCGCCTCCCGGGTTTACGCAATTATCCTGCCTCAGCCTCCGGAGTAGCTGGGACTACAGGCGCCCGCCACCTCGCCCGGCTAGTTTTTTTTTTTGTATTTTTAGTAGAGACGGGGTTTCACCGGGTTAGCCAGGATGGTCTCGATCTCCTGACCTCGTGATCCGCGCGTCTCGGCCTCCCAAAGTGCTGGGATTACAGGCTTGAGCCACCGCGCCCGGCCTGATATTTCCTTTTTCATCATTGCCCTCTATGTGCTTCCAAATATCCCTTTGCCTATTCCAAAAGAACATCCTTAGCGAAAGGCTTCTTGAAGGGAAAGATATAACTCTGTGAGATGAATTAACAGAACACAGAGCAGTTTCTCAGAAAGCTTCTTTCCAGTTTTGAACGGAAGATATTTCCTCTTGCACCATAGCCCTCTAAGGGCTTCCAAATGTCCCTTGCCAATTCCACAAGTACAGCCTTAGCAAAAGGCTTCTTGAAGGGAAAGATGTAACACTGTGAGATGAATTAACAGAACACAGCAGTTTCTCAGAAAGCTTCTTTCCACTTTTGAACGCAAGATATTTCCTTTTTCACCATAGCCCTACGGGCTACCAAATATCCCTTTGCCATTTCCACAAGAACAGCCTTAGCGAAAGGCTTCTTGAAGGGAAAGATGTAACTCTGTGAGATGAATTAACAGAACACAGAGCAGTTTCTCAGAAAGCTTCTTTCCAGTTTTGAACGGAAGATATTTCCTTTTTCACCATAGCCCTCTGTGGGCTTCCAAATATCCCTTGGCCAATTCCACAAGAACAGCCTTAGCGAAAGGCTTCCTGAAGGGAACCATGTAACTCTGTGAGAAGATTTAACAGAACACAGAGCAGTTTCTCAGAAAGCTTCTTTCCAGTTTTGAACGGAAGTTATTTCCTGTTTCACCATAGCCCTCTATGGGCTTCCAAATATCCCTTTGCCAATTACACAAGAGTAGCTTTAGTGAAAGGTTTCTTGAAGGGAAAGATGTAACTCTGTGAGATGAAGTAACAGAACACAGATCATTTTCTCAGAAAGCTTCTTTCCAGTTTTGAACGGAAGATATTTCCTGTTTCACCATAGCCGTCTATGGGCTTCCAAATATCCCTTTGCCAATTCCACAAGAACAGTCTTAGCGAAAGGCTTCTTGAAGGGAAAGATATAACTCTGTGAGATGAATTAACAGAACACAGAGCAGTTTCTCAGAAAGCTTCTTTCCTGTTTTGAGCGGAAGATATTTCCTCCTGCACCATAGCCCTCTAAAGGCTTCCAAATGTCCCTTGCCAATTCCACAAGAACAGCCTTAGCGAAAGGCGTCTTGAAGGGAAAGATGTCACACTGTGAGATGAATTAACAGAACACAGAGCAGTTTCTCAGAAAGCTTCTTTCCATTTTGGAACGGAAGATATTTCCTTTTTCACCATAGCCCTCTATGGGCTTCCAAATATCCCTTTGCCAATTCCACAAGAACAGCCTTAGCGAAAGGTTTCTTCAAGGGAAAGATGTAACTCTGAGAAGAATTAACAGAACACAGAGCAGTTTCTCAGAAAGCTTCTTTCCAGTTTTGAACGGAAGATATTTACTTTTTCACCATAGCCCTCTATGGGCTTCCAAATATCCCTTTGCCAATTCCACAAGAACAGCCTTAGCGAAAGGCTTCTTGAAGGGAAAGATGTAACTCTGTGAGATGAATTAACAGAACACAGAGCAGTTTCACAGAAAGCTTCTTTCCAGTTCTGAACGGAAGATATTTCCTTTTTCACCATAGCCCTCTATGGGCTTCCAAATATCCCTTTGCCAATTCCACAAGAACAGCCTTAGGGAAAGGCTTCTTGAAGGGAAAGATGTAACTCTGTGAGATGAATTAACAGAACACAGAGCAGTTTCTCAGAAAGCTTCTTTCCCGTTTTGAACGGAAGATATTTCCTTTTTCACCATAGCCCTCTATGGGCTTTCAAATATCCCTTTGCCAATTCCACAAGAACATCCTTAGCGAAAGGCTTCCTGAAGGGAAAGATGTAACTCTGTGAGATGCATTAAGAGAACACAGAGCAGTTTCTCACAAATCTTCTTTCCCGTTTTGAACGGAAGATGTTTCCTTTTTCACCGTAGCCCTCTATGGGCTTTCAAATATCCCTTTGCCAATTCCACAAGAACAGCCTTAGCGAAAGGCTTCTTGAAGGGAAAGATGTAACTCTGTGAGATGAATTAAGAGAACACAGAGCAGTTTCTCAGAAAGATTCTTTCCAGTTTTGAACGGAAGATATTTCCTTTTCCAACATAGCCCTCTATGGGCTTCCAAATATCCCTTTGCCAATTCCACAAGAATAGCCTTAGCGAAAGGCTTCTTGAAGGGAAAGATGTAACTCTGTGAGATGAATTAACAGAACACAGAGCAGTTTCTCAGAAAGCTTCTTTCCAGTTTTGAACGGAAGATATTTCCTTCTTCAACATAGCCTTCTATGGGCTTCCAAATATCCCTTTGCCAATTCCACAGGAACAGCCTTAGCGAAAGGCTTCCTAAAGGGAAAGATGTAACTTTGTGCGATGAATTAACAGAACACAGAGAAGTTTCTCAGAAAGTTTCTTTCCAGTTCTGAACGGAAGATATTTCCTTTTTCACCCTAGCTCTCTGTGGCCTTCCAAATATCCCTTTTCCAATTCCACAAGAACAGCCTTAGCGAAAGGCTTCCTGAAGGGAAACATGTAACTCTGTGCGATGAATTAACAGAACACAGAGCAGTTTCTCAGAAAGCTTCTTTCCAGTTTTGAACGGAAGATATTTCCTTTTTCACCATAGCCCTCTATGGGCTTCTTAATATCCCTTTGCCAATTCCACAAGAACAGCCTTAGCGAAACGATTCTTGAAGGGAAAGATGTAACTCTGTGCGATGAATTAACAGAACACAGAGCAGTTTCTCAGAAAGCTTCTTTCCAGTTTCCAACGGAAGTATTTCCTCTTTCACCATATCCCTCTATGGGCTTCCAAATATCCCTTTGCCAATTCCACAAGAACAGCCTTAGAGAAAGGCTTCTTGAAGGGAAAGATGTAACTCTGTGAGATGAATTAACAGAACACAGAGCAGTTTCTCAGAGAGCTTCTTTCCAGTTTTGAACGGAAGATATTTCCTTTTTCTTTTTTTTTCTTTTTTTTTTTTTTTTTTTTTGAGACGGAGTCTTGCTCTGTATCCCGGGCTGGACTGCAGTGGCCGGATCTCGGCTCACTGCAAGCTCCGCCTCCCGGGTTTACGCAATTCTCCTGCCTCAGCCTCCGGAGTAGCTGGGACTACAGGCGCCCGCCACCTCGCCCGGCTAGTTTTTTTTTTTGTATTTTTAGTAGAGACGGGATTTCACCGGGTTAGCCAGGATGTTCTCGATCTCCTGAGCTCGTGATCCGCGCGTCTCGGCCTCCCAAAGTGCTGGGATTACAGGCTTGAGCCACCGCGCCCGGCCTGATATTTCCTTTTTCATCATTGCCCTCTATGTGCTTCCAAATATCCCTTTGCCTATTCCAAAAGGACATCCGTAGCGAAAGGCTTCTTGAAGGGAAAGATATAACTCTGTGAGATGAATTAACAGAACACAGAGCAGTTTCTCAGAAAGCTTCTTTCCAGTTTTGAACGGAAGATATTTCCTCTTGCACCATAGCCCTCTAAGGGCTTCCAAATGTCCCTTGCCAATTCCACAAGTACAGCCTTAGCAAAAGGCTTCTTGAAGGGAAAGATGTAACACTGTGAGATGAATTAACAGAACACAGCAGTTTCTCAGAAAGCTTTTTTCCACTTTTGAACGGAAGATATTTCCTTTTTCACCATAGCCCTACGGGCTTCCAAATATCCCTTTGCCATTTCCACAAGAACAGCCTTAGCGAAAGGCTTCTTGAAGGGAAAGATGTAACTCTGTGAGATGAATTAATAGAACACAGAGCAGTTTCTCAGAAAGCTTCTTTCCAGTTTTGAACGGAAGATATTTCCTTTTTCACCATAGCCCTCTGTGGGCTTCCAAATATCCCTTGGCCAATTCCACAAGAACAGCCTTAGCGAAAGGCTTCCTGAAGGGAACCATGTAACTCTGTGAGAAGATTTAACAGAACACAGAGCAGTTTCTCAGAAAGCTTCTTTCCAGTTTTGAACGGAAGATAGTTCCTATTTCACCATAGCCCTCTCTGGGCTTCCAAATATCCCTTTGCCAATTCCACAAGAAGAGCCTTAGCGAAAGGCCATTTGAAGGGAAAGATGTAACTCTGTGAGAAGAATTAACAGAACACAGAGCAGTTTCTCAGAAAGCATCTTTCCAGTTTTGAACGGAAGATATTTCCTTTTTCACCATAGCCCTCTATGGGCTTCCAAATATCCCTTTGCCAATTCCACAAGAACAGCATTAGCGAAAGTCTTCCTGAAGGGAAAGATGTAACTCTGTGAGATGAATTAACAGAATACAGCAGTTTCTCAGAAAGCTTTTTTCCACTTTTGAACGGAAGATATTTCCTTTTTCACCATAGCCCTACGGGCTTCCAAATATCCCTTTGCCATTTCCACAAGAACAGCCTTAGAGAAAGACTTCTTGAAGGGAAAGATGTAACTCTGTGAGATGAATTAACAGAACACAGAGCAGTTTCTCAGAAAGCTTCTTTCCAGTTTTGAACGGAAGATATTTCCTTTTTCACCATAGCACTCTGTGGGCTTCCAAATATCCCTTGGCCAATTCCACAAGAACAGCCTTAGCGAAAGGCTTCCTGAAGGGAACCTTGTAACTCTGTGAGAAGATTTAACAGAACACAGAGCAGTTTCTCAGAAAGCTTCTTTCCAGTTTTGAACGGAAGTTATTTCCTGTTTCACCATAGCCCTCTATGGGCTTCCAAATATCCCTTTGCCAATTACACAAGAGTAGCTTTAGTGAAAGGTTTCTTGAAGGGAAAGATGTAACTCTGTGAGATGAAGTAACAGAACACAGATCATTTTCTCAGAAAGCTTCTTTCCAGTTTTGAACGGAAGATATTTCCTGTTTCACCATAGCCGTCTATGGGCTTCCAAATATCCCTTTGCCAATTCCACAAGAACAGTCTTAGCGAAAGGCTTCTTGAAGGGAAAGATGTAACTCTGTGAGATGAATTAACAGAACACAGAGCAGTTTCTCAGAAAGCTTCTTTCCTGTTTTGAACCGAAGATATTTCCTTTTTCACCATAGCCCTCTAAGGGCTTCCAAATATCCCTTTGCCAATTCCACAAGAACAGCATTAGCGAAAGGCTTCTTGAAGGGAAAGATGTAACTCTGTGAGATGAATTAAAAGAACACAGAGTAGTTTCACAGAAAGCTTCTTTCCAGTTTTGAACGGAAGGTATTTCCTGTTTCACCATAGCCCCCTATGGGCTTTCCAAATATCCCTTTGCCTATTCCACAAGAATAGCCTCAGCGAAAGGCTTCTTGAAGGGAAAGATGTAACCCTGTGAGATGAATTAACAGAACACAGAGCAGTTTCTCAGAAACCTTCTTTCCAGTTTGGAACGGAAGATATTTCCTGTTTCACCATAGCCTTCTAAGGGCTTCCAAATATCCCTTAGCCAATTCCACAAGAACAGCCTTAGCGAAAGGCTTCTTGAAGGGAAAGATGTAACTCTGTGAGATGAATTAACAGAACACAGAGCAGTTTCTCAGAAAGCTTCTTTCCAGTTTTGAACGGAAGATATTTCCTTTTTCACCATAGACCTCTGTGGGCTTCCAAATATCACTTGGCCAATTCCACAAGAACAGCCTTAGCGAAAGGCTTCCTGAAGGGAAACATGTAACTCTGTGAGAAGAATTAACAGAACACAGAGCAGTTTCTCAGAAAGCTTCTTTCCAGTTTTGAACGGAAGATATTTCCTGTTTCACCATATCCCTCTATGGGCTTCCAAATATCCCTTTGCCAACTCCACAGGAACAGCCTTAGCGAAAGGCTTCTTGACGGGAAAGATGTAACTCTGTGAGAAGAATTAACAGAACACAGAGTAGTTTCTCAGAAAGCTTCTTTCCAGTTTTGAACGGAAGATATTTCCTTTTTCTCCATAGCCCTCTATGGGCTTCCAAATATCCCTTTGTCAATTCCACAAGAACAGCCTTAGCGAAAGGCTTCTTGAAGGGAAAGATGTATCTCTGTGAGATGAATTAACAGAACACAGAGCAGTTTCTCAGAAAGCTTCTTTCCAGTTTGGAACGGAAGATATTTCCTTTTTCACCATAGCCCTCTATGGGCTTCCAAATATCCCTTGGCCAATTCCACAAGAGCAGCCTTAGCGAAAGGCTTCCTTAAGGGAAAGATGTAACTCTGTGAGAAGAATTAACAGAACACAGAGCAGTTTCTCAGAAAGCTTCTTTCCAGTTTTGAATGGAAGATATTTCCTGTTTCACCATAGCCCCCTTTGGGCTTCCAAATATCCCTTTGCCAATTCCACAGGAACAGCCTTAGCGAAAGGCTTCTTGAAGGGAAAGATGTAACTCTTTGAGAGGAATTAGCAGAACACAGAGCAGTTTCTCAGAAAGCTTCTTTCCACTTTTGAACGGAAGAGATTTCCTTTTTCACCATAGCCCTCTATGGGCTTCGAAATATCCCTTTGCCTATTCCAAAAGAACATCCTTAGCGAAAGGCTTCTTGAAGGGAAAGATATAACTCTGTGAGATGAATTAACAGAACACAGAGCAGTTTCTCAGAAAGCTTCTTTCCAGTTTTGAACGGAAGATATTTCCTTTTTCACCATAGCCCTCTATGGGCTTCCAAATATCCCTTGCCAATTCCAAAAGAACAGCCTTAGCGAAAGTCTTCTTGAAGGGAAAGATGTAACTCTGTGAGATTAGTTAACAGAACACAGCAGTTTCTCAGAAAGCTTCTTTCAACTTTTGAACGGAAGATATTTCCTTTTTCACCATAGCGCTCTACGGGCTTCCAAATATCCCTTTGCCAATTCCACAAGAACAGCCTTAGCGAAAGGCTTCTTGAATGAAAAGATGTAACTCTGGGAGAAGAATTAACAGAACACAGAGCAGATTCTCAGAAAATTTCTTTCCAGTATTGAACGGAAGTTATTTCCTTTTTCACCATAGCCCTCTATGGGCTTCCAAATATCCCTTTGCCAATTCCACAAGGACAGCTTTAGCGAAAGGCTTCTTGAATGAAAAGGTGTAACTCTGTGAGATGAATTAACAGAACACAGAGCAGTTTCTCAGAAAACTTCTTTCCGGTTTTGAACGGAAGATATTTCCTTTTTCACCATAGCCCTCTATGGGCTTCCAAATATCCCTTTGCCAGTTCCACAAGAGCAGCCTTAGCGAAAGGGTTCTTGAAGGGAAAGATGTAACTCTGTGAGATGAATTAACAGAACACAGAGCAGTTTCTCAGAAAGCATCTTTCCAGTTTTGAACGGAAGATATTTCCTTTTTCACCATAGCCCTCTATGGGATTCCAAATATCCCTTGCCAATTCCACAAGAACAGCTTTAGCGAAAGGTTTCTTGAAGGGAAAGTTGTAACTCTGTGAGATGAATTAACAGAACACAGAGCAGTTTCTCAGAAAGCTTCTTTCCACTTTTGAACGGAAGATATTTCCTTTTTCGCCATAGCCCTCTGTGGGCTTCCAAATATCCCTTTGCCAATTAAACAAGAACAGCCTTAGCAAAAGGCTTCTTTACGGGAAAGATGTAACTCTGGGAGATGAATTAACAGAACACAGAGCAGTTTCTCAGAGAGCTTCTTTCCTGTTTTGAACGGAAGTTATTTCCTGTTTCACCATAGCCCTCTATGGGCTTCCAAATATCCCTTTGCCAATTACACAAGAGTAGCTTTAGTGAAAGGTTTCTTGAAGGGAAAGATGTAACTCTGTGAGATGAAGTAACAGAACACAGATCATTTTCTCAGAAAGCTTTCCAGTTTCGAAAGGAAGATATTTCCTGTTTCACCATAGCCGTCTATGGGCTTCCAAATATCCCTTTGCCAATTCCACAAGAACAGCCTTAGCGAAAGGCTTCTTGAAGGGAAAGATGTAACACTGTGAGATGAATTAACAGAACACAGAGCAGTTTCTCAGAAAGCTTCTTTCCAGTTTTGAACGGAAGATATTTCCTTTTTCACCATAGCCCTCTAAGGGCTTCCAAATATCCCTTTGCCAATTCCACAAGAACAGCCTTAGCGAAAGGCTTCTTGAAGGGAAAGATGTAACTCTCTGAGATGAATTAAAAGAACAAGAGCAGTTTCACAGAAAGCTTCTTTCCAGTTTTGAACGGAAGGTATTTCCTGTTTCACCATAGCCCCCTATGGGCTTTCCAAATATCCCTTTGCCAATTCCACAAGAATAGCCTCAGCGAAATGCTTCTTGAAGGGAAAGATGTAACCCTGTGAGATGAATTAACAGAACACAGAGCAGTTTCTCAGAAAGCTTCTTTCCAGTTTGGAACGGAAGATATTTCCTGTTTCACCATAGCCTTCTATGGGCTTCCAAATATCCCTTAGCCAATTCCACAAGAACAGCCTTAGCGAAAGGCTTCTTGAAGGGAAAGATGTAACTCTGTGAGATGAATTAACAGAACACAGAGCAGTTTCTCAGAAACCTTCTTTCCAGTTTTGAACTGAAAATATTTCTTTTTTCACCATAGATCTCTGTGGGCTTCCAAATATCCCTTGGCCAATTCCACAAGAACAGCCTTAGCGAAAGGCTTCCTGAAGGGAAACATGTAACTCTGTGAGAAGAATTAACAGAACACAGAGCAGTTTCTCAGAAAGCTTCTTTCCAGTTTTGAACGGAAGATATTTCCTGTTTCACCATATCCCTCTATGGGCTTCCAAATATCCCTTTGCCAACTCCACAGGAACAGCCTTAGCGAAAGGCTTCTTGACGGGAAAGATGTAACTCTGTGAGATGAATTAACAGAACACAGAGCAGTTTCTCAGAAAGCTTCTTTCCAGTTTTGAACGGAAGATATTCCCTTTTTCACCATAGCCCTCTCTGGGCTTCCAAATATCCCTTTTGCCAATTCCACAAGAAGAGCCTTAGCGAAAGGCTTTTTGAAGGGAAAGATGTAACTCTGTGAGAAGAATTAACAGAACACAGAGCAGTTTCTCAGAAAGCTTCTTTCCAGTTTTGAACGGAAGATAGTTCCTTTTTCACCTTAGCCCTCTATGGGCTTCCAAATATCCCTTTGCCAATTCCACAAGAACAGCCTTAGCGAAAGGTTTCTTGAAGGGAAAGATGTAACTCTGTGAGATGAATTAACAGAACACATAGCAGTTTCTCAGAAAGCTTCTTTCCAGTTTTGAATGGAAGATATTTCCTTTTTCACCATAGCCCTCTATAGGCTTCCAAATATCCCTTTGCCAATTCCACAAGAACAGCCTTAGCGAAAGGCTTCTTGAAGGGAAAGATGTAACTCCGTGAGAAGAATTAACAGAACACAGAGCAGTTTCTCAGAAAGCTTCTTTCCAGTTTTGAACGGAAGATATTTCCTTTTTCACCATAGCCCTCTATGGGCTTCCAAATATCCCTTTGTCAATTCCACAAGAACAGCCTTAGCGAAAGGCTTCTTGAAGGGAAAGATGTAACTCTGTGAGATGAATTAACAGAACACAGAGCAGTTTCTCAGAAAGCTTCTTTCCAGTTTGGAACGGAAGATATTTCCTTTTTCACCATAGCCCTCTATGGGCTTCCAAATATCCCTTGGCCAATTCCACAAGAGCAGCCTTAGCGAAAGGCTTCCTTAAGGGAAAGATGTAACTCTGTGAGAAGAATTAACAGAACACAGAGCAGTTTCTCAGAAAGCTTCTTTCCAGTTTTGAATGGAAGATATTTCCTGTTTCACCATAGCCCTCTTTGGGCTTCCAAATATCCCTTTGCCAATTCCACAGGAACAGCCTTAGCAAAAGGCTTCTTGAAGGGAAAGATGTAACTCTTTGAGAAGAATTAACAGAACACAGAGCAGTTTCTCAGAAAGCTTCTTTCCAGTTTTGAACGGAAGATATTTCCTTTTTCACCATAGCCCTCTATGGGCTTCCAAATATCCCTTTGCCAATTCCAAAAGAACAGCCTTAGCAAAAGGCTTCTTTACGGGAAAGATGTAACTCTGGGAGATGAATTAAGAGAACACAGACAAGTTTCTCAGAGAGCTTCTTTCCAGTTTTGAACGGATGATATTTCCTTTTTCACCATAGCCCTCTCTGGGCTTCCAAATATCCCTTTGCCAATTCCACAAGAACAGCCTTAGCGAAAGGCTTCCTGAAGGGAAAGATGTAACTCTTTGAGAAGAATTAACAGAACACAGAGCAGTTTCTCAGAAAGCTTCTTTCCACTTTTGAACGGAAGAGATTTCCTTTTTCACCATAGCCCTCTATGGGCTTCGAAATATCCCTTTGCCAATTCCACAAGAACAGCCTTAGCGAAAGGCTTCTTGAAGAGAAAGATGTAACTCTGTGAGATGAATTAACAGAACACAGAGCAGTTTCTCGGAAAGCTTCTTTCCAATGTCGAACGGAAGATATTTTCTTTTTCACCATAGACCTCTATGGGCTTCCAAATGTCCCTTTGCCAATTCCACAAGAACAGAATTAGCGAAAGGCTTCTTGAAGGGAAAGATCTAACTCTGTGATATGAATTCACAGAACACAGAGCAGTCTCTCAGAAAGCTTCTTTCCAGTTTTGAACTGAAGATATTTCCTTTTTCACCATGGCCCTGTATAGGCTTCCAAATATCCCTTTGCTAATTGCACAAGAACAGCCTTAGCGAAAGGCTTCTTGAAGGGAAAGATGTCACCCTGTGAGATGAATTAGCAGAACCCAGAGCAGTTTCTCAGAAAGCTTCTTTCCAGTTTGGAACGGAGGATATTTCCTGTTTCAAAATAGCCGTCTATGGGCTTCCAAATATCCCTTTGCCAATTCCACAAGAACAGCCTTAGCGAAAGGCTTCTTGAAGGGAAAGATGTAACTCTGTGAGAAGAATTAACAGAACACAGAGCAGTTTCTCAGAAAGCTTCTTTCCAGTTTTCAACGGAAGATATTTCCTTTTTCACCATAGCAATCTATGGGCTTCCAAATATCCCTTTGCCAATTCCACAAGAACAGCCTTTGCGAAAGGCTTCTTGAAGGGAAAGATGTAACTCTGTGAGATGAATTAACAGAACACAGAGCAGTTTCTCAGAAAGCTTCTTTCCACTTTTGATCGGAAGTTATTTCCTTTTTCACCCTAGCCCTCTATGGGCTTCCAAATATCCCTTTGCCTATTCCAAAAGAACATCCTTAGCGAAAGGCTTCTTGAAGCGAAAGATATAACTCTGTGAGATGAAATAACAGAACACAGAGCAGTTTCTTAGAAAGCTTCTTTCCAGTTTTGAACGGAAGATATTTCCTCCTGCACCATAGCCCTCTAAGGGCTTCCAAATGTCCCTTGCCCATTCCACAAGAACAGCCTTAGCGAAAGGCTTCTTGAAGGGAAAGATGTCACACTGTGAGATGAATTAACAGAACACAGAGCAGTTTCTCAGAAAGCTTCTTTCCAGTTTTGAATGGAAGATATTTCCTTTTTCAACATAGCCCTCTATGGGCTTCCAAATATCCCTTTGCCAATTCCACAAGAACAGCCTTAGCGAAAGGCTTCTTGAGGGAAAGATGTAACTTTGTGAGATGAATTAACAGAACACAGAGCAGTTTCTCAGAAAGCTTCTTTCCAGTTTTGAACTGAAGATATTTCCTTTTTCACCATCGCCCTCTATGGGCTTCCAAATATCCCTTTGCCAATTCCAAAAGAACAGCCTTAGCGAAAGTCTTCTTGAAGGGAAAGATGTAACTCTGTGAGATTAGTTAACAGAACACAGCAGTTTCTCAGAAAGCTTCTTTCCACTTTTGAACGGAAGATATTTCCTTTTTCACCATAGCGCTCTACGGGCTTCCAAATATCCCTTTGCCAATTCCACAAGAACAGCCTTAGCGAAAGGCTTCTTGAATGAAAAGATGTAACTCTGGGAGAAGAATTAACAGAACACAGAGCAGTTTATCAGTAAATTTCTTTCCAGTATTGAACGGAAGTTATTTCCTTTTTCACCATATCCCTCTATGGGCTTCCAAATATCCCTTTGCCAATTCCACAAGGACAGCTTCAGCGAAAGGCTTCTTGAATGAAAAGATGTAACTCTGTGAGATGAATTAACAGAACACAGAGCAGTTTCTCAGAAAACTTCTTTCCAGTTTTGAACGGAAGATATTTCCTTTTTCACCATAGCCCTCTATGGGCTTCCAAATATCCCTTTGCCAGTTCCACAAGAGCAGCCTTAGCGAAAGGTTTCTTGAAGCGAAAGATGTAACTCTGTGAGATGAATTAACAGAACACAGAGCAGTTTCTCAGAAAGCATCTTTCCAGTTTTGAACGGAAGATATTTCCTTTTTCACCATAGCCCTCTATGGGATTCCAAATATCCCTTGCCAATTCCAAAAGAACAGCTTTAGCGAAAGGTTTCTTGAAGGGAAAGTTGTAACTCTGTGAGATGAATTAACAGAACACAGAGCAGTTTCTCAGAAAGCTTCTTTCCAGTTTTGAACGGAAGATATTTCCTTTTTCACCATAGCCCTCTATGGGCTTCCAAATATCCCTTTGCCAATTCCACAAGAACAGCCTTAGCGAAAGGCTTCTTCAAGGGAAACATGTAACACTGTGAGATGAATTAACAGAACACAGAGCAGTTTCTCAGAAAGCTTCTTTCCAGTTTTGAACGGAAGATATTTCCTTTTGCACCATAGAACTCTAAGGGCTTCCAAATGTCCCTTGCCAATTCCACAAGAACAGCCTTAGCGAAAGGATTCTTGACGGGAAAGATGTAACACTGTGAGATGAATTAACAGAACACAGAGCAGTTTCCCAGAAAGCTTCTTTCCATTTTGGAACGGAAGATATTTTCTTTTTCACCATAGCCCTCTATGGGCTTCCAAATATCCCTTGACCAATTCCACAAGAGCAGCCTTAGCGAAAAGCTTCCTGAAGGGAAAGATGTAACTCTGTGAGAAGAATTAACAGAACACAGAGCAGTTTCTCAGAAAGCTTCTTTCCAGTTTTGAACGGAAGATATTTCCTGTTTCACCATAGCCCTCTTTGGGCTTCCAAATATCCCTTTGCCAATTCCACAGGAACAGCCTTAGCGAAAGGCTTCTTGAAGGGAAAGATGTAACTCTTTGAGAAGAATTAACAGAACACGGAGCAGTTTCTCAGAAAGCTTCTTTCCAGTTTTGAACGGAAGATATTTCCTTTTTCACCATAGCCCTCTAGGGGCTTCCAAATATCCCTTTGCCAATTAAACAAGAACAGCCTTAGCAAAAGGCTTCTTTACGGGAAAGATGTAACTCTGGGAGATGAATTAACAGAACACAGAGCAGTTTTTCAGAGAGCTTCTTTCCAGTTTTGAACGGAAGAGATTTCCTTTTTCACCATAGCCCTCTATGGGCTTCGAAATATCCCTTTGCCAATTCCACAAGAACAGCCTTAGCGAAAGGCTTCTTGAAGAGAAAGATGTAACTCTGTGAGATGAATTAACAGAACACAGAGCAGTTTCTCGGAAAGCTTCTTTCCAATTTCGAACGGAAGATATTTTCTTTTTCACCACAGCCCTCTATGGGCTTCCAAATGTCCCTTTGCCAATTCCACAAGAACAGACTTAGCGAAAGGCTTCTTGAATGGAAAGATGTAACCCTGTGAGATGAATTAGCAGAACGCAGAGCAGTTTCTCAGAAACTTCTATCCAGTTTGGAACGGAGGATATTTCCTGTTTCACCATAGCCGTCTATGGGCTTCCAAATATCACTTTGCCAATTCCACAAGAACAGCCTTAGCGAAAGGCTTCTTGAAGGGAAGATGTAACTCTGTGAGATGAATTAACAGAACACAGAGCAGTTTCTCAGAAAGCTTCTTTCCAGTTTGGAACGGAAGATATTTCCTTTTTCATCATAGCCCTCTGTGGTCTTCCAAATATCCCTTAGCCAATTCCACAAGAACAGCCTTAGCAAAAGGCTCCCTGAAGGGAAACATGTAACTCTGTGAGAAGAATTAACAGAACACAGAGCAGTTTCTCAGAAAGCTTCTTTCCAGTTTTGAACGGAAGACATTTCCTGTTTCACCATAGCCCTCTGTGGGCTTCCAAATATCCCTTTGCCAATTCCACAGGAACAGCCTTAGCGAAAGGCTTCTTGACGGGAAAGATGTAACTCTGTGAGATGAATTAACAGAACACAGAGCAGTTTCTCAGAAAGCTTCTTTCCAGTTTTGAACGGAAGATATTTCCTATTTCACCATAGCCCTCTCTGGGCTTCCAAATATCCCTTTGCCAATTGCACAAGAAGAGCCTTAGCGAAAGACTTTTTGAAGGGAAAGATGTAACTCTGTGAGAAGAATTAACAGAACACAGAGCAGTTTCTCAGAAAGCTTCTTTCCAGTTTTGAACGGAAGATATTTCCTTTTTCACCATAGCCCTCTATGGGGTTCCAAATATCCCTTTGCCAATTCCACAAGAACAGCATTAGCGAAAGTCTTCTTGAAGGGAAAGATGTAACTCTGTGAGATGAATTAACAGAACACAGAGCAGTTTCTCGGAAAGCTTCTTTCCAATTTCGAACGGAAGATATTTTCTTTTTCACCACAGCCCTCTATGGGCTTCCAAATATCCCTTTGCCAGTTCCACAAGAACAGACTTAGCGAAAGGGTTATTAAAGGGAAAGATGTACTTCTGTGAGATGAATTAACAGAACACAGAGCAGTTTCTCAGAAAGCATCTTTCCAGTTTTGAACGGAAGATATTTCCTTTTTCACCATAGCCCTCTATGGGATTCCAAATATCCCTTTCCAATTCCACAAGAACAGCTTTAGCGAAAGGTTTCTTGAAGGGAAAGTTGTAACTCTGTGAGATGAATTAACAGAACACAGAGCAGTTTCTCAGAAAGCTTCTTTCCAGTTTTGAACGGAAGATATTTCCTTTTTCACCATAGCCTTCTGTGGGCTTCCAAATATCCCTTTGCCAATTGCACAAGAACAGCCTTAGCGAAAGGCTTCTTGAATGGAAACATGTAACACTGTGAGATGAATTAACAGAACACAGAGCAGTTTCTCAGAAAGCTTCTTTCCAGTTTTGAACGGAAGATATTTCCTTTTTCACCATAGCCCTCTATGGGCTTCCAAATATCCTTTTGCCAATTCCCCATGAACAGCCTTAGCGAAAGGCTTCTTGAAGGGAAAGATGTAACTCAGTGAGAAGAATTAACAGAACACAGAGCAGTTTCTCAGAAAGCTCCTTTCCACTTTTGATCGGAAGTTATTTCCTTTTTCACCTTAGCCCTCTATGGGCTTCCAAATATCCCTTTGCGAATTCCACAAGTACAGCCTTAGCGAAAGGTTTCCTTAAGGGAAAGATGTAACTCTGTGAGATGAATTAACAGAACACAGAGCAGTTTCTCAGAAAGCTTCTTTCCAGTTTTGAACGGAAGATATTTCCTTTTTCACCATAGCCCTCTAGGGGCTTCCAAATATCCCTTTGCCAATTCCACAAGAACAGCCTTAGCGAAAGGCTACTTAAAGGGAAAGATGTAACTCTGTCAGATGAATTAACAGAACACAGAGCAGTTTCTCAGAAAGCTTCTTTCCAGTTTTGAACGGAAGATATTTCCTGTTTCACCATAGCCCTCTATGGGTTTCCAAATATCCCTTTGCCAATTCCACAAGAACAGCCTTTGCGAAAGGTTTCTTAAAGGGAAAGATGTAACTCTGTGAGATGAATTAACAGAACACAGAGCAGTTTCTCAGAAAGCTTCTTTCCAGTTTTGAACGGAAGATATTTCCTTTTTCACCTTAGCCCTCTATGGGCTTCCAAATATCCCTTTGCCAATTCCACAAGAACAGCCTTAGCGAAAGGTTTCTTAAAGGGAAAGATGTAACTCTGTGAGATGAATTAACAGAACACATAGCAGTTTCTCAGAAAGCTTCTTTCCAGTTTTGAATGGAAGATATTTCCTTTTTCACCATAGCCCTCTATAGGCTTCCAAATATCCCTTTGCCAATTCCACAAGAACAGCCTTAGCGAAAGGCTTCTTGAAGGGAAAGATGTAACTCTGTGAGAAGAATTAACAGAACACAGAGCAGTTTCTCAGAAAGCTTCTTTCCAGTTTTGAACGGAAGATATTTCCTTTTTCACCATAGCCCTCTATGGGCTTCCAAATATCCCTTTGTCAATTCCACAAGAACAGCCTTAGCGAAAGGCTTCTTTAAGGAAAAGATGTAACTCTGTGAGATGAATTAACAGAACACAGCAGGTTCTCAGAAAGCTTCTTTCCAGTTTTGAACGGAAGATATTTTCTTTTTCACCATAGCCCTCTATGGGCTTCCCAATATCCCTTTGCCAATTCCACAAGAACAGCCTTAGCGAAAGGCTTCTTGAAGGGAAAGATGTAACTCTGTGAGAAGAATTAACAGAACACAGAGCAGTTTCTCAGAAAGCTTGTTTCCAGTTTTGAACGGAAGATATTTTCTTTTTCACCATAGCCATCTATGGGCTTCCAAATATCCCTTGGCCAATTCCACAAGTACAGCCTTAGCGAAAGGCTTCTTGAAGGGATAGATGTAACTCTCTGAGAAGAATTAACAGAACACAGAACAGTTTCTCAGAAAACTTCTTTCCAGTATTGAACCGAAGGTATTTCCTTTTTCAACATAGCCCTCTATGGGCTTCCAAATATCCCTTTGCCAATTCCACAAGGACTGCCTTAGCGAAAGGCTTCTTGAAGGGAAAGATGTAACGCTGTGAGATGAATTAACAGAACACAGAGCAGTTTCTCAGAAAGCTTCTTTCCAATTTTGAACGGAAGATATTTCCTTTTTCACCATAGCCCTCTAAGGGCTTCCAAATATCCCATTGCCAATTCCACAAGAACAGCCTTAGCGAAAGGCTTCTTGAAGGGAAAGATGTAACTCTGTGAGATGAATTAAGAGAACACAGAGCAGTTTCTGAGAAAGCTTCTTTCCATTTTTGAACGGAAGATATTTCCTTTTTCACCATAGCCCTCTATGGGCTTCCAAATATCCCTTTGCCAATTCCACAAGAACAGCCTTAGGGAAAGGCTTCTTGAAGGGAAAGATATAACTCTGTGAGATGAATTAACAGAACACCGAGGAGGTTCTCAGAAAGCTTCTTTCCAGTTTTGAACGGAAGATATTTCCTTTTTCACCATAGCCCTCTATAGGCTTCCAAATATCCCTTTGCCAATTCCACAAGGACAGCTTTATCGAAAGGTTTCTTGAATGAAAAGATGTAACTCTGTGAGATGAATTAACAGAACACAGAGCAGTTTCTCAGAAAACTTCTTTCCAGTTTTGAACGGAAGATATTTCCTTTTTCACCATAGCCCTCTATGGGCTTCCAAATATCCCTTTGCCAGTTCCACAAGAGCAGCCTTAGCGAAAGGGTTCTTGAAGGGAAAGATGTAACTCTGTGAGATGAATTAACAGAACACAGAGCAGTTTCTCAGAAAGCATCTTTCCAGTTTTGAACGGAAGATATTTCCTTTTTCACCATAGCCCTCTATGGGATTCCAAATATCCTTTGCCAATTCCACAAGAACAGCTTTAGCGAAAGGTTTCTTGAAGGGAAAGTTGTAACTCTGTGAGATGAATTAACAGAACACAGAGCAGTTTCCCAGAAAGCTTCTTTCCATTTTGGAACGGAAGATATTTCCTTTTTCACCATAGCCCTCTATGGGCTTCCAAATATCCCTTTGCCAATTCCACAAGAACAGCCTTAGCGAAAGGCTTCATGAAGGGAAAGATGTAACTCTGTGAGAAGAATTAACAGAACACAGAGCAGTTTCTCAGAAAGCTGCTTTCCAGTTTTGATCGGAAGATATTTCCTTTTTCACCATAGCCCTCTAAGGGCTTCCAAATATCCCTTTGCCAGTTCCACAAGAACAGCCTTAACGAAAGGGTTATTAAAGGGAACGATGTAACTCTGTGAGATGAATTAACAGAACACAGAGCAGTTTCTCAGAAAGCATCTTTCCCGTTTTGAACGGAAGATATTTCCTTTTTCACCATAGCCCTCTATGGGCTTCCAAATATCCCTTTGCCAATTCCAGAAGAACAGCTTTAGCGAAAGGTTTCTTGAACGGAAAGATGTAACTCTGAGAGATGAATTAACAGAACACAGAGCAGTTTCTCAGAAAGCTTCTTTCCAGTTTTGAACGGAAGATATTTCCTGTTTCACCATAGCCCTCTATGGGCTTCCAAATATCCCTATGCCAATTCCACAAGAACAGCCTTAGCGAAAGGCTTCTTGAAGAGAAAGATGTAACTCTGTGAGATGAATTAACAGAACACAGAGCAGTTTCTCAGAAAGCTTCTTTCCAGTTTTGAACGGAAGATATTTCCTTTTTCGCCATAGCCATCTATGGGCTTCCAAATATCCCTTTGCCAATTCCACAAGTACAGTCTTAGCGAAACGCTTCTTGAAGGGATAGATGTAACTCTGTGAGAAGAATTAACAGAACACAGAACAGTTTCACAGAAACTTCTTTCCAGTATTGAACCGAAGGTATTTCCTTTTTCACCGTAGCCCTCTATGGGTTTCAAAATATCCCTTTGCCAATTCCACAAGAACAGCCTTAGCGAAAGGCTTCTTGAAGGGAAAGATGTAACCCTGTGAGATGAATCAACAGAACAGAGAGCGGTTTCTCAGAAAGCTTCTTTCCGATTTAAACGAAAGATATTTCCTTTTTCACCATAGCCCTCTATGGGCTTCCAAATATCCCTTTGCCAATTCCACAAGAACAGCCTTAGCGAAAGGCTTCTTGAAGGGAAAGATGTAACTCTGTGAGATGAATTAAGAGAACACAGAGCAGTTTCCCAGAAAGCTTCTTTCCAGTTTTGAACGGAAGATATTTCCTGTTTCACCATAGCAATCTATGGGCTACCAAATATCCCTTTTAAATTCCACAAGGACAGACTTAGCGAAAGGCTTCTTGGAGGGAAAGATGTAACTCTGTGTGATGAATTAACAGAACACAGAGCAGTTTCTCAGAAAGCTTCTTTCCAGTTTTGAACGGAAGGTATTTCCTTTTTCACCATAGCCCTCTATGGGCTTCCAAATATCCCTTTGCCAATTCCCCATGAACAGCCTTAGCGAAAGGCTTCTTGAAGGGAAAGATTTAACTCTGTGAGAAGAATTAACAGAACACAGAGCAGTTTCTCAGAAAGTTTCTTTCCAGTTTTGAACGGAAGATATTTCCTTTTTCACCGTAGCAATCTATGGGCTTCCAAATATCCCTTTGCCCATTCCACAAGAACAGCCTTAGCGAAAGGCTTCTTGAAGGGAAAGATGTAACTCTGTGAGATGAATTAACAGAACACAGAGCAGTTTCTCAGAAAGCTTCTTTCCAGTTTGGAACGGAAGATATTTCCTTTTTCACCATATCCCTCAATGGGCTTCAAAATATCCCTTTTCCAATTCCACAAGAATAGCCTTAGCGAAAGGCTTGTTGAAAGGAAAATGTAACTCTGTGTGATGAATTAACAGAACACAGAGCAGTTTCTCAGAACGCTTCTTTCCAGTTTTGAACGGAAGATATTTCCTGTTTCACCATAGCCCTCTATGGGCTACCAAATAACCCTTTTAAATTCCACAAGGACAGACTTAGCGAAAGGCTTCTTGAATGGAAACATGTAACACTGTGAGATGAATTAACAGAACACAGAGCAGTTTCTCAGAAAGCTTCTTTCCAGTTTTGAACGGAAGATATTTCCTTTTTCACCATAGCCCTCTATGGGCTTCCAAATATCCCTTTGCAAATTCCACAAGAACACCCTTAGCGAAAGGCTTCTTGAAGGGAAAGATGTAACTCTGTGAGATGAATTAACAGAACACAGAGCAGTTTCTCAGAACGCTTCTTTCCAGTTTTTAACGAAAGATATTTCCTGTTTCACCATAGCCCTCTAAGGGCTTCCAAATATCCCTTTGCCAATTCCACAAGAACAGCCTTAGCGAAAGGCTTCTTGAAGGGAAAGATGTAACCCTGTGAGATGAATTAAGAGAACACAGAACAGTTTCTCAGAAAGCTTCTTTCCAGTTTTGAACGGAAGATATTTCCTCTTTCACCATAGCCCTCTATGGGCTTCCAAATATCCCTTTTCCAATTCCACAAGGACAGCCTTAGCGAAAGGCTTCTTGAAGGGAAAGATGTAACTCTGTGTGGTGAATTAACAGAACACAGAGCGGTTTCTCCGTAAGCGTCTCTCCAGTTTTGAACGGAAGATATTTCTTTTTCACCATAGCCCTCTATGGGCTTCCAAATATCCTTTTGCCAATTCCCCATGAACAGCCTTAGCGAAAGGCCTCTTGAAGGGAAAGATGTAACTCTGTGAGATGAATTAACAGAACACAGAGCAGTTTCTCAGAGAGCTTCTTTCCAGTTTTGAACGAAAGATATTTCCTTTTACACCATAGCCATCTATGGGCATCCAAATATCCCTTTGCCAATTGCACAAGAAAAGCCTTAGCGAAAGGCTTCTTGAAGGGAAAGATGTAACTCTGTGAGATGAATTATCAGAACACAGAGCAGTTTCTCAGAAAGCTTCTTTCCAGTTTTGAACGGAAGATATTTCCTTTTTCACCATAGCCCTCTATGGGCTTCGAAATATCCCTTTGCCAATTCCACAAGAACAGCCTTAGCGAAAGGCTTCTTGAAGGGAAAGATGTAACTCTCTGAGATGAATAAACAGAGCACAGAGCAGTTTCTCAGAAAGCTTCTTTCCAGTTCTGAACGGAAGATATTTCCTTTTCCACCATAGGCCTCTGTGGGCTTCCAAATATCCCTTTTCCAATTCCACAAGAACAGCCTTAGCGAAAGGCTTCTTGAAGGGAAAGATGTAACTCTGTGAGATGAATTAACAGAACACAGACCAGTTTCTCAGAAAGCTTCTTTCCAGTTTTGAACGGAATATATTTCCTTTTCACCATACCCCTCTATGGGATTCCAAATATCCCTTTTCCAATTCCACAAGAACAGCCTAAGGGAAAGGTTTCTTGAAGGGAAAGATGTAACTCTGTGAGATGAATTTACAGAACACAGAGCAGTTTCTCAGAAAGCTTCTTTCCAGTTTTCAACGGAAGATATTTCCTTTTTCACCATAGCCCTCTATGGGCTTCCAAATATCCCTTTGCCAGTTCCACAAGAACGGCCTTAGCGAAAGGCTTCTTGAAGGGAAAGATGTAACTCTGTGAGATGAATTAACGGAACACAGAGCAGTTTCTCATAAAGCTTCTTTCCAGTTTTGAACGGAAGATATTTCCTTTTTCACCATAGCCCTCTATGGGCTTCCAAATATCCCTTTGCCAATTCCAGAAGAACAGCTTTAGCGAAAGGTTTCTTGAAAGGAAAGATGTAACTCTGAGAGATGAATTAACAGAACACAGAACAGTTTCTCAGAAAGCTTCTTTCCAGTTTTGAACGGAAGATATTTCCTTTTTCACCATTACCCTCTGTTTGCTTCCAAATATCCCTTTGCCAATTCCACAAGAACAGCCTTAGCGAAAGGCTTGTTGAAGGGAAAGATGTAACTCTGTGAGATGAATTAACAGAACACAGAGCAGTGTCTCAGAAAGCTTCTTTCCAGTTTGGAACGGAAGATATTTCCTTTTTCACCATAGCCCTCTATGGGCTTCTAAATATCCCTTTGCCAATTAAACAAGAACTGCCTTATCGAAAGGCCTCTTGAAGGGAAAGATGTAACTCTGTGATTTGAATTAACAGAACACAGAGCAGTTTCTCAGAAAGCTTCTTTCCAGTTTTGAACGGAAGATATTTCCTTTTTCACCATAGCCCTCTATGGGCTTCCAAATATCCCTTTGCCAATTCCACAAGAACAGCCTTAGCGAAAGGCTTCTTGAAGGGAAAGATGTAACTCTGTGAGATGAATTAAGAGAACGCAGAGCAGTTTCTCAGAAAGCTTCTTTCCAGTTTTGAACGGAAGATATTTCCTGTTTCACCATAGCCCTCTATGGGCTTCCAAATATCCCTTTGCCAATTCCACAAGAACAGCCTTAGCGAAAGGCTTCTTGAAGGGAAAGATGTAACTCTGTGAGACGAATTAACAGAACACAGAGCAGTTTCTCAGAAAGTTTCTTTCCAGTTTTCAACGGAAGATATTTCCTCTTTCACCATAGCCCTCTATGGGCTTCCAAATATCCCTTTGCCAATTCCACAAGAACAGTCTTAGCGAAAGGTTTCTTGAAGGGAAAGATGTCCATAGCCCTCTATGGGCTTCCAAATATCCCTTTGCCAATTCCACAAGAACAGCCTTAGCGAAAGGCTTCTTGAAGGGAAAGATGTAACTCTGTGAGATGAATTAACAGAACACAGAGCAGTTTCTCAGAAAGCTTCTTTCCAGTTTTGAACGGAAGATATTTCCATTTTCGCCATAGCCATCTATGGGCTTCCAAATATCCCTTTGCCAATTCCACAAGTACAGTCTTAGCGAAAGGCTTCTTGAAGGGATAGATGTAACTCTGTGAGAAGAATTAACAGAACACAGAACAGTTTCACAGAAAACTTCTTTCCAGTATTGAACCGAAGTTATTTCCTTTTTCACCGTAGATCTCTATGGGTTTCCAAATATCCCTTTGCCAATTCCAAAGGAACAGCCTTAGCGAAAGGCTTCTTGAAGGGAAAGATGTAACCCTGTGAGATGAATCAACAGAACAGAGAGCAGTTTCTCAGAAAGCTTCTTTCCGATTTGAACGAAAGATATTTCCTTTTTCACCATAGCCCTCTATGGGCTTCCAAATATCCCTTTGCCAATTCCACAAGAACAGCCTTAGCGAAAGGCTTCTTGAAGGGAAAGATGTAACTCTGTGAGATGAATTAACAGAACACAGAGCAGTTTCTCAGAAAGCTTCTTTCCAGTTTTGAACGGAAGATATTTCCTGTTTCACCATAGCCCTCTATGGGCTACCAAATATCCCTTTTCCAATTCCACAAGAATAGCCTTAGCGAAAGGCTTGTTGAAAGGAAAATGTAACTCTGTGTGATGAATTAAGAGAACACAGAGCAGTTTTTCGGAAAGTTTTTTTCCAGTTTTGAACGGAAGATATTTCCTTTTTCACCATAGCCCTCTAAGGGCTTCCAAATATCCCTTTGCCAATTCCACAAGAACAGCTTTATCGAAAGGCTTCTTGAAGGGAAAGACCTAACTCTGTGAGATGAATTAACAGAACACAGAGCAGTTTCTCAGAAAGCTTCTTTCCAGTTTTGAACGGAAGATATTTCCTTTTTCACCATAGCCCTCTATGGGCTTCCAAATATCCCTTTGCCAATTCCACAAGAACAGACTTAGCGAAAGGCTTCTTGAAGGGAAAGATGTATCTCTGTGAGATGAATTAACAGAAC
Organism: Chlorocebus sabaeus; assembly: GCF_047675955.1. Classification (NCBI taxonomy): domain Eukaryota; kingdom Metazoa; phylum Chordata; class Mammalia; order Primates; family Cercopithecidae; genus Chlorocebus; species Chlorocebus sabaeus. Next base: position 1,231,862 of record NW_027327859.1, read on the forward strand.
ACAGAGCAGTTTCTCAGAAATCTTCTTTCCAGGTTTGAACTGAAGGTATTTCCTTTTTCACTATAGCCCTCCATGGGCTTCCAATATCCCTTTGCCAATTCCACAAGAACAGCCTTAGCGAAAGGCTTCTTGAAGAGAAAGATGTAACTCTGTGAGATGAATTAACAGAACACAGAGCAGTTTCTCAGAAATCTTCTTTCCAGTTTTGAACTGAAGGTATTTCCTTTTTCACTATAGCCCTCCATGGGCTTCCAAATATCCCTTTGCCAATTCCACAAGAACAGCCTTAGCGAAAGGCTTCTTGAAGTGAAAGATGTAACTCTGTGAGATGAATTAACAGAAAACAGAGCAGTTTCTCAGAAAGCTTCTTTCCAGTTTTGAACGGAAGATATTTACTTTTTCACCATAGCCCTCTATCTGCTTCCAAATATCCCTTTGCCAGTTCCACAAGAACAGCCTTAGCGAAAGGGTTCTTGAAGGAAAAGATATAACTCTGTGCGATGAATTAAGAGCACACAGAGCAGTTTCTCAGAAAGCTTCTTTCCAGTTTTGAACGGAAGATAATTCCTGTTTCACCATAGCCCTCTATGGGATTCCAAATATCCCTATGCCAATTCCACAAGAACAGCCTTAGCGAAAGGCTTCTTGAAGAGAAAGATGTAACTCTGTGATATGAATTAACAGAACACAGAGCAGTTTCTCAGAAAGCTTCTTTCCAGTTTTGAACGGAAGATATTTCCTTTTTCACCATAGCCCTCTTGGGTCTTCCAAATATCCCTTTGCCAATTCCACAAGAACAGCTTTAGCGAAAGGTTTCTTGAAGGGGAAGATGTAACTCTGTGAGATGAATTATCAGAACACAGAGCAGTTTCTCAGAAAGCTTCTTTCCAGTTTTGAACGGAAGATATTTCCTTTTTCACAATTGCCCTCTGTTTGCTTCCAAATATCCCTTTGCCAATTCCACAAGAACAGCCTTAGCGAAAGGCTTGTTGAAGGGAAAGATGTAACTCTGTGAGATGAATTAACAGAACACAGAGCAGTTTCTCAGAAAGCTTCTTTCCAGTTTTGAACGGAAGATATTTCCTTTTTCACCATAGCCCTCTATTGGCTTCCAAATATCCCTTTGCCAATTCCACAAGAACAGCCTTAGCGAAAGGCTTCTAGAAGGGAAAGATGTAACTCTGTGAGATGAATTAAGAGAACACAGAGCAGTTTCTCAGAAAGCTTCTTTCCAGTTTTGAACGGAAGATATTTCCTTTTTCACCATAGCCCTCTATGGGCTTCCAAATATCCCTTTGCCAATTCCACAAGAACAGCCTTAGCGAAAGGCTTCTTGAAGGGAAAGATGTAACTCTGTGAGATGAATTAAGAGAACACAGAGCTGTTTCTCAGAAAGCTTCTTTCCAGTTTTGAACGGAAGATATTTCCTGTTTCACCATAGCCCTCTATGGGCTTCCAAATATCCCTTTGCCAATTCCACAAGAACAGCCTTAGCGAAAGGCTTCTTGAAGGGAAAGATGTAACTCTGTGAGATGAATTAACAGAACACAGCAGTTTCTCAGAAAGCTTCTTTCCAGTTTTGAACGGAAGATATTTCCTTTTTCACCATAGCCGTCTATGGGCTTCCAAATATCCCTTTGCCAATTCCACAAGAACAGCCTTAGCGAAAGGTTTCTTGAAGGGAAAGATGTAACTCTGTGAGATGAATTAACAGAACACAGAGCAGTTTCTCAGAAAGCTTCTTTCCAGTTTTGAACGGAAGATATTTCCTTTTTCGCCATAGCCATCTATGGACTTCCAAATATCCCTTTGCCAATTCCACAAGTACAGTCTTAGCGAAAGGCTTCTTGAAGGGATAGATGTAACTCTGTGAGAAGAATTAACAGAACACAGAACAGTTTCACAGAAAACTTCTTTGCAGTATTGAACCGAAGGTATTTCCTTTTTCAACATAGCCCTCTATGGGCTTCCAAATATCCCTTTGCCAATTCCACAAGGACAGCCTTAGCGAAAGGCTTCTTTAATGAAAAGATGTAACTCTGTGAGATGAATTAACAGAACACAGAGCAGTTTCTCAGAAAGCTTCTTTCCAGTTTTGAACGGAAGATATTTACTTTTTCACCATAGACCTCTACGGGCTTCCAAATATCCCTTTGCCAGTTCCACAAGAACAGCCTTAGCGAAAGGGTTCTTGTAGGAAAAGATATAACTCTGTGCGATGAATTAAGAGCACACAGAGCAGTTTCTCAGAAAGCTTCTTTCCAGTTTTGAACGGAAGATATTTCCTTTTTCACCATAGCCCTCTATGGGCTTCCAAATATCTCTTTGCCAATTCCACAAGAACAGCCTTAGCGAAAGGGTTCTTGAAGGGAAAGATGTAACTCTGTGAGATGAATTAAGAGAACACAGAGCTGTTTCTCAGAAAGCTTCTTTCCAGTTTTGAACGGAAGATATTTCCTGTTTCACCATAGCCCTCTATAGGCTTCCAAATATCCCTTTGCCAATTCCACAAGAACAGCTTTAGCGAAAGTCTTCTTGAAGGGAAAGATGTAACTCTGTGAGATGAATTAACAGAACACAGAGCAGTTTCTCAGAAAGCTTCTTTCCAGTTTTGAACGGAAGATATTTCCTTTTTCACCATAGCCTTCTATGTGCTTCCAAATATCCCTTTGCCAATTCCACAAGAACAGCCTTAGCGAAAGGCTTCTTGAAGGGAAAGATGTAACTCTGTGAGATGAATTAACAGAACACAGAGCAGTTTCTCAGAAAGCTTCTTTCCAGTTTTGAACGGAAGATATTTCCTTTTTCGCCATAGCCATCTATGGACTTCCAAATATCCCTTTGCCAATTCCACAAGTACAGTCTTAGCGAAAGGCTTCTTGAAGGGATAGATGTAACTCTGTGAGAAGAATTAACAGAACACAGAACAGTTTCACAGAAAACTTCTTTTCAGTATTGAACCGAAGGTATTTCCTTTTTCAACATAGCCCTCTATGGGCTTCCAAATATCCCTTTGCCAATTCCACAAGGACAGCCTTAGCGAAAGGCTTCTTTTATGAAAAGATGTAACTCTGTGAGATGAATTAACAGAACACAGAGCAGTTTCTCAGAAAGCTTCTTTCCAGTTTTGAACGGAAGATATTTCCTGTTTCACCATAGCCCTCTAAGGGATCCCAAATATCCCTATGCCAATTCCACAAGAACAACCTTAGCGAAAGGCTTCTTGAAGGGAAAGACATAACTCTGTGAGATGAATTAACAGAACACAGAGCAGTTTCTCAGAAAGCTTCTTTCCAGTTTTGAACGGAAGATATTTCCTTTTTCACCATAGCCCTCTATGGGCTTCCAAATATCCCTTTGCCAATTCCACAAGAACAGCCTTAGGGAAAGGTTTCTTGAACGGAAAGATGTAACTCTGTGAGATGAATTTACAGAACACAGAGCAGTTTCTCAGAAAGCTTCTTTCCAGTTTTCAACGGAAGATATTTCCTTTTTCAAAATAGCCCTCTATGGGCTTCCAAATATCCCTTTGCCAATTCCACAAGAACAGCCTTAGCGAAAGGCTTCTTGAAGGGAAAGATGTAACTCTGTGAGATGAATTAACGGAACACAGAGCAGTTTCTCAAAAAGCTTCTTTCCAGTTTTGAACGGAAGATATTTCCTTTTTCACCATAGCCCTCTATGGGCTTCGAAATATCCCTTTGCCAATTCCAGAAGAACAGCTTTAGCGAAAGGTTTCTTGAACGGAAAGATGTAACTCTCAGAGATGAATTAACAGAACACAGAGCAGTTTCTCAGAAAACTTCTTTCCAGTTTTGAACGGAAGATATTTCCTGTTTCACCATAGCCCTCTATGGGATTCCAAATATCCCTATGCCAATTCCACAAGAACAGCCTTAGCGAAAGGCTTCTTGAATAGAAAGATGTAACTCTGTGAGATGAATTAACACAACACAGAGCAGTTTCTCAGAAAGCTTCTTTCCAGTATTGAACGGAAGATATTTCCTTTTTCACCATAGCCCTCTTGGGTCTTCCAAATATCCCTTTGCCAATTCCACAAGAACAGCTTTAGCGAAAGGTTTCTTGAAGGGGAAGATGTAACTCGGTGAGATGAATTAACAGAACACAGAGCAGTTTCTCAGAAAACTTCTTTCCAGTTTTGAACGGAAGATATTTCCTTTTTCACCATTGCCCTCTGTTTGCTTCCAAATATCCCTTTGCCAATTCCACAAGAACAGCCTTAGCGAAAGGCTTGTTGAAGGGAAAGATGTAACTCTGTGAGATGAATTAACAGAACACAGAGCAGTGTCTCAGAAAGCTTCTTTCCAGTTTTGAACGGAAGATATTTCCTTTTTCACCATAGCCCTCTATGGTCTTTCAAATATCCCTTTGCCAATTCCACAAGAACATCCTTATCGAAAGGCTTCTTGAAGGGAAAGATGTAACTCTGTGATTTGAATTAACAGAACACAGAGCAGTTTCTCAGAAAGCTTCTTTCCAGTTTTGAACGGAAGATATTTCCTTTTTCACCATAGCCCTCTATGGGCTTCCAAATATCCCTTTGCCAATTCCACAAGAACAGCCTTAGCGAAAGGCTTCTTGAAGGGAAAGATGTAACTCTGTGAGATGAATTAAGAGCACACAGAGCAGTTTCTCAGAAAGCTTCTTTCCAGTTTTGAACGCAAGATATTTCCCGTTTCACCATAGCCCTCTATGGGATTCCAAATATCCCTATGCCAATTCCACAAGAACAGCCTTAGCGAAAAGCTTCTTGAAGAGAAAGATGTAACTCTGTGAGATGAATTAACAGAACACAGAGCAGTTTCTCAGAAAGCTTCTTTCCAGTTTTGAACGGAAGATATTTCCTTTTTCACCATAGCTGTCTTGGGTCTTCCATATATCCCTTTGCCAATTCCACAAGAACAGCTTTAGCGAAAGGTTTCTTGAAGGGGAAGATGTAACTCTGTGAGATGAATTAACAGAACACAGAGCAGTTTCTCAGAAAGCTTCTTTCCAGTTTTGAACGGAAGATATTTCCTTTTTCACCATAGCCCTCTATGGGCTTCCAAATATCCCTTTGCCAATTCCACAAGAACAGCCTTAGCGAAAGGCTTCTTGAAGGGAAAGATGTAACTCTGTGAGATGAATTAACAGAACACAGAGCAGTTTCTCAGAAAGCTTCTTTCCAGTTTTGAACGGAATATATTTCCTTTTTCACCATAGCCCTCTATGGGCTTCCAAATATCCCTTTGCCAGTTCCACAAGAACAACGTTAGCGAAAGGCTTCTTGAAGGGAAAGACATAACTCTGTGAGATGAATTAACAGAACACAGAGCAGTTTCTCAGAAAGCTTCTTTCCAGTTTTGAACGGAAGATATTTCCTTTTTCACCATAGCCCTCTATGGGCTTCCAAATATCCCTTTGCCAATTCCACAAGAACAGCCTTAGCGAAAGGCTTGTTGAAGGGAAAGATGTAACTCTGTGAGATGAATTAACAGAACACAGAGCAGTGTCTCAGAAAGCTTCTTTCCAGTTTTGAACGGAAGATATTTCCTTTTTCAAAATAGCCCTCTATGGTCTTCCAAATATCCCTTTGCCAATTCCACAAGAACATCCTTATCGAAAGGCTTCTTGAAGGGAAAGATGTAACTCTGTGATTTGAATTAACAGAACACAGAGCAGTTTCTCAGAAAGCTTCTTTCCAGTTTTGAACGGAAGATATTTCCTTTTTCACCATAGCCCTCTATGGGCTTCCAAATATCCCTTTGCCAATTCCACAAGAACAGCCTTAGCGAAAGGCTTCTTGAAGGGAAAGATGTAACTCTGTGAGATGAATTAAGAGAACACAGAGCAGTTTCTCAGAAAGCTTCTTTCCAGTTTTGAACGGAAGATATTTCCTGTTTCACCATAGCCCTCTATGGGCTTCCAAAAATCCCTTTGCCAATTCCACAAGAACAGCCTTAGCGAAAGGCTTCTTGAAGGGAAAGATGTAACTCTGTGAGACGAATTAACAGAACACAGAGCAGTTTCTCAGAAAGCTTCATTCCAGTTTTGAACGGAAGATATTTCCTCTTTCACCATAGCCCTCTATGGGCTTCCAAATATCCCTTTGCCAATTCCACAAGAACAGCCTTAGCGAAAGGTTTCCTGAAGGGAAAGATGTAACTCTATGAGATGAATTAACAGAACACAGAGCAGTTTCTCAGAAAGCTTCTTTCCAGTTTCAAACAGAAGATATTTCCTTTTTCACCGTAGCCCTCTATGGGCTTCCAAATATCCCTTTGCCAATTCCACAAGAACAGCCTTAGCGAAAGGATTCTTGAAGGGAAAGATGTAACTCTTTGAGATGAATTAACAGAACACAGAGCAGTTTCTCAGACAGCTTCTTTCCAGTTTTCAACGGAAGATAATTGCTTTTTCACCAAAGCCCTCTATGGGCTTCCAAATATCCCTTTGCGAATTCCACAAGAACAGCCTTAGGGAAAGGCATCTTGAAGGGAAAGATGTAACTGTCTGAGATGAATAAACAGAGCACAGAGCAGTTTCTCAGAAAGCTTCTTTCCAGTTCTGAACGGAAGATATTTCCTTTTTCACCATAGACCTCTGTGGGCTTACAAATATCTCTTTGCCAATTCCACAAGAACAGCCTTAGCGAAAGGCTTCTTGAAGGGAAAGATGTAACTCTGTGAGATGAACTAACAGAACACAGAGCAGTTTCTCAGAAAGCTTCTTTCCAGTTTTGAACGGAATATATTTCCTTTTTCACCATAGCCCTCTAGGGGCTTCCAAATATCCCTTTGCCAGTTCCACAAGAACAACCTTAGCGAAAGGCTTCTTGAAGGGAAAGACATAACTCTGTGAGATGAATTAACAGAACACAGAGCAGTTTCTCAGAAAGCTTCTTTCCAGTTTTGAACGGAAGATATTTCCTTTTTCACCATAGCCCTCTATGGGCTTCCAAATATCCCTTTGCCAATTCCACAAGAACAGCCTTAGGGAAAGGTTTCTTGAACGGAAAGATGTAACTCTGTGAGGTGAATTTACAGAACACAGAGCAGTTTCTCAGAAAGCTTCTTTCAGTTTTCAACGGAAGATATTTCCTTTTTCAAAATATCCCTCTATGGGCTTCCAAATATCCCTTTGCCAATTCCACAAGAACAGCCTTAGCGAAAGGCTTCTTGAAGGGAAAGATGTAACTCTGTGAGATGAATTAACGGAACACAGAGCAGTTTCTCAAAAAGCTTCTTTCCAGTTTTGAACGGAAGATATTTCCTTTTTCACCATAGCCCTCTATGGGCTTCGAAATATCCCTTTGCCAATTCCAGAAGAACAGCTTTAGCGAAAGGTTTCTTGAACGGAAAGATGTAACTCGGTGAGATGAATTAACAGAACACAGAGCAGTTTCTCAGAAAACTTCTTTCCAGTTTTGAACGGAAGATATTTCCTTTTTCACCATTGCCCTCTGTTTGCTTCCAAATATCCCTTTGCCAATTCCACAAGAACAGCCTTAGCGAAAGGCTTGTTGCAGGGAAAGAGGTAACTCTGTGAGATGAATTAACAGAACACAGAGCAGTGTCTCAGAAAGCTTCTTTCCAGTTTTGAACGGAAGATATTTCCTTTTTCACCATAGCCATCTATGGTCTTTCAAATATCCCTTTGCCAATTCCACAAGAACATCCTTATCGAAAGGCTTCTTGAAGGGAAAGATGTAACTCTGTGATTTGAATTAACAGAACACAGAGCAGTTTCTCAGAAAGCTTCTTTCCAGTTTTGAACGGAAGATATTTCCTTTTTCACCATAGCCCTCTATGGGCTTCCAAATATCCCTTTGCCAATTCCACAAGAACAGCCTTAGCGAAAGGCTTCTTGAAGGGAAAGATGTAACTCTGTGAGATGAATTCACAGAACACAGAGCAGTTTCTCAGAAAGCTTCTTTCCGGTTTTGAACGGAAGATATTTCCTGTTTCACCATAGCCCTCTATGGGCTTCCAAATATCCCTTTGCCAATTCCACAAGAACAGCCTTAGCGAAAGGCTTCTTGAAGGGAAAGATGTAACTCTGTGAGACGAATTAACAGAACACAGAGCAGTTTCTCAGAAAGCTTCTTTCCAGTTTTGAACGGAAGATATTTCCTCTTTCACCATAGCCCTCTATGGGCTTCCAAATATCCCTTTGCCAATTCCACAAGAACAGTCTTAGCGAAAGGTTTCTAGAAGGGAAAGATGTAACTCTGTGAGATGAATTAACAGAACACGGAGCAGTTTCTCAGAAAGCTTTTTTCCAGTTTTGAACGGAAGATATTTCCTTTTACACCATAGCCCTCTATGGGCTTCCAAATATCCCTTTGTCAATTCCACAAGAACAGCCTTAGCGAAAGGCTTCTTAAAGAGAAAGATGTAACTCTGTGAGATGAATTAACAGAACACAGAGCAGTTTCTCAGAAATCTTCTTTCCAGTTTTGAACTGAAGATATTTCCTTTTTCACTATAGCCCTCCATGGGCTTCCAAATATCCCTTTGCCAATACCACAAGAACAGCCTTAGCGAAAGGCTTCTTGATGTGAAAGATGTAACTCTGTGAGATGAATTAACAGAACACAGAGCAGTTTCTCAGAAAGCTTCTTTCCAGTTTTGAACGGAAGATATTTACTTTTTCACCATAGCCCTCTATCTGCTTCCAAATATCCCTTTGCGAGTTCCACAAGAACAGCCTTATCGAAAGGGTTCTTGAAGGAAAAGATGTAACTCTGTGCGATGAATTAAGAGCACACAGAGCAGTTTCTCAGAAAGCTTCTTTCCAGTTTTGAACGGAAGATATTTCCCGTTTCACCATAGCCCTCTATGGGATTCCAAATATCCCTATGCCAATTCCACAAGAACAGCCTTAGCGAAAGGCTTCTTGAAGAGAAAGATGTAACTCTGTGAGATGAATTAACAGAACACAGAGCAGTTTCTCAGAAAGCTTCTTTCCAGTTTTGAACGGAAGATATTTCCTTTTTCACCATAGCCGTCTTTGGTCTTCCAAATATCCCTTTGCCAATTCCACAAGAACAGCTTTAGCGAAAGGTTTCTTGAAGGGGAAGATGTAACTCTGTGAGATGAATTAACAGAACACAGAGCAGTTTCTCAGAAAGCTTCTTTCCAGTTTTGAACGGAATATATTTCCTTTTTCACCATAGCCCTCTATGGGCTTCCAAATATCCCTTTGCCAGTTCCACAAGAACAGCCTTAGCGAAAGGCTTCTTGAAGGGAGAGACATAAGTCTGTGAGATGAATTAACAGAACACAGAGCAGTTTCTCAGAAAGCTTCTTTCCAGTTTTGAACGGAAGATATATCCTTTTTCACTATAGCCCTCTATGGTCTTCCAAATATCCCTTTGCCAATTCCACAAGAACATCCTTATCGAAAGGCTTCTTGAAGGGAAAGATGTAACTCTGTGATTTGAATTAACAGAACACAGAGCAGTTTCTCAGAAAGCTTCTTTCCAGTTTTGAACGGAAGATATTTCCTTTTTCACCATAGCCCTCTATGGGCTTCCAAATATCCCTTTGCCAATTCCACAAGAACAGCCTTAGCGAAAGGCTTCTTGAAGGGAAAGATGTAACTGTCTGAGATGAATAAACAGAGCACAGAGCAGTTTCTCAGAAAGCTTCTTTCCAGTTCTGAACGGAAGATATTTCCTTTTTCACCATAGACCTCTGTGGGCTTACAAATATCTCTTTGCCAATTCCACAAGAACAGCCTTAGCGAAAGGCTTCTTGAAGGGAAAGATGTAACTCTGTGAGATGAATTAACAGAACACAGAGCAGTTTCTCAGAAAGCTTCTTTCCAGTTTTGAACGGAAGATATTTCCTTTTTCACCATAGCCCTCTATGGGCTTCCAAATATCCCTTTGCCAATTCCACAAGAACAGCCTTAGCGAAAGGCTTCTTGAAGGGAAAGATGTAACTCTGTGAGATGAACTAACAGAACACAGATCAGTTTCTCAGAAAGCTTCTTTCCAGTTTTGAACGGAATATATTTCCTTTTTCACCATAGCCCTCTAGGGGCTTCCAAATATCCCTTTGCCAGTTCCACAAGAACAACCTTAGCGAAAGGCTTCTTGAAGGGAAAGACATAACTCTGTGAGATGAATTAACAGAACACAGAGCAGTTTCTCAGAAAGCTTCTTTCCAGTTTTGAAGGGAAGATATTTCCTTTTTCACCATAGCCCTCTATGGGCTTCCAAATATCCCTTAGCCAATTCCACAAGAACAGCCTTAGGGAAAGGTTTCTTGAACGGAAAGATGTAACTCTGTGAGATGAATTTACAGAACACAGAGCAGTTTCTCAGAAAGCTTCTTTCAGTTTTCAACGGAAGGTATTTCCTTTTTCAAAATAGCCCTCTATGGGCTTCCAAATATCCCTTTGCCAATTCCACAAGAACAGCCTTAGCGAAAGGCTTCTTGAAGGGAAAGATGTAACTCTGTGAGATGAATTAACGGAACACAGAGCAGTTTCTCAAAAAGCTTCTTTCCAGTTTTGAACGGAAGATATTTCCTTTTTCACCATAGCCCTCTATGGGCTTCGAAATATCCCTTTGCCAATTCCAGAAGAACAGCTTTAGCGGAAGGTTTCTTGAACGGAAAGATGTAACTCTCAGAGATGAATTAACAGAACACAGAGCAGTTTCTCAGAAAGCTTCTTTCCAGTTCTGAACGGAAGATATTTCCTGTTTCACCATAGCCCTCTATGGGATTCCAAATATCCCTATGCCAATTCCTCAAGAACAGCCTTAGCGAAAGGCTTCTTGAATAGAAAGATGTAACTCTGTGAGATGAATTAACAGAACACAGAGCAGTTTCTCAGAAAGCTTCTTTCCAGTATTGAACGGAAGATATTTCCTTTTTCACCATGGCCCTCTTGGGTCTTCCAAATATCCCTTTGCCAATTCCACAAGTACAGCTTTAGCGAAAGGTTTCTTGAAGGGGAAGATGTAACTCGGTGAGATGAATTAACAGAACACAGAGCAGTTTCTCAGAAAACTTCTTTCCAGTTTTGAACGGAAGATATTTCCTTTTTCACCATTGCCCTCTGTTTGCTTCCAAATATCCCTTTGCCAATTCCACAAGAACAGCCTTAGCGAAAGGCTTGTTGAAGGGAAAGAGGTAACTCTGTGAGATGAATTAACAGAACACAGAGCAGTGTCTCAGAAAGCTTCTTTCCAGTTTTGAACGGAAGATATTTCCTTTTTCACCATAGCCCTCTATGGTCTTTCAAATATCCCTTTGCCAATTCCACAAGAACATCCTTATCGAAAGGCTTCTTGAAGGGAAAGATGTAACTCTGTGATTTGAATTAACAGAACACAGAGCAGTTTCTCAGAAAGCTTCTTTCCAGTTTTGAACGGAAGATATTTCCTTTTTCACCATAGCCCTCTATGGGCTTCCAAATATCCCTTTGCCAATTCCACAAGAACAGCCTTAGCGAAAGGCTTCTTGAAGGGAAAGATGTAACTCTGTGAGATGAATTAAGAGGACACAGAGCAGTTTCTCAGAAAGCTTCTTTCCAGTTTTGAACGGAAGATATTTCCTGTTTCACCATAGACCTCTATGGGCTTCCAAATATCCCTTTGCCAATTCCACAAGAACAGCCTTAGCGAAAGGCTTCTTGAAGGGAAAGATGTAACTCTGTGAGACGAATTAACAGAACACAGAGCAGTTTCTCAGAAAGCTTCTTTCCAGTTTTGAACGGAAGATATTTCCTCTTTCACCATAGCCCTCTATGGGCTTCCAAATATCCCTTTGCCAATTCCACAAGAACAGTCTTAGCGAAAGGTTTCTAGAAGGGAAAGATGTAACTCTGTGAGATGAATTAACAGAACACGGAGCAGTTTCTCAGAAAGCTTTTTTCCAGTTTTGAACGGAAGATATTTCCTTTTACACCATAGCCCTCTATGGGCTTCCAAATATCCCTTTGTCAATTCCACAAGAACAGCCTTAGCGAAAGGCTTCTTAAAGAGAAAGATGTAACTCTGTGAGATGAATTAACAGAACACAGAGCAGTTTCTCAGAAATCTTCTTTCCAGTTTTGAACTGAAGATATTTCCTTTTTCACTATAGCCCTCCATGGGCTTCCAAATATCCCTTTGCCAATACCACAAGAACAGCCTTAGCGAAAGGCTTCTTGATGTGAAAGATGTAACTCTGTGAGATGAATTAACAGAACACAGAGCACTTTCTCAGAAAGCTTCTTTCCAGTTTTGAACGGAAGATATTTACTTTTTCACCATAGCCCTCTATCTGCTTCCAAATATCCCTTTGCCAGTTCCACAAGAACAGCCTTATCGAAAGGGTTCTTGAAGGAAAAGATGTAACTCTGTGCGATGAATTAAGAGCACACAGAGCAGTTTCTCAGAAAGCTTCTTTCCAGTTTTGAACGGAAGATATTTCCCGTTTCACCATAGCCCTCTATGGGATTCCAAATATCCCTATGCCAATTCCACAAGAACAGCCTTAGCGAAAGGCTTCTTGAAGAGAAAGATGTAACTCTGTGAGATGAATTAACAGAACACAGAGCAGTTTCTCAGAAAGCTTCTTTCCAGTTTTGAACGGAAGATATTTCCTTTTTCACCATAGCCGTCTTGGGTCTTCCAAATATCCCTTTGCCAATTCCACAAGAACAGCTTTAGCGAAAGGTTTCTTGAAGGGGAAGATGTAACTCTGTGAGATGAATTAACAGAACACAGAGCAGTTTCTCAGAAAGCTTCTTTCCAGTTTTGAACGGAAGATATTTCCTTTTTCACCATAGCCCTCTATGGGCTTCCAAATATCCCTTTGCCAATTCCACAAGAACAGCCTTAGCGAAAGGCTTCTTGAAGGGAAAGATGTAACTCTGTGAGATGAATTAACAGAACACAGAGCAGTTTCTCAGAAAGCTTCTTTCCAGTTTTGAACGGAATATATTTCCTTTTTCACCATAGCCCTCTATGGGCTTCCAAATATCCCTTTGCCAGTTCCACAAGAACAACCTTAGCGAAAGGCTTCTTGAAGGGAGAGACATAACTCTGTGAGATGAATTAACAGAACACAGAGCAGTTTCTCAGAAAGCTTCTTTCCAGTTTTGAACGGAAGATATTTCCTTTTTCACTATAGCCCTCTATGGTCTTCCAAATATCCCTTTGCCAATTCCACAAGAACATCCTTATCGAAAGGCTTCTTGAAGGGAAAGATGTAACTCTGTGATTTGAATTAACAGAACACAGAGCAGTTTCTCAGAAAGCTTCTTTCCAGTTTTGAACGGAAGATATTTCCTTTTTCACCATAGCCCTCTATGGGCTTCCAAATATCCCTTTGCCAATTCCACAAGAACAGCCTTAGCGAAAGGCTTCTTGAAGGGAAAGATGTAACTCTGTGAGATGAATTAAGAGAACACAGAGCAGTTTCTCAGAAAGCTTCTTTCCAGTTTTGAACGGAAGATATTTCCTGTTTCACCATAGCCCTCTATGGGCTTCCAAATATCCCTTTGCCAATTCCACAAGAACAGCCTTAGCGAAAGGCTTCTTGAAGGGAAAGATGTAACTCTGTGAGACGAATTTACAGAACACAGAGCAGTTTCTCAGAAAGCTTCATTCCAGTTTTGAACGGAAGATATTTCCTCTTTCACCATAGCCCTCTATGGGCTTCCAAATATCCCTTTGCCAATTCCACAAGAACAGTCTTAGCGAAAGGTTTCTTGAAGGGAAAGATGTAACTCTGTGAGATGAATTAACAGAACACGGAGCAGTTTCTCAGAAAGCTTTTTTCCAGTTTTGAACGGAAGATATTTCCTTTTACACCATAGCCCTCTATGGGCTTCCAAATATCCCTTTGGCAATTCCACAAGAACAGCCTTAGCGAAAGGCTTCTTGAAGAGAAAGATGTAATTCTGTGAGATGAATTAACAGAACTCAGAGCAGTTTCTCAGAAATCTTCTTTCCAGTTTTGAACTGAAGGTATTTCCTTTTTCACTATAGCCCTCCATGGGCTTCCAAATATCCCTTTGCCAATACCACAAGAACAGCCTTAGCGAAAGGCTTCTTGAAGGGAAAGATGTAACTCTGTGAGTTGAATTAAGAGAACACAGAGCAGTTTCTCAGAAAGCTTCTTTCCAGTTTTGAACGGAAGATATTTCCTGTTTCACCATAGCCCTCTATGGGCTTCCAAATATCCCTTTGCCAATTCCACAAGAACAGCCTTAGCGAAAGGCTTCTTTAATGAAAAGATGTAACTCTGTGAGATGAATTAACAGAACAGAGCAGTTTCTCGGAAAGCTTCTTTCCAGTTTTGAACGGAAGATACTTCCTTTTTCACCATAGCCCTCTATGGGCTTCCAAATATCCCTTTGCCAGTTCCAAAAGAACAGCCTTAGCGAAAGGGTTCTTGAAGGGAAAGATGTAACTTTGTGAGATGAATTAACAGAACACAAAGCAGTTTCTCAGAAAGCTTCTTTCCAGTTTTGAATGGAAGATATTTCCTTTTTCACCGTAGCCCTCTATGGGCTTCCAAATATCCCTTTGCCAATTCCACAAGAACAGCCTTAGCGAAAGGCTTCTTGAAGGGAAAGATGTAATCCTGTGTGATGAATCAACAGAACACAGAGCAGTTTCTCAGAAAGCTTCTTTCCAGTTTGGAACGGAAGATATTTCCTTTTTCACCATATCCGTCAATGGGCTTCAAAATATCCCTTTTCCAATTCCACAAGAATAGCCTTAGCGAAAGGCTTGTTGATAGGAAAATGTAACTCTGTGAGATGAATTAAGAGAACACAGAGCAGTTTTTCCGGAAGTTTTTTTCCAGTTTTGAACGGAAGATATTTCCTTTTTCACCATAGCCCTCTAAGGGCTTCCAAATATCCCTTTGCCAATTACACAAGAACAGCTTCAGCGAAAGGCTTCTTGAAGGGAAAGACCTAACTCTGTGAGATGAATTAACAGAACACAGAGCAGTTTCTCAGAAAGCGTCTTTCCAGTTTTGAACGGAAGATATTTCCTTTTTCACCATAGCCCTCTATGGGCTTCCAAATATCCCTTTGCCAATTCCACAAGAACAGCCTTAGCGAAAGGCTTCTTGAAGGGAAAGATGTAACTCTGTGAGATGAATTAACAGAACACATAGTAGTTTCTGAGAAAGCTTCCTTCCGGTTTTGAACGGAAGATATTTCCTTTTTCACCATAGCCCTCTATGGGCTTCCAAATATCCCTTTGCCAATTACACAAGAAAAGCTTTAGCGAAAGGCTTCTTGAAGGGAAAGACATAACTCTGTGAGATGAATTAACAGAACACAGAGCAGTTTCTCAGAAAGCTTCTTTCCAGTTTTGAACGGAAGATATTTCCTTTTTCACCACAGCCCTCTATGGGCTTCCAAATATCCCTTTGCCAATTCCACATGAACAGCCTTAGCGAAAGGCTTCTTGAAGGTAAAGATGTAACACTGTGAGATGAATTAACAGAACACAGAGCAGTTTCTCAGAAAGCTTCTTTCCAGTTTTGAACGGAAGATACTTCCTTTTTCACCATAGCCCTCTAAGGGCTTCCAAATATCCCTTTGCCAATTCCACAAGTACAGTCTTAGCGAAAGGCTTATTAAAGGGAAAGATGTAACTCTGTGAGATGAATTAAGAGAACACAGAGCAGTTTCTCAGAAAGCTTCTTTCCAGTTTTGAACGGAAGATATTTCCTTTTTCACCATAGCCCTTTATGGGCTTCCAAATATCCTTTTGCCAATTCCACAAGAACAGCCTTAGCGAAAGGCTTCATGAAGGGAAAGATGTAACTCTGTGAGATGAATTAACAGAACACAGAGCAGTTTCTCAGAAAGCGTCTTTCCAGTTTTGAACGGAAGATATTTCCTGTTTCACCATAGCCCTCTATGGGCTTCCAAATATCCCTTTGCCAATTCCACAAGAACAGCCTTAGCGAAAGGCTTCTTGAACGGAAATATGTAACTCTGTGAGAAGAATTAACAGAACACAGAGCAGTTTCTCAGAAAGCTTCTTTCCAGTTTTGAGCGAAAAAAATTTCCTTTTTCACCATAGCCCTCTAAGGGCTTCCAAATATCCCTTGGCCAATTCCCCAAAAACAGCCTTAGCGAAAGGCTTCTTGAAGGGAAAGATGTAACTCTGTGAGATGAATTATCAGAACACAGAACAGTTTCTCAGAATGCTTCTTTCCAGTTTTGAACGGAAGATATTTCCTTTTTCACCATAGCCTTCTATGGGCTTCCAAATATCCCTTTGACAATTCCACAAGAACAGCCTTACCGAAAGGCTTCTTGAAGGGAAAGATGTAACTCTGTGAGATGAATTAACAGAACACAGAGCAGTTTCTCAGAAAGCTTCTTTCCAGTTTTGAACGGAAGATATTTCCTTTTTCACCATAGCACTCTATGGGCTTCCAAATATCCCTTTGCCAGTTCCACAAGAACAACCGTAGCGAAAGGGTTCTTGAAGGTAAAGATGTAACTCTGTGAGATGAATTAACAGAACACAGAGCAGTTTCTCAGAAAGCTTCTTTCCAGTTTTGAACGGAAGATATTTCCTTTTTCACCATAGCCCTCTATGGGCTTCCAAATATCCCTTTGCCAATTCCACAAGAACAGCCTTAGCGAAAGGCTTCTTGAAGGGAAACATGTAACACTGTGATATGAATTAACGGAACACAGAGCAGTTTCTCAGAAAGCTTCTCTCCAATTTTGAACGGAAGATATTTCCTTTTTCACCATAGCCCTCTATGGGCTTCCAAATATCCCTTTGCCAATTCCACAAGAACAGCCTTAGCGAAAGGCTTCTTGAAGGGAAAGATTTAACTCTGTGAGAAGAATTAACAGAACACAGAGCAGTTTCTCAGAAAGTTTCTTTCCAGTTTTGAACGGAAGATATTTCCTTTTTCACCATAGCCCTCTATGGGCTTCCAAATATCCCTTTTCCAATTCCACAAGAACAACCTTAGCGAAAGGCTTCTTGAAGGGAAAGATGTAACTCTGTGAGATGAATTAACAGAACACAGAGCAGTTTCTCAGAAAGCTTCTTTCCAGTTTGGAACGGAAGATATTTCCTTTTTCACCATATCCCTCAATGGGCTTCAAAATATCCCTTTTCCAATTCCACAAGAATAGCCTTAGCGAAAGGCTTGTTGAAAGGAAAATGTAACTCTGTGAGATGAATTAAGAGAACACAGAGCAGTTTTTCGGAAAGTTCTTTTCCAGTTTTGAACGGAAGATATTTCCTTTTTCACCATAACCCTCTAAGGGCTTCCAAATATCCCTTGCCAATTCCACAAGAACAGCTTTAGCGAAAGGCTTCTTGAAGGGAAAGACCTAACTCTGTGGGATGAATTAACAGAACACAGAGCAGTTTCTCAGAAAGCTTCCTTCCAGTTTTGAACGGAAGATATTTCCTTTTTCACCATAGCCCTCTATGGGCTTCCAAATATCCCTTTGTCAATTCCACAAGAACAGCCTTAGCGAAAGGCTTCTTAAAGAGAAAGATGTAACTCTGTGAGATGAATTAACAGAACACAGAGCAGTTTCTCAGAAATCTTCTTTCCAGTTTTGAACTGAAGATATTTCCTTTTTCACTATAGCCCTCCATGGGCTTCCAAATATCCCTTTGCCAATACCACAAGAACAGCCTTAGCGAAAGGCTTCTTGATGTGAAAGATGTAACTCTGTGAGATGAATTAACAGAACACAGAGCAGTTTCTCAGAAAGCTTCTTTCCAGTTTTGAACGGAAGATATTTACTTTTTCACCATAGCCCTCTATCTGCTTCCAAATATCCCTTTGCCAGTTCCACAAGAACAGCCTTATCGAAAGGGTTCTTGAAGGAAAAGATGTAACTCTGTGCGATGAATTAAGAGCACACAGAGCAGTTTCTCAGAAAGCTTCTTTCCAGTTTTGAACGGAAGATATTTCCCGTTTCACCATAGCCCTCTATGGGATTCCAAATATCCCTATGCCAATTCCACAAGAACAGCCTTAGCGAAAGGCTTCTTGAAGAGAAAGATGTAACTCTGTGAGATGAATTAACAGAACACAGAGCAGTTTCTCAGAAAGCTTCTTTCCAGTTTTGAACGGAAGATATTTCCTTTTTCACCATAGCCGTCTTGGGTCTTCCAAATATCCCTTTGCCAATTCCACAAGAACAGCTTTAGCGAAAGGTTTCTTGAAGGGGAAGATGTAACTCTGTGAGATGAATTAACAGAACACAGAGCAGTTTCTCAGAAAGCTTCTTTCCAGTTTTGAACGGAAGATATTTCCTTTTTCACCATAGCCCTCTATGGGCTTCCAAATATCCCTTTGCCAATTCCACAAGAACAGCCTTAGCGAAAGGCTTCTTGAAGGGAAAGATGTAACTCTGTGAGATGAATTAACAGAACACAGAGCAGTTTCTCAGAAAGCTTCTTTCCAGTTTTGAACGGAATATATTTCCTTTTTCACCATAGCCCTCTATGGGCTTCCAAATATCCCTTTGCCAGTTCCACAAGAACAACCTTAGCGAAAGGCTTCTTGAAGGGAGAGACATAACTCTGTGAGATGAATTAACAGAACACAGAGCAGTTTCTCAGAAAGCTTCTTTCCAGTTTTGAACGGAAGATATTTCCTTTTTCACTATAGCCCTCTATGGTCTTCCAAATATCCCTTTGCCAATTCCACAAGAACATCCTTATCGAAAGGCTTCTTGAAGGGAAAGATGTAACTCTGTGATTTGAATTAACAGAACACAGAGCAGTTTCTCAGAAAGCTTCTTTCCAGTTTTGAACGGAAGATATTTCCTTTTTCACCATAGCCCTCTATGGGCTTCCAAATATCCCTTTGCCAATTCCACAAGAACAGCCTTAGCGAAAGGCTTCTTGAAGGGAAAGATGTAACTCTGTGAGATGAATTAAGAGAACACAGAGCAGTTTCTCAGAAAGCTTCTTTCCAGTTTTGAACGGAAGATATTTCCTGTTTCACCATAGCCCTCTATGGGCTTCCAAATATCCCTTTGCCAATTCCACAAGAACAGCCTTAGCGAAAGGCTTCTTGAAGGGAAAGATGTAACTCTGTGAGACGAATTAACAGAACACAGAGCAGTTTCTCAGAAAGCTTCATTCCAGTTTTGAACGGAAGATATTTCCTCTTTCACCATAGCCCTCTATGGGCTTCCAAATATCCCTTTGCCAATTCCACAAGAACAGTCTTAGCGAAAGGTTTCTTGAAGGGAAAGATGTAACTCTGTGAGATGAATTAACAGAACACGGAGCATTTTCTCAGAAAGCTTTTTTCCAGTTTTGAACGGAAGATATTTCCTTTTACACCATAGCCCTCTATGGGCTTCCAAATATCCCTTTGGCAATTCCACAAGAACAGCCTTAGCGAAAGGCTTCTTGAAGAGAAAGATGTAATTCTGTGAGATGAATTAACAGAACTCAGAGCAGTTTCTCAGAAATCTTCTTTCCAGTTTTGAACTGAAGGTATTTCCTTTTTCACTATAGCCCTCCATGGGCTTCCAAATATCCCTTTGCCAATACCACAAGAACAGCCTTAGCGAAAGGCTTCTTGAAGGGAAAGATGTAACTCTGTGAGTTGAATTAAGAGAACACAGAGCAGTTTCTCAGAAAGCTTCTTTCCAGTTTTGAACGGAAGATATTTCCTGTTTCACCATAGCCCTCTATGGGCTTCCAAATATCCCTTTGCCAATTCCACAAGAACAGCCTTAGCGAAAGGCTTCTTTAATGAAAAGATGTAACTCTGTGAGATGAATTAACAGAACAGAGCAGTTTCTCGGAAAGCTTCTTTCCAGTTTTGAACGGAAGATACTTCCTTTTTCACCATAGCCCTCTATGGGCTTCCAAATATCCCTTTGCCAGTTCCAAAAGAACAGCCTTAGCGAAAGGGTTCTTGAAGGGAAAGATGTAACTTTGTGAGATGAATTAACAGAACACAAAGCAGTTTCTCAGAAAGCTTCTTTCCAGTTTTGAATGGAAGATATTTCCTTTTTCACCGTAGCCCTCTATGGGCTTCCAAATATCCCTTTGCCAATTCCACAAGAACAGCCTTAGCGAAAGGCTTCTTGAAGGGAAAGATGTAATCCTGTGTGATGAATCAACAGAACACAGAGCAGTTTCTCAGAAAGCTTCTTTCCAGTTTGGAACGGAAGATATTTCCTTTTTCACCATATCCGTCAATGGGCTTCAAAATATCCCTTTTCCAATTCCACAAGAATAGCCTTAGCGAAAGGCTTGTTGATAGGAAAATGTAACTCTGTGAGATGAATTCAGAGAACACAGAGCAGTTTTTCCGGAAGTTTTTTTCCAGTTTTGAACGGAAGATATTTCCTTTTTCACCATAGCCCTCTAAGGGCTTCCAAATATCCCTTTGCCAATTACACAAGAACAGCTTCAGCGAAAGGGTTCTTGAAGGGAAAGACCTAACTCTGTGAGATGAATTAACAGAACACAGAGCAGTTTCTCAGAAAGCGTCTTTCCAGTTTTGAACGGAAGATATTTCCTTTTTCACCATAGCCCTCTATGGGCTTCCAAATATCCCTTTGCCAATTCCACAAGAACAGCCTTAGCGAAAGGCTTCTTGAAGAGAAAGATGTAACTCTGTGAGATGAATTAACAGAACACAGAGCAGTTTCTCAGAAAGCTTCTTTCCAGTTTTGAACGGAAGATATTTCCTTTTTCACCATAGCCGTCTTGGGTCTTCCAAATATCCCTTTGCCAATTCCACAAGAACAGCTTTAGCGAAAGGTTTCTTGAAGGGGAAGATGTAACTCTGTGAGATGAATTAACAGAACACAGAGCAGTTTCTCAGAAAGCTTCTTTCCAGTTTTGAACGGAAGATATTTCCTTTTTCACCATAGCCCTCTATGGGCTTCCAAATATCCCTTTGCCAATTCCACAAGAACAGCCTTAGCGAAAGGCTTCTTGAAGGGAAAGATGTAACTCTGTGAGATGAATTAACAGAACACAGAGCAGTTTCTCAGAAAGCTTCTTTCCAGTTTTGAACGGAATATATTTCCTTTTTCACCATAGCCCTCTATGGGCTTCCAAATATCCCTTTGCCATTTCCACAAGAACAACCTTAGCGAAAGGCTTCTTGAAGGGAGAGACATAACTCTGTGAGATGAATTAACAGAACACAGAGCAGTTTCTCAGAAAGCTTCTTTCCAGTTTTGAACGGAAGATATTTCCTTTTTCACTATAGCCCTCTATGGTCTTCCAAATATCCCTTTGCCAATTCCACAAGAACATCCTTATCGAAAGGCTTCTTGAAGGGAAAGATGTAACTCTGTGATTTGAATTAACAGAACACAGAGCAGTTTCTCAGAAAGCTTCTTTCCAGTTTTGAACGGAAGATATTTCCTTTTTCACCATAGCCCTCTATGGGCTTCCAAATATCCCTTTGCCAATTCCACAAGAACAGCCTTAGCGAAAGGCTTCTTGAAGGGAAAGATGTAACTCTGTGAGATGAATTAAGAGAACACAGAGCAGTTTCTCAGAAAGCTTCTTTCCAGTTTTGAACGGAAGATATTTCCTGTTTCACCATAGCCCTCTATGGGCTTCCAAATATCCCTTTGCCAATTCCACAAGAACAGCCTTAGCGAAAGGCTTCTTGAAGGGAAAGATGTAACTCTGTGAGACGAATTAACAGAACACAGAGCAGTTTCTCAGAAAGCTTCATTCCAGTTTTGAACGGAAGATATTTCCTCTTTCACCATAGCCCTCTATGGGCTTCCAAATATCCCTTTGCCAATTCCACAAGAACAGTCTTAGCGAAAGGTTTCTTGAAGGGAAAGATGTAACTCTGTGAGATGAATTAACAGAACACGGAGCATTTTCTCAGAAAGCTTTTTTCCAGTTTTGAACGGAAGATATTTCCTTTTACACCATAGCCCTCTATGGGCTTCCAAATATCCCTTTGGCAATTCCACAAGAACAGCCTTAGCGAAAGGCTTCTTGAAGAGAAAGATGTAATTCTGTGAGATGAATTAACAGAACTCAGAGCAGTTTCTCAGAAATCTTCTTTCCAGTTTTGAACTGAAGGTATTTCCTTTTTCACTATAGCCCTCCATGGGCTTCCAAATATCCCTTTGCCAATACCACAAGAACAGCCTTAGCGAAAGGCTTCTTGAAGGGAAAGATGTAACTCTGTGAGTTGAATTAAGAGAACACAGAGCAGTTTCTCAGAAAGCTTCTTTCCAGTTTTGAACGGAAGATATTTCCTGTTTCACCATAGCCCTCTATGGGCTTCCAAATATCCCTTTGCCAATTCCACAAGAACAGCCTTAGCGAAAGGCTTCTTTAATGAAAAGATGTAACTCTGTGAGATGAATTAACAGAACAGAGCAGTTTCTCGGAAAGCTTCTTTCCAGTTTTGAACGGAAGATACTTCCTTTTTCACCATAGCCCTCTATGGGCTTCCAAATATCCCTTTGCCAGTTCCAAAAGAACAGCCTTAGCGAAAGGGTTCTTGAAGGGAAAGATGTAACTTTGTGAGATGAATTAACAGAACACAAAGCAGTTTCTCAGAAAGCTTCTTTCCAGTTTTGAATGGAAGATATTTCCTTTTTCACCGTAGCCCTCTATGGGCTTCCAAATATCCCTTTGCCAATTCCACAAGAACAGCCTTAGCGAAAGGCTTCTTGAAGGGAAAGATGTAATCCTGTGTGATGAATCAACAGAACACAGAGCAGTTTCTCAGAAAGCTTCTTTCCAGTTTGGAACGGAAGATATTTCCTTTTTCACCATATCCGTCAATGGGCTTCAAAATATCCCTTTTCCAATTCCACAAGAATAGCCTTAGCGAAAGGCTTGTTGATAGGAAAATGTAACTCTGTGAGATGAATTAAGAGAACACAGAGCAGTTTTTCCGGAAGTTTTTTTCCAGTTTTGAACGGAAGATATTTCCTTTTTCACCATAGCCCTCTAAGGGCTTCCAAATATCCCTTTGCCAATTACACAAGAACAGCTTCAGCGAAAGGGTTCTTGAAGGGAAAGACCTAACTCTGTGAGATGAATTAACAGAACACAGAGCAGTTTCTCAGAAAGCGTCTTTCCAGTTTTGAACGGAAGATATTTCCTTTTTCACCATAGCCCTCTATGGGCTTCCAAATATCCCTTTGCCAATTCCACAAGAACAGCCTTAGCGAAAGGCTTCTTGAAGGGAAAGATGTAACTCTGTGAGATGAATTAACAGAACACATAGTAGTTTCTGAGAAAGCTTCCTTCCGGTTTTGAACGGAAGATATTTCCTTTTTCACCATAGCCCTCTATGGGCTTCCAAATATCCCTTTGCCAATTACACAAGAAAAGCTTTAGCGAAAGGCTTCTTGAAGGGAAAGACATAACTCTGTGAGATGAATTAACAGAACACAGAGCAGTTTCTCAGAAAGCTTCTTTCCAGTTTTGAACGGAAGATATTTCCTTTTTCACCACAGCCCTCTATGGGCTTCCAAATATCCCTTTGCCAATTCCACATGAACAGCCTTAGCGAAAGGCTTCTTGAAGGTAAAGATGTAACACTGTGAGATGAATTAACAGAACACAGAGCAGTTTCTAGAAAGCTTCTTTCCAGTTTTGAACGGAAGATACTTCCTTTTTCACCATAGCCCTCTAAGGGCTTCCAAATATCCCTTTGCCAATTCCACAAGTACAGTCTTAGCGAAAGGCTTCTTAAAGGGAAAGATGTAACTCTGTGAGATGAATTAAGAGAACACAGAGCAGTTTCTCAGAAAGCTTCTTTCCAGTTTTGAACGGAAGATATTTCCTTTTTCACCATAGCCCTTTATGGGCTTCCAAATATCCTTTTGCCAATTCCACAAGAACAGCCTTAGCGAAAGGCTTCATGAAGGGAAAGATGTAACTCTGTGAGATGAATTAACAGAACACAGAGCAGTTTCTCAGAAAGCGTCTTTCCAGTTTTGAACGGAAGATATTTCCTGTTTCACCATAGCCCTCTATGGGCTTCCAAATATCCCTTTGCCAATTCCACAAGAACAGCCTTAGCGAAAGGCTTCTTGAACGGAAATATGTAACTCTGTGAGAAGAATTAACAGAACACAGAGCAGTTTCTCAGAAAGCTTCTTTCCAGTTTTGAGCGAAAAAAATTTCCTTTTTCACCATAGCCCTCTATGGGCTTCCAAATATCCCTTGGCCAATTCCCCAAAAACAGCCTTAGCGAAAGGCTTCTTGAAGGGAAAGATGTAACTCTGTGAGATGAATTATCAGAACACAGAACAGTTTCTCAGAATGCTTCTTTCCAGTTTTGAACGGAAGATATTTCCTTTTTCACCATAGCCTTCTATGGGCTTCCAAATATCCCTTTGACAATTCCACAAGAACAGCCTTACCGAAAGGCTTCTTGAAGGGAAAGATGTAACTCTGTGAGATGAATTAACAGAACACAGAGCAGTTTCTCAGAAAGCTTCTTTCCAGTTTTGAACGGAAGATATTTCCTTTTTCACCATAGCACTCTATGGGCTTCCAAATATCCCTTTGCCAGTTCCACAAGAACAACCGTAGCGAAAGGGTTCTTGAAGGTAAAGATGTAACTCTGTGAGATGAATTAACAGAACACAGAGCAGTTTCTCAGAAAGCTTCTTTCCAGTTTTGAACGGAAGATATTTCCTTTTTCACCATAGCCCTCTATGGGCTTCCAAATATCCCTTTGCCAATTCCACAAGAACAGCCTTAGCGAAAGGCTTCTTGAAGGGAAACATGTAACACTGTGATATTAATTAACGGAACACAGAGCAGTTTCTCAGAAAGCTTCTCTCCAATTTAGAACGGAAGATATTTCCTTTTTCACCATAGCCCTCTATGGGCTTCCAAATATCCCTTTGCCAATTCCACAAGAACAGCCTTAGCGAAAGGCTTCTTGAAGGGAAAGATTTAACTCTGTGAGAAGAATTAACAGAACACAGAGCAGTTTCTCAGAAAGTTTCTTTCCAGTTTTGAACGGAAGATATTTCCTTTTTCACCATAGCCCTCTATGGGCTTCCAAATATCCCTTTTCCAATTCCACAAGAACAGCCTTAGCGAAAGGCTTCTTGAAGGGAAAGATGTAACTCTGTGAGATGAATTAACAGAACACAGAGCAGTTTCTCAGAAAGCTTCTTTCCAGTTTGGAACGGAAGATATTTCCTTTTTCACCATAGCCCTCTAAGGGCTTCCAAATATCCCTTGCCAATTCCACAAGAACAGCTTTAGCGAAAGGCTTCTTGAAGGGAAAGACCTAACTCTGTGGGATGAATTAACAGAACACAGAGCAGTTTCTCAGAAAGCTTCCTTCCAGTTTTGAACGGAAGATATTTCCTTTTTCACCATAGCCCTCTATGGGCTTCCAAATATCCCTTTGCCAATTCCACAAGAACAGCCTTAGCGAAAGGCTTCTTGAAGGGAAAGATGTAACTCTGTGAGATGAATTAACAGAACACAGAGTAGTTTCTGAGAAAGCTTCCTTCCGGTTTTGAACGGAAGATATTTTCTTTTTCACCATAGCCCTCTATGGGCTTCCAAATATCCCTTTGCCAATTCCACAGGAAGAGCTTTAGCGAAAGGCTTCTTGAAGGGAAAGACATAACTCTGTGAGATGAATTAACAGAACACAGAGCAGTTTCTCACAAAGCTTCTTTCCAGTTTTGAACGGAAGATATTTCCTTTTTCACCATAGCCCTCTATGGGCTTCCAAATATCCCTTTGCCAATTCCAGAAGAACAGCCTTAGCGAAAGGCTTCTTGAAGGTAAAGATGTAACACTGTGAGATGAATTAACAGAACACAGAGCAGTTTCTCAGAAAGCTTCTTTCCAGTTTTGAGCGAAAAAAATTTCCTTTTTCACCATAGCCCTCTATGGGCTTCCAAATATCCCTTGGCCAATTCCCCAAAAACAGCCTTAGCGAAAGGCCTCTTGAAGGGAAAGATGTAACTCTGTGAGATGAATTATCAGAACACAGAACAGTTTCTCAGAAAGCTTCTTTCCAGTTTTGAACGGAAGATATTTCCTTTTTCACCATAGCCTTCTATGGGCTTCCAAATATCCCTTTGATAATTCCACAAGAACAGCCTTACCGAAAGGCTTCTTGAAAGGAAAGATGTAACTCTGTGAGATGAATTAACAGAACACAGAGCAGTTTCTCAGAAAGCTTCTTTCCAGTTTTGAACGGAAGATATTTCCTTTTTCACCATAGCACTCTATGGGATTCCAAATATCCCTTTGCCAGTTCCACAAGAACAACCGTAGCGAAAGGGTTCTTGAAGGGAAAGATGTAACTCTGTGAGATGAATTAACAGAACACACAGCAGTTTCTCAGAAAGCTTCTTTCCAGTTTTGAACGGAAGATATTTCCTTTTTCACCATAGCCCTCTATGGGATTCCAAATGTCCCTTTGCCAATTCCACAAGAACAGCTTTAGCGAAAGGTTTCTTGAAGGGAAAGATGTAACTCTGTGAGATGAATTAACAGAACACAGAGCAGTTTCTCAGAAAGCTTCTTTCCAGTTTTGAACGGAAGATATTTCCTTTTTCACCATAGCCCTCTATGGGCTTCCAAATATCCCTTTGCCAATTCCACAAGAACAGCCTTAGCGAAAGGCTTCTTGAAGGGAAACATGTAACACTGTGATATTAATTAACGGAACACAGAGCAGTTTCTCAGAAAGCTTCTCTCCAATTTTGAACGGAAGATATTTCCTTTTTCACCATAGCCCTCTATGGGCTTCCAAATATCCCTTTGCCAATTCCACAAGAACAGCCTTAGCGAAAGGCTTCTTGAAGGGAAAGATTTAACTCTGTGAGAAGAATTAACAGAACACAGAGCAGTTTCTCAGAAAGTTTCTTTCCAGTTTGGAACGGAAGATATTTCCTTTTTCACCATAGCCCTCTATGGGCTTCCAAATATCCCTTTTCCAATTCCACAAGAACAGCCTTAGCGAAAGGCTTCTTGAAGGGAAAGATGTAACTCTGTGAGATGAATTAACAGAACACAGAGCAGTTTCTCAGAAAGCTTCTTTCCAGTTTGGAACGGAAGATATTTCCTTTTTCACCATATCCCTCAATGGGCTTCAAAATATCCCTTTTCCAATTCCACAAGAATAGCCTTAGCGAAAGGCTTGTTGAAAGGAAAATGTAACTCTGTGAGATGAATTAAGAGAACACAGAGCAGTTTTTCGGAAAGTTCTTTTCCAGTTTTGAACGGAAGATATTTCCTTTTTCACCATAGCCCTCTAAGGGCTTCCAAATATCCCTTGCCAATTCCACAAGAACAGCTTTAGCGAAAGGCTTCTTGAAGGGAAAGACCTAACTCTGTGGGATGAATTAACAGAACCCAGAGCAGTTTCTCAGAAAGCTTCCTTCCAGTTTTGAACGGAAGATATTTCCTTTTTCACCATAGCCCTCTATGGGCTTCCAAATATCCCTTTGCCAATTCCACAAGAACAGCCTTAGCGAAAGGCTTCTTGAAGGGAAAGATGTAACTCTGTGAGATGAATTAACAGAACACAGAGTAGTTTCTGAGAAAGCTTCCTTCCGGTTTTGAACGGAAGATATTTTCTTTTTCACCATAGCCCTCTATGGGCTTCCAAATATCCCTTTGCCAATTCCACAAGAAGAGCTTTAGCGAAAGGCTTCTTGAAGGGAAAGACAAAACTCTGTGAGATGAATTAACAGAACACAGAGCAGTTTCTCACAAAGCTTCTTTCCAGTTTTGAACGGAAGATATTTCCTTTTTCACCAAAGCCCTCTATGGGCTTCCAAATATCCCTTTGCCAATTCCACAAGAACAGCCTTAGCGAAAGGCTTCTTGAAGGTAAAGATGTAACACTGTGAGATGAATTAACAGAACACAGAGCAGTTTCTCAGAAAGCTTCTTTCCAGTTTTGAACGGAAGATATTTTCTTTTTCACCATAGCCCTCTATGGGCTTCCAAATATCCCTTTGCCAATTCCACAAGAAGAGCTTTAGCGAAAGGCTTCTTGAAGGGAAAGACATAACTCTGTGAGATGAATTAACAGAACACAGAGCAGTTTCTCACAAAGCTTCTTTCCAGTTTTGAACGGAAGATATTTCCTTTTTCACCATAGCCCTCTATGGGCTTCCAAATATCCCTTTGCCAATTCCACAAGAACAGCCTTAGCGAAAGGCTTCTTGAAGGTAAAGATGTAACACTGTGAGATGAATTAACAGAACACAGAGCAGTTTCTCAGAAAGCTTCTTTCCAGTTTTGAACGGAAGATAATTCCTTTTTCACCAGAGCCCTCTATGGGCTTCCAAATATCCCTTTGCCAGTTCCACAAGAACAACCTTAGCGAAAGGCGTCTTGAAGGGAAAGACATAACTCTGTGAGATGAATTAACAGAACACAGAGCAGTTTCTCAGAAAGATTCTTTCCAGTTTTGAACGGAAGATAATTCCTTTTTCACCAAAGCCCTCTATGGGCTTCCAAATATCCCTTTGCCAATTCCACAAGAACAGCCTTAGCGAAAGGCTTGATGAAGGGAAAGATGTAACTCTGTGAGATGAATTAACAGAACACAGAGCAGTTTCTCCGAAAGTTTCTTTCCAGTTCTGAACGGAAGATATTTCCTTTTTCACCATAGCCCTCTATGGGCTTCCAAATATCCCTTTGCCAATTCCACAAGAACAGCCTTAGCGAAAGGCTTCTTGAAGGGAAAGATGTAACTCTGTGAGATGAATTAACAGAACACAGAGCAGTTTCTCAGAAAGCTTCTTTCCAGTTTTGAGCGAAAAAAATTTCCTTTTTCACCATAGCCCTCTATGGGCTTCCAAATATCCCTTGGCCAATTCCCCAAGAACAGCCTTTGCGAAAGGCTTCTTGAAGGGAAAGATGTAACTCTGTGAGATGAATTAACAGAACACAGAGCATTTTCTCAGAAAGTTTCTTTCCAGTATCGAACCGAAGATATTTCCTTTTTCACCATAGCCCTCTATGGGCTTCCAAATATCATTTGCCAATTCCACAAGAACAGCCTTAGCGAAAGGCTTCTTGAAGGGAAAGATGTAACTCTGTGAGATGAATTAAGAGAACACAGAGCAGTTTCTCAGAAAGCTTCTTTCCAGTTTTGAACGGAAGATATTTCCTGTTTCACCATAGCCCTCTATGGGCTACCAAATATCCCTTTTCCAATTCCACAAGGACAGCCTTAGCGAAAGGCTTCTTGAAGGGAAAGATGAAACTCTGTGTGATGAATTAACAGAACACAGAGCAGTTTCTCAGAAAGCTTCTTTCCAATTTTGAACGGAAGGTATTTCCTTTTTCACCATAGCCCTCTATGGGCTTCCAAATATCCCTTTGCCAATTCCCCATGAACAGCCTTAGCGAAAGGCTTCTTGAAGGGAAAGATTTAACTCTGTGAGAAGAATTAACAGAACACAGAGCAGTTTCTCAGAAAGTTTCTTTCCAGTTTTGAACGGAAGATATTTCCTTTTTCACCGTAGCCCTCTATGGGCTTCCAAATATCCCTTTGCCAATTCCACAAGAACAGCCTCAGCGAAAGGCTTCTTGAAGGGAAAGATGTAACTCTGTGAGATGAATTAACAGAACACAGAGCAGTTTCTCAGAAAGCTTCTTTCCAGTTTGGAACGGAAGATATTTCCTTTTTCGCCGTATCCCTCAATGGGCTTCAAAATATCCCCTTTCCAATTCCACAAGAATAGCCTTAGCGAAAGGCTTGTTGATAGGAAAATGTAACTCTGTAAGATAAATTAAGAAAACACAGAGCAGTTTTTCGGAAAGTTTTTTTCCAGTTTTGAACGGAAGATATTTCCTTTTTCACCATAGCCCTCTAAGGGCTTCCAAATATCCCTTTGCCAATTACACAAGAACAGCTTTAGAGAAAGGCTTCTTGAAGGGAAAGACCTAACTCTGTGAGATGAATTAACAGAACACAGAACAGTTTCTCAGAAAGCTTCTTTCCAGTTTTGAACGGAAGATATTTCCTTTTTCACCATAGCCCTCTATGGGCTTCAAAATATCCCTTTGCCAATTCCACAAGAACAGCCTTAGCGAAAGGCTTCTTGAAGGGAAAGATGTAACTCTGTGAGATGAATTAACAGAACACAGAGTTGTTTCTGAGAAAGCTTCCTTCCGGTTTTGAACGGAAGATATTTCCTTTTTCACCATAGCCCTCTATGGGCTTCCAAATATCCCTTTGCCAATTCCACAAGAACAGCCTTAGCGAAAGGCTTCTTGAAGGGAAAGATGTAACTCTGTGAGATGAATTAACAGAACCCAGAGCAGTGTCTCAGAAAGCTTCTTTCCAGTTTTGAACGGAAGATATTTCCTTTTTCACCATAGCCCTCTATGGTCTTCCAAATATCCCTTTGCCAATTCCACAAGAACATCCTTATCGAAAGGCTTCTTGAAGGGAAAGATGTAACTCTGTGATTTGAATTAACAGAACACAGAGCAGTTTCTCAGAAAGCTTCTTTCCGGTTTGAACGAAAGATATTTCCTTTTTCACCATAGCCCTCTATGGGCTTCCAAATATCCCTTTGCCAGTTCCACAAGAACAGCCTTAGCGAAAGGCTTCTTGAAGGGAAACATATAACACTGTGATATGAATTAACAGAACACAGAGCAGTTTCTCAGAAAGCTTCTTTCCAATTTTGAACGGAAGATATTTCCTTTTTCACCATAGCCCTCTATGGGCTTCCAAATATCCCTATGCCAATTCCACAAGAACAGCCTTAGCGAAAGGCTTCTTGAAGAGAAATATGTAACTCTGTGAGATGAATTAACAGAACACAGAGCAGTTTCTCAGAAAGCTTCTGTCCAGTTTTGAACGGAAGATATTTCCTTTTTCACTATAGCCCTCTATGGTCTTCCAAATATCCCTTTGCCAATTCCACAAGAACATCCTTATCGAAAGGCTTCTTGAAGGGAAAGATGTAACTCTGTGATTTGAATTAACAGAACACAGAGCAGTTTCTCAGAAAGCTTCTTTCCAGTTTTGAACGGAAGATATTTCCTTTTTCACCATAGCCCTCTATGGGCTTCCAAATATCCCTTTGACAATTCCACAAGAACAGCCTTAGCGAAAGGCTTCTTGAAGGGAAAGATGTAACTCTGTGAGATGAATTAAGAGAACACAGAGCAGTTTCTCAGAAAGCTTCTTTCCAGTTTTGAACGGAAGATATTTCCTGTTTCACCATAGCCCTCTATGGGCTTCCAAATATCCCTTTGCCAATTCCACAAGGACAGCCTTAGCGAAAGGCTTCTTGAAGGGAAAGATGTAACTCTGTGTGATGAATTAACAGAACACAGAGCAGTTTCTCAGAAAGCTTTTTTCCAGTTTTGAACGGAAGGTATTTCCTGTTTCACCATAGCCCTCTAAGGGCTTCCAAATATCCCTTTGCAAATTCCCCATGAACAGCCTTAGCGAAAGGCTTCTTGAAGGGAAAGATTTAACTCTGTGAGAAGAATTAACAGAACACAGAGCAGTTTCTGAGAAAGTTTCTTTCCAGTTTTGAACGGAAGATATTTCCTTTCTCACCATAGCCCTCTATGGGCTTCCAAATATCCCTTTGCCAATTCCACAAGAACAGCCTTAGCGAAAGGCTTCTTGAAGGGAAAGATGTAACTCTGTGAGATGAATTAACAGAACACAGAGCAGTTTCTCAGAAAGCTTCTTTCCAGTTTGGAACGGAAGATATTTCCTTTTTCACCATATCCGTCAATGGGCTTCAAAATATCCCTTTTCCAATTCCACAAGAATAGCCTTAGCGAAAGGCTTGTTGATAGGAAAATGTAACTCTGTGAGATGAATTAAGAGAACACAGAGCAGTTTTTCCGGAAGTTTTTTTCCAGTTTTGGACGGAAGATATTTCCTTTTTCACCATAGCCCTCTAAGGGCTTCCAAATATCCCTTTGCCAATTACACAAGAACAGCTTTAGCGAAAGGCTTCTTGAAGGGAAAGACCTAACTCTGTGAGATGAATTAACAGAACACAGAGCAGTTTCTCAGAAAGCGTCTTTCCAGTTTTGAACGGAAGATATTTCCTTTTTCACCATAGCCCTCTATGGGCTTCCAAATATCCCTTTGCCAATTCCACAAGAACAGCCTTAGCGAAAGGCTTCTTGAAGGGAAAGATGTAACTCTGTGAGATGAATTAACAGAACACATAGTAGTTTCTGAGAAAGCTTCCTTCCGGTTTTGAACGGAAGATATTTCCTTTTTCACCATAGCCCTCTATGGGCTTCCAAATATCCCTTTGCCAATTACACAAGAAAAGCTTTAGCGAAAGGCTTCTTGAAGGGAAAGACATAACTCTGTGAGATGAATTAACAGAACACAGAGCAGTTTCTCAGAAAGCTTCTTTCCAGTTTTGAACGGAAGATATTTCCTTTTTCACCATAGCCCTCTATGGGCTTCCAAATATCCCTTTGCCAATTCCACATGAACAGCCTTAGCGAAAGGCTTCTTGAAGGTAAAGATGTAACACTGTGAGATGAATTAACAGAACACAGAGCAGTTTCTCAGAAAGCTTCTTTCCAGTTTTGAACGGAAGATACTTCCTTTTTCACCATAGCCCTCTAAGGGCTTCCAAATATCCCTTTGCCAATTCCACAAGTACAGTCTTAGCGAAAGGCTTCTTAAAGGGAAAGATGTAACTCTGTGAGATGAATTAAGAGAACACAGAGCAGTTTCTCAGAAAGCTTCTTTCCAGTTTTGAACGGAAGATATTTCCTTTTTCACCATAGCCCTTTATGGGCTTCCAAATATCCTTTTGCCAATTCCACAAGAACAGCCTTAGCGAAAGGCTTCATGAAGGGAAAGATGTAACTCTGTGAGATGAATTAACAGAACACAGAGCAGTTTCTCAGAAAGCGTCTTTCCAGTTTTGAACGGAAGATATTTCCTTTTTCACCATAGCCCTCTATGGGCTTCCAAATATCCCTTTGCCAATTCCACAAGAACAGCCTTAGCGAAAGGCTTCTTGAACGGAAATATGTAACTCTGTGAGAAGAATTAACAGAACACAGAGCATTTTCTCAGAAAACTTCTTTCCAGTATTGAACGGAAGGTATTTCCTTTTTCACCATAGCCCTCTATGGGCTTCCAAATATCCCTTTGCCAATCCACAAGGACAGCTTTAGCGAAAGTCTTCTTGAATGAAAAGATGTAACTCTGTGAGATGAATTATCAGAACACAGAACGGTTTCTCAGAAAGCTTCTTTCCAGTTTTGAACGGAAGATATTTCCTTTTTCACCATAGCCTTCTATGGGCTTCCAAATATCCCTTTGACAATTCCACAAGAACAGCCTTACCGAAAGGCTTCTTGAAGGGAAAGATGTAACTCTGTGAGATGAATTAACAGAACACAGAGCAGTTTCTCAGAAAGCTTCTTTCCAGTTTTGAACGGAAGATATTTCCTTTTTCACCATAGCACTCTATGGGCTTCCAAATATCCCTTTGCCAGTTCCACAAGAACAACCGTAGCGAAAGGGTTCTTGAAGGGAAAGATGTAACTCTGTGAGATGAATTAACAGAACACACAGCAGTTTCTCAGAAAGCTTCTTTCCAGTTTTGAACGGAAGATATTTCCTTTTTCACCATAGCCCTCTATGGGATTCCAAATGTCCCTTTGCCAATTCCACAAGAACAGCTTTAGCGAAAGGTTTCTTGAAGGGAAAGATGTAACTCTGTGAGATGAATTAACAGAACACAGAGCAGTTTCTCAGAAAGCTTCTTTCCAGTTTTGAACGGAAGATATTTCCTTTTTCACCATAGCCCTCTATGGGCTTCCAAATATCCCTTTGCCAATTCCACAAGAACAGCCTTAGCGAAAGGCTTCTTGAAGGGAAACATGTAACACTGTGATATGAATTAACGGAACACAGAGCAGTTTCTCAGAAAGCTTCTCTCCAATTTTGAACGGAAGATATTTCCTTTTTCACCATAGCCCTCTATGGGCTTCCAAATATCCCTTTGCCAATTCCACAAGAACAGCCTTAGCGAAAGGCTTCTTGAACGGAAAGATTTAACTCTGTGAGAAGAATTAACAGAACACAGAGCAGTTTCTCAGAAAGTTTCTTTCCAGTTTTGAACGGAAGATATTTCCTTTTTCACCATAGCCCTCTATGGGCTTCCAAATATCCCTTTTCCAATTCCACAAGAACAGCCTTAGCGAAAGGCTTGTTGATAGGAAAATGTAACTCTGTGAGATAAATTAAGAAAACACAGAGCAGTTTTTCGGAAAGTTTTTTTCCAGTTTTGAACGGAAGATATTTCCTTTTTCACCATAGCCCTCTAAGGGCTTCCAAATATCCCTTTGCCAATTACACAAGAACAGCTTTAGAGAAAGGCTTCTTGAAGGGAAAGACCTAACTCTGTGAGATGAATTAACAGAACACAGAACAGTTTCTCAGAAAGCTTCTTTCCAGTTTTGAACGGAAGATATTTCCTTTTTCACCATAGCCCTCTATGGGCTTCAAAATATCCCTTTGCCAATTCCACAAGAACAGCCTTAGCGAAAGGCTTCTTGAAGGGAAAGATGTAACTCTGTGAGATGAATTAACAGAACACAGAGTAGTTTCTGAGAAAGCTTCCTTCCGGTTTTGAACGGAAGATATTTCCTTTTTCACCATAGCCCTCTATGGGCTTCCAAATATCCCTTTGCCAATTCCACAAGAACAGCCTTAGCGAAAGGCTTCTTGAAGGGAAAGATGTAACTCTGTGAGATGAATTAACAGAACCCAGAGCAGTGTCTCAGAAAGCTTCTTTCCAGTTTTGAACGGAAGATATTTCCTTTTTCACCATAGCCCTCTATGGTCTTCCAAATATCCCTTTGCCAATTCCACAAGAACATCCTTATCGAAAGGCTTCTTGAAGGGAAAGATGTAACTCTGTGATTTGAATTAACAGAACACAGAGCAGTTTCTCAGAAAGCTTCTTTCCAGTTTTGAACGGAAGATATTTCCTTTTTCACCATAGCCCTCTATGGGCTTCCAAATATCATTTCGCCAATTCCACAAGAACAGCCTTAGCGAAAGGATTCTTGAAGGGAAAGATGTAACTCTTTGAGATGAATTAACAGAACACAGAGCAGTTTCTCAGAAAGCTTCTTTCCAGTTTTGAACGGAAGATAATTCCTTTTTCACCAGAGCCCTCTATGGGCTTCCAAATATCCCTTTGCCAGTTCCACAAGAACAACCTTAGCGAAAGGCTTCTTGAAGGGAAAGACATAACTCTGTGAGATGAATTAACAGAACACAGAGCAGTTTCTCAGAAAGATTCTTTCCAGTTTTGAACGGAAGATATTTCCTTTTTCACCAAAGCCCTCTATGGGCTTCCAAATATCCCTTTGCCAATTCCACAAGAACAGCCTTAGCGAAAGGCTTGATGAAGGGAAAGATGTAACTCTGTGAGATGAATTAACAGAACACAGAGCAGTTTCTCCGAAAGTTTCTTTCCAGTTCTGAACGGAAGATATTTCCTTTTTCTCCATAGCCCTCTATGGGCTTCCAAATATCCCTTTGCCAATTCCCCATGAACAGCCTTAGCGAAAGGCTTCTTGAAGGGAAAGATGTAACTCTGTGAGATGAATTAACAGAACACAGAGCAGTTTCTCAGAAAGTTTCTTTCCAGTTTTGAACGGAAGATATTTCCTTTTTCACCGTAGCCCTCTATGGGCTTCCAAATATCCCTTGGCCAATTCCACAAGAACAGCCTCAGCGAAAGGCTTCTTGAAGGGAAAGATGTAACTCTGTGAGATGAATTAACAGAACACAGAGCAGTTTCTCAGAAAGCTTCTTTCCAGTTTGGAACGGAAGATATTTCCTTTTTCGCCGTATCCCTCAATGGGCTTCAAAATATCCCCTTTCCAATTCCACAAGAATAGCCTTAGCGAAAGGCTTGTTGATAGGAAAATGTAACTCTGTGAGATAAATTAAGAAAACACAGAGCAGTTTTTCGGAAAGTTTTTTTCCAGTTTTGAACGGAAGATATTTCCTTTTTCACCATAGCCCTCTAAGGGCTTCCAAATATCCCTTTGCCAATTACACAAGAACAGCTTTAGAGAAAGGCTTCTTGAAGGGAAAGACCTAACTCTGTGAGATGAATTAACAGAACACAGAACAGTTTCTCAGAAAGCTTCTTTCCAGTTTTGAACGGAAGATATTTCCTTTTTCACCATAGCCCTCTATGGGCTTCAAAATATCCCTTTGCCAATTCCACAAGAACAGCCTTAGCGAAAGGCTTCTTGAAGGGAAAGATGTAACTCTGTGAGATGAATTAACAGAACACAGAGTAGTTTCTGAGAAAGCTTCCTTCCGGTTTTGAACGGAAGATATTTCCTTTTTCACCATAGCCCTCTATGGGCTTCCAAATATCCCTTTGCCAATTCCACAAGAACAGCCTTAGCGAAAGGCTTCTTGAAGGGAAAGATGTAACTCTGTGAGATGAATTAACAGAACCCAGAGCAGTGTCTCAGAAAGCTTCTTTCCAGTTTTGAACGGAAGATATTTCCTTTTTCACCATAGCCCTCTATGGTCTTCCAAATATCCCTTTGCCAATTCCACAAGAACATCCTTATCGAAAGGCTTCTTGAAGGGAAAGATGTAACTCTGTGATTTGAATTAACAGAACACAGAGCAGTTTCTCAGAAAGCTTCTTTCCAGTTTTGAACTGAAGATATTTCCTTTTTCACCATAGCCCTCTATGGGCTTCCAAATATCCCTTTGCCAATTCCACAAGAACAGCCTTAGCGAAAGGCTTCTTGAAGGGAAAGATGTAACTCTGTGAGATGAATTAAGAGAACACAGAGCAGTTTCTCAGAAAGCTTCTTTCCAGTTTTGAACGGAAGATATTTCCTGTTTCACCATAGCCCTCTATGGGCTTCCAAATATCCCTTTGCCAATTCCACAAGTACAGCCTTAGCGAAAGGCTTCTTGAAGGGAAAGATGTAACTCTGTGAGACGAATTAACAGAACACAGAGCAGTTTCTCAGAAAGCTTCATTCCAGTTTTGAACGGAAGATATTTCCTCTTTCACCATAGCCCTCTATGGGCTTCCTAA
The DNA here is from genome assembly GCF_047675955.1 of Chlorocebus sabaeus. Lineage (NCBI taxonomy): Eukaryota > Metazoa > Chordata > Mammalia > Primates > Cercopithecidae > Chlorocebus > Chlorocebus sabaeus. Next base: position 1,268,900 of record NW_027327859.1, read on the forward strand.
TATCCCTTTGCCAATTCCACAAGAACAGTCTTAGCGAAAGGTTTCTTGAAGGGAAAGATGTAACTCTGTGAGATGTATTAACAGAACACGGAGCAGTTTCTCAGAAAGCTTTTTTCCAGTTTTGAACGGAAGATATTTCCTTTTACACCATAGCCCTCTATGGGCTTCCAAATATCCCTTTGACAATTCCACAAGAACAGCCTTAGCGAAAGGCTTCTTGAAGAGAAAGATGTAACTCTGTGAGGTGAATTAACAGAACACAGAGCAGTTTCTCAGAAATCTTCTTTCCAGTTTTGAACTGAAGGTATTTCCTTTTTCACTATAGCCCTCCATGGGCTTCCAAATATCCCTTTGCCAATACCACAAGAACAGACTTAGCGAAAGGCTTCTTGATGTGAAAGATGTAACTCTGTGAGATGAATTAACAGAACACAGAGCAGTTTCTCAGAAAGCTTCTTTCCAGTTTTGAACGGAAGGTATTTCCTTTTTCACCGTAGCCCTCTATGGGCTTCCAAATATCCCTTTGCCAATTCCCCATGAACAGCCTTAGCGAAAGGCTTCTTGAAGGGAAAGATTTAACTCTGTGAGAAGAATTAACAGAACACAGAGCAGTTTCTCAGAAAGTTTCTTTCCAGTTTTGAACGGAAGATATTTCCTTTTTCACCATAGCCCTCTATGGGCTTCCAAATATCCCTTTTCCAATTCCACAAGAACAGCCTTAGCGAAAGGCTTCTTGAAGGGAAAGATGTAACTGTGTGAGATGAATTAACAGAACACAGAGCAGTTTCTCAGAAAGCTTCTTTCCAGTTTGGAACGGAAGATATTTCCTCTTGCACCATAGCCCTCTAAGGGCTTCCAAATATCCCTTGCCAATTCCACAAGAACAGCTTTAGCGAAAGGCTTCTTGAAGGGAAAGACCTAACTCTGTGGGATGAATTAACAGAACACAGAGCAGTTTCTCAGAAAGCTTCCTTCTAGTTTTGAACGGAAGATATTTCCTTTTTCACCATAGCCCTCTATGGGCTTCCAAATATCCCTTTGCCAATTCCACAAGAACAGCCTTAGCGAAAGGCTTCTTGAAGGGAAAGATGTAACTCTCTGAGATGAATAAACAGAACACAGAGTAGTTTCTGAGAAAGCTTCCTTCCGGTTTTGAACGGAAGATATTTTCTTTTTCACCATAGCCCTCTAAGGGCTTCCAAATATCCCTTTGCCAATTCCACAAGAAGAGCTTTTGCGAAATGCTTCTTGAAGGGAAAGACATAACTCTGTGAGATGAATTAACAGAACACAGAGCAGTTTCTCACAAAGCTTCTTTCCAGTTTTGAACGGAAGATATTTCCTTTTTCACCATAGCCCTCTATGGGCTTCAAAATATCCCTTTGCCAATTCCACAAGAACAGCCTCAGCGAAAGGCTTCTTGAAGGTAAAGATGTAACACTGTGAGATGAATTAACAGAACACAGAGCAGTTTCTCAGAAAGCTTCTTTCCAGTTTTGAGCGAAAAAAATTTCCTTTTTCACCATAGCCCTCTATGGGCTTCCAAATATCCCTTGGCCAATTCCCCAAAAACAGCCTTGGCGAAAGGCTTCTTGAAGGGAAAGATGTAACTCTGTGAGATGAATTAACAGAACACAGAGCATTTTCTCAGGAAGCTTCTTTCCAGTTTCGAACAGAAGATATTTCCTTTTTCACCATAGCCCTCTATGGGCTTCCAAATATCCCTTTGCCAATTCCACAAGAACAGCCTTAGCGAAAGGATTCTTGAAGGGAAAGATGTAACTCTTTGAGATGAATTAACAGAACACAGAGCAGTTTCTCAGAAAGCTTCTTTCCAGTTTTGAACGGAAGATATTTCCTTTTTCACCATAGCCCTCTATGGGCTTCAAAGCATCCCTTTGCCAATTCCACAAGAACAGCCTTAGCGAAAGGCTTCTTGAAGGGAAAGATGTAACTCTGTGAGATGAATTAACAGAACACAGAGTAGTTTCTGAGAAAGCTTCCTTCCGGTTTTGAACGGAAGATATTTCCTTTTTCACCATAGCCCTCTATGGGCTTCCAAATATCCCTTTGCCAATTCCACAAGAAGAGCTTTAGCGAAAGGCTTCTTGAAGGGAAAGACATAACTGTGTGAGATGAACTAACAGAACACAGAGCAGTTTCTCAGAAAGCTTCTTTCCAGTTTTGAACGGAAGATATTTCCTTTTTCACCATAGCCCTCTATGGGCTTCCAAATATCCCTTTGCCAATTCCACAAGAACAGCCTTAGCGAAAGGCTTCTTGAAGGGAAAGATGTAACACTGTGAGATGAATTATCAGAACACAGAGCAGTTTCTCAGAAAGCTTCTTTCCAGTTTTGAGCGAAAAAAATTTCCTTTTTCACCACAGCCCTCTATGGGCTTCCAAATATCCCTTGGCCAATTCCCCAAGAACAGCCTTAGCGAAAGGCTTCTTCAAGGGAAAGATGTAACTCTGTGAGATGAATTAACAGAACACAGAGCATTTTCTCAGAAAGCTTCTTTCCAGTTTCGAACAGAAGATATTTCCTTTTTCACCATAGCCCTCTATGGGCTTCCAAACATCCCTTTGCCAATTCCACAAGAACAGCCTTAGCGAAAGGATTCTTGAAGGGAAAGATATAACTCTTTGAGATGAATTAACAGAACACAGAGCAGTTTCTCACAAAGCTTCTTTCCAGTTTTTAACGGAAAATATTTCCTTTTTCACCAAAGCCCTCTATGGGCTTCCAAATATCCCTTTGCCAATTCCGCAAGAACAGCCTTAGCGAAAGGCTTCTTGAAGGGAAAGATGTAACTTTCTGAGATGAATTAACAGAGCACAGAGCAGTTTCTCAGAAAGCTTCTTTCCAGTTCTGAACGGAAGATATTTCCTTTTTCACCATAGACCTCTGTGGGCTTCCAAATATCCCTTTGCCAATTCCACAAGAACAGCCTTAGCGAAAGGCTTCTTGAAGGGAAAGATGTAACTCTGTGAGATGAATTAACAGAACACAGAGCAGTTTCTCAGAAAGCTTCTTTCCAGTTTTGAACGGAAGATATTTCCTTTTTCACGATAGCCCTCTATGGGCTTCCAAATATCCCTTTGCCAATTCCACAAGAACAGCCTTAGCGAAAGGCTTCTTGAAGGAAAAGATGTAACTCTGTGAGATGAATTAAGAGAACACAGAGCAGTTTCTCAGAAAGCTTCTTTCCAGTTTTGAACGGAATATATTTCCTTTTTCACCATAGCCCTCTATGGGCTTCCAAATATCGCTTGGCCAATTCACCAAGAACAGCCTTAGCAAAAGGCTTCTTGAAGGGAAAGATGTAACTCTGTGAGACGAATTAACAGAACACAGAGCAGTTTCTCAGAAAGCTTCTTTCCAGTTTTGAACGGAAGATATTTCCTTTTTCACCATAGCCCTCTAAGGGCTTCCAAATATCCCTTTGCCAATTCCACAAGAACAGTCTTAGCGAAAGGTTTCTTGAAGGGGAAGATGTAACTCTGTGAGATGAATTAACAGAACACGGAGCAGTTTCTCATAAAGCTTTTTTCCAGTTTTGAACGGAAGATATTTCCTTTTACACCATAGCCCTCTATGGGCTTCCAAATATCCCTTTGCCAATTCCACAAGAACAGCCTTAGCGAAAGGCTTCTTGAAGAGAAAGATGTAACTCTGTGAGATGAATTAACAGAACACAGAGCAGTTTCTCAGAAATCTTCTTTCCAGTTTTGAACTGAAGGTATTTCCTTTTTCACTATAGCCCTCCATGGGCTTCCAAATATCCCTTTGCCAATTCCACAAGAACAGCCTTAGCGAAAGGCTTCTTGAAGGGAAAGATGTAACTCTGTGAGATGAATTAACAGAACACAGAGCAGTTTCTCAGAAAGCTTCTTTCCAGTTTTGAACGAAAGATATTTCCTTTTTCACCATAGCCCTCTATGGGCTTCCAAATATCCCTTTGCCAATTCCACAAGAACAGCCTTAGCGAAAGGCTTCTTGAAGGGAAAGATGTAACTCTGTGAGATGAATTAACAGAACACAGAGCAGTTTCTCAGAAAGCTTCTTTCCAGTTTGGAACGGAAGATATTTCCTGTTTCACCATAGCCCTCTATGGGCTTCCAAATATCCCTTTGCCAATTCCACAAGAACAGCCTTAGCGAAAGGCTTCTTGAAGGGAAAGATGTAACTCTGTGAGATAAATTAACAGAACACAGAGTAGTTTCTCAGAAAGCTTCTTTCTAGTTTTGAACGGAAGATATTTCCTTTTTCGCGATAGCCATCTATGTGCTTCCAAATATCCCTTTGCCAGTTCCACAAGTACAGTCTTAGCGAAAGGCTTCTTGAAGGGATAGATGTAACTCTGTGAGAAGAATTAACAGAACACAGAACAGTTTCACAGAAAACTTCTTTCCAGTATTTAACCGAAGGTATTTCCGTTTTCAACATAGCCCTCTATGGGCTTCCAAATATCCCTTTGCCAATTCCACAAGGACAGCCTTAGCGAAAGGCTTCTTTAATGAAAAGATGTAACTCTGTGAGATGAATTAACAGAACACAGAGCAGTTTCTCGGAAAGCTTCTTTCCAGTTTTGAACGGAAGATATTTCCTTTTTCACCATAGCCCTCTATGGGCTTCCAAATATCCCTTTGCCAGTTCCGAAAGAACAGCCTTAGCGAAAGGGTTCTTGAAGGGAAAGATGTAACTCTGTGAGATGAATTAACAGAACACAGAGCAGTTTCTCAGAAAGCTTCTTTCAAGTTTTGAACGGAAGATATTTCCTTTTTCACCGTAGCCCTCTATGGGCTTCCAAATATCCCTTTGCCTATTCCCCAAGAACAGCCTTAGCGAAAGGCTTCTTGAAGGGAAAGATGTAACTCTTTGAGATGAATTAACAGAACACAGAGCAGTTTCTCAGAAATCTTCTTTCCAGTTTTGAACTGAAGTTATTTCCTTTTTCACTATAGCCCTCCATGGTCTTCCAAATATCCCTTTGTCAATTCCACAAGAACAGCCTTAGCGAAAGGCTTCTTGAAGTGAAAGATGTAACTCTGTGAGATGAATTAACAGAACACAGAGGAGTTTCTCAGAAAGCTTCTTTCCAGTTTTGAACGGAAGATATTTCCTTTTTCACCATAGCCCTCTATGAGCTTCCAAATATCCCTTTGCCAATTCCACAAGAAAAGCTTTAGCGAATGGTTTCTTGAAGGGAAAGATGTAACTCTGTGAGATGAATTAACAGAACACAGAGCAGTTTCTCAGAAAGCATCTTTCCAGTTTTGAACGGAAAATATTTCCTTTTTCACCATAGCCCTCTATGGGTTTCCAATATCTCTTGCCAATTCCACAAGAACAGCCTTAGCGAAAGGCTTCTTGAAGGGAAAGATGTAACTCTGTGAGATGAATTAACAGAAAACAGAGGAGTTTCTCAGAAAGCTTCTTTCCAGTTTTGAACGGAAGCTATTTCCTTTTTCACCATAGCCCTCTATGGGCTTCCAAATATCCCTTTGCCAATTCCCGAAGAACAGCCTTAGCGAAAGGCTTCTTGAAGGGAATGATGTAACTGTGTGAGATGAATTAACAGAACACAGAGCAGTTTCTCAGAAAGCTTCTTTCCAGTTTTGAACGGAAGATATTTCCTTTTTCACCATAGCCCTCTATGGGCTTCCAAATATCCCTTTCCCATTTCCACAAGAACAGCCTTAGCGAAAGGGTTCTTCAAGGGATAGATGTAACTCTGTGAGATGAATTAACAGAATACAGAGCAGTTTCTCAGAAAGCTTCTTTCCAGTTTTGAACGGAAGATATTTCCTTTTTCAACATAGCCCTCTATGGGCTTCCAAATATCCCTTTGCCAATTCCACAAGAACAGCCTTAGCGAAAGGCTTCTTGAAGGGAAAGATGTAACTATGTGAGATGAATTAACAGAACACAGAGAAGTTTCTCAGAAAGCTTCTTTCCAATTTTGAACGGAAGATATTTCTTATTCACCATAGCCCTCTATGGGCTTCCAAATATCCCTTTGCCAATTCCACAAAAACACCCTTAGCGAAAGGCTTCTTGAAGGGAAAGATGTAACTCTGAGAGATGAATTAACAGAACACAGAGCAGTTTCTCAGAAAGCTTCTTTCCACTTTTGAACGGAAGATATTTCCTTTTTCACCATAGCCCTCTATGGGCTTCCAAATATCCCTTGGCCAATTCCACAAGAACAGCCTTAGCGAAAGGCTTCTTGAAGGGAAAGATGTAACTCTGTGAGATGAATTAACAGAACGCAGAGCAGTTTCTCAGAAAGCTTCTTTCCAATTTGGAACGGAAGATATTTCCCTTTTCACCAGAGCCCTCTATGGGCTTCCAAATATCCCTTTGCCAATTCCACAAGAAAAGCAATAGCGAAAGGATTCTTGAAGGGAAAGATGTAACTCTGTGAGATGAATTAACAGAACACAGAGCAGTTTCTCAGAAAGCTTCTTTCCAGTTTTGAACGGAAGATATTTCCTTTTTCACCATAGCCCTCTATGGGCTTCCAAATATCCCTTTGCCAATTGCAGAAGAACAGCCTTAGCGAAAGGCTTCTTGAAGGGAAAGATGTAACTCTGTGAGATGAACTAAGAGAACACAGATCAATTTCTCAGAAAGCTTCTTTCCAGTTTTGAATGGAAGATATTTCCTTTTTCACCATAGCCCTCTAAGGGCTTACAAATATCCCTTTGCCAATTCCACAAGAACAGCCTTAGCGAAAGGCTTCCTGAAGGGAAAGATGTAACTCTGTGAGATATATTAAAAGAACACAGAGCAGTTTCTCAGAAAGCTTCTTTCCAGTTTTGAAAGGAAGATATTTTGTTATTCACCATAGCCCTCTATGGGCTTCCAAATATCCCTTGGCCAATTCCATAAGAACAGCCTTAGAAAATGGCTTCTTGAAGGGAAAGATGTAACTCTGTGAGATGAATTAACAGAACACAGAGCAGTTTCTCAGAAAGCTTCTTTCCAGTTTTGAACGGAAGATATTTCCGTTTTCACCATAGCCCTCTATGGGCTTCCAAATATCCCTTTGCCAATTCCACAAAAACAGCCTTAGCAAAAGACTTCTTGAAGGGAAAGATGTAACTCAGTGAGATGAATTAACAGAACACAGAGCAGTTTCTCAGAAAGCTTCTTTCCAGTTTCGAACGGAAGATATTTCCTTTTTCACCATAGCCCTCTATGGGCTTCCAAATATCCCTTTGCCAATTCCACAAGAACAGCATTAGCGAAAGGCTTCTTTAAGGGAAAGATGTAACTCTGTGAGATGAATTAACAGAACACAGAGCAGTTTCTAGAAAGCTTTTTTCCAGTTTCGAACGGAAGATATTTCCTTTTTCACCATAGCCCTCTAAGGGCTTCCAAATATCCCTTGCCAATTCCACCAGAACAGCCTTAGCGAAAGGCTTCTTGAAGGGAAACATGTAACTCTGTGAGATGAATTAAAAGAACGCAGAGCCGTTTCTCAGATAGCTTCTTTCCAGTTTTAAACGGAAGATATTTCCTTTTTCACCATAGCCCTCTATGGGCTTCCAAATATCCCTTTGCCAATTCCACAAGAAAAGCTTTAGCGAATGGTTGCTTGAAGAGAAAGATGTAACTCTGTGAGATGAATTAACATAACACAGAGCAGTTTCTCAGAAAACTTCTTTCCAGTTTTGAACGGAAAATATTTCCTTTTTGACCATAGCCTTCTATGGGCTTCCAAATATCCCTTTACCAATTCCACAAGAACAGCCTTAGCGAAAGGCTTCTTGAAGGGAAAGATGTAACTCTGTGAGATGAATTAACAGAACACAGAGCAGTTTCTCAGAAAGCTTCTTTCCAGCTTCGAACGGAAGATATTTCCTTTTTCAACATAGCCCTCTATGGGCTTCCAAATATCCCTTGCCAATTCCACAAGAACAGCCTTAGCGAAAGGCTTCTTGAAGGGAAAGATGTAACTGTGTGTGATGAATTAACAGAACACAGAGCAGTTTCTCAGAAAGCTTCTTTCCAGTTTTGAACGGAAGATATTTCCTTTTTCACCATAGCCCTCTATGGGCTTCCAAATATCCCTTTGCCAATTCCACAAGAACACCCTTGGCGAAAGGCTTCTTGAAGTGAAAGATGTAACTCTGTGAGATGAATTAACAGAACACAGAGCAGTTTCTCAGAAAGCTTCTTTCCAGTTTGGAACGGAAGATATTTCCTTTTTCACCGTAGCCCTCTATGGGCTTCCAAATATCCCTTTGCCAAGTCCACAAGAACAGCTTTAGCGAAAGGCTTCTTGAAGGGAAAGATGTAACTCTGTGAGATGAATTAACAGAACACAGAGCAGTTTCTCAGAATGCTTCTTTCCAGTTTGGAACGGAAGATATTTCCTGTTTCACCATAGCCCTCTAAGGGCTTCCAAATATCCCTTTGCCAATTCCACAAGAACAGCCTTAGCGTAAGGCTTCTTGAAGGGAAAGATGTAACTCTGTGAGATGAATTAACAGAACACAGAGCAGTTTCTCAGAAAGCTTCTTTCCAGTTTTGAACGGAAGTTATTTCCTTTTTCACCATAGCCCTCTATGGGCTTCCAAATATCCCTTGGCCAATTCCATAAGAACAGCCTTAGCGAAAGGATTCTTGAAGGGAAAGATGTAACTCTGTGAGATGAATTTACAGAATACAGAGCAGTTTCTCAGAAAGCTTCTTTCCTGTTTTATACGGAAGATATTTCCTTTTTCACCGTAGCCCTCTATGGGCTTCCAAATATCCCTTTGCCAATTCCACAAGAACAGCCTTAGCGAAAGGCTTCTTGAAGGGAAAGATGTAACTGTGTGAGATGAATTAACAGAACGCAGAGCAGTTTCTCAGATAGCTTCTTTCCAGTTTTGAACGGAAGATATTTCCTTTTTCACCAAAGCCCTCTATGAGCTTCCAAATATCCCTTTGCCAATTCCACAAGAAAAGCTTTAGCGAATGGTTTCTTGAAGAGAAAGATGTAACCCTGTGAGATGAATTAACAGAACACAGAGCAGTTTCTCAGAAAGCATCTTTCCAGTTTTTAACGGAAGATATTTCCTTTTTCACCATAGCCCTCTATGGGCTTCCAAATATCCCTTGGCCAATTCCATAAGAACAGCCTTAGCGAAAGGCTTCTTGAAGGGAGAGATGTAACTCTGTGAGATGAATTAACAGAACTCAGAGCAGTTTCTCAGAAAGCTTCTTTCCAGTTTTGAACGGAAGATATTTCCTTTTTTACCACAGCCCTCTATGGGCTTCCAAATATCCCTTTGCCAATTTCCACAAGAACAGCCTTAGCGAAAGGCTTCTTGAAGGGAAAGATGTAACTCTGTGAGATGAATTAACAGAACACAGAGCAGTTTCTCAGAAAGCTTCTTTCCAGTTTTGAACGGAAGATATTTCCTTTTTCACCATAGCCCTCTATGGGCTTCCAAATATCCCTTGCCAATTCCACAACAACAGCGTTAGCGAAAGGCTTCTTGAAGGGAAAGATGTAACTCTGTGAGATGAATTAACAGAACACAGAGCAGTTTCTCAGAAAGCTTCTTTCCAGTTTTGAACGGGAGATATTTACTTTTTCACCATAGCCCTCTATGGACTTCCAAATATCCCTTTGCCAATTAAACAAGAACAGCCTTAGCGAAAGGCTTCTTGAAGGTAAAGATGTAACTCTGTGAGATGAATTAACAGAACACAGAGCAGTTTCTCAGAAAGCTTCTTTCCAGCTTTGAACGCAAGATATTTCCTTTTTCACCAAAGCCCTCTATGGGCTTCCAAATATCCCTTTGCCAATTCCACAAGAACAGCTTTAGCGAAAGGTTTCTTGAAGGGAAAGATGTAACTCTGTGAGATGAATTAACAGAACGCAGAGTAGTTTCTCAGATAGCTTCTTTCCAGTTTTGAACGGAAGATATTTCCTTTTTCACCAAAGCCCTCTATGAGCTTCCAAATATCCCTGTGCCAATTCCACAAGAAAAGCTTTAGCGAATGGTTTCTTGAAGAGAGAGATGTAACTCTGTGAGATGAATTAACAGAACACAGAGCAGTTTCTCAGAAAGCATCTTTCCAGTTTTGAACGGAAGATATTTCCTTTTTCACCATAGCCCTCTATGGGCTTCCAAATATCCCTTGGCCAATTCCATAAGAACAGCCTTAGCGAAAGGCTTCTTGAAGGGAAAGATGTAACTCTGTGAGATGAATTAACAGAACTCAGAGCAATTTCTCAGAAAGCTTCTTTCCCGTTTTGAACAGAAGATAATTCCTTTTTCACCATAGCCCTCTATGGGCTTCCAAATATCCCTTTGCCAATTCCAGAAGAACAGCATTAGCGAAAGGCTTCTTTAAGGGAAAGATGTAACTCTGTGAGATGAATTAACAGAACACAGAGCAGTTTCTAGAAAGCTTTTTTCCAGTTTCGAACGGAAGATATTTCCTTTTTCACCTTAGCCCTCTATGGGCTTCCAAATATCCCTTGCCAATTCCACCAGAACAGCCTTAGCGAAAGGCTTCTTGAAGGGAAACATGTAACTCTGTGAGATGAATTAAAAGAACGCAGAGCCGTTTCTCAGATAGCTTCTTTCCAGTTTTAAACGGAAGATATTTCCTTTTTCACCATAGCCCTCTATGGGCTTCCAAATATCCCTTTGCCAATTCCACAAGAAAAGCTTTAGCGAATGGTTGCTTGAAGAGAAAGATGTAACTCTGTGAGATGAATTAACATAACACAGAGCAGTTTCTCAGAAAACTTCTTTCCAGTTTTGAACGGAAAATATTTCCTTTTTGACCATAGCCTTCTATGGGCTTCCAAATATCCCTTTACCAATTCCACAAGAACAGCCTTAGCGAAAGGCTTCTTGAAGGGAAAGATGTAACTCTGTGAGATGAATTAACAGAACACAGAGCAGTTTCTCAGAAAGCTTCTTTCCAGCTTCGAACGGAAGATATTTCCTTTTTCAACATAGCCCTCTATGGGCTTCCAAATATCCCTTGCCAATTCCACAAGAACAGCCTTAGCGAAAGGCTTCTTGAAGGGAAAGATGTAACTGTGTGTGATGAATTAACAGAACACAGAGCAGTTTCTCAGAAAGCTTCTTTCCAGTTTTGAACGGAAGATATTTCCTTTTTCACCATAGCCCTCTATGGGCTTCCAAATATCCCTTTGCCAATTCCACAAGAACACCCTTGGCGAAAGGCTTCTTGAAGTGAAAGATGTAACTCTGTGAGATGAATTAACAGAACACAGAGCAGTTTCTCAGAAAGCTTCTTTCCAGTTTGGAACGGAAGATATTTCCTTTTTCACCGTAGCCCTCTATGGGCTTCCAAATATCCCTTTGCCAAGTCCACAAGAACAGCTTTAGCGAAAGGCTTCTTGAAGGGAAAGATGTAACTCTGTGAGATGAATTAACAGAACACAGAGCAGTTTCTCAGAATGCTTCTTTCCAGTTTGGAACGGAAGATATTTCCTGTTTCACCATAGCCCTCTAAGGGCTTCCAAATATCCCTTTGCCAATTCCACAAGAACAGCCTTAGCGTAAGGCTTCTTGAAGGGAAAGATGTAACTCTGTGAGATGAATTAACAGAACACAGAGCAGTTTCTCAGAAAGCTTCTTTCCAGTTTTGAACGGAAGTTATTTCCTTTTTCACCATAGCCCTCTATGGGCTTCCAAATATCCCTTGGCCAATTCCATAAGAACAGCCTTAGCGAAAGGATTCTTGAAGGGAAAGATGTAACTCTGTGAGATGAATTTACAGAATACAGAGCAGTTTCTCAGAAAGCTTCTTTCCTGTTTTATACGGAAGATATTTCCTTTTTCACCGTAGCCCTCTATGGGCTTCCAAATATCCCTTTGCCAATTCCACAAGAACAGCCTTAGCGAAAGGCTTCTTTAAGGGAAAGATGTAACTCTGTGAGGTGAATTAACAGAACACAGAGCAGTTTCTCAGAAAGCTTCTTTCCAGTTTCGAACGGAAGATATTTCCTTTTTCACCATAGCCCTCTATGGGCTTCCAAATATCCCTTGCCAATTCCACCAGAACAGCCTTAGCGAAAGTCTTCTTGAAGGGAAAGATGTAACTGTGTGAGATGAATTAACAGAACGCAGAGCAGTTTCTCAGATAGCTTCTTTCCAGTTTTGAACGGAAGATATTTCCTTTTTCACCAAAGCCCTCTATGAGCTTCCAAATATCCCTTTGCCAATTCCACAAGAAAAGCTTTAGCGAATGGTTTCTTGAAGAGAAAGATGTAACCCTGTGAGATGAATTAACAGAACACAGAGCAGTTTCTCAGAAAGCATCTTTCCAGTTTTTAACGGAAGATATTTCCTTTTTCACCATAGCCCTCTATGGGCTTCCAAATATCCCTTGGCCAATTCCATAAGAACAGCCTTAGCGAAAGGCTTCTTGAAGGGAAAGATGTAACTCTGTGAGATGAATTAACAGAACGCAGAGCAGTTTCTCAGAAAGCTTCTTTCCAATTTGGAACGGAAGATATTTCCCTTTTCACCAGAGCCCTCTATGGGCTTCCAAATATCCCTTTGCCAATTCCACAAGAAAAGCAATAGCGAAAGGATTCTTGAAGGGAAAGATGTAACTCTGTGAGATGAATTAACAGAACACAGAGCAGTTTCTCAGAAAGCTTCTTTCCAGTTTTGAACGGAAGATATTTCCTTTTTCACCATAGCCCTCTATGGGCTTCCAAATATCCCTTTGCCAATTGCAGAAGAACAGCCTTAGCGAAAGGCTTCTTGAAGGGAAAGATGTAACTCTGTGAGATGAACTAAGAGAACACAGATCAATTTCTCAGAAAGCTTCTTTCCAGTTTTGAATGGAAGATATTTCCTTTTTCACCATAGCCCTCTAAGGGCTTACAAATATCCCTTTGCCAATTCCACAAGAACAGCCTTAGCGAAAGGCTTCCTGAAGGGAAAGATGTAACTCTGTGAGATATATTAAAAGAACACAGATCAGTTTCTCAGAAAGCTTCTTTCCAGTTTTGAAAGGAAGATATTTTGTTATTCACCATAGCCCTCTATGGGCTTCCAAATATCCCTTGGCCAATTCCATAAGAATAGCCTTAGAAAAAGGCTTCTTGAAGGGAAAGATGTAACTCTGTGAGATGAATTAACAGAACACAGAGCAGTTTCTCAGAAAGCTTCTTTCCAGTTTTGAACGGAAGATATTTCCGTTTTCACCATAGCCCTCTATGGGCTTCCAAATATCCCTTTGCCAATTCCACAAAAACAGCCTTAGCAAAAGACTTCTTGAAGGGAAAGATGTAACTCAGTGAGATGAATTAACAGAACACAGAGCAGTTTCTCAGAAAGCTTCTTTCCAGTTTCGAACGGAAGATATTTCCTTTTTCACCATAGCCCTCTATGGGCTTCCAAATATCCCTTGCCAATTCCACCAGAACAGCCTTAGCGAAAGGCTTCTTGAAGGGAAAGATGTAACTCTGTGAGATGAATTAACAGAACGCAGAGTAGTTTCTCAGATAGCTTCTTTCCAGTTTTGAACGGAAGATATTTCCTTTTTCACCAAAGCCCTCTATGAGCTTCCAAATATCCCTGTGCCAATTCCACAAGAAAAGCTTTAGCGAATGGTTTCTTGAAGAGAGAGATGTAACTCTGTGAGATGAATTAACAGAACACAGAGCAGTTTCTCAGAAAGCATCTTTCCAGTTTTGAACGGAAGATATTTCCTTTTTCACCATAGCCCTCTATGGGCTTCCAAATATCCCTTGGCCAATTCCATAAGAACAGCCTTAGCGAAAGGCTTCTTGAAGGGAAAGATGTAACTCTGTGAGATGAATTAACAGAACTCAGAGCAATTTCTCAGAAAGCTTCTTTCCCGTTTTGAACAGAAGATAATTCCTTTTTCACCATAGCCCTCTATGGGCTTCCAAATATCCCTTTGCCAATTCCACAAGAACAGCATTAGCGAAAGGCTTCTTTAAGGGAAAGATGTAACTCTGTGAGATGAATTAACAGAACACAGAGCAGTTTCTAGAAAGCTTTTTTCCAGTTTCGAACGGAAGATATTTCCTTTTTCACCATAGCCCTCTATGGGCTTCCAAATATCCCTTGCCAATTCCACCAGAACAGCCTTAGCGAAAGGCTTCTTGAAGGGAAACATGTAACTCTGTGAGATGAATTAAAAGAACGCAGAGCCGTTTCTCAGATAGCTTCTTTCCAGTTTTGAACGGAAGATATTTCCTTTTTCACCATAGCCCTCTATGGGCTTCCAAATATCCCTTTGCCAATTCCACAAGAAAAGCTTTAGCGAATGGTTGCTTGAAGAGAAAGATGTAACTCTGTGAGATGAATTAACATAACACAGAGCAGTTTCTCAGAAAACTTCTTTCCAGTTTTGAACGGAAAATATTTCCTTTTTGACCATAGCCTTCTATGGGCTTCCAAATATCCCTTTACCAATTCCACAAGAACAGCCTTAGCGAAAGGCTTCTTGAAGGGAAAGATGTAACTCTGTGAGATGAATTAACAGAACACAGAGCAGTTTCTCAGAAAGCTTCTTTCCAGCTTCGAACGGAAGATATTTCCTTTTTCAACATAGCCCTCTATGGGCTTCCAAATATCCCTTGCCAATTCCACAAGAACAGCCTTAGCGAAAGGCTTCTTGAAGGGAAAGATGTAACTGTGTGTGATGAATTAACAGAACACAGAGCAGTTTCTCAGAAAGCTTCTTTCCAGTTTTGAACGGAAGATATTTCCTTTTTCACCATAGCCCTCTATGGGCTTCCAAATATCCCTTTGCCAATTCCACAAGAACACCCTTGGCGAAAGGCTTCTTGAAGGGAAAGATGTAACTCTGTGAGATGAATTAACAGAACACAGAGCAGTTTCTCAGAAAGCTTCTTTCCAGTTTGGAACGGAAGATATTTCCTTTTTCACCGTAGCCCTCTATGGGCTTCCAAATATCCCTTTGCCAAGTCCACAAGAACAGCTTTAGCGAAAGGCTTCTTGAAGGGAAAGATGTAACTCTGTGAGATGAATTAACAGAACACAGAGCAGTTTCTCAGAATGCTTCTTTCCAGTTTGGAACGGAAGATATTTCCTGTTTCACCATAGCCCTCTAAGGGCTTCCAAATATCCCTTTGCCAATTCCACAAGAACAGCCTTAGCGTAAGGCTTCTTGAAGGGAAAGATGTAACTCTGTGAGATGAATTAACAGAACACAGAGCAGTTTCTCAGAAAGCTTCTTTCCAGTTTGGAACGGAAGTTATTTCCTTTTTCACCATAGCCCTCTATGGGCTTCCAAATATCCCTTTGCCAATTCCACAAGAACAGCATTAGCGAAAGGCTTCTTGAAGGGAAAGATGTAACTCTGTGAGGTGAATTAACAGAACACAGAGCAGTTTCTCAGAAAGCTTCTTTCCAGTTTCGAACGGAAGATATTTCCTTTTTCACCATAGCCCTCTATGGGCTTCCAAATATCCCTTGCCAATTCCACCAGAACAGCCTTAGCGAAAGTCTTCTTGAAGGGAAAGATGTAACTGTGTGAGATGAATTAACAGAAGGCAGAGCAGTTTCTCAGAAAGCTTCTTTCCAGTTTTGAACGGAAGATATTTCCTTTTTCACCAAAGCCCTCTATGAGCTTCCAAATATCCCTTTGCCAATTCCACAAGAAAAGCTTTAGCGAATGGTTTCTTGAAGAGAAAGATGTAACCCTGTGAGATGAATTAACAGAACACAGAGCAGTTTCTCAGAAAGCATCTTTCCAGTTTTTAACGGAAGATATTTCCTTTTTCGCCATAGCCCTCTATGGGCTTCCAAATATCCCTTGGCCAATTCCATAAGAACAGCCTTAGCGAAAGGCTTCTTGAAGGGAGAGATGTAACTCTGTGAGATGAATTAACAGAACTCAGAGCAGTTTCTCAGAAAGCTTCTTTCCAGTTTTGAACGGAAGATATTTCCTTTTTTACCACAGCCCTCTATGGGCTTCCAAATATCCCTTTGCCAATTTCCACAAGAACAGCCTTAGCGAAAGGCTTCTTGAAGGGAAAGATGTGACTCTGTGATATGAATTAACAGAACACAGAGCAGTTTCTCAGAAAGCTTCTTTCCAGTTTTGAACGGAAGATATTTCCTTTTTCACCATAGCCCTCTATGGGCTTCCAAATATCCCTTGCCAATTCCACAACAACAGCGTTATCGAAAGGCTTCTTGAAGGGAAAGATGTAACTCTGTGAGATGAATTAACAGAACACAGAGCAGTTTCTCAGAAAGCTTCTTTCCAGTTTTGAACGGGAGATATTTACTTTTTCACCATAGCCCTCTATGGACTTCCAAATATCCCTTTGCCAATTAAACAAGAACAGCCTTAGCGAAAGGCTTCTTGAAGGGAAAGATGTAACTCTGTGAGATGAATTAACAGAACACAGAGCAGTTTCTCAGAAAGCTTCTTTCCAGCTTTGAACGCAAGATATTTCCTTTTTCACCAAAGCCCTCTATGGGCTTCCAAATATCCCTTTGCCAATTCCACAAGAACAGCTTTAGCGAAAGGTTTCTTGAAGGGAAAGATGTAACTCTGTGAGATGAATTAACAGAACGCAGAGTAGTTTCTCAGATAGCTTCTTTCCAGTTTTGAACGGAAGATATTTCCTTTTTCACCAAAGCCCTCTATGAGCTTCCAAATATCCCTGTGCC